>NW_026693934.1:15880000-16499213 GCF_021218885.2 Marmota monax | reverse complement strand
CTCCCACCTCTCATCCCTGTTAAATGTTAATCTTCTTCTCCTGTTCTTCGTCCCTACTCTGTTCTTAGTTACTTTCCTTATATCAAAGAAGACATTTGGCATTTGTTTTTTAGGGATTGGCTAGCTTCACTTAGCATAATCTGCTCTAATGCCATCCATTTCCCTGTAAATTCTATGATTTTGTCATTTTTTAATGCAGAGTAATACTCCATTGTGTATAAATGCCACATTTTTTTTATCCATTCGTCTATTGAAGGGCATCTAGGTTGGTTCCACAGTCTTGCTATTGTGAACTGTGCTGCTATGAACATCGATGTAGCAGTGTCCCTGTAGCATGCTCTTTTTAGGTCTTTAGGGAATAGACCAAGAAGGGGAATAGCTGGGTCAAATGGTGGCTCCATTCCCAGCTTTCCAAGAAATCTCCATACTGCTTTCCAAATTGGCTGCACCAATCTGCAGTCCCACCAGCAATGTACAAGTGTACCCTTTTCCCCACATCCTCGCCAGCACTTGTTGTTGTTTGACTTCCTAATGGCTGCCAATCTTACTGGAGTGAGATGGTATCTTAGGGTGGTTTTGATTTGCATTTCTCTGACAGCTAGAGATGTTGAGCATTTTTTCATTTACTTGTTGATTGACTGTATGTCCTCCTCTGTGAAGTGTCTGTTCAGTTCCTTGGCCCATTTGTTTATTGGGTTGTTTGTTCTCTTATTGTCTAATTTTTTGAGTTCTTTGTATACTCTGGATATTAGGGCTCTATCTGAAGTGTGAGGAGTAAAGATTTGTTCCCAGGATGTAGGCTCCCTATTTACCTCTCTTATTGTTTCTTTTGCTGAGAAAAAACTTCTTAGTTTGAGTAAGTCCCATTTGTTGATTCTAGTTATTAACTTTTGTGCTATGGGTGTCCTATTGAGGAATTTGGAGCCCGACCCCACCGACTGTAGATCGTAGCCAACTTTTTCTTCTATCAGACGGCGCGTCTCTGATTTGATATCAAGTTCCTTGATCCATTTTGAATTCACTTTTGTGCATGGCGAGAGAAAGGGATTCAGTTTCATTTTGTTGCATAAGGATTTCCAGTTTTCCCAGCACCATTTGTTGAAGATGCTATCCTTCCTCCATTGCATGCTTTTAGCCCCTTTATCAAATATAAGATAGTTGTAGTTTTGTGGATTGGTTTCTGTGTCCTCTATTCTGTACCATTGGTCCACACGCCTGTTTTGGTACCAGTACCATGCTGTTTTTGTTACTATTGCTCTGTAGTATAGTTTGAAGTCTGGTATCGCTATACCGCCTGATTCACACTTCTTGCTTAGCATTGTTTTTGCTATTCTGGGTCTTTTATTTTTCCATATGAATTTCATGATTGCTTTCTCTATTTCTACAAGAAATGCCATTGGGATTTTGATTGGCATTGCATTAAACCTATAGAGAACTTTTGGTAATATCGCCATTTTGATGATGTTAGTTCTGCCTATCCATGAACAGGGTATATTTTTCCATCTTCTAAGATCTTCTTCTATTTCTCTCTTTAGGGTTCTGTAGTTTTCATTGTATAAGTCTTTCACCTCTTTTGTTAGGTTGATTCCCAAGTATTTTATTTTTTTTGAAGATATTTTGAATGGAGTGGTTGTCCTCATTTCCATTTCAGAGGATTTGTCGCTGATGTACAGGAATGCCTTTGATTTATGCGTGTTGATTTTAAATCCTGCCACTTTGCTGAATTCATTTATTAGCTCTAATAGTTTCTTTGTAGAGCCTTTTGGGTCTGCTAGATATAGAATCATATCATCTGCAAATAGTGATAATTTAATTTCTTCTTTTCCTATTTTTATGCCTTTAATTTCTTTCGTCTGTCTAATTGCTCTGGCCAGTGTTTCGAGAACTATGTTGAAGAGAAGTGGAGAGAGAGGGCATCCCTGTCTGTTCCAGATTTTAGAGGGAATGCCTTCAGTTTTTCTCCATTCAGAATAATGCTAGCCTGAGGCTTAGCATAGATTGCTTTTACAATATTGAGGTATGTTCCTGTTATCCCTAGTTTTTCTAGAGTTTTGAACATAAAGGGATGCTGTACTTTGTCAAATGCTTTTTCCGCATCTATCGAGATGATCATATGGTTCTTATTTTTAAGTCTATTGATGTGGTGAATAACATTTATTGATTTCCGTATATTGAACCAGCCTTGCATCCCAGGGATGAATCCTACTTGATCATGGTGTACAATTTTTTTTATATGTTTTTGTATCCGATTCGCCAGAATTTTATTGAGGATTTTTGCATCTAGGTTCATTAGAGATATTGGTCTGTAGTTTTCTTTCTTTGAAGTGTCTTTGTCTGGTTTAGGTATCAGGGTGATGTTGGCCTCATAGAATGAATTTGGAAGTTCTCCCTCCTTTTCTATTTCCTGAAGTAGCTTGAAAAGTATTGGTATTAGTTCTTCTTTAAAGGTTTTGTAAAATTCTGCTGTATACCCATCGGGACCTGGGCTTTTCTTAGTTGGTAGTCTTTTGATGGTTTCTTCTATCTCCTCAATTGATATTGGTCTGTTTAGGTTTTCTATATCCTCCTGACTCAATCTGGGCAGATCATATGACTTAAGAAATTTATCTATGCCTTCACTATCTTCTAATTTATTGGAGTATAAGGATTCAAAATAGTTTTTGATTATCTTCTGTATTTCTGAAGTGTCTGTTGTGATATTGCCTTTTTCATCCCGTATGCTAGTAATTTGAGTTCTCTCTCTTCTTCTCTTCACTAGCATCGCTAAGGGTCTGTCGATTTTGTTTATTTTTTCAAAGAACCAACTTTTAGTTTTGTCAATTTTTTCAATTGTTTCTTTTGTTTCGATTTCATTAATTTCAGCTCTGATTTTAATTATTTCTTGCCTTCTACTTCTTTTGCTGTTGTTTTGCTCTTCTTTTTCAAGGATTTTGAGATGAAGTATGAGATCATTTATTTGTTGGTTTTTTCTTTTTTTAAGGAATGAACTCCAAGCAATGAATTTTCCTCTTAGAACTGCTTTCAATGTGTCCCATAGATTCCGATATGTTGTGTCTGTGTTTTCATTTATCTCTAAGAATTTTTTAATTTCCTCCTTGATGTCTTCTATAACCCATTGATCATTCAGTAACCTATTGTTCATTCTCCAATTGATGTATGCTTTTTCCTTCCTTCTTTTATCGTTGATTTTCAGTTTCATTCCATTATGATCAGATAAGATGCATGGTAATATCTCTACTCCTTTATATTGTCTAAGAGTTGCCCTGTGACATAATATATGATCTATTTTTGAGAAGGATCCATGTGCTGCTGAGAAAAAAGTGTAACTGCTTGATGTTGGGTGGTATACTCTATATATGTCAATTAGGTCTAGGTTATTAATAGTGTTATTGAGTTCTATAGTTTCCTTATTCAACTTTTGTTTGGAAGATCTGTCCAGTGGCGAGAGAGGTGTGTTGAAGTCTCCCATGATTATGGTGTGGTGGTCTATTAGACTCTTGAACTTGAGAAGAGTTTGTTTGACGAACATAGCTGCACCATTGTTTGGGGCATAAATATTTATGATTGTTATGTCTTGTTGGTGTATGGTTCCCTTAAGCAGTATGTAGTGTCCCTCTTTATCTCTTTTGATTAACTTTGGCTTGAAATCTATTTTATTTGATATGAGTATGGACACGCCTGCTTGTTTCCGAAGTCCATATGAGTGATATGATTTTTCCCAACCTTTCACCTTCAGCCTATGTATGTCTTTTCCTATCAAATGCGTCTCCTGTAGGCAGCATATTGTTGGGTCTTGTTTTGTGATCCATTCTACTAGCCTGTGTCTCTTAATTGGTGAGTTTAAGCCATTAACATTTAGGGTTATTATTGAGATATGGGTTGTTCTTCCAGCCATATTTGTTTATTTCTGTTACTAAACATTGTTTGTTTTCCTCTTTGATTGTTCCCCCCCCCTTTACTGTCCTACCTCCCACTGTTGGTTTTCATTTTTATTTTCCATTTCCTCTTCCTGTAATACTTTGGCTAGGATGTTTTGAAGAGATGGTTTTCTAGCTGAGAATTCTTTAAACTTTTGTTTATCGTGGAAGGTTTTAATTTCATTCTCCATCCTGAAGCTTAATTTCGCTGGATACACCATTCTTGGTTGGAACCCATTATCTTTCAGTGTTTGAAATATGTTATTCCAGGATCTTCTAGCTTTCAGAGTCTGTGTTGAAAGATCAGCTGTTATCCTGATTGGCTTGCCCCTAAATGTAATCTGCTTCCTTTCTCTTGTAGCTTTTAAAATTCTCTCCTTATTCTGTATGTTGGGCATCTTCATTATAATGTGTCTAGGTGTGGATCTCTTATGATTTTGCACATTCGGCGTCCTGTAGGCTTCTAGGATTTGGGATTCTGTCTCATTCTTCAAGTCTGGGAAGTTTTCTTGTATTATTTCATGGAATAGACTGCTCATTCCTTTGGTTTGGAGCTCTGTACCTTCCTGTATCCCAATGACTCTTAAGTTTGGTCTCTTAATGTTATCCCATATTTCTTGGATGTTCTGCTCATGGTTTCTTAACAGTCTTGCTGAGCTGTCTATGTTCTTTTCCAGTTGAAATACTTTGTCTTCATTGTCTGATGTTCTATCTTCTAAGTGTTCTACTCTGTTGGTAGTATTCTCCATTGAGTTTTTAAGTTGGTTTATTGCTTCCTGCATTTCTAGGATTTCTGATTGCTTGTTTTTTATAACCTCTATCTCCCTGTATAGTTGATCCTTTGCTTCCTGGATTTGTTTGCGTAATTCGTTGTCGAAGTGATCTTTCATTGTCTGATTTTGCTGTTTAATGTCTTCCTTGATACTCCAGATCATCTGAAGCATGTATATCCTGAATTCTTTATGTGACATTCCATCTGCTGCAGCTGTTACCTCTTCTAAAGTTGCGTTGACCTGCATTGCTTGTGGTCCTTTCTTTCCTTGTCTTTTCATACTGCTTGCGTATCTTTCCTGCAGGTGCGGGCGGCGGCTCTGCTCTCTCCTTATTCCAATTGGGGTGTCGTGGCTACCACGCCGGCAGGTCACTGGGCCTGTTCTGGGAGCTGGTGGCGGCTCTGTTCTGCCCCTACTCCAATTGGGGTGACGTGTCTGTCGTACCAGCAGGCCACTGGGCCTGTCCCGCTGGTCGGTCGCAGATCTGCCCACCTTTCGGGCACGAGTGGAGGCTCTGCTTTGCCCCTACTCCAATTGGGGTGTCGTGACTACCCCGCCTGCAGGATGCTGGGTCTGTTCCTGGCAAGGGAGGCGACTCTGCTCTGTCACTACTCCAATTAGGGTGGTGTTTGTACCCCGCCGGCAGGCTCCTGGGCCTGATCCGCCGGTCTGTTGTAGGTCTGCCTACCTTGAAGGCGCGGGCGGCGGATCTGCCCTGCCCCTCCTACCACGCCTGCGGACCCCTGGGCCTGATCTGCAGGTTGGTCACTGGTCTGCTCACCCTGCGGGCACGGGTGGCGGTTCCGCTCCACCCCCACTCTAATTGGGGTCACGTGACCACCACACCGGCAGGGCCTGATCCGGGCATGGGATAAGGATCTGCTCTGCCCCTACTCGAGTTGGGGTGACGTGTGTACCACACTGGCAGGCCACTGGGCCTGACCCGCCAGGCTGTCACAGGTCTGTTTACCTTGCAAGCGCGAAGGGCGGCTCTGCCCTGCCCCTCCTACCACGCCCATGTACTACTGGGTCGTGGGTCTGCCCACCTGGCGGGTGTGGGTCGCGGCTCCGCTCCGCCCCCCCTCCAATTGGGGTCACGCGGTCACCACGCTGGCGAGCCGCTGGGCCTGCTCCGGGGGCTGGCGGCGGCCCGGCTCCTTCCCTCCGGCTCGAGGACAAATTGAGGAGACTCGGGTGACTGAGCCTCACCCCCCTTACCAGGAGACCAACTGCTTATGTCACCGCTGGTATTGATGAAGATCTCTCCTCCACCGCTTTCTGCTGACATCAGATCTCTGCCATGTTGGTATCCTATGCGAATGGCAGCATTTCGTTCCCCTTGCCTGGCAACCCAAGCAATGGGTGAGTCCTGACCTGCCCTCAGCAGGACCCGGACTGAGACACAGTTTCCGCGGGCTCCTGGCCCCGGTCCAGGGAAGCTCCGGGAGCCGGAACTCGGCCGCTCCGTGCTCGGTGTAAGCTCCTATAAGTGTAGGCTCCAAGAAGCAGCCCCCGCGGGCTCAGTTCCGGGAGCCGGAATTCGGCCGCTTAGTGTTTGGTGTATGCTCTGATAGTAGCAGGGTCCAAGAAGCAGCCTCCGCGGGCTCCGCAGCCCTGAGCCAGGGCGGTTCCGGGACGGTTCCGGGAGCCGGAACTCGGCCGCTCTGTGCTCGGTGTAAGCTCCTATAAGTGTAAGCTCCAAGAAGCAGTCCCCGCGGGCTCAGTTACGGGAGCTGGAATTCGGCTTCTTGGTGTTTCGTGTTTGCTCTGATATTAGCAGGGTCCAAGAAGCAGCCTCCGCAGGCTCCGCAGCCCGGAGCCAGGGCGGTTCCGGGACGGTTCCGGGAGCCGGGACTTGGCCGCCCCGCGCTCCGTGTTCACTCCGATAAGATCAGATTTTAAGAAGCCCCCAGGCGCTGAACCCTAGCAATCTGTCTGCAAGCCGCAGGCGAATTGCAGCCTGAAATTACCTGTTCTATGGCTGAATGAGCTGCGGTCAGTCAAAAACAGGTGTGGTGACGTCAGTTTACCAACATGGTGGCTGCTGGCCTCCTCTGTGGTCTGACCGGTGTGGAGAACCGAGATGGACCGCTTCCTTCCCCGTCTCGAACCCAGAATTCAGCCCTGAGTGCGGTGCTTGCGCGTCTGGCAGAAACTGCAGCGCTGTAACCCTGCGTCTCTATCCCAGCGCGCCTTGCAGACTCTAGCCGCGGGGCGATTTGCTGAATAAGCAGTATTACCCTCCGTGCGACAAACCTCTCGCGTTTGAGTCCCCGTAGCTGATCCTCATGCGATGGAAATCCTTCCTCCAGGTTCCGGCGCACCCCACTATTGCTGGAAATTCCTAACAAGATATCCTTTAGCCGTCCTGACTTGTCATACTCCCACACAGTGAAGCAGCACACGGGGGTAATGCACTCCCCTCGCCGCCATCTTCCCTCCTCCTGTAATCCTTCATCATTTTCTGAAGGAGAAGAACACAAAGGCTTTGTGGGCCCCCCAGAGATGGTCATTTACAGTCATCATGATTATGGTGAAGTTCTGTGGACTAAACACTACTTCCAAGTTGCTGCAGACAAGGTGCACATGCCCAGAGTGAGTGCCCAGGGAAACAGCAGCCCTGATTGTATGGGTGCCAGCCCTGTCCTTGCATCAGAACCAACTGAGGGCTTGCTGATGTCAGTCCCCACACCACTTGGGGGTACCTTCCTGCTGTTGGTTACGGGGTCAGGAGGGAGTGTGGCTGGCTCATGAGCATCGTAGGTGATCCGACCTTGTGGTTCTCACACTCATCTCTGAGATTATGGAGGAAGGAGGAGGATCCCACCTCCATAGTGGGAACTGTCCTCTGGCTGCTACCAGACACTAACTGTACCTGCAGATATGCCTATTGGAAACCTTCCGGAAAGATCTACCGGCTTTCTAAGCCCACAAGTGTCTCAAGGTGCAACTGAATACATATCTCAGAAGAAGCAGATGTGTTCCCAGGTCCAATTTCCTATTAGTTTGATTCCCAGGCTTGAAAAGAAGTCAAATTTGACTGTTGAGACATAAATATTTGCCATATATCGTACTCCATCAATTGAATTCTCCCTGCAAATGGTTCTCCCTCTGTCAAGGCTTCCGAAATGTGTTCGGAAAAAGCTGTCAGGTTTGGTTTGCTCATTCTTTAGCATTCTCCAGGGGTGAGTATATGGGCCTGGATTCAGTCATGACATGTTCTGGGTGAGTCATTAGAGGAGTGGGGGACAGAGTTTTGACATTTTAAGCACTGATAACATTTGAAATCAAGTCAGGATAACGACTTTTATTAATTACCCGTGTCTCCTCCCACCCTTCTGGCCTCCGCCTTCCACCAGCTGTTAAACATCTGAGAAAATGGTAGATGAACATGATTATAAGCAATTACGAGTTTTTCTTTTTTTAAGAGACAGATGGAATCAAGGTTTCTATTTTAAGAGGCTTTCAAATTTAGGTTATGTCTACACAATGCCACATTATTACAAGGGAACCATATGTTTTCTTTTAGTGCCATTGAAATTTCATTCTAGAAATGGGCCAGAATCCATGGCCAGTGGTATGTACTGGGGCAAGTTCAAAGATGATTCACTGACGCACACCACTTCAAACCCATAATTCCAGCTGGTCAAGCCTGATATTTTTTTCATTTATCCACACATTCCTGCCCCCCAACAAACATTACCCTTGGCCATGTTTTGTGGTGTGCTATTAGGATGCAGAGATGAAATCAATATGCTTTTATGTCCCCAATGAGCTCAGTGTGATGTCATGTGGTAATGTGGGTTCGTGTAGCTTGAAACAAGAATACTTCCAAGTCTTTCATGTATCTGTCCATATAAAATATTGGGAGGAATTGTTATTTAGCCCCTGGTGTTAAACTTTAAGTGTATAGCGAATATTTGGACAATCAATACTGTTGATAGATTACTATACAAGCTACCTAGCAAGTCACAGACATAGGACCTGTGATTTAGGGTCACTTGGTTTGAACTTCTATAGGTGACCTTGTGCTTCTAAGGTCCCCAAGGGATTTTGGATTAAATGCCTTCTTGTTCCTTAAGGCAGTGATTCTCAGACTTTGCTCTGTATCAGCAGGACCGATAGTCCCTGTTATAATATGAACTTCTGGGCTTCTCCCCCAGAATTTCTGGTTCTGTAGGATGAGCCCTGAAAATCTGCATTTTTAACAAGTTGCCAGGGCTTGCTGCTGCTGATCCAGAGACCACACTTTGAGAATCGCTGCTGTGGGAATTTTTAGAATGTGCATGAATTCTTCAATGATATGAACAATAATACTCTTCAGTAAATGAAAACTTGCAATTATTGAGTGGACCTGTTAGGGACACACATGGTTCTGGGCACACTGTAATAAAAGGAGATGCAGGAGAGGAAGGCAGAAAGAGGCAAATCCAGTCTAGACTGAGTGGCAGCTCACGGCTGGTTCGCTGGGCTGGGGCCAGGCAGCTGCTCTGCACAGGACAGCTTCCCTGATATCCTAACTCCAGCATTAATGGCTTTGGCCATGTGGCTTTTGGGAAATTATGCTGCTTTTCATACCATGGCTCTTCCTCTAGTGTAATGATTTTTCAACCCCAAACACGCTATATAAATACAAAGTGGTATTTTGGCATCAGAGTTGTGGGCGGCAGTACATGCAGCAATTGACTCAGACACAAACAGTATCTTGTGGAACAGCTTACATTTGTGTAAATTGTGTGTGTCCCACGGGAGGGATAAAGAGGTAAGATTCTCTGCATCTCTTTGCGGAATCTCTGTGCTGTTTTCTCATGTTTGGAAGCCTCCCTCTGCCTGCATTTAGCCTATGTATTCTTGAGATATGCTTTTTGTGTTAGGAACTGCTTCCAGGGTCTGAATCTTAAGGAAAAGAAAGTTGTCCTCAAGCGTGTCTGATCTGATATAAAATGTCTCCCTTTGACTCTCTGCTGCCTTCTAAAGGGTGACCCCGGACAGTTATCACTGCCCTCTTTTCCTGGTCAGACTACGTTTATTTACTTTTGAGTTATTTATCACTTAAATTTATTTCCAGGGTTCCATGGATAGGATTTTTCTATGTGTAAAAATTGAAAGAAATTTCCCATGAAAATATTTTTACTCTTGAAGGCTTTCTGCTTAGCATCAGGGATTGGCTGCAGGAATGAATAAGATAATTAAGTCAGGGAGAGGTATAATTTCCACAGCGAAGGTAGGAGAAGCCTAAGATAAAGAACTTGGCCAGATTATCGATTTGTTGTGAGTTTTCTCAGCTCACCGTGTTGCTTTCCATCCAGAGTAAAGGACAAGCTAGAGAGAAAAAAACAGGATAAGTAAGTGTGTTAGACATTTTCTTGTTATTATGATAAAATACTGAGATAATTAACTTAAAGAGAGGCAAGGTTATTTTGGCTCATAATCTCAGAGTTTGCAGTCCATGGTCACTTTAGGCTTGTGGTGGCACAGCACATCAAGTTGGGAGCACATGGTAGAGAAGGTCTGTTCATCTCATGGTGATGAGGAAGCAAAGGCAGAGAGCAAAGGGCTGGGTTCCTAACATCCCCTTCAAGGGCACGCACTGGAGACTTAACCTCCTCCCACTAGGCCCCGCCTCTTAAAGGCCCCACCACCTTCCCATAGTACCATGGGCAGTGATCAAGCCTTTAACACACAGGCCTTATTTAAATGATAACAGCGAGTTTGTCTTTTTAATCCTCCATTGTGGTCATTTTGATAATATTAATTCTGCCTATCCAAGAGCAAGGTAGATCTTTCCATCTTCTAATGTCTTCTTTGATTTCTTTCTTTAGGGTTCTGTTTTCATTGTATCCATCTTTCAGCTCTTTTATTAAGTTGATTCCCAAGTATTTTATTTTATTTTTTGAGGATATTGTAAATGGGGTAGTTTTCCTCATTTCCTTCTCAGAGGATTTGTCACTTATATACAGAAATGCCTTTGATTTATGGGTGTTGATTTTATATCCTGCTACTTTGCTGAATTCATCTACTAGTTCTAGGAGTTTTCTGGTGGAGCTTTTTGGGTCTTCTAGGTATAGAATCATATCATCAACAAATAGTGCTAATTTGAGTTCTTCTTTTCCTATACATATCCCTTTAATTTCTTTCATCTGTCTAATCACTCTGGCTAGTGTTTCAAGAGCTATGTTAAATAGAAGTGGTGAAAGAGGGCATCCCTGTCTTGTTCCAGTTTTTAGAGGGAATGCCTTCAATTTTTCTCCATTTAGAATGATGCTGGCCTGAGGCTTAGCGTAGATAGCCTTTATGATGTTGAGATATATTCCTGTTATCCCTAGTTTTTCTAGTGTTTTGAACATGAAAGAGTGCTGTATTTTGTCAAATGCTTTTTCTGCATCTATTGAGATGATCATATGATTCTTATCTTTGAGTCTGTTGATGTGATGAATGTGATCACATTTATTGATTTCCATATATTGAACCAAAATTGCTTCCCTGGGATGAACCCCACTTGATCATGGTGCACAATATTTTTGATATGTTTTTGTATTCAATTTTCCAGAATTTTATTGAGAATTTTTGCATCTATGTTCATTAGAGATTTTGGTCTAAAGTTTTCTTTTTTTGATGTGTCTTTGTGTGTTTTTGGGATCAGGGTGATATTGGCCTTATACAGATTTAATGCAATTCCGATCAAAATCCCAATTGCATTCCTCATAGAAATAAAAAATAATCATGAAATTCATCTGGAAAAATAAGAGACCCAGAATAGCTAATGCAATCCTTAGCAGGAAGAGTGAAGCAGGTGGCATCACTATATCAGACTTTAAACTCTAATACAGAGCAATAGTAACAAAACCAGCATGGTATTGGCCCCAAAACAGACTGGTAGACCAATGGTACAGATAGAGGACACAGAAACTAACCCACAAAATTACAATTATCTTATATTAGACAAAGGAGCCAAAAACATGCATTGGAGAAAAGATAACATCTTTAAAAATGGTGCTGGGAAAACTGGAAATCCATATGCAACAAAATGAAATTAAACCCCTATCTCTCACCATGCACAAAACTCAACTCACAGTGGATCAAGAACCTAGGAATTAAACCAGAAACTCTGTGTTTAACAGAGGAAAAAGTAGGCCCTAATCTCCATCATCTGAGATTGGGCCCCAATTTCCTTAATAAGAGTCCTGTGGCACAAGAATTAAACCCAAGAACCAATAAATGGGATGGATTCAAACTAGAAAGTTTCTTCTCAGCAAAGGAAACAATCTGTGAGGTGAACAGAGAGCCTACATCCTGGGAGCAAATCTTTATCCCTCACATATCAGATAGAGCAGTAATCTCTAGGGTATAAAAGAACTCAAAAAGCTAAGCACCAAAAAACCAAATAACCCAATCAATAAATGGGCCAAGGACTTGAACAGATACTTCTCAGAAGAGGATATACAATCAATCAAAAGATATATGAAAAATGGTTCATCATCTCTAGCAATTAGAGAAATGCAAATCAAAACTATCCTAAGATTTCATCTCACTCCAGTCAGAATGGCAGCTATTATGCATACAAACAACAATAAGTGTTGGAGAGGATGAGGGGAAAAACGTTTACTCATACACTGCTGGTGGGACTGCAAATTGGTGCAGCCAATATAGAGAGCAGTATGGAGATTTCTTGGAAAATTGGGAATGGAACCACCGTTTGACCCAGTATCCCTCTCCTCGGTCTATACCCAAAGGACTTAAAAACAGCATAGTACAGGGACACAGCCACATCAATGTTTATAGCAGCACAATTCACAATAGCTAAACTGTGGAGCCAACCTAGATGCCCTTCAATAGATGAATGGATAAAAACAATGTGGCATATATACACAATAGAATTTTGCTCAGCAATAAAATTTGCATGTAAATGAATGGTGTTGGAGAAGATAATGCTAAGTGAAGTTACCCAATCCCAAAAACCAAATGTCGGAGGATGTTTTCTCTGATATAAGGAGGCTAATTCATAATGGGGTAGGGAGGGGGAGCATGGGAGGAATAGACAAACTCTAGATAGGGCGGAGGGGTGAGAGGGAAAAGGAGGGGGCAGGGGGTTAGCAAGGATGGTGGAAGGTGATAGACATCATTATCCAAAGTACATGTATGAAGACTTGAATTGGTGTCAACATACTTCATATACAACCAGAGATATGAAAAATTGTGCTCTATATGTGTAATAAGAATTGTAATGCATTCTGCTGTCATTTATTTTTTTAAAAAATCAATAATAAAAAAACCCCTCCATTATGGAAAGAGAAAGAAGCTTCTTCACATGACAGGCCAGGACTTGTCATGTGAGTGTCAGGGCTGTGCACTCCATGCTGACTACAGGGTGTGCAAACTGGCAACTCTATTAGCAAGTCATCCCATGACTCTAGAGTTCCCATCCATCTTCATTCAATTAAGTCTCATGGTGAATAGGTGCACAAGGAGATCTGGTTCATGATAGAACCGTACAGGTGGCATCCTCATGGTTCAACTTTGAACCAGAGCACCAGCCCTAAATTGATGGCTCTTGTGATGTGCAGTGACAGTCACCAGGAATGAGCTTAACCTCCATGGCAGGTCTTTTTTTGTCCAATGCAGCCGTTCTTTCTTCCAACCTGGCAGATGTCTAATGTCTTCAAATAAAACCATGATGGAATTGCCCAGCAAGTGCCACTAATGGTTTAACCCCAAGAAAAAGAAGTGCTCATTGGATGGTAGGAATGGTAGGAATTTAAGAATAACAATCACAGAGCAAATATTTCGAGGCTTTTCTTTGCACCCTTTTGGACCATGGCTCAGAGTTCTTGTGGGTGGTCTGTCAGGTTGGGAGGGATAGAAGTGGGACAAGTAGAACAGGTTGCAGTAACATTTATGGAGACTTCTGCTCTCCTACTACTGCCTTTTGACCCATCTCCATCTGGCTGGTGCCTGGAAAGGTAATGACATTATTATGCAAAGCTTAGGCATACAGTCATAGCATTTTGGTTGTGTTTAGTATGCATGTAGGAAGCTGCCTGAATGTTGTTTTAATTTTCTTAAGGCACTCGGATATTTTTTAAAAAAACTCCTTTTTGTAGCAAAGGTAGCATGGCATTTTAAGCTAATGAGCTTGTTCCCTCTATCTTGTCCTGCTTCAAGTTAAATTGGATCTGCTTATAAAATCTAGGCTTTTAATTGCAATTCTTAAAAGGCCATCTTGCTAGGAAGACTCTGGGTAAGTAATAGCTTTTCTCTTAATTAATAGTAAGCAAGGCAGTTACTTGACTCCCTCCACTGAGGCAGAGAGAAGCCTGACCTCTTTTTATGGACTCAAGCAGTCGCTCAGAGCAGAGAGCAGAGGAGAGCAGAGGGTTTTGTAGTCAGGTTGACTTGGTAAGGAATTCTATTTTCTACCCCTTAGAGAAAGATACCTCAAGTCATAATTTCCTCATTTCTAATATGGAAACTGTAATACTTACCTTACTGAATTGAGGCAGGGATGGCAGATGATGTCTGTAAACCATCCGGTGTGGTTCATAGCACAGAAGGATTAGGTAAGTGGTGGTTATTACTGACTGGTTCTGGTTCTGCAGGACCAGCCCCTGGGGAGTGTGAGATGGATCCCAGAACAAGGATCTGTAAACCAAGAAATCGTCATGGACACATCTGGGGACAATTCTTTGTGGTGTTCCTATATTTCTCAGACCATCTGTTCAAGTATTTTGAATAGTAAACAGTCTCGGAAGCCAAAGATGATGAAGCTTAGGATAGGCAGGCCCCACTTCTCTCCCTGGAGAGATTTTGCTTAGGAAACCAATGCAAAATATTGCCTTGGTTTCTGCTTTTATAGAGGGTTATGACTGGTCTGTGTCTCTGACCCAGGCATCTTGTGTCTTCTGTCACTCCATGTGTTATACGGTGGTAGCTAACCTGCTGGCTTACAAGGAGCGTAAAATCTCAGGCCTTTCACAGTTTTTGATTAAACTCTTTTAACACTTGGTTTTGGGTATTTGAAAAGCAGATAATTCTCCCTACTCCGAAGGATTGTTGTTAAAATTACAAGGACAAGAGTATGTATGTATAGCAGACATACATATAGGTTAGAGATAGATTTTAAATGATTGATCCGTCTCCATCCTACTGTGGTCCTTGGTACATAACTGGTTCTCAAAAATGGGTGATGATTGAAAGTCATTATGATCGTATCTGTTGAAACGGTTGAGTGGCACCAGCATATGCAAATGGGGTTAAGACAACACCGAGGGAGCTGAAAGTTGCTTTAGAAGCAACGTGGGATGGGAGACCAGCCTAACAGTCTACCTCTAGAGCCCCACAGGACATTCCTGTGCAAAAATAGGGAAAGGTGCATTGCAACCTTGTTTGGGTTCCAACTGAGTGGTCATGACAATGTGTGGTCCAGAAAGGAAAGGGCAATGTGGGTGGAGGGTGTTAGGGATGGCTTTGTGGGGCAGGTGAGAGTGGTTCTAGGGTGGAGTGATTGAGGAGAGAGGCGAGTCCCCTCCTGGCTGGGAACAAAAGGAGCAGAGGAAGGAACAAGCGCCATATGTCTGTCTCCCCTGCATCTGAACTTTGTCGGCCACCATATGCTGTATGCTTTCTTCTTGGGTGCTGCTCAGGTGTGGCCTCCCCATCCTGATGCTGAGCTTGCTGCCCTCCTACAGGCCTCAGCATCTTTACCACGATCATTGTGATCGTCCGGTGATAGTGCAGGATGCCTCCTCGTTCCTCTCCCCACAGCTGCCGAGGTCCCCTGAGGTGCAACTCTCCCTGTGCTTAAGCCATCCTGGGGTTAATTAGCCTTCATTCTGTGGTTCCTTGGAATGAAGATAAACTTCCTCAGCTTGGCTCACCAGATCCTTCATGGGCTGGCTCTTGTTTGACACTGTCACTTCATCTTTTTCTAGACTAACTTTGGGATTGCTGCTCCGGCCACTCTGAGTGGCTGTGGGTCCTTGAGTGCATCCTGCTGTCTTGATGTGATGGTACGGTCCACTCCCTTTGGATGACACTCTCCTTTTTGACAATCCAGCGCATGCTGCCCAGCACACAGGGTCGCTGAGCCTGCACTTCTGAGTTCCCCGTGTGTGCTGCGATCCCTGGCCTGCCTGCACAGCCCCCTCACTGGAGGTAAGCTCCGGGAAGGCCATGGTCTGGTCTCACTGGACTTTATTTCCTCAGTGTTGAGGACCACGCTTGACCCACTACAGATGGTGATGAATAATTGTTTATGAGATCATCCTGGCTGAAGATGGAAGAGTTTTGGGGGAATGGCTGGGTATGGAGTAGATGTGGAGAAGGAAGGGAAATCACTGGAGGCTTAGAAAGCCATAGAGAATTCTAAATCAGATCTGAAGGAGAGAGGCTAAGAGGTCTTGCTTTTCCACATTTGCAGAAGATGAAATAGTAGCCAATCTTCCTCTGTAGTTTGAATTAGTGGTAATGAAAGAAAACCTCCTGGTTTTAGCACAGGTATTGAAAAAAAAATGTTTGACTGAATTTTCTCACCTCCAGATCTGAATGTTGGTATCTCCACTTATCAAGTTGGATTCTGCATTGTGGGCAGGTATGGGTATTTTGTGTGGCTGCAACTTTTGATTCTGTGAGCAGGTAGATCTTTCCAGGGGGGTGATCATTCTGGGGTCCTCCAAGGTGTTTCCCTAAAGAATAGGTAGATCTTTACCCACCCCCCCCCCCCCCAAATAAAAAGCATCCCCTCTTGAATCCAGATTTGAAGGAGAATAATTTCCTGCATAGAATCCTCTATGGTGGATCCAACATGGTGCCCATCACAAAGACATAAGGCAGGTCCCTTGTTGGGAAAGGGAAACATTAGTTCATCACATTTGGTAATCTAGGCTATCCCTTTTCTGAGTTGTTTTTTATTAGCATATGTTAATGATGCAGAATAATGGATTTCATTGTGTCATATTCATTTATGTGTATAATATATTTGAGTCTTGTTTGAATATTCTAGCCTTGCCTCAATTGTGCAATGGTAGTTGAGGGAAAGATTGCACATTACTCTTGGGTCTGATTAGCAAAATCATTCTATGTCTTGTCCCCAAGTCCAAGGAGTGGGTAACCACTGGAGAACAAATCTGGGCTGTGGGTCCAAAGACTGTGGGATGAGTCTCCTTTCACAGTAGTCTCTGGATTATTTCAGATCTTCTTGAAACATAAGCAGTTCTCCCTCCTTTTCTGGGCTTCAGCCTTGCACAACTGTATTTATCCTTTTTTATTGCTATAGCAGAATACACGAGACTGGGTAATTTATAAAGAAAAGAGGTTCATTTAACTTCCAATCCTAAAGGCTGAAAGTATCAAAATTAGCCAACCCCATGCGTTTGGCCTCTGATGAGGGACCCCAGGGTTGTATCATATCATGGTGGATGGTGTCATGGTGGGAGTGCATGCAAGAGGGAGCAATGACATGGAGAGGTAGGAGGACAGACTGAGGAGGGGCCAAGCTCACTCTTTAATGGAAACTCACTACAGTGAAAGTCAACTCACTCTGAGAGACTAGCATTGCTCCCTTCAGAGGGTGATGCCCAAAGTGACCTAATCACCTCCCACTAGGCCTGTGTCTTAAAGGTTCTGCTGTCTCCACACACCACACTGGGGACCAAGCCTCCAATACATGGGTCCTTGGAGACGAACTGCATCTAAGCCATAGCACCTGCTTATAGAAATTGATTCACCCTCTTTTGTTGTGAATATCTGTACAAAAGGCTAACTGTAGCCAGACTGCAAATTCTTTAAGGACAGGAACCGTATCTTTTGAGTCCAAGAAAAGCTTACAAGTTAGGAGAAGAACGCTGGGTGACCCAGGACTGCCGGTTCCCTCAGAGCACCTCATTCTCCCTACTTTCTGCAGAACCATATGTCAAAACATTTCACCCGTGTCATGGCTGCAGCCAAGTGGAACATTCTGTGGACGGACTGGGATTGCCTGTGGCAATTTCTTCAACACAACATCCAGGACCACTTTAGCTTTTCACGTTTTATGAGCCGTTCCCCTCCTGAAATTGCTCTCTTGCAGCTTTTACTAATAGTCCCACACCTTGATGCCAGAGAGAGGAACTTAATGGATGAAAATATGGGTGCCGTGGGAATTGCCTCTAAGTAACTCCAGGATGAGGTGTAGGAGGACGGTGTAGGGGGTGGTTCACTTCACTTACTTTGGTATGGGCGACAAAATGGCAGGCAGGTTTCTTGTTATTTAATTGGATATATATTCATTGGCTCCTTAACATGAAATAACATCTTTTTAGGGCCATTGCCAAACAAGAAATTTATGAGCCAATTGTCTATGAACTTATTCAATGAGCCTAAGAGTCTGTCTCCTCCAGTAGTCTTGGAGCACATTAAGGGCATGTTTCGTGTTTCATTCATCTCTGCTTTCCCCAGATTCCTTATTGTCTCCATCTATTAGGTGCTCAATAAATATTGTCAACCTGCTGTTGAAGGATGGGTCCTTTCACCTGGGATTTCTTATATCTTGTGGTTTAGGGCCAGAGTAACAAGCATCTTCCTGGCAATGACTTTGAGTAATAGAGATGAATAATACGATAATTGCCAATCTCAGGCCTCTGAGAAAGAATGTGACTGTTTGGAACCAGAGCAACAAAAATGGCAGATCAAAGAATTATTACAGAAGGCAGAATTAGTAGGATGTCTTAGGTCACTGCTTCATCTCCAGATGTCCCACTGCCGTTACCTTTGCCAATCAGGCACGTGCACTGTCCAGGACTTGGTCCACTCTCAAAGGCTGGTGGATGGTGTCATGGTAGGAGTGCATACAAGGTGAACTCAATGCAGCCTCTACAATCTTGGGCGCTATTTTTAGAGTCATTCCAGCATTTTTGATGTCATTTTGCACAGGCATTTCGTATCTGATCTCCAAACTGTCTTTGGCTCCCTCTGGCCTGAAGTCAAGATTTAAATATAAGGGTGGGTACACAAAGCAGATGGCAGCTTTCCTGTTGTGATCTGTAGAGATGACACACCTCTGACAATTTCTTTTCTCTCCAGAGTTCCCTTCTGGGTCGAGGGCCGTGAATTCTCTTATTGATCTTGAAGCTGAAAGAGTTAGTTCCCAGTCACTGCAATTGACAAAAAAGGCTTTTGCAGCTCATTAACCACCAGATTATGTGGCACAATTCATTAAAATTCTGTTTCATTGACTGCATTTGTAAATAGGCTTGGGGAAATTTACCACTTTTTTTCCTCTCACAGAGATTTCCTCCAACGGAGGCATGTTTTCTTTCCCCTTTTCCTGGTAGAAAAGTCCTCAAATAATTCACACAAGATGTGTTATCTTTTAAATGCAAACTAAAATGAAATACTGACTAGGAATCACAGGTTGGTAGGTTTTCTCCCTGCTTCTGATTTGCTACTATCTGATTCGGTGGGTTACTTTAATAAATACATTTGCTTTGAGCTCCTGTTACATTAATTTTGTATAAATTGTCCTACTTCTTCCCTGGCCTTTGGCCTGTAATTGCTTTCATTTGAATACAAGCAGAAAGGGAGAGATTAGAGCCAATTTTAAAAAATAATCTTTTCCTTTTATTAGTACCTAAGCATTAAATAAAGTTTGTCTTTGTGAAGCACCCATCTTAAGATGGACCTGGAACACAGGACAAAGGGCAGAAAACCAGCCTCTGGGATCCCCTTCTGCCTCAGGTGTTCTGTGAAGCCATTTGGTTCTGTTGCAGAAGCCTTTTCTGTAAAGGGCCACGTAGTAAATATTTTCAGGCTGTGTAGTCTCTGGTACAGCTACTTAGCTCTGTGACTCTATTACAAAAGAAACCACAGACCGAACTTCAATGAATGAACATAAACCTTTGTCTATGGACACTAAAATGTGAATTTCCTATAGTTTCCAAGGGTCACAAAGTGCTTTCCCAGTTCCTGACTCTTCTTCCCAATAATTCAAAAATGTTAAAAATCACTCAGTTCCAGGGCTGTCCAGACACAGGTGTTCCACTGGCAGATTGTGATTGACCAGTGCCCCAGGACAGCAGTTCTCAGCCGTGGTCCCTGGATTTGCAGCGTCAGTATCACGGGGAACTTGTGGGACTGATGAAGGCCAGTCTTGTCCAGGAAGAGGGTTTAACAAACACCGTCGTCTGTGGTTGTGATAAGAATTTCACTGTGTTCCTCTAATATTTAGCAGAAAGGCATGTGCTGAGTCACCCTGGCCACACCAACGCAGGTGGTGGGTGGAGATGCAGGTATCTCTTGCCGTGTGCGTTAGTGTGGTGAGAAATGACACTTAGGTATCAAACAGCATCTGCTATTTGCCCATTTTCATCAAAGGCAGAGCAAGTGAAGTTCTTACATTTCAGCACTTCCAGAGTGTAAAGTACTTAGGCTAACATGCTTTTTATGTAGTCATTTGGAGGTGTTCCCTGCACTCTGGACAGAATGTCAGGACAACCTTTTCTCAATATCCCTGACTCTGTCCTCTTGTCAATATTTGGTAAGGCTTAAATAGCAGGAGGAGTTGGGTTGCCTCATTGAACTTACTTTGCAATTTGAATGTTCTGCCAACATTGAATGATGGTGCAAATCCTGACTCAACACGACCACATGGATAGCCACCTATAGCATCCAGCACCTGCTAATGTTCCTACTTTACATAGATTAACTCAGGGCCCTACATTCGGACTCTGGGAATGGAAGGCATATGTTAATATCCTAATTGAAGAAGCAAAGATGCTGAAATTCATAGTTTAAGTTGTTTTGCTAAGATGCTTTCCCAGTTGGAAAGTGGCCGAGCCAATTTGCACATTTCAGATTCACCAGAATCAAAAATTTATATATATATATATATATATATATATATATATATATATATAT
Organism: Marmota monax; assembly: GCF_021218885.2. NCBI lineage: Eukaryota > Metazoa > Chordata > Mammalia > Rodentia > Sciuridae > Marmota > Marmota monax. The sequence goes on along the minus strand of NW_026693934.1, from coordinate 16,478,635 downwards.
ATATATATATATATATATATTTTAAATTGTAGGCTACTCCAGGTTCAGAAACAACTACTTTTCTAAAGCAGGAATCAGGAGGGAAAAAAAAAACTACTTTAAGTATCTCTGTATTATGAAATCTCCATTTCCCCAGGAGTGTTACAGGTAAAATTTCATCTTCAAGCCAATAATCAGAGTTCCATTAGCTACAAAAACCCCAGCCCAGGAATCTCATCCCTGTCCTGACTGCTAACAAACTATCTCTATGACTCTTAATGTTCTGCAGAGCCTCTGTGGAGGGCACTGGCCACTTTTGATGGCTCCATCTTCTGTATTTCTTAAGTGCAGCTGAAACTAGAAAATCGCTCATGCAGATTGTAGGTTTCATTTCTGTGTCTTTCCTGCATGCTGAAGGTGTCATGCCATTGTGTGACACTACTGGTTGTCATTTTCCTTTTCTTATAAGAGAAAAAGCAAATGCTTGCTTTAGGCTTTGCAACTGAGATTACATTTGCAGAGCTTGAGACCAAATATAGATACTCCCTGACTTAAGATGGGGTACATACCCATAAACTCATTGTGAGCTAAAAATATGGGAAATTGAATTGCATTTAATAACCTAACCTACCAAACATCATAGTAGACTGGCCCATCTTAAACATGCTCAGAATGCTTCCATTTGCCTACTGTTGGGCAAAATCATCTAATACAAAGCCTACTTTATAATAAAGTGTTGAATATTTTGTGGAATTTATTGAATACTCACCTGAAGGTGAGAAACCGAGTGGTTGTTATGAGCACATCACACGATTGTAAAGTCAAAGAAGCCTAAGTCTGGAATTGTCATGTACTGGGGTGAAAGATTACCTTGCAATATTCCTCCTTTTTTTTTTTTTTTGTACAAGAATAAGGAGAGCTCTGAGTCACACTCTTCTGGATAACAGTGGAAGATTCACCCTGGGAGACCACCGTCTTCTTGTATTTTCTGAATTCAGACTTGGTGCAATTTTATTCTTCTCCCTAGATTCACCGCTTCTCCTTCAGCTTTCCTGACAGTATGTCCAGACAGAGGTTGAGATTGATTTCCCAGAAGGCAGAAGTGATTGTTACCTGAAAAAACAGAAGCCGCTGTTTAGCTTTAATTTCTAACTAAACACTGTTCAAACAGGAACTATTTTATTGCCCGAACCCAACGGGAACTCTCCAGAACTCCATGGAAACTCCGTGAGAACCAACGGGAACTCAACGGGAACTCAATGGGAACTCCGCGAGAACTTAAAAGTAGCGGGCACCCAAGGCAGCAGGAGCCGCCCCACTGCCGGACAGCAGAGGTCCACATACACAACTGAGTACACAGCTTGTTTCAATTTAGCATCATCCAGTTACAGCAATCAGTCATTATCTTAATAATTATACACAGCTTAACTTAATTATCATCATCTTAATGGCTCACTGGCATCACCTCCCAACCACTCCTTCTGGCAAAATGCCAGGTGCCATCCCGACTTGGCTGTGGCTCTCAACAAAACACCTTAAAAACTCAAAAACTGGCCTAAAGGTTTATTCCTAAATTGTGTTTTTATATATTTCCATGATTAGCCATTCCCTCTTTCTTTCATATGGACAGAACGTTTACCTGGGTACACTGTCACCCAGAATAAATCCACCTTACAGCTAGCAGAGGATGACACGCAATCACAAATTTGAACCAACCAGGGGAAGGGAGAAATGTTGCAATAGAGCCATCGAGGACCTTACTTAAAGCCTAGTCAGAATGCACCCTGTGCCCTTTGCCTTGGCATGTGGATGCTGACTTCTGACCAGGGGACAGGGCTTCCTTCCCAGGGGTGAGGCAGAGGTTTGCAGAAGGAAGCCTTGCCCTGAGGACTTAATGGAGCCGAGTTGCCTTCTCCCTGTGGCTCTTCCCTGTTGTTATCCTCTGAATGTTACTTTATGAGGCAAAATGTACCTAAGGCTACTCATCATCTGGCTTTCAGATAGGAAGATTATTCTGGGTTAACCAGATGGACCGAATCTAAATTATATCAACCCTTGAAAGAAAATATCTTTCTATCTGGTAGCAAAAGGGACAGTCAGATTTGAAGTGAGGAAGATTCAATGTTGTATTATTGGCCTGAAGATGAAGGGGCCCCCAGGTCAAGCATTTGGGACCTCAGTCCCATAACTGTGGTGAACTGAAAGCCACCAACAGCCAGGATGAAACTGGAAGTGAATTCTTCCCCTGGGTTCCAGAAGAGAGACCAGCCCAGCCAACCCCTGGATCTCAGCTTCGAGAGGCCCTGAGCAAGGAATGCCACCGAGTCACACTGTGCCTGGCTTCTGATTCACAGACTCTCAGATAACGACTCCCTGTCGTTCAAAGCTGCTGCATTTGTGGCAATTTGTTATGCACAATAAAAAACTGATACACTAACCTCTATGTGAATAGAAAAAAAAATCTTATTTGAGTTTTTTTATTGCTTGCAGCCAAACCTAATCACGAGTAGGTTTGCACACCTTCTGAAGAATCTGAGGGTGAAAGGTTGATCCAAAACACAACAGAGGAAAAGGGAAGAATATTCCATCCAAGGACTGGGTGAGGGAGACTAAGAGGGTAACAGTGTATATTCAAGCAGAAATGATTTGCCTGATTTGCCCCCATCCTTTGAGGGAGGACATAGATGAACAGAAACTTCCAGAAAGGTGAGTGAGCCCCAGAGCAGAAAGTTTGTCTTTGCTTCTTCAGGAGCAGCCTGGAAAGATCTCTCATCAAAAACTGGGAGGCAGAGTTTCCACTGTCACAGGGCACCCAAAAGACAAAACAAGACAAAAAACACTAGCAACAATGACTTGAATGTGGGATAAGAGGTGAATCCCCGCTGCCAGGATTTTGGGCAAATTGTCCCATGAAGCTAGGGATCCAATGGGGATGGGGGCAGCCTTGGGATTCCCAAGACAGTAGCCCCAGCCAAAGGTCTGAGCAGATGGGGCCAGCAGCCCACCAGTCACAGATAATTCCATTGTAGTGGGTCCAGTTGTGGTGCCCGTCATCTTGCAGAATACTGGGTTTGCAAGCTTTCCCAGAACTCATATGCCATTAGGGGAAGGAGGAAGGAGAGGGGAGTATTCTGTAGGAGAGAAGACATTCAGGAAGACTAATCATCCAAACACCTTCAATTGATACCGTTGAGCATGAACAGGCATCCAGCATTCGATAGGACTTTGAGAGCATGATAAGCTGAGATACAGAAAATAATAGGGGTAGCGGATTTCCCCTGCCCCCAGTTTAGCTCATCGTACAGTTTTCTTGCCTGTCACATATATATTTATCCTTTTTACATTTTGTTGACCATTTTTGTGCCTGATTTTCAAGGATTGTCTTTTTATTAGAAACAGAACAAAGCATTCTCCCTCTATGTCCATACTGTACTGAGTGCTATGAAGTTACTTTCTATTTTTTTTTTTAAATTGTGAACCACATGAGTTACAAAAAATGGCATGTGTAATGGGTATTTGCTGTTGAAGGAATAATAGTAAAGTAAATATCCATGTAGGAAATAGAGCAGTGTCAATTCTTTACACTGGTCTCTCCAGCTTGTCTCTTTGGTCCTCAGAAGGAAGCACTGCACTAAATTTTATGTTAATCATTCCCTTGTTTTTCTTTACAGTTTTATTAAATTTGTGTATATTTCTTGAGTTTTACATATGAGGACCTTTGTAGAGGGCTGGAATCAGGCTAAGCAAGAAAAGAAAGTGCCTCTCACTGACTTCAGGAGAAGGGGGCTAGAAATCCTGTTGATTCAAAGGAACTTACCTACTGTGGATAAGAGGATCTAAACTGGGTGCCCAATGCCACTAACCAAAGATCGAAAAAAATCTAAAAAAAATGTGTATGTGTACTGACCATGTACAGACATTTTTCTTGTTATTATTCCCTAAACAAAGTAGTCCAACAACTTTTTACATAGCATTCATATTGTATTTGGTATTAAAAGGCATCTAGAAATTATTTAACAGATAATTGATGTGCTTAGGTTATGTGAAAACACTCTGCCATTTTTCTGGTAAGATGCTTGAGTAGTTATGGATTTTGGTATCCACAGGAGTCCCGAAACCAATCCTGTGCAGATACTGAAGGACAATGGTATATCTCTCATCAATAACAAATTTAGTTTTACTAAAGTATTTGGCTTTCTATTGATTGCCTATTCCAATTTCAAATGACTTATTTAACATTATGTTTCAATTTATCCAGGTTTGCATGTGTACCTATGCTGATTTTCATTGCTATAAGGTATTCTATTGAATGAATATGCCAACACTTTATCCACCCTGCTGGAGAGGGACAACTTGGTTGTTCTTAGTGCTTTTGCTGTTGGGAAAAGTGTTCCTATGAATTCTCCTACAATTTTGTGGTACACATCAGTGAAAGTTTCTCCAGCAGTTGCTGGGTCATAGATTATATGTATGTTTATGGTTACCAAGGTCATGCTAATGGGTTTTCTAAGTAGGGGTCATTTACCCCTGAGCGACACATGTTCCTTCCTTCATGAGACTCACAGTCTAGGTGGGGAGGCAACCCTATTATTCAAGAGTTAATTTAATCTGCACACTAGGGAAAGAGGAATGGCAGGGAGCATGTGAGGCATCAGGAGCCCACGTGAAGGTCTTGTGATGTTTCTGTAGAGAAACTGGACCCTGGATTGGCTGGGCGGGAAGGGATCGGGGGGCCGAGAGTGATTGTGGACCAAATCTGGAAATGGCACAGGGAAGCTGGGGGAACTAAAAAGATGACAACAACAAATGAAGGACATTAAGTGACCTTTGTTCCATCAGCATGGTAACTCAGTACAGGGCACGGGAAGGAGTGAGTATGGAGTGACATCCCATTTGGGCCCCTTGTTAGTTTGCCCAACCAAAGCCAGACCCACATAGAGCTGCAGTTCCAGCCACTTGGGAAATACGCTTGGGCTTGCCAGACTCTTGCAGCCCTGCCTGGGCACACCTTCTCCAGGCGTCTCTGTTCCACTCAGTGCCTGGTTCTAGTGGCATTGGGAACCCAGTTTAGATCCTCTTATCCACAGTAGGTAAGTTCCTTTGAATCAACAGGATTTTTAGCCCCCTTCTCCTGAAGTCAGTGAGAGGCACTTTCTTTTCTTGCTTAGCCTGATTCCAGCCCTCTACAGTCTGCCCTGGCCAGAGGAAGGCCAGAAAGAAGACCCTTCCCTGACCTCACTTGAGGGGTCTGGGTCAGATTCACAGCGTCCAAAGTCCCCTTTTAAGCAGGAGGGGACTTAGAAAAGTAAGGAATGGGTTATCAGCTGCTCAGTTCATGGTGGGGTTGCTAAGTTCCTGTGATTTGTGTGTGAGGTTCCAAATCTCATGTACTTCTCTCTGCATTGGGGGTAGTCAATCCCAGTGCACTCAAGGGCCAGAAAGATAGTGTAAGGCCACTGTGATGAAAAAGGAGAAAGGAGAAAGGAAGAAAGAAAAAAAGAGGAAAGAAAGAAAGACTGGAGAGTGCAAATCCTGACAAAAGACATTCAAATACTATCTAACTCCATCCATTTACCTGCAAATGCCTTAATTTTATTCTCTTTTAGTGCTAAGTAATATTCCATTGTGTATATGTACCACAGTTTCTTTATCCATTCATCTATTGGCATCTAGGTTGGCTCCACAGTTTAGCTATTGTGAATTGTGCTGCTATAAACATTGAAGTGGCTGCAATACTGTAGTGTGCTTATTTTAAATCCTTTGGGTGTAGAGAGAGAAGTGGGTTAGCAGGGTCAAATGGTGGTTCCATTCCAAGTTTTCTAAGAATCTCCACACTGCTTTCCAGAGTGGTTGCACCAATTTGCAGTGCCACCAGCAATGAATGAGTGTACCTTTTCCCCCACATCCTCACCAATAACACCTCTGATGAGTGGAGGCTAAATCATAATTGGAGGGGAGGATGGGAGGAGTGGAGGAACTTTGATTGGGCAAAGGGGAGGGAGAGAAGGGGAGGGGGTATGGGGGTAGGAAAGAGGGTAGAATGAGATGAACATCATTACCCTAGGTACACGTATGATTGCACATGTGGTGCAACTCTGCGTCGTATACAACCAGAGAAATTAAAGTTGTGCTCCATTTGTGTACAATGAATTGAAATGCATTCTGCTATCATGTATAACTAATTAGAACAAAAACAATTTTAAAAAAGGCATTCAAAACATAAAATAAAAAGGAAAAAGCAACTGAGCTGGCCCAACAATACACTTCTGACTGGGCTGAGCCATCAGACATCCATTGTAGGATTCCCTTGCTGCAGGAGCTGGGCTCTCTCCACAGAGGACTGCAATCTACCTGCTGTAGAGCCATCTGGTCTCCTCGACTGCATGCTGTCTGATCGTACAGTTGAGTTTATGCTCTCAGAGCTGAGCACCTGGGACAGGGTGCCTGTGCCTGGTGTTCAGTGGTTGCCAAATTGCATGTGTATTGTAAAGGACTTAACATCTGCTCAAGAACAAGTTGTAAAGAAGACTAAACGAACAGTTCTGTTCAATGCCTGAACCCTTTGCCCCTTTTGCATTTACTTGGCCTTTAGTGTCTCTTCCAAACACAACCAGCTCAGGGGGTCCCCGTTCTTCCATCTGATTCTCCCTTTGTCCTCATTGCATAACCTTCATCTTCTAAGTCACCTTCTGTGACTTTGCTCAACTGTTTTCCACCTGGAATACTCTACCTTGTTCACTGGAAAGAAAAAACAAAACTCATTTCAAAGGCTTATTGCAGAAAAGTCAGAAAATATAGAGAAGTACACAGAACTTTGAAATATGCATAATCATATCCACCTAAAGACAACTTCTGTTAACATAATGATGCATAGCTTTCCAGATGCACACAGACACACTTATAAAACCAGACCGTAATATACATATTGTTTTATAATCTGTTTTTTTTGTACTTAATATACCATGACCATATTCCTATATTAATGAAAGCATTTCTATGAGATTGTGTTTTTAGCATATGCATGAATGTCTGTTGTGTATATAGTTTATTAACGAACAACCCTCTTTTTGGAGATTTAGGTCATTTTCACTTTTTATTATAAAAAAGAATAGCAGAGCAACAAGCATTTTTGTGGCTAAATTTTCATATTCATCCTTAATTATCTCCTTAGGACAAATTTCTAGAAGAAGAATTAGAGTTGGTCCTTTGAACCTGGGTGTTCTACATCCATGGATTCAAATAGTGGAAAATGGGTAGGAAAAATTGTGTCTTTACTAAATGTGTATAGACTTTTCCCCACAACTATTTACAAAGCATTTTTATTGTTCAGTGTTCTAATTAATCTAGAGATGATCTACGGAGGGCTTCTAAGTAATCTAGAGGTGATCGGGGAGGTTGTGTGTAGGCTATATGTGGATCCTATGCCATTTTGTGTAAGGAACTTGAGTATCCAGGGGTTTTGGCTCTGAGACACCCCCCCCCCCCACCGAGGGACGATTATATTGTCCACATTTAACTCTTTCAATGCTCAGTGTCAATCTGCCTTCTAGAGGTTGCACTGATGGGTCCTCTCTTGGAAACACACATATGCACCTATTTCCCCAAACCCTTGGCATCACAAGATATTGCTATTTTAAATTACATATCTCTTAAATTTTGAGTTGAAACACTCCAATCTCATGGCTTGACTTTGCCTTTCTTTGGGAACTAGCAACTTGACTCTATTTCATATGTCTTTGTACATTTGTAACTCTTCTTTGGGAGATTTCTTGGCATTTCCATTGCTTTCCTATTGGAGGTTTTGTCTTTTGCTCACTGAAGTGAATCACACTCATCTGTCAAAGCCTGGCTTCTGACCTCCATGATACCTCTAAATACCCCACTCAGGTCAACTTTACACTTTGAGGATTTCCCTTATTCTTTCAGACTTGGTTTTTGCATTGCTTATTGATTTCCTTCCTCTTTGATACCTGAGAGTCTTGATAGAAAGCTCCCTGAGGGGAGAGAAGGTCATGTGATGAGTAGTTGAATTCAGTGATTTAATATCATCCAGGAATGTGCCATTCAGGATTGCTGATGTTATATCTTTAAAGCATGAGATCTCATGAGCTACTAAGACACAGGTTTTCTTCATCCCCTCTCCTACCCCCATAACATAGAACCCAATTGCTTTAGGTTTGAAGAACATTTCAAGATCTTCCAAGGTTCATTTGACTCTTTCCCCCTGCTATGGTTTGGATGTGGTTTGAGTATGTTGCCCAGAGGTTCATGTGGGAAGCTTCGTCTCCAGTGTGCTGATGTTGAAAAATCATTGGGGGCATCTGTCTCAGAAGTTGTGGCTCTCATGGGACCCTACGTTGTGTGGCTTTCTGTCTTACCATGTGATCTCTCCTTGTATGAACTCTATTATGGTTTGGATACTAAGTGTCCCCCAGAGACTCATGTATTGAGGATTAGTCTCTAGTGCAGCAATATTCAGAGGTAGAGATTTTAGGAAGTCCCTGCCTTGCGAGGAATGTGGTTTGGTGGAGGAGACAGTCACCGTGGGCAGAGATCAAGGCAGGGAAGGAGGTTGGAGAATCCACCCTGAAGATCAAATGGAGGACATTCCACACAGTTTCCATAGCCCTAAAGTCAATGGGCATTTTCTTGTAGCATTTGAGACAATTTAGTGCTCCCTTCTCCATCCCTTCTCTTCCCTAGCTTCTGCGGTATTACACTCTGTGGGTTCACTTTCCTCTCTCTCCACCCACTTACTCTTTATTTCCTTTGCAGCACCATCCTCTGTATGTACTATGAAATGTAGGAATTCACCTTCTTCTCTCCTCTTCCCTTCTTCCCCTGATGTACTTTCCTTCTCCCTCCTCCTCCTCCTCCTCTTCTTCTTCTCCCTTTTCTCCTTATCCTTCTCCTCTTCTTTCTTCTTCCCCCTGGAAATTGCCTTCATTTGTAGTTTGAATGACTCAAGTATGCATTCAATCCAGATCTTGCTCCTGAGCTCCAAAACCATACATCGGACCGCTTACTCCGTAGCTCACCTCTGATGGTACATCAACCTCACACTCCACATAACCAGGGCTGAAACCTTGAGCGTCCTCCCTAACCTGGCCTCCTCCGGGGTTTTCTAATATCCACCAAATTATGCAACCCTTCCCCCCAAAGGTATTAATCTTTATATTTCCCTCTCCTACTACTTTCAAATCCTCTCCACCACCAGTCCTGGTCATTTTTTTCAACTAAATTTTTTAAAAATTTTTTTCAACTAAATATTCCCAGAAGGCTTCACCCTCCCTCTCATCATCACTATCCTCTTTCAAGCCCTTCTTAAGGACATTGCAATGACCTCTTACGTCATTCTCCTACTTCTTCCATGGTGCCTCTTCTGGGTCCTCCCCACAGCACTGTCAATACTATTTTCAATGCAAATACAACCACAGCCCTGTGCAACCTCTCATTGGATACCCATTGCCCTTGCTATGATGACCTACAACCTTCGACTGGTCTGCAAGTCCTGGTCTGGCTTCAACCTTCCCTCAGACTTGTGTCCTCTGATCTGTGGTCATGAGCTGCTACCCAGTCTTCAGGTCATGGACTGAGGACGTTGCTTCCCTGAAGCATTTCAGGTCCCAGCCCAAGAGTTTCATTTTTCTAGCATGTTCCCATGGTACCATACTCCTTTCCCTTGGGGCACTCAATGTGTTTGCAATCATGCATTCAGGACTGTAGAGAGGACCCTAGCATTCTCTCCCTATCTTCTAGCACAGGAGGTCTTGGTTGAATAAATGAGAGATTGATCTGCCCCACCTGTCATTGCCCCAACCCCTCTCCACATACTCCATCTGGCAAATAAGGAGCCTAGGACTGAGGGAGTCTACACATCTGGAAGGAGAAATGATCAGTCTTACAAGTCTAAGACCAAAGCCTCTGTTCACGCTAATTCTAAAGAGTGGGTTTTTTTGTTTTTGGAGACTAATTCATCTGCTGAGAGTTTTGGAGTTGCACATATTCTAATGGTCAGTGATCATTTGCTAAATAATTTGCTTGATTAATGGTAAAGAGGTATTTGATTGTGATGTGAAACATGTAGCCCACCCACGGTTGCATTTGCTTGGGTGGTCAGGTCTGCTTTCAGGGAGGCTTCCTGACTTAGTGCCAGCTTCGACTGCATACTCCATCTGCAGAGGCAGATTTGGAGATGATGCCCCTTCCTTGGAGTAGTCTGCCTGGCACATCCCATACATCAGGGAGTGACAGCCATGAAACTCTCCCCCTGGCCAGCTCTCCCTCCCTTCCCACTTCCCTCCCCTGCTCCCAATTTGGGATGAAGGATCTCTGTGTATTTGTGCAACAGTCAGAAATTTTAAGAAAGATTATCTAAAACCTGCAAACAAAGCAAAAAGATGACTGTGTGTATTTTCAGTGTCACGCTTAGCCCAGTGCTCCTCAAAGCAACTGCCAGGGACTCTAGGGAATCCCAAAATCCTTTCAGGGGGACTGTGAGGTTAAAGCTATTTTTATAATACCAGGAAGATGTTACTTGCATTTTTCACGATGTTGACATTTTCACGCTGATGCAAAACTAACAGGGGACAAAACTGCTTGTATCTGAGTACAAATAAAGGTGGCACACCAAACTAGTGAGTGGCTACACAGGTCCCAGCCCCAGACTCATAGTAGGAAAAAAACAAGACCAACCTGCTTCACCAACAAAACCAGGGATGTTATTGAAATTACTGTCACTCTGATATACATAATGGAATGTATCCATACTCTGAAAGATTCAGTGAACTTACATTTTCTAAGCCCCAATTTGTGAGAGATCGTGCCTGGGTGAAAGGTCGACTTATAAGTGGAAGACACATCAATGGATTTTATGGCTACAGAATACAAAAAGAAAAGTTCATCTATGTGGTTTCAAGTTGCCTGTTACAACTCACCTATAGAAATGATCACTTGTCCTTTAGAGAAGTATGAATGAAAACAATCCATAATTATTGGCAAAAATTATAAAAATACCCCTCCTCTCTGTTTTAGTGATTTGTTGTGTGAGGCTGGGCTTCCTACATAGACTTCAACCAGAAAAACACATCGTCACAGGTTGAATATAGTAGATTTGAGGGCCTTGCTGTCTTTTATTAAGCTAGACATTCAAGAGATGTTCAAAGATGGATAGCATTCCTGTTTTCTCATTAAATTTTATTTTGTCGGAAAATAGTTTTTATAAAAGCATGCTATTTGTAATAATATATAATGGTTTTATTACTGTTTTAAAATAAATTGAAATCTAAAATATTTCTGAGTTTTAATTTTATTACAGCAAATATCTGATAAGTGTCACATCAACAAAGCTCTTTGAGGCTGTAGATAGGCTTAGAAGGTAATTTAAAGGTTAAGGGATCCCAAGACCAAACTGAAGTGCTCCACCTGCAGGAGAATTTCTAACCAGTCAGCTTCTCTTACCAGACAGGAATGAGTTCAGTTTATACACGATTAGGGCTCAGACATCTTCCCCTTCTGTAAAACTGAAAATGCTTGATGATTATTTTTCTGCCAATTTGAAAGGATAATCTTGAAAGTCATGGTTTTATTATCCTGCAAGGATTAAATCATTTTTTTTGTTGTTGTTGTTGTTTTGTTTTTTGGTCTAACCTCGTAATATTATCTCAATATCCCTTTACATTTTTTTTCACCAAGTTATGAAAATGCACCTTCACGTGCTCTTTCTGGAAGCAGATTTACTTTTCTACTGGATCCTTCATTCATCAGTTAAGAAGACCTTGCTCATGTTTTGCTCACTATTAACATTAAAATTGTGTTTCTTTTAAAAGCTATGAGAGTGTCATTTTGAAAGGGACAAGGGTGATCATTATGCTAGGACCTCACTTCCTCCTGGGACGTGTTGGAGCCAACATCAGCAGTGGGGACCCCCGTGAGAACCCAGATTCTGCTACACACAGCACTCCACTGGTAACTCTGATAGTTAGCTGTGTAAGCTTTTTGTTGCTGTGACCAAAATACCTGAATGAGAACAAATTTGTGGAGGAAACGTTTATTTACGCTCACTGTTTTAGAGGTTTAGTACACACTCGGCCAAGTCCATTGCTCTGGGCCTGAGGAGAAGCAAACCAGGTCGGAAGGTTATGGTGGAAGAGCCCCTCTCCATTCAAGGTGGTCAGGAAGCAGAGAAAGGGGAAGGGGCTGGGGGAAGATGGACCCTTTCAGGGCTTGGCCTCCAATGCCCCACCTCCTCCAGCCGTGCCTCACCTACAGTTACCACCCAGTCAGTCCATTCAACCTGGGATGGGCTGATTAGGTCATAGTTCTCACAGTCCAATCATTTCACCTCTGAATATTCCTGCAGTAACACAAGGGACACCTCATATCCAAATTATGACACCCACATACTGGTGACTACGACCAATGACATATAGTTATGAGGCCTCACTGAGTTACATATGTAAAGTGTCCACATTACCTCATCTGAAACCCTAGATATATCACCTTGCTAGGGCTGCCATAACAAAATCCCACACACCGGGGGGCCAACATGGCAAAAGTTATGTTCTCACTGTTCAGTAACTGGAGGCCCAAGATGAAGGCTTGGTTTTCCAGAAGGCCACCTTCTTGCTGGGTTCTCACATGGTCTTTTCTTGGGACATATATACCCTGATGTCTTGTAGGCTCAGATTTCCTTTCTGTGAGGACATCAGTCAGATGGGATTAGGGCCCACCTGAATAGCCTCATTTTAACTTAATGACCCCTCTAAGTGTCCTGTCTCCAAATACTGTCGTGTTCTGAGGTGCTGCAGGGACACAGTTCAGCCCATAACACTGGGGTCAGATATCTAGGGCCACAATACTCGTGGGTAACCAGCAGCCCAAACACTTCTGTGGCATTCAATAACAAACAGTATTTTGCTCACTGGGTGGGCTTGTTCTTGTGAGTCACCCACATTGCTAGGGGTTGACTGGCTGTTGACCCACCTGGCGTTGCCCTGGCTGGATTGATCCCCTGTGTGCTTTCTTCCAGCAGGTTATCCTGACCATGTTCTTCTCCAGGTGATGGCATAAGGCCAGAGCAGACCAAGTCCAGGGTGTAGACACTTCAAAAACCTCTGTTGACATCATGCTCATCTGAGTCCCGTTGGCCAAACACAGTCATATAGGCAAACCCAGAGTCAGAGGAGGAGGTAGCTGAAGTTGAACAGCAGCAGATGGGCATGTGGATGGACGGTGGGCAGGTGAAGAACGGGGGTCACTGGTGCATGAATAGAGACCATGCCTATAACAGTTCATAGCTCCTCACTGTTCTTCCAGCAAAACCCTTCTTAAATCTGTTTAAATTTCTCTGTGCTTCCATTTAAAAAAAATGGAGAGGGAAGTATGTGTTCCGTATCAACTCTATAATATACATTTTATCATATTTTTCCATTTTTTTCTCATAACAAACCTAGGAAGCAAGCATGATTAGCTACAAACAGATAAGGAAACTGAGGCTGAGAATGTTAAATAACTCATCCAAAGTGACTCTGCTAGGGAGAAGTTTTTGAATCCAGGTCTGTCTGACTGCAAAGAGCATTTTTGGCTCACCAATGCTTTTTAAACCTTTCTATCAAAATTACCCTATGGGCAGAGGAGAGTGAGTGTATTCATACCCCTGGGGGGCCTGAGGGCTACTGCCCAAATTACCTATCACAGTAAGAAAATCCTTCAAAGTTATAAACTTTTATCTTAAAATTAATATCAATTTGGCTTTCTACCCCATAATATATATTTTCATATATGACCCCTCCCATGTCTTTGAGCAGAATAGATGCTCCTGGGGTAGATGCATATTGAGAGGACCACTTTTCAGTACCTCTGGCACCCAGCTGCATGCCTGAGGAGCTTGCCCATCTCCGTCTGAGAAGCACAGCCTTGCACCAGGCAGCCTCCTAGAACTACAAGATTGAACGCAGGGTTGGTTTGGTGGTTAGTATGCTCCATTGCAAAAGGATATGACACATTTTGGGCATCGCCTGTCACTTTTTTTGACATTCTCAGACACTTCACTGGTCCTACAGTTAATTTGTCAACTGAGTCTTCTTTAAGAATGTCAGGAACTGCCTGGCAAGAAGAGGAAAGTATTGATTCTGGGCTTTTAGGAACTTTGGTTTCCGTGTGACTTTAACATTTGACTCATTTTATTTCAGAACTTTATTGCATATTCACATCAAAACTGGCTGAAGCCAGATAGGAAAGATCTGCATTTATGATGCACTCTCAGGACAGGCTGGTGTCTGTGTTATCGAGGAGTTCAGTTTCCTGTTAACATTAGCAGTTAAGATTCCCTTGTGACCCCAAGGGGGTTGGGAGTTTGCCTTTTTGGTCTCCAAGGAAATAAGTAACTAGGTTAGAACCTTGAGCCTTTGGTTAGACGACGGTGAGAAAAGCATGGGCTCCTCAATCTTTCAGAAACTGGGTCATGGTTCTATTTCTGTTGACCACAGAAAATATGCTGTTGCAGCTTTAGGGGATCCAGCTCAAAGTCTGATACACTGGACACCTCCAATGTCTGGTTTACCACCTTCTGATGTCACTTCTGAGTCCCACCATGGCCCTGTGGACAGTTCTCTGCAGGCTTTAGGGTTCCTTTCTGAGGACCCAGCAGGATCTTGTCCAGCCAATATGTGTGCAGGAGTGCGGAGGAGTCCATACCTCCTGGGATAGTCCTTTACCACTGGGAACATGACCCAATGGAGAGATGCTCCTCCTCCTGTCCTTCTGGAGGGTAACCTGTGGGGCACTCTGGGTGCTGCTCAGGGGCTTACTGGAATATGAGCTCTGGTGGCCCATAGCAGTGGCCTCTGGAATGCCCCCTTACGTTGACCTTTCCTCCCCTGCCTCACTCTCCTTAGGCCCTGCCTCTCGGGGATCATTCTCTGCATAAATACTCTGTACCCAAATTTTTGTCTCAGGCTCTGCTCTCTGGAAAAGTCCAAGTCAAGACCCTGCCCTCTCCAGCTGGATGCCTCTGGTAAAGTTGCTTCACTTCTCTGGTCTCGACTATTAGAGGCAAGTTCCCTTCCAGCTCTGAAAGTCTGCAGTTCTATTGACTACTTCTTTCCTTCTGGGGACTTGTTTCTTTTCCTCATTCATGTCTAAGCCAAAGTTTTGACATTCCAACGGGTGGATTCTTACATTTCAGATGAGCCTGTCTTATACTCCTGGGTACTCTGAAGTGCTCCCAGGGTGACCTTTTCATCTCCACTTAGGACGTTCATTGCTTTCCATTTTTGAAACAAAAAGGCAGGCATCCTTTTTAATCTGGACTTCAGCCCCAAGACGCCGATGCTCACCGAGGAGGTTCATAGACAGTTATTTCCTGCTGACAATTCTTCTTGTTCTCGTTCTTCTTTAAAAAAGTAAAAACCCAAATACTCTTGACTCATTTGTTTTTGGCTAATGAAAGGCTGCCTATTTAGAAAAGGCTCGTGGCTGCATGACACTATCAGTGACATTGCTCTCACTGAGGTAGAGGATGGTTTAGGATGAGAACTGGCTTGGAGCAGCAGCTGCGTGTTTCTGACCGCTGCTCGTCCAGCTCCCATGGTGTGGGGGAGATCACAGAGTTATCTGAAGACCCCTTGCTAGAGGGTGGTGACCTGTGTAAGTGATGGAGGGAGAAGGTGGGCTCATGGGGAGGGACTCACCTTGTTTTTGTCTGTTATTGAACACTTTCTGAGTTGGAGGAATCCATCCTACTCCTGCCTATGAATTCTTGTATTGGACCCCAACCTCCGGTTTTATTGTAGAAACTGGCACCATTCATCAGGTATGTGTGAGACTGGGCATTTTACCTAAATTCTCACAAAACCCTGCAAGCTAAGTATGATCATCTTTTTTTTTTTTTTTTGGGTGGGGGGTGCGGGTACCAGGGATGAAACTCAGAGGCATTGACCACTGAGCCACATCCCCAGCCCTATTTTGTATTTTATTTAGAGACAGGGTCTCACTGAGTTGCTTAGCACCTCCCTTTGGCTGAGGCTGCTTGGAACTCGAGATCTTCTTGCCTCAGCCTCCGGAGCTGCTGGGATTACAGGTGTGAGCCACCACACCTAGCCCATCCTTGTTTTTATTAGTGGTGAAACCAAGGCAGATTCCAAAGATTCTAGTACTCTATTGCTTATTTTTTTTTTCATAGCAGTTTAATAAATATTTGATAAAGAAATCGGGCTGGAATGTAGCTCAGTGGCAAAGCGTCTGCCTTGCATTCGCAAGCCCTGGGTTTGACCCCCAGTTCCAAAAAAGACAAAAAAAAAAAAAAAGAACCCCACCAAAAAACAAATAAGATAAAAAAAAAGAAGTGAACACATCAATGAGGCTTGGCGATTAAGAACTTGTCCTAGGTGGCATAGTGGGGTGGAAATGAAACCCATATGTACCTGAGTCCCGATGCTGTTCCTCTTCCCAGGGTCCTGTGTTGATTCATAGGTCTCTATACCACCCAACTGTTCTCACCGTGGCCCCAGGGGCCAAGTTCTTTGCTGCACTGATACTTTGCTTTGATGTCTCTAGCAATTTTTCAACATCTCCCTTCTGCATGTCCAATTTCCTGCAATCATGTTGGTACAAAGCACGCTCGGATACACACAGACAACACATTGCACATATAATTTTGAACCACGAGTCATTTCACTGGAATGTCAGGACATAGTAGGGCCCAGCGTCCAGAATGCTGGCTCTACTTGTTTCTGTTCCTGGAGTAGAAAGTCATCCCCTTACACCTTGATTTTTTCTACTCGTAGACTGACCGAGTGGGTCCTGATTTCAGTTCTCATGAGCTCTGAACCATTTGATTCTGCAAAATCAAGAGGAGCAAGATGAGCAATGATAACAATATCCATTGATGGAACAAGACAGCTTTGCCAAAAAGGTTTTGTCACTGGGGTGAGTCTCTTCGTGCCTTCTGTCTGAGGAAGGCTGGGTAGTGCTGATTTCCAGGGCTGGACCTGATACCTTCTCCTCCAGGGCATGGCTTGGGTCCTTTCTCTGTGCTATCAGACTCTGTGATGTTTGCCAACAAGTGCACAAATACTAGGTCTCCCCCACCTCCTCCACCATGTTCAGGACCCTCCCAGATGCCTAGTACCCTCAGCCCTACCTAGCAGTTCCTACCTGAGGGCTTGCCTGACCTCCAAATGCTATGTGTTGCTCCTTTTCCATTTGCATTAGAGAAATATATCATCAGCTCCCTTTAAAACAGCGACTCTTTATTGCCGTCCGCTGCCACTTTCGAGAGCTCCCAGGTGGTTCAGCTAATGGAGCGTGGAGGTCCAGCACGTGTTTCCAAGTCCAAGAATTACAGCCTCCGACAGCGACATCCTTCCAATATCCATCAGTGGTCACCTGGTTGGTCCCTCTTGGGGCGTCCTAATGAGCAGTACTTAGCTCTCCCAAATGAAACATTCCCCTACCACAATTGCCTTTTAATTAAGCCATCATTGTCTCTGGAGTGTAATGATCCTAATCTCCCTGTAAAGAACGAAAAAGACAACAGTTTTCACCAGGTGGTATTCCTGGGTTTATACAGACCTGTTCATTGAAATGAGCTCAATCGCTTTTAAAAAAAGAAATGGGAGTAAATTCACGTGGATCATTTGGTTAGCTATTCCAGAGGTGTCTTAAGGGTTGTTTTCTCATTTTGTGAGCAGTTTAAAGGGATGGTTATATGCACAGGCTTTGGAACCAGAAGACCTGGGTCCAACTCTTTTGCTTTTTGTTTCCTGTGTGACGTGGGCAGGACAATTAACCTCTCTGTGCTCCAGTTTCTTTATCTACTCTATTTCTCCGTTTCTCACCTCTATATCTAGAACATTCTTAGGGTCCCCTGTTGTCTCTAGATCAAGCTTAAACTGCCTAGTGTGGTACCCACAGCATTTCTGATTTTGTTTCTGCCTCATTTCGAATCACTTCATGAACAATGAGACACTCTCAGACTTGAGGCTGAGAGAAAGCTGGCACTCACTGGTGACTTTGCCTAAACATCTTGGTGGTTGGAGTCCACACCTTACTCTGGGGTAAAAAATAGTATGAGGCTATTAGGAACAACTTTATACCAAAACATGGATTTTAGGCCAGAGAAGCAAGTGAAATTCTAAATCTTCAGACTCCTAAATTCAGACATTCTCACAGCTTCCCGAATTCTGAATTGATGTGTCTCACATTAACATGCACCATTTCTAGGATATTTCATCAATACCTTTCTTTACAATTTTCTGTAAGAAATTCTTGCTTGAAATTTCCATTGGACATGGATGGTTCTGCCATTCAATCTGCCTACTTTCATTTATACTATAAGAAAATATAATAAAAAGAGAACTATTAATTAACTAATTAAACTTTTACAAAGTAGGTATCAGGGTAAAAATGACCTCTCTGAGTCTCTTGACCTCACAGAATATGTTTCTGGCAGGAAGATGCACCAAAATCATGTGAGTAAGTAGTTAATTGGTCTGGAAAGAAACAAATAAGCAGGGATTTTCTTTTTTTTAAATTTTTTATTGTTGGCTGTTCAAAACATTACATAGTTCTTGACATATCATATTTCACACTTTGATTCAAGTGGGTTATGAACTCCCATTTTTACCCCGTATACAGATTGCAGAATCACATCGGTTACACATCCACTGATTTACATATTGCCATACTAGTGTCTGTTGTATTCAAGCAGGGATTTTCATATGATATCAAACTGTTATGGAGAGCCAGGCGTGCTGGCTCATGACTGTAATCCCACTGGCTCGGGAGGCTGAGGCAAGAGGACTGAGAGTTCAAAGCCAGCCTCGGCAACCTAGCGAGGCACTAAGCAACTCAGCGAGACCCTGTCACCGAATAAAATACAAAGCGGGGCTGGAGATGTGGCTCAGGGGTTGAGTGCCCCCGAGAGTTCAATCCTCAATACCAAAAATAAAATAAAATAAAATAAAAATAAAAATAGAGAGAGCTAGTAATGGATGGAATATCAAAAACATAGCAGCACTAGTTATGTATGGTTACTAAGCACGTGAAACACAGTTAGTGTGATTCAGAATTAAATTTCTAATTTTATTTAATTCTAATTAATTAAATTTACTTCTAAATAGTACATATGTCTAGAGACTACAAGATTACATATTTTAGTTCTATATGATTTCAATCTTCTGAAATTTATTAAGACTTCCTCAACAATTTTAAAGAGTGTTAAGTTTTCCTCAGTTTCTAAGTGTATATTTGTTTCTAAAAGGTCAAGTTCTTTGTGTTGTTCTATTTCTCTATGATTTCACTTAAAATAATCTGCTTACCTTATCTATTATTAAAACAGTGTATTAAAGTTTTCCATGATAAATAGAAATATTTCTATTTATCCTTTTAGATCTATAACTATTTGTTTTATTTTGAGGCTGTGTTCAATTTACAATTGTTATAACCGGGTGAACAGGAATTTTTAAATTATTATTATTTTTCCATTGGTGCATTATAGTTGTACAAATTGTTGGGATTTGTGGTTACATATTTGAACATGCACACAATATAATAATATAATAATATAATTTGGCCAATATCACTCCCCAGCACCTCCTACCTCCCACTGCACGATCCCTTTCCTCTACTGACCTCCCTTTGATTTTTAAGAGATCTACCCCCACCTTGGTTTTCCTTTTCCTTCTCTGGCTTCTGCAGATGAGAGAAAACATATGACCTTTAACCTTCTGGGTTTGACATACTGAGTGAAGCTTTTTTTCAGTAGTATATGCTCTGCATTTTTAAAACCCAGTGTGAAAATCCTTGTTTCTTAACTGGAGAATTTGTTTCATTGATTTTGAGTAAAACTATATTTACCTTCAGCCCCACCTTCCTATGTGCAGATTATTTGCTTGTTCCCTTCTATTTTTCTTTGTTTTATTTTTCCTCAAAATCTTTGTATTTAAATGAAAACCATTCCATTTCTTTCCCTTGCTCCTATCGTTTTTCTCGTCTTTTCTGGTAACACTGTGCGTTCAGCATTCATTGTTTCTTTCTGACTTGTGTCTAATGTGTCGTAAATTCATCCCTTGGCTTCTTGATTTAATTCTTACACATTTCAGGTCTAGACCTTTGACTTGATTCTTTTAAAGACTGATAAAGTTGCGTTTTAGATTTTCTGACTCTTAGTGAAATTTTCAAGTTTGGCTTCCATGTCATTGAATTGGAAGTAGGTGTTTCATAGTGCACATCTCTTCATGGCAATAGCTGGAGTGGATCTGTTTCCATTGTATGATTTTTGTGCTAGCTCATGGAATTTTGTCTTCAGGTCTCTCTGATTATCTTTGATTAAAATGAGAAGGAATTTTTTGAAATAACTGGAGACTTACCATGATCTTCTTTTAAAATTTTTTAGGTTTAAATTAGTTATTAAATACTAATACAGTATAATGCATAGTGCATAAATATAGTATAATGCACTTATGCACTTAGATATATCATACATAGATGGGATATAATTTCCCATTTTTCTGAGTGTACATGTTGCAGAATCATATTGGTTATGTAGACACATATATACATACAGTAATAATGGCGGTTTCATTCTACTATCTCTCCTATCTCCACATCCCCTTCCCTCCATTCCCATCACTTCCCTCGACCTAATCTAAGGTAACTGTATTCTTCCCTAGTGTCCCATCCCCACTTTATTGTGAATTAGCATCTGCATATTAGAGAAAACATTCGCCCTTTGGTTTTTTGGAATTGGCTTGTTTTGCTTAGTATGATATTCTCCAACTCCATCCATTTACTGGCAAATGCCATAATTTCATTCTTCTTTAAAGCTGAGTAGTATTCCATTGAATATATATACACACCACATTTTCTGTATCCATTCATCTATTGACAGACACCTAGGTTGGTTCCATAGATTAGCTATTGTGAATTGAGCTCCTATAAACATTGACATGGCTGCATTACTGTAGTATGCTGTAGCATTACTGTAGTATGATTTTAAGTCCTTGGGTATAAATCAAGGAGTGGGATAGCTGAGTCAAATAGTGGTTCCATTCCAAGTTCTGAGGAATCTCCATACTGCTTTCCATAGTGGTTGAACCAATTTGCAGTCCCACCAGTAATGTATGAGTGTGCCTTTTCCCCCACATCCTGGCCAACATTTATTGCCTGTATTCTTGGTGATTATTGCCTGTATTCTTGGTGATTGCCATTCTGACTGGAGTGAGATGAAATCTTAGAGTAATTTTGATTTACAATCTTCTAATTGCTAGAGATGTTGAACACATTTTCATATATTTGTTGATTGACTGTATTTATTTCTTTTTCTGAGAAGTGTCTGTTCAGGTCTTTGGCCCATTTATTGATTGGGTTATTTGTTTTATTTGGTGCTTAGCTTTTTGAGTTCTTTATATACCCTAGAGATTAGTGCTCTGTCTGATGTGTGAGGGGTAAAAATTTGCTCCCAGGATGTAGGCTCTCTATTCACCTCACAGATTGTTTCTTTTGCTGAGAAAAAACTTTTTAGTTTGAATCCATCCCATTTATTGACTCTTGGTTTTAATTCTTGTGCTATTGGAGTCTTATTCAGGAAGCTGGGGCCTAATCCCACATGATGAAGACTAGGGTCTACTTTTTCTTCTATTGACACAGAGTCTTTGGTCTATTTCCTAGGTCCTTGATCCATTTTGAGTTAACTTTTGTGCATAGTGAGAGATAGGGGTTTAGTTTCATTTTGTTGCATATGGATTTCCAGTTTTCCCAGCACCATTGGTTGAAGAGGCTATCTTTTCTCCAGTGCGTGTTTTTGGCACCTTTGTCTAATACAAGAAAATTGTAGTTTTGTGGGTTAGTCTCTGTGTCCTCTATTCTGTACCATTGGTCTACCAGTCTGTTTTGGTGCCAATACCATGCTGTTTTTGTTACTATAGCTCTGTAGTATAGCTTAAGATCTGGTTTAGTGATGCCACCTGTTTCACTCTTCTTGCTAAGGATGGCTTTAGCTATTCTGGGTCTTTTATTTTTCCAGATGAATTTCATGATTGCTTTTTCTATTTATATAAGGAATGACGTAGGGATTTTAATCTAGGTTGTTCACTGGGTCATCAGGTGACATGAAGCCAGGCTGCTGATCATGATCTGCTTTGGTTCAGAACCAAAGCACCCTCAATCCCAGGGTGAAGCCTTTTGCCATACTTCCCAGCCCAAAGTGAAGAGTGCTTTACTTTATAAAGTGAAGACTGGATTTCACTTTGATTGATTCTATTTCTTCTTCTGAGAAGTGTCGAAGGTACCAGGTAGTAATTTAGCTCCCAATTTCCAGGAAGCTTCAAAGGTACAGATCTGTTTTGACTACCTCATCTTACAAACATCCCTGAGCAGAAGGAACCCTGAGTGGTGGGCTCAACTCTCCAGTTTCCAGCCCTTTGCAGGATCTCAGTTAAATAATCCTCACTGTCTCAGTAGAACGGTGCTTGAAAGATTTTCTTTCTTTCTTTTTCTTTTGTCTAGCTTTTAAAATGCTCTTTAATGGGAAGATAGGTCTTATTTAGTTCCAGCTCTGGAAATAGAAATTCACTGTGTACCTTTATTTAATCTTTCTGAGTCTTGTTTTCTCTGAGACCTAGTTTTCTCTTGTTGTCATAATTTTTTAAAAACGAATGTTTTGGTTGACAATTCTCACTGATACAGCATTTTGGCACCTTGTTTGAGGATCCCTATTGTCAAATGTTCCCAGAAATAATGAAATGTTCTGTCTTTGAGTGACAACTTTGGCATCAGCAACAAACAGGGGGCCAATGCTAATGTGATGCTCTGCTGAACATTTTATAGAATATTCTTGTGTTTTTATGGAACTGAGTAAGGGAAACCAACATTCTTTTCTCCTCCATCACATTGTCAAAGACTTGCATGTGGAATTTGGTACAATGACCGTATGTGGGAGCCCGCAGCCCTTGCTCAGCAAATAACCTCAGTAAATAACCTCATCTGCTCCCCACACGTGAGCAGGAACAACATGTGAGCTGGTGTCTACTTGTACAATGCATTTTGGAATTGATTCAACATACATTTGCACAAGTTAATGTTTAAATGTGACTCCACAGTTTAAATGTGACTACACAGTTACAAAATGTAATAAAACACATCAAGATTGCTTCCTATCATTTTCTTCAACTTTGATGAGGAAAAAAGTTACAACTATCTTATTTACTTTCCAGGCACAGGAAGACTGGGACAAGAAATGGCAATACCTAGCATTAATTTTTCTCTAATGATGTGAGTGGAAGGGTTCTCAAAGCTTCACAGAGTCAACTCACATTATATCTTATTAAACCCATTCTCTAGAAAGAGAGAGTGTGGCCCAAGAGGCTGCTTATTTGAAGTTACTGTGTGCCTGAGCTGGGAGTCTAAGGCAAGCAGCTTGGGCTTTTGTGCACTATGCCTACATATTAGTTTCTTTTGGACTTACACTGTAATTCCATTAGTCTGAAGATTACCTCTCCTTGTATCTTATATGGAGTCTTTGCGCAACTGATCTATGAGACATTTAGAGACATGTCTGTTCATCTTTGTGTCTGACTTATTCTGATGGGTGGATAGGCTGGGCCCATAAGGCCATGGTGTGCTAGGCCATATTTCTTTTCTTTTCTTTATTTGTTCTTTTTAGTTATACATGACAAGAGAATGTATTTCGACGTATTATACATAATTGGAGTATAACTTCCCATTCTTGTGGCTGTACATGATACGGAGTTACACTGGTCATGGGTTCATATGTGAACATAGGAAAGTTATGTCCAATTCATTCTACTGTCTTTCCTATTCCCATACCTCCTTCCTAACCACTCATTCCTCTTTGTCTAATCCAATGAGTTTCTAGTCTTCCCTTCCCTACTTTATTGTGTGTTAGCATCTGCATATCGAGAGAACATTTGGCCTTCAGTTTTTTGGGACTGGCTTATTTCACTTAGAATGATAGTCTCCAGGTCTATCCATTTACTGGCAAATGCCATAATTTCATTCTTCTTTTTTTTTAAATATTTTTTTATTTTTATTTTTTTAATTTTTATTGTTGGTTGTTCAAAACATTACATAGTTCTTGACATATCATATTTCACACTTTGATTCAAGTGGGTTATGAACTCCCATTTTTACGCTGTATACAGATTGCAGAATCACATCGGTTACACATCCACTGATTTACATATTGCCATACTAGTGTCTATGTATTCTGCTGCCTTTCCTATCCTCTACTATCCCCCCTCCCCTCCCCTCCCCTCCCATCTTCTCTCTCTACCCCATCTACTGTAATTCATTTCTCCCCCTTGTTTTTTTCCCTTTCCCCTCACTTCCTCTTTTATGTAATTTTGTATAACCCTGAGGGTCTCCTTCCATTTCCATGCAGTTTCCCTTCTCTCTCCCTTTCCCTCCCACCTCTCATCCCTGTTTAATGTTAATCTTCTTCTCATGCTCTTCCTCCTTACTCTGTTCTTAGTTACTCTCCTTATATCAAAGAAGACATTTGGCATTTGTTTTTTAGGGATTGGCTAGCTTCACTTAGCATAATCTGCTCTAATGCCATCCATTTCCCTGCAAATTCTATGATTTTGTCATTTTTTAATGCAGAGTAATACTCCATTGTGTATAAATGCCACTTTTTTTTATCCATTCGTCTATTGAAGGACATCTAGGTTGGTTCCACAGTCTTGCTATTGTGAATTGTGCTGCTATGAACATCTATGTAGCAGTGTCCCTGTAGTATGCTCTTTTTAGGTCTTTAGGGAATAGACCGAGAAGGGGAATAGCTGGGTCAAATGGTGGTTCCATTCCCAGCTTTCCAAGAAATCTCCATACTGCTTTCCAAATTGGCCTCACCAATTTGCAGTCCCACCAGCAATGTACAAGTGTACCCTTTTCCCCACATCCTTGCCAGCACTTGTTGTTGTTTGACTTCCTAATGGCTGCCAATCTTACTGGAGTGAGATGGTATCTTAGGGTGGTTTTGATTTGCATTTCTCTGACTGCTAGAGATGGTGAGCATTTTTTCATGTACTTGTTGATTGATTTTATGTCCTCCTCTGAGAAGTGTCTGTTCAGGTCCTTGGCCCATTTGTTGATTGGGTTGTTATCTTATTGTTTAATTTTTGGAGTTCTTTGTATACGCTGGATATTAGGGCTCTATCTGAAGTGTGAGGAGTAAAGATTTGTTCCCAGGATGTAGGCTCCCTATTTACCTCTCTTATTGTTTCTTTTGCTGAGAAAAAACTTTTTAGTTTGAGTAAGTCCCATTTGTTGATTCTAGTTATTAACTCTTGTGGTATGGATGTCCTATTGAGGAATATGGAGCCCGACCCCACAGTATATAGATCATAGCCAACTTTTTCTTCTATCATACGCCGTGTCTCTGATTTGATATCAAGCTCCTTGATCCATTTTGAGTTAACTTTGGTGCATGGCGAGAGAAAGGGATTCAGTTTCATTTTGTTGCATATGGATTTCCAGTTTTCCCAGCACCATTTGTTGAAGATGCTATCCTTCCCCCATTGCATGATTTTAGCCCCTTTATCAAATATAAGATAGTTGTAATTTTGTGGATTGGTTTCTGTGTCCTCTATTCTGTACCATTGGTCCACCCACCTGTTTTGGTACCAGTACCATGCTGTTTTTGTTACTATTGCTCTGTAGTATAGTTTGAAGTCTGGTATTGCTATACCGCCTGATTCACACTTCCTGCTTAGAGTTGTTTTTGCTATTCTGGGTCTTTTATTTTTCCATATGAATTTCATGATTGTTTCTCTAATTCTACAAGAAATGCCATTGGGATTTTGATTGGCATTGCATTAAACCTATAGAGAACTTTTGGTAATATCGCCATTTTGATGATGTTGGTTCTGCCTATCCATGAACAGGGTATATTTTTCCATCTTCTAAGATCTTCTTCTATTTCTCTCTTTAGGGTTCTGTAGTTTTCATTGTATAAGTCTTTCACCACTTTTGTTAGGTTGATTCCCAAGTATTTTATTTTTTTTTGAGGATATTGTGAATGGAGTGGTTGTCCTCATTTCCATTTCAGAGGATTTGTCGCTGATATACAGGAATGCCTTTGATTTATGCGTGTTGATTTTATATCCTGCCACTTTGCTGAATTCATTTATTAGCTCTAATAGTTTCTTTGTAGGCCCTTTTGGGTCTGCTAGGTATAGAATCATGTCAACTGCAAATAGTGATAATTTAAGTTTTTCTTTTCCTATTTTTATGCCTTTAATTTCTTTCGTCTGTCTAATTGCTCTGGCCAGTGTTTCGAGAACTATGTTGAACAGAAGTGGTGAGAGAGGGCATCCCTGTCTTGTTCCAGATTTTAGAGGGAATGCCTTCAATTTTTCTCCATTCAGAATGATGCTAGCCTGAGGCTTAGCATAGATAGCTTTTACAATATTGAGGTATGTTCCTGTTATCCCTAGTTTTTCTAGAGTTTTGAACATGAAGGGATGCTGTACTTTGTCGAATGCTTTTTCTGCATTTATCGAGATGATCATATGGTTCTTATCTTTAAGTCTATTGATGTGGTGAATAACATTTATTGATTTCCATATATTGAACCAGCTTTGCATCCCAGGGATGAAACCTACTTGATCATGGTGCACAATTTTTTGATATGTTTTTGTATCCAATTCGCCAGAATTTTATTGAGGATTCTTGCATCTAGATTCATTAGAGATATTGGTCTGTAGTTTTCTTTCTTTGAAGTGTCTTTGTCTGGTTTAGGAATCAGGGTGATGTTGGCCTCGTAGAATGAATTTCGAAGTTATCCCTCTTTCTCTATTTCCTGGAATAGCTTGAAAAGTATTGGTATTAGTTCTTCTTTAAAGGTTTTGTAAAACTCTGCTGTATACCCATCCGGTCCTGGGCTTTTCTTAGTTGGTAGTCTTTTGATGGCTTCTTCTATTTCCTCAATTGATATTGGTCTGTTTAGGTTGTCTATAGCCTCCTGACTCAATCTGGGTAGATCATATGACTTAAGAAATTTATCGATGCCTTCACTATCTTCTATTTTATTGGAGTATAAGGATTCAAAATAATTTATAATTATTTTCTGTATTTCTGAAGTGTCTGTTGTGATATTGCCTTTTTCATCCCGTATGCTAGTAATTTGAGTTCTCTGTCTTCTTCTCTTCGTTAGCATGGCTAAGGGTCTGTCGATCTTATTTATTTTTTCAAAGAACCAACTTTTAGTTTTGTCAATTTTTTCAATTGTTTCTTTTGTTTTGATTTCATTAATTTCAGCTCTGATTTTAATTATTTCTTGCCTTCTACTTCTTTTGCTGTTGTTTTGCTCTTCTTCTTTTTCTAGGATTTTGAGATGAAGTGTGAGATCATTTATTTGTTGGTTTTTTCTTTTTTTAAGGAATGAACTCCAGGCAATGAATTTTCCTCTTAGAACTGCTTTCATTGTGTCCCATAGATTCTGATATGTTGTGTCTGTGTTTTCATTTATCTCTAAGAATTTTTTAATTTCCTCCTTGATGTCTTCTATAACCCATTGATCATTCAGTAACCTATTGTTCATTCTCCAAGTGATGCATGATTTCTCCTTCCTTCTTTTATCGTTGATTTCCAGTTTCATTCCATTATGATCAGATAAGATGCATGGTATTATCTCTACTCCTTTATATTGTCTAAGAGTTGCCCTGTGACATAATATATGATCTATTTTTTGAGAAGGATCCATGTGCTGCTGAGAAAAAAGTGTAATTGCTTGATGTTGGGTGGTATATTCTATATATGTCAATTAAGTCTAGGTTATTAATTATATTATTGAGTTCTATAGTTTCCTTATTCAACTTTTGTTTGGAAGATCTGTCCAGTGGTGAGAGAGGTGTGTTAAAGTCTCCCATAATTATTGTATGGTGGTCTATTAGACTCTGGAACTTGAGAAGAGTTTGTTTGATGAACATAGCTGCACCATTGTTTGGGGCATATATATTTATGATTGTTATGTCTTGTTGGTGTATGGTTCCCTTGAGCAGTATGTAGTGTCCCTCTTTATCCCTTTTGATTAACTTTGGCTTGAAATCTATTTTATTTGATATGAGTATGGACACTCCTGCTTGTTTCCGAAGTCCATATGAGTGATATGATTTTTCCCAACCTTTCACCTTCAGTCTATGTATGTCTTTTCCTATCAAATGCGTCTCCTGTAGGCAGCATATTGTTGGATCTTTTTTTTTTTTTTGATCCACTCTACTAGCCTGTGTCCCTTAATTCGTGAGTTTAAGCCATTAACATTTAGGGTTATTATTGAGATATGGATTGTTCTTCCAGCCATATTTGTTTATTTATTTTACTTAACATGGTTTGTTTTTCCTCTTGGATTATTTTTCCCTTTACTGTACTACCGTCCACTGTTGGTTTTCATTGTTATTTTCCATTTCCTCTTCCTGTAATGTTTTGCTGAGGATGTTTTGAAGAGATGGTTTTCTAGCTGCAAATTCTTTTAACTTTTGTTTATCGTGAAAGGTTTTAATTTCCTCTTCCATCCTGAAGCTTAATTTTGCTGGATACACAATTCTTGGTTGGAACCCATTTTCTTTCAGCGTTTGAAATATGTTATTCCAGGATATTCTAGGTTTCAGAGTTTGTGTTGAAAGTTCAGCTGTTATCCTGATTGGTTTACCCCTAAATGTAACCTGCTTCCTTTCTCTTATAGCTTTTAGAATTTTCACCTTATTCTGTATGTTGGGCATCTTCATTATAATGTGTCTAGGTGTGGATCTCTTATGATTTTGCGCATTCGGCGTCCTGTAGGCTTCTAGGATTTGGGTTTCTGTCTCATTCTTCAAGTCTGGGAAGTTTTCTCGTATTATTTCATTGAACAGATTGCTCATTCCTTTGGTTTGGACCTCTATACCTTCCTGTATCCCAATGACTCTTAAGTTTGGTCTTTTTATGTTATCCCAAATTTCTTGGATGTTCTGCTCATGGTTTCTTAACAGTCTTGCTGAGCTGTCTATGTTCTTTTCAAGTTGAAATACTTTGTCTTCATTGTCTGATATTCTATCTACTAAGTGTTCTACTCTGCTGGTAGTATTCTCATTTGAGTTTTTAAGTTGGTTTATTGTTTCCTGCATTTCTAGGATTTCTGTTTGTTTGTTTTTTATAACCTCTATCTCCCTATATAGTTGATCTTTTGCTTCTTGGATTTGTTTATGTAACTCATTGTCGAAGTGATCTTTCATTGTCTGATTTTGCTGTCTAATGTCTTCCTTGATACTCCAGATCATCTGGAGGATGTAAATCCTGAATTCTTTATCTGACATTCCATCTGCTGCAGCTATTACCTCTTCTAAAGTTGCGTTGACCTTCATTGCTTGTGGTCCTTTCTTTCCTTGTCTTTTCATACTGCTCGCATTTCTTTCTGCTTCGTGAAACTGTTGTGTTATTGAATTTTCCCCCTATATATTTATATTGCTCTTGTATAGTTGCAAAGTCTCCCTTGCAGGGGCGGGCGGCGGCTGTGCTCCTCCTCCAATTGGGGTGATCTGTCTATCTCGCCGGCGGGCCGCTGGGCCCCTTCTCCAGGTTGCAGGTCTGCCTACCTTGCAGTCGCAGGTGGCGGCTCTGCCCCTCCTTCAATTGGTGTGGTCTTTCAACTAGGCCGGTGTGCCGCTGGGCCACTTCTCCAGCACACGCGGTCTGCCTACCTTATGGGCGATAGCTGGGACCTTCCTCCAATTGGGGTGATGTGTGTACCACACCGGCAGGCCGCTGGGCCTCATTTCCTGGCTCTCAGGGTTCTCAGTGTTCTCCCTGTGGTTTGTTTTCAGATTCTGCATAGCACAGACACCTGGGCTCCGGATCCAGGGCAGAAGCCTACAAAAAAAAAAATCATTCTTCTTTATGGCTGAGTAATACTCTATTGTGTATATATATACCACTGTTTCTTTATCCATTCATCTGATGAAGGGCACCTAGGTTGGTTCCATAGTTTAGCTATTGTGACCTGATCTTCTATAAACATTGATGTGGCCACATCACTACAATATGCTTCAGTCCTTTGGAGCTATACAGAGGTGTGGGATAACTGGATCAAATGGTGGTTCTATTTTAAGTTTTCTGAGGAATCTCCATACTGCTTTCCAGAGTGTTTGCACCAATTTGCAGAACTACCTGCAATGTATGAGTGCACCTTTTCTCCCACATCCTCATCAACATTTATTGTCACTTGTATTCTTGATTCCCATTCTGACTGAAGTGAGATGAAATCTCAGTGTAGTTTTCATTTGCATTTCTCTAATTGCTAGAAAGGTTGAACACTTTTTATATATTTTTGTTCACCAATCATATTTCTTCTACTGTGAAATGTCTGTTCAGTTTCTTTGCCCATTTATTGATTGGGTTATGTTTTTTTTTTTTTTTTTGGTGTTAAGTTTTTTTGAGTTCTTTATGTATCCTGGAGATTAATGTTCTATCTGAGGTGCATGTGGTAAAGATTTTCTCCCATTCTGTAGGCTCTCTCTTTACATTATTGATTGTTTTCCTTTGCTCTGAAGAAGCTTTCTGATTTGATACCATCCCATTTGTTGATTCTTGATTTTACTTCTTGTGCTTTAGAGTCTTTTTGAGGAAGTCAGCTCCTAAGCCAACATGGTGGAGATTTAGGCCTATTTTTTTTTTCTGTTAGGGTCTATAGGGTCTCTGGTCTAATGACTAATTCCTTGATCCACTTTAAGTTTTGTGCAGGGTGAGAGGTAGGGGTTTAATTTCATTTTGTTACATATGGTTTTCCATTTTCCCCAGCACCATTTGTTGAAGAGGCTATCTTTCCTCCCATGTAGGTTTTTTTGGCACCTTTGTCTAGTATGAGATAACTGTATTTGTGTGGCTTTGTCTCAGCATCTTCTATTCTGTTCCATTGGTCTTCATGTCTGTTTTGGTGCCAATACCATGCCGTTTTTGTTACGTTAGCTCTGTAGTATAACTTAACGTCTGGTATTGTGATGCCTCTTCACTTTTTTCACTGAGGATTCCTTTGACTCTTCTGGATCTCTTATTTTTCCAAATGAATTTCATGACTGCCTTTTCTGTTTCTATGAAGAAGGTCATTGGAATTTTAATGGGAATCTCATTAGATCTGTATAGTGCTTTTTGTAGCTCGGGCATTTGACATTATTAATTCCGCCTACCATCTCTCTTTCTTTGAGGTCATAGTGGACACTAGTAAATGCTTCTCCCTTGCTACATCATAGGTAGTCCAGTCCTCACTGTTGACCGAAAACCACTAATGTTGTATACTTACTTTTCTTGGTTCTGGGGATAGAACCCAGGGTCTCACACATGCTAGGCAGTAACTCCACTGCTGAGCTGCATCCCCGTGCCATGGTGCACACATGCATATTGTATTTCAGCTCCTGGAACTCAGAGATCCTCCTGTGTATTCATGCACAGTGCTCCTTCCACCCCCGCCCCTGCCCTACCCTTCACTGTTAGGCTATAGGGCATGATGCCAATGTTCAGAGAAGTGATAACCCAATTGGGAAGTGTGTCATTGGAGAATAGTACAAAACCAACCAACAAACAAAAACAAAACAAATTTAAAAAAACCCTGAATTATTCATGGCCCTCTTGGTTGTTGAAGTCAGTTGGCACTCCAGGTTTAGCTGTAGATCTTTCTGGATTGTGGTCCTGAGTGTGTCGTGGTCTGACTGCTGGTGTTGTGATCAACAATGGGTGAAGCAAGGTTTGCAATGTGGAAGGGGGGCCAGTTGGCTTTGGGAAAGAGACAGTCTCAGCCTCCTCTGGAGGGTCTTCTATGGGAAGTGGTGAGAAATACCACAGGGCAGGTAATGGTGCCCACAGAGCAACCGAGGGCCCATCTGCACAGCCAACCTGCCCTCAGGCAAACTGAATGGAGGGAGTCTTTGGAATCTAAGAAGCTGGACTTCTGATCCCTGATTGGCCACTCACCAGCCTTCTGGCCTCAGGGTTGGGTTAACTTCTCTAAGCCTCAGGATCAGCATACATCAGATGGAGATAAAATGCACTTAATCTAGTCAATGCACGATTAAAGGGTAGGAAAACTCTTATTGTCCCTGGTCCATATAGGAGTTCAAATACGTGCTGACTGTAATGGAAGCAGGTTTGGATGTGTCTGTTCTGGCATTTGCCTTTTTGTGGTTTGATACAGAGTGAGTCAGGGACCAGAGTTCCATATGCTAGTCCAGGGGAAAGTGAGCTATGGTTTTGTGGGGGGAGGCATGATATGTCCTCGGGTTTCCAGGCAGTCCTTCCTCCCATGGCCAGCAGTGTGATGGCATATTTGGCAGCTGCAGCACATTGTTCTAACATTTTCTGGGGACAGCCTACAGAGACTTGCCCATTCCCAGTTTGAGTGGTGATGGATAGCTCAGCGCTCATCCCTTCAGAACTGTGTGAGTAATTGTTTTCCAAGTGCAGCTTCCCTGGCACACTGAGGCCCACCTGGACCTCTCCTGTGTTCTCACTTAGCATTGAGGCTGTCCACTGTTTGACGCCCTTTGGATGCTACCACCTGGAAGAGCTTGGCGGCAGCTGTCAACTTGGTATCGTTGGGTTTTCCCAAGTTCTGGAGATGCTGGCAAAAACCCTCGTCCACAGAATAGACTCCCCAAAGTGTCTCCTTTATTATTTCAGCCCCAGCCTTCAGTTGGTTGTCTAGCATGGGTGACCCATTTCCCCCCATTCCTGGTATGTGTTGCCTTTCAAATACTTTTGGGAAGATGGATACTGCAGGGAAGAGCTCATGGTCTTTAGAGTAAGAAGGGAATCTGAATCCCTACTGGGGGATTCAGAGCATGTTGCTTAACCTTGTTAAGCCTCAGTTTCTTCATCTATAAAATGGGGATATAATATCTGCATGTTAGGGATGGTATGAGAATAAATGAGATATTATAAGTTTAATTGATGTGAATAAACTTGCTTTTTAGTTGAACCTTAGCAAAGTATTTTTAAGTAAATAAATAAAAACATAAATAGACTTCTTTTGGAAAACTAGTGGGTTGTCATTTCCCCATGTCAGGGAGACAGCTCTCTACCTCCTGCTGCCTGGCAGGTTACAATGGATGGGTTCATAAAGCGCGAGGCTTAGTTTCACAGACTCCACAGACAGGCTACCTGCTTTAACTCCTGGCTCTCTGATTGTGAGCAAGGTACTTAAGCTCTCCATTATGGTTTGGATCTGGAATAACCCTCCAAGACCTCCTGCATTCAAAGCATGGTCCCCAGTGCAACAAACTTCAGAGGGGGGGTTTAGGCAATGAGTGGATCATGAGGGGTCTACTCTAATCATTGGGTTAATTTCATGGATTAATCCATTAAAAGCTTCATGGACTTCCAGGAGGCTGGAAGAGGTAGGTTTCTGGGGGCATGCCCTGCCCCTGCCCCCCTCACTTCCCAGCTGCCACAAGCTGAGTAGTGAAGAGCTTCCCTCTGCCACACTCTTCTGCCATGATGCTCCTGCCTTGGAGTTGGCAGACCATGCACTGAATCTTCTGAAACCATGAGCCCCAATAGATCTTTCCTCCTCTAGGTTGTTCTTGTTGAGTGTTATGGTCACGGTGACAAAAAGCTGACACTCTCCATACCTAGCCGTCCTCACCTGTAAATGAGGTTAATAACAGTAGCCCCCTCATAGTGCTATTGTGAGGATTGTAGAAACGAATACTTTCAAATTCTGATCATGGTTCCAGGTGATAGCTTGTTGATCGGCCAAAATAGTCTGTTGGCAAAAGAGCAGGCAGAGGGGCCCACCCAAAACTTCCATTTAGATTCCTCCATTCCGGCCTCTTGCTCCTTCCTCCGGACCTCAATGGCCCCTGCTCCCTAAAGGACAATCCAAGCATCTCCCCCTCCCCACTCCCAGGTCCTTGTGCTGATATCAGTTCCAACCCTACTTCACTAGTGAGGCCCTGGTTAACCAGTGCGTGGGCACAAGCTCTGCTGCTTCATCATTCCGTCTCCCCAACGTGCCATCGTTTAAAATGGCAAATGTCAGTACTGTGTACATTTTAGACTTATTTATTTGCTTATGACCTGTGTCTCCTGTTCAAATGTAACTCCAAGCAGTTGGTCTGCTTAGTTAACTGGTGTGTTTTCAGTGTAAAAAATACTGCCTGTCATGCCACATAAATCCAAGATGTATTAATGACTGTGAGTAAATGAACCCATTATCTGTGACCCAACTAATTGCTGTCTGCTGGTGGTTGAGTGTTGATGATGTGCTACGTGAATAATACGCCACCATTCAGTAACCCAGACTGAGTTGAATAGTATGCCTATATTATAACAATATATATCATGCATAGATATTATTATGATAACATACGTATAGTAGGTAAGCCAGGCTTCTTAGAATATTGACAGGGATGATGGGGGCACTGATATCCCCACCAAGCTCTGTAAGCCTGTGCTTGATGGAGCATATAAAATTAGGGAAGGGGATGAAAGATGATATGAACATCTCTGAGCTTCAGTTTCTTCATCTGATGGGCTGATAAATAATGTCTACCATGCAGACTATCGAACCATTGAGGAGGATGCTATAGCTCTCCAAGCCTCACAGATCATCATTGCTAAGGAAGCAACGGTAGTAGTGATTTTGAAGTCATAGATTTTGACTTCTGTTTAGAAACTGGGTTAAGAGTCTTTGCTCTGACCTGGAAATGCTACCTCCTTATAAAGTTCCTTTTTCTTAGTTTGCCCACACGTGTTTCATCATTATTTAGTAAGGAGGGACTGAGCACAGAGCATCTCAGGGTAATGATGACAATTATTGCTTACTGAGCACCTACTTTGTGCTCTTACCTCTTTCCATCAATTGTTACAGTAAAGCTGGGAGGTAGTATTGGGATTTCATTTCTATAAAGGATGCAGAGCCTGGGATGTGCCCAGCATTGTGACCAGCCTGCATACCACTCAGTGCACTGCATTCCCAATGGAGGCATGGCCCCGGGGACTGTTTCTCCTGTCTTTGTTTGTACCTGGCGATGACCAACCCCAAGTTCTCCCAATGCTGCAAATGTCTAGTGACTCATCATCAGTCAGGACAAGGGGCACAGCCCTCAGAAAGCCTGCCTGGCTCATTACATCTCTGTTGACATTCACAAACTTTCTATCCTGCTCTAAAAGAGGCCAGGAAGGCAGAGAACCTGACTTAGGAAAGAGTTTGGGAAACCTGAGCACGACGCTAGCTTGGGGCTCCAGGGCCCAGCTGGGCCATTAGCCATCTGCTCTGTGTTAGGCCGCCACTGTGCATTTGGGTGGATCCAGAATTTTCTTATTGCCTCTGGGCAGGGGCTGGCAGAACACCCGGCACTGAGCTTCTCTATGTGGTGTGCTACGCAGATGCTGGCCCTCAGAGGGGTCAGCTCAGCCTCCGGGCACTGCTCCACGGTTGGTCCATGTTTCACATGGAGATTTGGTCCAGGACCTCCAACAGCTGCATGAGGATGCTGGAGGTGGTCTGTCCTTAGGATCTATCTGGAGGGCCTGGTGTTCCTGCAGCCATCCTCAGGACTGACCTGGCTTTACGGTCACGCTCCCTGTAGCATTTGGATGAATGTGTTATGGTTTGGATATGAGGTGTCCCCCAAAACCTCACGTGTGAGACAGTGCCAGAAGGTTTAAAGATGAAATGATTGGGTTGTGAGAGCCTTATCCCAATCAGTGAATTAATCCCCTGATAGGATTAACTGAGTGGTAACTGAGGACAGGTGGGTGCGGCTGGGGGAGGTGGGCACTGGGGGTGTGACTTTGGGGTATATTTTGCATCTGGAGAGTGGAGTCTCTGTTTTCTGATTGTCATGTGAGCCCCTTCCCTTGATACACTCTTCTGCATGATGTTCTGCCTCACCTCCAGCCCTGAGGAATGGAGCCAGCCTTTAATGGACTGAGACCTCGGAAACCATGAGCCCCTGAATAAACTTTTCCTCCGTTAACATTGTTCTTGTCAGATCTTTTTTACAACCGTGAAAAAGCTAACTAAACAGAAGGTCTGCTGCAGGTAATGGAGTTGAGAATACTGAACTGCCTCAGCTCTGGTCTAGGTGCCAGGGCCACGGAAACACCTAAGACGAGGTTCCTGCCCTCGGGTGGGTTAGAGTCTCCAGACTTCCCTTCAACAGCATCCACAGGCAGCAGCAGATGCTGCTAAAGGCTGGATTTACTAAATCACTGTGGTTCACTCACCACAAATGACTTTTCCTGGTGAGCAAATGACATTGCTTCTTATATTAGAGATATGGAAGATAGAAAGAGGGATAAGAGTGTAGTTTCCAGGGATCACGATCTGGCTGTTAAAAATGTCCAGGTTCTGTTCCCCTCTGAAGGTTCTGTTGGATTGGTCAGGGCAGAGCCTAGGTATTGGCATTTAAAAACATCTCCCCAGGTGATGCTAACATGCCAACCTATGAGCAGTGGATTCACTAGGCAGTTTTCTGATCAGTGCATAGCCCTGAACGCCCCTGGCCTTACTGGATTATTGCCTTCAGTGGGATGGGGCCTGAGCACCTGTATTAAGTATGATTATGACTGATGATCAGGAGTTAGATTTATTTTTGTGTCTAGCCTTTTTTCGGGGCGGGGGTACCAGGGATTGAACTCAGTGGCACTCAACCACTGAGCCACATCCCCAGCCCTATTTTGTATTTTATTTGGAGACAGGGTCTCACTGAGTTGCTTAGTGCCTTGTGTTTGCTGAGGCTGGTTTTGAACTTGTGATCTTCCTGTCTCAGCTTCCTGAGCTTTTGGGATGACAAGCGTGAGCCACTGTGCCCTGCTGTGTCTTACATTTTTGAGGATCAGTTGGTTTTCTGTGAAATGGGTAGCTCAGAGTGAGCTCCAGCCTTTTGGTCAGACCAAATGTGTTCTGGACTTAGCACAGATTCACCCATATGGACAAGCAGCTGCGAAGGTGGCTGTTGATACTGTCAGCTTTCAAGTGGCCAAGGGGTTCTGGCTGGGTGACACAATGTGCGATGGTGTCAATGTGTGATTCAGCTCCACATTTTCTGCTTGTTTTTTATGTGGATAGAGTTTATATTTTGGATGAAAATAAATTTTCTAAGGGAAATTTGAGTCTGTTCACTTTTCTGTCAATTTGTTGGAGGTCACTGATCGCATGAAGAGAGGATGAATGTTTATTATATTCTAGACATGGCTCTAGGCTGGACACCCTTCCAATGCTTTGAGGGACTCCTTGTCCTTGAGAGAGGGCACAGATATATAAACAAATAATATCAGATTATTTTTGATAATTTTCTCTTTTTTGTTAAAAAAATAAATTTATACAATTGCAAACCTGCAAAGCATTTGGAATGCTAGCCATTGCCAGTTTGAGATGGTTGTTTCCATCAGCATTACTCACTATAGATTGGAGAAAAAACTTTTTATATTCATCTCTTTACTCATCTACAAGAGCAATTCCCTGTGCACAAGTCCAAGTGTGCTCATCATGGTCTATTGTTTGGCTAATACATGTGGTCCACCTATTCCCATCATAAGAATTAAATGATTTGGGGGTGCCTCACATTAGTTGCCCCCTCACTCCTCTTCCAAATTCTAGTCATTTATATTTATGTTTAAGAGAAATCCTGGTGGACAGATGTTAGCCTTCTGTTCTGAACGGGGCATTCTTGTGTGTGGGAGAGACACTGGGGTTCCGGGTGTCTTGATGTTGGTGGTCTCTGCTGTGTTCTGCCTGGACCAGGAAGAAAAAAAAAGAGGTTGAGAGATGAATGTGTACCTGGAAGGATGCTCTGGAAGAAAGTCTATCGACAAAGCAAACCAGAGAGGCAGAGATACGTGCTTTCTTAGATCAATAAAGAAATCGTTCTATAACCATTAACTGAATGGAGAAAGTTGTTTTGGGCCGGTTCACCAATACAAAACATCGACTTTGCCCTTGGCCCCAAGATTTGATTCTCCTTCCTCTTTACTCAGTCCTCTCATTGTGTTTTGAATAAATATAATATTGAAATATTATTATATAACATAATATATAATATGAATATATAATATTCACTGTAATGTTCATTGAATATGTATTTTTTAGTGGAAACTCTATTGTCCAAATTTAATTTTTTACTCAATTTTCTATGGACTGCAGTTAAATGGCAATTGTTTCCACTTTGACTTTCTTTAATTATTCTTTGTCCCAATCAATTATTTTCATATGATTCTTGCTCCGGAGCTTTAGTTTGTTGGCCACTTTTCTTATTACTAT
Source organism: Marmota monax (assembly GCF_021218885.2). Lineage (NCBI taxonomy): Eukaryota > Metazoa > Chordata > Mammalia > Rodentia > Sciuridae > Marmota > Marmota monax. The sequence goes on along the minus strand of NW_026693934.1, from coordinate 16,440,402 downwards.
GAAATTGGACTGATTGAGGTTTCTGCCTTTGTGGGTTTCCTTCTGTAGTCAGTAATTCTACAATGTTCAACTTTCTTGGTCACATTTTCCAGATATCAATGTCACCATGTGTGATGTTAGCCATGGCCAGCTATAGTTAGACTCGATTGTTTTTCCCAGTATTACTTGCAATAGGTTGGATGAAGCTGATGATATCCGTTTTTTTACTTATCTGTGGAAAGATAAGAGCAATTTCCTGAGCACAATTTCCAGCATGCCCAACACGGCCTATTGTTTGGCTAATCCACATTTTCTGTCTATTCCTATCACTGCACACCCTAGAAATGCCTGTATCCACAATGCTGTTAGATCCACAAGTAGATTCTGGGGGAAAAAAAAAACAGCAGATTTTTAAGCAAGCTTTGCATGTTGCTGATGGACTCTCACCTGGTTACATCACTTGATCCTGGGAGACAGCCTGTGTGTCTGGCCCCCACCCCTCATCTTCAATTGGGGGTTTCCTCAGACCCGTGGCACAGGTTAGGGCTCCACTGAGTGCTCCGTGGGCCTTCCCAGGAAAGACTCTTGTCCAACAGGAAGTAAGAGGATGTATCTGAGGAGATGTTGGCAGGCACAGGCAGGTGTACACATTTACAGTCAGGGACAGCTGTATTCCTTTGGAGGTATTCAGAAATTCTTTTGGGACATATAGTGAGAATTCATGACTGTCTCCCAAAATGTTGTACATATATAAGGTTTGTTGACTCTTCATCTACTTATTAGCCATCTTCATAAAAGATTTGAGGAAGAAAAATACAAAAAAGTAACAAGGTGAGGAAGTCAGACAAGTGATAAAACTAGGGGAACAAAGTAAATAAATATTTAGAAGGTTAGCACACAGACACACACGCAGAGGGAAATAGAGAATTTCAAATTCTGTAGAGTTCATATTGATGCCGAGCTTCCTATAGCCAAGGCAAAGAGCCCACAGTATGTTAAAATGCTTTCTAATGTCTCTAAGATATGGTACACACTTTACCAAGAGGGCTGGTGTATTTAGTCCTTCTCTGTTATTGCTGTAGTAATGGTGAGTTTGGCCTTTACTTTGGCAGCAAAAGGGATGACGGAAAGCCGAGCTATACATGTTCAACTTTTAACAACACTTTGCTTTCAATCAAATTCCCAGCCATCGTCTCCAACCACAGAGAAATTTAAGAACTGGACCCTTTGCAGGGAGAGAAACACTTGCTAATCTGGATTGATTTGAGGCCATTAATCGTGTCTGCAACATAGACACGTTTTGGTGGTGTAGTAGCCTGCATCATTGCCTTTCCTGACATAACAGAATGGTTAGGAACATCCTAATTTAGCCCTTCTCTCCATTCATTTTTTTCTGTGCCTGCTATGTGTCAGATATTGCTCTGGATGTGAGAGATGCAGAAGGACATGTTCGCCCCACTACCCTGAACTCATAGTCAGGATAGACAAGCACCTGGAGGTGTCAGCAATGATAATTGGTCCATGAAGCATAGAATTTCAGTATCTGTGGGCTGAAAGCTCACTTTGCCTGGAGAGGCAACTGTTGGTCACATGAAGGGTTCCCTATTTGGGGCTTTCTCCCCTAGATCCCTAGAGCTCACTCTTCATTCCTTCTCTGTGCAGCTGCCCAGGGTAATGGTGTTTCTGTGTCATGGTTACACTTTAACCCATTTTGTCCCATGGTCTCAGATATCACATTTGCTCATCATAATATTTAAAGAATGGCTTACCTGTGTAAAAGATAATATATTGTCCAGTGACTTATTTATAAGATAATCTATATTTTTTGTTCTTAAGGATAATAAAATATATATTTTCCAATAGGTTAAGGTTTCCCATCTATTTTAATGCACCTTTGTCAATTTTGTTGAAATATTCACAGAATGGAAAACTTGGAACTTAATGGGTTAAGCTATATGGGGGCATCCGTAAAGTTTAGAATAGCCTGTGCTTTCCTTCTCAAACTTGCTTGCTAGATGTGGGCTCAGGGTTTCCTCCTCTGTGTGATTGTCAAAGCCTTGTTGTCTGGATTCCAAGACAAAATTACCAAAAGACGCTAACCTTTTAATTGGGGTTCACAGAAACCCAGTTCAAGCGTCACTACCAACATGTAAGGCCCCCACCTCTGGTAGCTGCCTCATCCCCCATCCAACCAGTCTAAATACCGAACACCAAAAGCCAAGTGAATAACTCATGTTTTCTCTTCTGAAAAAGAGTGACTTGAAAGGCATATTAAGGCAACCATTCTCTCCTGCTCTAATTCTTTTCTTCTTCTCTCTTTAGGTCTGGGTAACCATTTGACGGTCCTCTCCATTCCTGGGGCCACACATGACCCAGTGCTTATATAACACTGACTTGCCTTATAACACACCAACAGCCCCCTTACACCCTCCTTGGGATCTCACGACATGCCTTTGAGATAGGTGGCTGATAAGACTTTCCTTACAGGGAAGGGGGACTGTGGCACTGGCAAGGGATGAACCGGAGTCTGTCCAGTTCAGATGCACTACTTTTCTCCACTTCATGGTGTTGTGTCTTAAACAGCCAGGGCTCCAGAGGGTCTTAGCTACCCATTGGTGAAAGAATGGAGACCTTGGGCTGCACGGTTCTAGGGGGTCCTTATGGTCCAGTTCATATACTGTCAGGTGTGACAGTGTTGAAGTGCTGGGCTCCCAAAGACCATCTAAGACAGGGGTACCATGCAAGCAGTGAAATCCCTGTTAGTGTGCCTGGCCATTATATAAGCGGGCTGGATAGAACCACTCAGGTCTCTGAATACATGGGTGTGTATATTTGTCAAAACTCATTAAAATAGATGCACTTTATTGCATGTAAGTGGTAAGTCGATCGAGTTGATTTTAAAAGCCAGAGTAGAAAAAGCATACTCCAAACCCTGAACACCTGGAGTCTCACTAGATGTGAGACTTGCTCAACTGACCTCTTCACCTCCATTGGCTGATATTTTCTCTGGCCATGACCTTTCTTGATAATTGGGAGCTGGGCTATGATGGCAGATGGAAAGTGATGTGTATGTTTAGGGATGGCAGTGGCATTGGGAGTTTTTGATGAAATCTGATTGACTGATTGATTGATTGCCTAAAGCTCTTTCTGCTGCTGTTTTAGACTGAAAGCCATAGCTGTGTCTCTGGAACCAAGAGACAAGGGGGAGACCAGGGGGAGGCAAGCAGACTGCAAGGGCTGGAGTTGGAGATGTTAGGAAAAGACTCTGCTTTTCCAAGAGCACTCCTCTTGGTCACCTGCATCTGAAACACAGAAAGACAACACTAACATTCTCAAATGCTTAGCTGCTGACTGTTCCTCTGGGGCTCAATGACACCAGATTTGTATATGGCTAAAATCATGGGCATGTGAGTCTTGGTTTCCTTGTCTGTAAGTTGGTATAGTTATTCCTGGCTCAAAGGAGGTGCTGAGTGCAAAACTCCTCTGAGTTATGAATATTTCAAGCCTGGCTCCAACTGCTCCCACTCAGTGATGTGTCCTCAGTGATGCCACCTCCTCTTGTCTCCTCTCCCCTCCTCTGAAGCCATACAGCCCTGATGGTCTCAGCCACGCTAGGCTGCGATGCTGCTTTGGACTTCACTATTGTGAAGTCAAATTTCCTCAACCAGGATGTGAACTCCCTGTGGGCAAGGATGGGCTTTTATCCTACCTTCCCCATTAAGCAACCCACCCTCACCCCCAGTTGCTGTGTGAATGTCTTGCTGTATTTTTTCCATGGCACTTACCCACCATCTAAAATGATCTCATGATTGATTGCTTATTCGTTTGTCGCCTGGCTCCCCACTAGATTGTAACCTGCTGGTTACATTCATGGCCGTGCCCCCTAGTATCTGCAGTGGTTGGTGTCAGAGACTGTGGTCCTCTGTGGATACTTGGGATGGACAAAGAGGCCTTTGGCATCCCCCTCTTCCCAGCACAGATCTGGGCATACCCCAGGCTCCGCACAGACTTCCAGGTCTGTGTGCTGGTGATTGAATTATACACAGGGCCAGCCCCTGTCAGCAGATGGGCAGGGAGGGGATTAGGAAAGTCCCCAGGTGTCTGGCATGAATGGCACACAGGGGACATGGCTGATTTTATGGTTTCACTTGTGGTTGCTGATAGCAGCATCAAAAGAAATGGCTTCAGCTGCAGAGAACGTCACCATCTATCACCAGTGTGGCTCTTGTTGATCCGCTGTGAAAACTGATTTTTATGAGAGAGAATTTTAGTGGAAATGGCAGGTTTGTGAAATGGGAAGTAAAAACAGGTTGGAGGGATGCTTTGGAGGCCTCTGAGTAATATTTATCTTTTTAAATTTAGGAAGTAAATTCTAAAGGGAAAATTGACAGGTTTTTATCCCCCTTCGATTTTCAAGTGGCAAGCTCTTGCTTCCCCAATAGGATTCTAGGTGACGACATCAATTTTCTTTGAAGGAGACACCCATTTTATGGGAATGACCTTTGTCCCATTCTGTATGATAAGAACATGATAGTATTGCAAGTCATTGAGTTCAACAAAACCAGTGTCTAATGTCTCCTGTGCCGTTCCTGCTTGCTTGGCTAAGAGGGGAATGTTCCAGAATCAGTGAGCCTAACTCTGAGTTGTCTTCTTCTTATGGTGTGCAGAGTTTCTTTCATCTAACGTCCAATTATGTCAGTTCACAGTCTTGAAACTCAATTGAAACCTATTGGGTTAGCTTTGTGTCACCCGAGATAATCTATCTATCTATCTATCTATCTATATATAAATAAAAAAAAATATATATATATAAATAAAATATATATATATATAAATAAAATATATATATATATATATATATAAATTTTATATATATATATATATATATATATATATATATATATATATATATATATATATATATATAGCCTTATTTTGGTTCACAGTTTTGGAGATTCTGGTCCATGGTCAGTTGGCCCCGTTGCTTAGGGCCTGTGAGGAGGCAGCATGTCATGATCCAAGTATATGACAAACCACCACCTCTCGGATGGGAAGCAAAACATACAAAAAGCAAGGGCTGTGGTCCCAGGGTCCCCTTCAAGGACGTTAGGCCCACCTCCTACGAATTTCACTACCTCCCAATAGCTCCAAACTGGGGACCAAATCTTTAACACACAAGACTTTGGAGAACGTTCCAGATACATACAACAGCACTTGCCTAAGTCACAGAGCTAGTGAGTGGTGGGGCTGATGTTGGCTGCTAGATCCCAGCATGAAGCCATGAGCTACATTGTCCTGCCTCTCAGCAGGGCAGGAGCACCCAGAGGGGACTGCTCTCTCTCTTGGACCAAGCTAGACCCTTCAGCCTAGTTCCTGAAATAGCAGATGCATTTATTTAAACACTGAATCTTGACAAAAGCAAGTGAAATCTGTCAGGTCCCAGAAAGTTCTAGGATATGATTCCAGATTCCACCCCATGCATAGAGACAGGGAAGCCACTGAAAGAGACGGACTTGCTAAACAGGACGTGGAGCACCCAGGTGGGAGCTATGAGTATTGGCAGAGGGAAGGAGTTCTGTCAGTCACAATGAACTGTGTGGTTCCTGGAATAGATGGGCTTAATGGATTTCAAAGGACACTGGGAACTTGAGTGTCCTGGGAGGAGGGTGAGAATGTCCCCATCTGTGGAAACCTCCGTGCCCAGGTGGAGGTAGGTGCAGGTGAAGTGTAGTGATGGATGAGGGAGGCAATGAAGACATCCATTTGAAAAGGTAGGCTTGGAAACTGAAAGTCAGGGGCTGGGGTGGAGCCAGGAGAGTTTAGCTTAACCATCATATGTGGTAGTTAATAATGGGCAGAGCTGTAACATAAGGAGTTCACATTTAGGTCCTGGTCTAGGTTCTTAGCTGACCTGGTCTCTTACCTCCGTCTGACCCCTGTGTCCTTCCTGGCACCCCAAGGCCGTCCAGACTCACCCTGCTTGGCCAGCAGAATCCAGAGGGATAACCACAAGTCTCCTTTTATAGGAGACTTGTCTTTAGCTAGCATAGACCCAAGAGTGAGGCTTGAGTTAACACTTACCTGCTCATTTCCCTATCCTATTTCTTTGATAGGGAGAAGCTCTCATCCTTACAAAGTGTCAAGCAGTGCCTGTCCTAGGACAACACCAAACCAGTCAGAGAACCAACCATACTGTCTGATTGTGACGGTCCTATTGAATTTGCCATTGTCACCAAGAAGCAGTCGCATGGTGCGGGGAATCACATTCAATTGTTTAATATTTTTTTAAAAATGAGCCTCTCCCCCATGAGTAAAAGAACATCTCATAAAATCACAGAAAGAAAACAAAAAATAAAAACAAGAAACATTTCTCTCGCTCTTGGCAAAGGGCCCTGCATCTCTCAAGTCAGGGGATCTGAAAGCAGAGAGCCTTAGCCACGGGCTCTGTTGCCTCTGTTTCTCATCCTTCCTCTCCTTTAGGCAAAAGGACGCATTTTTAAATGGTTTTTCTCCTGGATGCTTTTCTCTCCGTCACGAAAAATGGTTTACACTGAAAAGAAGATTAAAAAAAAGTATATTCACCATATCCTGGAAAATTGCAAGATTTGATGTTGCAAAAACCTGTGTTTAGTTATTCACTGGAACCCCTGTGGTCCAGGGCCACAGTAATCTCTATAATTTCCCTCAGGATAAACATGTTAGGAACTGTCTTTAAGAGAAATTCAAGTGTCCTATCTTTCTCTGGTGTCACTGATCATAATAACAGAAATACGAACATGCTAGGCTTTGTGCAAACCCATTTAATCCCTATAAAAGCTTATGGGCTGTCATTATCCTTATTTTACAAAAGACATCATTGAGACTCAGGGAGATTGAGTAAAGTGCTCAAGGTCAGCCAGGTGGGAAATGCCAGCTGACAGTCAACCCCAGGTTTCTCTGGCTCTAACGACCATGAGTCTTTGCCCCAACGCTGCCTCCCCCCTTAAAGTGGAATGACCAGAGTGATTTAGGTGAAGAAGAATTCCCAGTCTCTCTCCAACTTGGTGATTCCTAAAGAACATCATATCCATGCCATTAATTAATAAAGTCACCAATCTCCAGAAAAACCACTGGTTGAGAATTATAAGCTTGTAAGTGACACATTTTTATTTAATTACAAAAGCTCGGGAGATGGAATGTAATTTCATGCTACATCTCCTTGGCTTGCTTATTACTTTAAAGCAACTGTATCACTGAGAGCATTTAAAAGAGAAATTGCTCCCAGGGATATAAAAACCTTTAGATGTTTGCATCTAAATAAAGTGGTGGCGCCATTAAAGGACAGATAAAGGAATATTATTAAGCAGTCTGTAATTAAAGAATTGATTCTTTCTGCATGAATAAAAAGCAAAAATAAGTATTAATTAGTGATTAATATAATCTAAGATTAGGTTAGGAAGATGAGCTCAAGTGAAGCACTCAATCCCATATTGAGCAGTATATTGTTTTCCAATTAGAAGGTTTATATTTGAGGAAGAATTATAAAAAGGCAAGTTAATGTTTTCTACTCAACTTAAAGCTGTAATTATTCTTTTACAATAATTTTGGATTTTTTTCTTTCTTTTCTTTTTTTTTTTTTTTTTTTTTGTATTTCCCTGAGTTTTTGGAGCTTCCGGTAGGAACAGGAAAACATGGCTACTTTGCATTGGTGACCGACAGCAGTCAGGATCAGACTCCTACTACTTGTGATCACTGGCCTAGTAAATCCTCAGGTGATGGCCCAGTCCCTCAAGTTTAGCTCCTTTACCTCCACTATGGGGGAAATTCCTTTCAGAGGGAATAAGCGTTTCATTCCATCATGAAATATAATTTGAAAGCAAATTCTCCAGGGACCTTGAGCAACCATACCAATGACCCCCTGCCCCCCCCAGTGGGCCAGGTCTTGGCTCTCCTCCCAGTGGGGTTCAGGGTGGGCAGCAAGAGGAGAGGAAAGGCCGAGGAGAAGGGGGGATGCAGGGTCCATGAAGGCAGGAATGGATCCCTGGATCTGGTATCCAGCCAGATGCCCTGGACAAGCAGCAGCTTCTCCCAGCTTCCCTTTCCTCCTCAGGACAGTGGCCGCTCCCTCCCTGATGTCACTGGGGGCTACACTGGTTGAGCGCCTGAAGGGCACTTCAAGCCCAGTTGTTCATGAGCTGCCATTTCCTTCCCTCTCCTCAGCCAGCCAGCTGTGATTCAAATGCCTGCAATCTGCCCAGGGGCTCCGAGCCCTATGCTGGGTAATGCTTTGTGGTGGTGGTCTTGAAGTTTAGGGAGTGAGGGGACTTCTGTTTTCATTTTGCAAACTGTGCAGTGAGTTCTGCCTGGAGACATCTCAGTTCTACCAGGGGATGGTCTGTCTCCCCAGGGAGTGCATTCCTTCACTGGGGGTATGTGGTTGACCTCTTTTGACTGGTGTCCTTCAAAATAGTCCTGTCTACATGCAAAAGGATTTGAGTAAATTCAGCAACAGAGGCAAACAAACAGCCATAAATGGGTACCAATTTAATTCCATAAAACAAATCATTCGCTTTTACCTGTTATGGCAGTTTTCCAAGGGGCTTGACTGGGTTTCTCACATTCCCGCTGGTTGTGTTGAGAAATGAATGCAGTGCTTAAGTAGAACTTACATGGTGCCAAATATTCAGCTGATGGTATGTGAAAGGACTTAATTCACTGCAGTTATTCAGTCCATCTGCGAACTCTCACCCTAATGTTATAAAAAGACACTTAAACAGGGGAAAAAAAAAACACGCTAAAGGAGGAGTTTTGTGGAATTGTTGCACTGGGATTGGGGCATCCTGCACTTGCAGGGTGTTGGGACATGGCCTAAAGTGCTGCCAAACCCCCATGATGTCATTCAAGATGGTGCCATTGGGGAAGGGCCCTTCAGAAAGAGATGCTTCCAGATTCTTGGTGCTGAGAAGTTTTTTTATTTTCTTTTTCTTCTCTTTTTTTTTTCTGAGTCAAGAGAACTTCAGATATGCAATTTTCCCCAGGGACAGGGAACTCTGAGGAATTCATGCAGGATCCCATAGAATAGACTCAAAGCCCTGTCAAAGTCAGAGAGCTCTGAGGCTGAGCTGTCAGGAGAGGATGAGTTGAACCAGAACTTTCTCCTCTCCTCCCCGCGCATCCTTCTTTTTCCTGAGTTCCAACACTGAATAGGTCAGGAACCTCAATGAACAAGGTGGATGGAGTCACAAAAGGGACTGAGGGAGATCCACTCACCTCCTTATACTCCCTTTCTACCTCTGCCAGTAGTATGTCTGAGCCCTGACAGGGGAGTTTCAATTTTAATGAAGAAGGACATTTTTGAGTATGACATTGAACTGGACACATTTGTTACTGAACCAAGAATATATTTGTGACTTAAAGTTATAGTGAGAAAGTGGTGATCTTTCAGACCCAGATGTGTTAGTCAGTTTTCTCTTGCTGTGATTCAAATACTTGACAAGAACACCATAGAGGAGGCTCATGGCTTCAGAGGTTCAGTTCATGGATGGTTGATGGCCTTGCTCTGAGCCTGAGATGAAACAGAAGATCATGGCGGAAGGGCATGCATAGGAAAGCTGGCATCCAGGACTCAGAGAGGGTGGGCAAGGTGCTGTAGAGAAGATATACCCCCCCCACCCAGGTCAGGTCCCTAGTGACCCACCTCCTTAATCCGTGCCTTACCTGCCCACAGTTATTGCCCAGTGCAGAAGTTCTTTCTGAATTGATTAATTCATCCAATGGTTCTATCTGCAGATTAGGTTGCAGCTCTCAGAATCTAATCAGGTCACCTATGAACATTCCTGCATTAACACAGGAGCTGTTGGGGGATACCTCATATCCAGACCATAACAAGTTATGGTTTATATGCAACTGAACTGCATGAAAACATCCTGTAATTCTGCTTGTTTAGCACACTGGTCATAGGGGCCTATATTCAGCCCCTACCTTGGTCGGAATCATGCCCAGGGCTTCCCATGACTCCTTTGATTTAATCTTGTTCACAATAGACCTGACAGGTGGATAGAGTCAATCAGCCAATACCTCTGGCACCTATTAAATGCAAGGTCCTGCTCCCCCGCCTTGCTTTCAGGCCAGGTTTGTTTCAGCCTTTGAACCTGGCTTTACTACTCTTGGGTGCCACTGCCATGCATGGAATGAATGCCTCTTCCAGAAAGCTCTGAAGTTAGATGTCCTTTGGTAAAAGTTGGGGAGGACGCCTGAGATCCTGCAGGATATGCGGCTGCTTCTTTGCCATGAGACTCAGCTGGGTTCTGGCTGCTGAGCCATCCATTTACATGGCAGGGGTTGTTCTTTCTGCCTCTTTCTATTAAGTCCAGATTTAATTGTCAGGACCAAGTGGATGCAGTTTCTCTGCCCATCACAGGAAATGTGCCACCCCAGCAGGTGGGCACCATGGGGCATGTGCCAGGGAAGGAAGCAGAGGTCTGAGGAGTAGGTCCAGACACCTGTCACTGAATATCAGCCCAGCCTCTAGGGCTGAGCCCTGTCCACATGGTAGGTCAAGCAGGAAAGTCCACTGGCCACTTGCCACCTCAGCGCCCACTGCCATCCTTCCCAGGCAGCTGCTACTTCTGGCTCCTGGTGATGTTTTGTGGTTGGATTTGACTTTTTCCTTTCTGCTTTTTTAAGAGGAGGTTAGACACAATCATCTCCTCTTGAGGGGGCTGCCAGGAACAAATACTGGCAAGTCACTTGCTGTTCCCTTCATGGCTGAGGAAGCCTGGCCCTGTCATTGCATTATCCAGCAAGCCATGCTCATCCACTAACCAGTGAGAACTCGCCCTCCTCCCCAAACTGCTGCCGCCTCCTTCTCAGATGCACGTTCTGAGGTGCATTCTATCATGATCAGAGCTTGAGGTGGGCTCTGCTTCAGCCAGAGCCAGTATGTTCCTCAATTGCAGGACCTCTGTCTGTTTGGCACATATGAAGGACTGAATGCTTGGGTCCTTCTCAAAACTCATACTTTGAAACCTAATCCCCAAGGCAATGGCATTAAGAGGTGAGGGTGCTGGAAAGTGATCGGAGACCTTGTGAGTGGGATTAGTGTCCTCATAGGAGACCACAGGGGGCTGCCTTGCTCCTTCCTCCATGGGGGAACACAGTGAAAAAACAGCCCTAGGAAACAGGACGGAGACCTCGCCAGACATCAAACTCTCCCCAGCCTTATCTTGGACAGTGCAGTCTCCAGAACTGTGAGAACTCAATTTCCATTGTCATAAGCCGCCTAGCTTATAGAAGTGTGGTCTAGGAGCCCAAAAGGACTAAGAGAACCTGAGTGTCTGAATTATTAAGATAAGATCCTCAGGACTGATCCCGTTTATGTGTCCTCCTAAGAATTGCTTTCACTAAGATGAAGTTTGTATTAATTGTAGAGAAGTTGTCCCAGATATTTCCGATTTCCCACTAAGTGGCCAGGGTAAAAAAGACCTAGGGGGAGGTACTCCTTCTGACCCTAGAATCTGAAAAAACATTCTTTGCTTTATTTTTGATTCAAACATTGGATAAAATTTTCTCCCACGGATATTACACGAAACCTTCTTGCTTTGGCTACTGGGAAACTCAGTGCCAAAATTTGAAGATTGAATTTAATGGTTCCAATGGCAACAAGCTATTTTTCTCTTGTCATTGTTGGTACTATCCTATTAATTCTTTTCTTGATTTTTTAAAAATGTATTCCTATGCTGTTTAACTGAGTTTGAACATATAGTACGTTGCCACATAATCCCTCATGGAAGTTTTTCGGGGAATATATAAGTACAAACTTAAGGATATAAGATGGATCCCTTTCAATATCAATTTCCTTTTGAGCCATGAAGGCAACAAATGACACATTTCAAAGAGATCATGCAAAAATTTCAAAGTATGTGGCAAAGTATCGGCGACTTGATTCTTGAAATAAGGATATAAAAGTGACTAGAAAGTAGACAGAGAAAGGTTGCGGAAGAAGAGTTTTTCTGGAGAGAGTTCTGCTTTCTTTTGCCATAGTGACAGGGAACTGTACTTCCCACTTCACTTTAAGCCAAGAGAAAATGGGTGTGAGGCATGGTGCCACGGGTTTGTAATCCCAGAGACTCCTGGGGAGGCTGAGACTGGAGGATGGAAAGTTTGAGGTCAGACTCAGCAACTTAGCAAGACCCAGTCTCAAAGTAAAAAGTTAAAAAGGGCTGAGGTTGTAGCTCAGTGATAAAATATTCCTGGGTTTAATCCCCAGCACTCGCCCCACAAAACAAAAACAAAACAAAACAAAACAAAAAAAAAAAACAACAAAAAAAAAGAGAGAAAGACAAAGAAGGACTTCCTTGGAGCCAGAGTGAGTTTGGTCTGTGTTCCAGCAGCAGCTGGGGGTGCTGTGAAGCCCTACTCCTCCACTGCAGAGATAGGCCTGAGCAGCTGTCAGCCTCTATCTGGGTCCTAAAGAGGGATTCTGCAGCCAGCTCACCCTCCTTTCCCAATCATCCAGCACAGAGGATATTTCTCATTGAGTCGAAGGAAATGAACCTTCTGGAGATAAGGCTGCCCAGAGTCACTTTGTATTCTATCCACAAGAACCACCTGGGAGAGAAATGGGTCCCACTAGAGAGAATCAATGTAGGGGGTCCATGGGCATCTAGATACCAGGATGGGCTTGTCCAGGTGAAGGGCAGGGCACTGTCAGGATGCCAGAACCCATTTCTAGGGAGGTATATGCAGAAGTCATGACAGCTCCGAGAGATGAGGAATCAGCTGTCAGCACTGCTGGACCAGAGGGGGCAAAGTGACAATATGGACATCCCTCCTTTTCTGCTTACCTGTCTGTCCTCTCCACCTTGAAAGGAGGGAGAGGGCTCTGTGCCTGGGCTGCAAGGGAGAAGCAGGGTGGACCCGCCTCTCTGGGGCAGGGGAAGAGCTGACATTCACCCATGTTCCTGATTTGGCTAGTACCTGGCCTGGGCCTTCTAACAGATGCCATGTAACTGTGTTTGAGCCTTCACTGTCCTACACCATCTCATTACCTAAGATAGAGACCAGATGCTTTATTAGAGAGCCTCAGCCGTCATCCAGGGCAGGAGAAGGACTGCCCTCCGTGAATGCATTTGAAAAGAGTAGGAGGCCAAAATAGCACTTGGTTTCTGATGATTTCCCATGAGTCCCGCGTGATCAGTGAGTTGGTTTTATAGATGGAATCGAGCCCCGCCAGTCCTCCTGGGCTTCCATCAGCAGGTTTGCTTTTAGAGTTGTGACGTCAAGGGCCAGCCTTAGGCAAAAAGTACTCTCTTTGATTCCTTCCCACCTTGCCTGTCCTGGCCTTTCTAATTCCTGCTCTCTCCCCTCCTCCCCTCTTGACTTGCTTGACTCCCAGGGCAGTGGGGGGTTTGGTTTCCACCCTTGGTGCACACCCGGGTTGGTTTGGGCAAACGAGTGACGGCAAAGACTCACTCTCAGCCTCACTCAGAGGCTTCACAGGGGTCCTTCTGGGCCAGACTTTCATGTTCTTTTGATTGTTGGAGTACAGATCTGAATCATCTTCTTGGGAGAGGTCTGGAGGGAGGGTCCTAGGGAAGGGGCTCCTGAGAGTTCAGCTCCACAGCAGGTTGTACAGATCCTGGCCCCGGGTGAGGGCGATGCCTTCCCAGCTCCACCAAGTTCACCTGGACAGCTGAGCAAACAGAAGCTCAGAGATGGTGAACTTTGACAAGACTGCCCAGCAAAAATGGAGGCAGCCAGGATTGGAACCTGTGTCTTTGGCCTCTGAGGCCAGCATTTTGTTCTTTGCCCATATATCTCCTCCTCTTTCAGACTTAGATGTTTGAAGGGCAGCAAGAAGGGAGGAGGGACTAGTCTTTAGCTGGTCTTGGGTGTAGAAGACTCTAAGGGCAGTAGCAGCTTCAAGGGGCAAAGAAAATGCAGGCTGAGCCCCTTCCCAGAAAGCCAGGAGAAGAGACCCAGGGGCTGGCTGGGTCTGAGAAGGACTCCGCACCCTATGCAGTGAGTATGTCAGAATTCCCAGGGGAGTGGCAGGGATTCTGCTGCCTGTGAAGCGTGTGCAGCTCACATGCACAGCCGTCTGCTTATTTGTGCACTTTAGCTCCAGGTTTGCAGCACAGCTGAGCATCAAGCCATGTCCTGGGTCAGGGCTCAGACAGATTTTGGGGAGCTGAGCACGAGCTGGGGAAGTCAGGATTGGATGCCTCAGGGAAGCATCATCAAAGGAAATCAGTGTGGGTTGCCTGTGTCGTCTGAAAGCTTCCAGCAGCTACATGTAAAAAAAAAGTAAAAAAGGAACTGGTAAAATTAATGGTAATAATTATTTCATCCACTGTAGCAAAATGTTATTTTTTTAAACATGTAATTGATATAAAATTACAAAAATATATTTTTTAATTTTTTTTTTGGTTCTGTCTTGAAGCTGGTATGTATTTTCACTTGTTCGGATCAGCCATGTTTCAAGGGTTCAGTAGTCACACGTGGCCAGTGGCTACCGTATTGGACAGCACAATCTAAGAGATAAAGTCCAATGTTAAGGCTGCAATAGACCTGTGTCCTGTGCCTTCTAGGGACCTGGGGCAAGCCAGGCAGGGATCCCTAGGATCAGAGGTTTGGTCCAGTGGGGAGTGACCTTGAGTGTCCATAATCAGAAAGAACCAGGGACACCAGATATCCATACTGGCTGGAGATCTTGGGAGTTTGCATGGTGCTCAGGTGGCCCTGTGCTCCCTTTTCTGGGTGAGGTGGTCCCTGATCAACTCTAAGTGTCAGAGCTGCTGCAGATACTGGGGAGGAGTAAAAGTGAAAGATATCAATCTCTCCATCTTAATATAGGTCCTCTTTCTAGGAGTCCTCCTCACGGGCAGTTTCTGTCCTTTCAATCTCACTATCTGGCAGGTTCTGGAACATTCTCTGCTGTTTCAACCTGGAGGACAGGCATGTGTGACAGCCCTTGCTTCCACTGACTTCCAGCTTTGGGCTCTGAGAAAGGCCCAGAGGGGCGGCTGAGTACACAGTGAGCTGGGCTCTGGGCAGGTAATTCAGAAGCATGGCTCAGATTCTGGCTTGGCTGCCATAACTACGCGGCCCTGGTGGGCTCAGTGCCTCAGAGACAGGCATGTGGTGCCTCTGGGGAAAGATCTGCATTGCACTGTCTTCTGGTCCCTGACTTGATCACCTTCCATGATCTCTCGCCTGCCTGCTTGCGCTGTGCAGGCAGCACACAAGCAACAGTTGGTGCTGTTGGGGAGCCAGCACGGCGTTTGTCTTTGCGTCTCGCCCCTGGTGCTGGGCTCTTCTCCCTCTCCCAGGAGTTTCCTCCTACCCAGCTCCTGCACCAGTGCTGCTACATCCCATCAGGCTGAGAAGAATGGGTTCTGCCAAGCCCATCCTTGGTGAAGCCCCAGAGTCGAACAGATTGTGGTTTCTCAATGCTCTCTGTGGATTTGCATGTCTGATCATGACACCTGCTGTTCCACCTCTCTGAAGTGTTTTCTCACCTTGTCCGGCTGCTGAACTTATAAAAATATCCTGGTTGCTTTTCATTTCTACTTTGAAGCTCTCCCCCTCCCCGCCCAAAGAGGATGTGGCCTCTGGCTTTGTACAACGAATCGCTGCCTGTGTTACAGGGTGGGTGACAACCCATGCAGAAGCTGTCTCTCCACTCTCATCATCTCAAGGGGTGGCCCCGTGGTTAACTCATCTTTTCCCTCCAGCACTTGGACAGAACAGGCACCTAGTATGAGTCCAAAAATAAGCGTCGGTGTTAGGGAACTGTTTGATGGCTCTCAGGATGACTTCCTTTTAGAAGGGGAAGGAAATGACAAAGCTTAACTGGGAGGAAGCCTTGCTAAGGGCTGAATTTTAGACATCTTTCAGGGAAGTATATTTGAGAGGTGTCAGGGATTCCTGGGGCTTTTCTAATTACAGTCTGTCCTCCACCTTCTCAAGTTCCACATCCATGAGTTCCATCAATTTCAGATGGAAAAAAAATATGGGGGAAAAATTGTGTCTGTACTCAGCACGTGCAGATTTTTCTTCTCGCCATTATTCCCCAGGGACTGTAGTATATGGTATAATAATGGTCTATGTAGAACTTACATTGCATTAGTAACAATCTAGAGCTTTGTAAGCAATCTAGAGATGATTTAAAATATACAGAAGGATTGGATGTTATATGCAAAGACAGCACTATTTTTTTTTTGTGTGTGTGTGTGTGACATTGGTGATTAAACTCAGGGGTGTTCTACCACTGAGGTACACCTCCAGCCTTTTTTATTTTTCAAAATTTTGAGGCAGGATGTCACTATATTGCCCAGGTATAGTTGGCTTTGGACTTCTCCTGCCTCATCCTCCTGGGTAGCTGGTATTATAGGTGTGCACCACTGTACTGGGCGACACAGCACTATTTCATATAAGCGACTTGAGTATCTGTAGATTTTTGTATCCATTGGTGATCCTGGGACCAATCTCCTGTGGATGATAAGGTAGTAAAGAGTATAGCGTAGGAATATACACAGGAGATGTTTGTTTGCTTGATGTCTGAAAATTGAAAGGATACCTCAGTCTTACTTTGATTCTAGGAAAAAATACACCATGCTTCTATCCATCCCAATAGAATTCATAAGAAAACTATACCTTTTGAATCCGTTTTCTAAGCCTCTCATATGTCATTGGGAGTAGATTCATTGAGGGCAATGAATCTGTTTGTAGTGTTTTTAGGGGCAATCTCTCAGTAAACTGGAGGGCTGGCAGGGGTGGAGGACAGACCTCAAGTCATTGTGAATTTGCCTTGGGATATCCACGTAGTTTTTAGGGGCAACTTCTCAGTAAATTGGAGAATTTTCACAATTGTGTCCTGACCATACCAAGAATCATATATCACTCACATGTTTAAAGAATGGGCTGCTCGAGAGGTTTTCTATGTGAGCGTTGAGGTGTATATCAGTAAAAGCAAAACGTAGAGCTCCCTGAATGGCTAGAAGATGACTGGAGTTCCCTATAACTCAGGAATGGTGTGAGATTGTTGCTCTACCTCCGGGAGGGAAGCTGCCCGTATTGATTAGTTCACTCTCCGACGTATGCCACGGGTTTGAAATAAGTCAGCTCTTGACACGATTATTGATGCTCTGATTGTTTTTCTTTCTTCCCCTATTTTCAGTGGTGCTGTTTGTCACGCCCAAAGAGAATGCAACAGGAGAGTGGCGGAAAAGGAAACAGCGGCAGGAAATGCTTTAAGATGCTCAGCTCAGCAGGACGTGAGGGAGGAAGGACAGGCGTGAGCAACAGGCGAGCCTGGATTCAAAGCTGGCTCTGTCCCAACTTCCCTGTGCATTTCTATTATCACTTCGGTGCCTCCTCAGCACATGGGAGCAAGGGGACCAGAATGCCTGCATTCAGACATGGCCTCCCTGGTGCCCTGCCCTACCAAGAACAACAGGACACACAGGGTTCTCCTGCGGATTCTGCCAGACTCAACACAGCCACTCAGGAGATGCAGGGGAGAGTGAATCATGCAATCACACACCAAGAAAACCCATTCCCTCCAGAACCCAGAAGGCATGCACTCCGGCTGAATAAAGCCGTTAGATGGGTCAGTTCATTGTTTTAACCAAGCGGGTAATTCTCTCATCCTGAAAGAATGATCACTTTGGGTTTATGTTCTATTTCACACAACGTGCAGGGTTTATATGGTAGAGTGTTAATTAAAATTTTATTACTGGATATAAATTGATGTTTCTAAGTGCCTTCTATAAATGCAAGACATTTTCTTTTAAATGGCTGCATATCAATCTCAAAGCTGCCCTCCTGGCATCCAGAGGCATCTCCACCACCAATAGGTTGAAATTGCCTTTTCAGGGAATTAGATGGGTTGCATCCTGATATTTGACTGACAGGTTCTCTCCTGAGGAAAGCTGTGGCTGCCGAGTATAAGGATGGATTAATGGGGCTGGGCCTATGACCATCTTTGCCTACCTGAAACAGCCGCCTCTTTCTGGGCAGCTGTCTCCACTCTCCGCTTTGGGGCAAGACTGCTGACCATCCTCATGGACTCCTGGACTCCTTCCTCCATTTGGTGCATGTGGTTTCCTGGGCTGGGAACAGGCTGCAGGGGCTTGTGGGCTGAGGTGTTCATGGTCAACTGTATTGGAAGCATCTGGAAGTAACAGCTATACTTATTTTGACAAAGATCATATTTTAACGTTGAAGGTGAAAGACTTAGACATTTCTAAGCCTGTATTTATAAAATATTTCCCAGGCAGGAAAAGAATCGGAATTAAATCATTAGAAACCAAAGCAGTGGTTCAACACCTTCATTCATTCTCTCAGCATTTGTTATAAGAACCATGACATTGATCTTCTAGTTCTTAATGTGCAGCTACAAATAATTTTGCACAATGCCAGGACCTCCTTATGGGGGAGGGGGGTGTCTTATGATAACTTAATAGAAAACGAAGACCCATTGTCTTTGTAATTCTCAGGGGATTTCATCCATATCTTGGTGTCTGCCTGAGCTTCCCTGGTCTTGGCCATTGATTCTCTAGTCTGGCTGCTAAGTGGGATCCTGGACATCTCCCAAGCATGGTCCTCTCTCATGGTCAGGTCTGCTCTGTCATCAGCACAAAGCGGGGAAGTCTGCCAGTTGGAGTCTGCCTGCCTGTGATTGTCCCTTGTCACATTTTTATCCTGGGAATTCCCCTCCCATCTTCTACTAGTGAGCTCATGGCAGCTTGGGGTATTCACGCTGACATCCTGGCACTGAGTACCCCAATGCCATCTCACATAAATAATCTGAATGACAGCTTATACATCCACTTAGTGAAAAGCCAAACAGATCTCAAACAAAGGGACTTAGTATCAAGTGACTCTACTGAATGACCCAATTTTGTAGAGCGAATGTCTGTAACTTTGTTAGTCCTAGATCAAATCTGACTCCACTTTCTCTGACTGTACCTTTGCGGTTCTGGGTGAGGGTCCCGGGCCCTCACAGAGCCATCTCAGTGTTATTGGGCTCTCTAAGACCTCCTTGGGAGTGACTGGTGCACATTACTGCTGTGCACCAGCGTCTGTTTCCCCTTCCTTTATGCACACGTGCATAGCGTACTTTCCCTTAGATTGTGCCTACTTCTGGCCCATGAAATAAAGATGGACACAGCATGTGTCAATATGGGCCGAGGCAGGGACAAACCCACATGGGACTCTCTTAGTCTCTTTCCTCCCCTCTTGCAGTGAGTATTTTTGCCCTTATTTTTATACATATCCTCTTACACTTGGGTCCTGGATTTAATTTGTAATATATGGACTCTGATTTAGTGTGCACAAGTTTTTTCTACCAGCCTAATTGGGTTGGAAGCTCATTGACAGAATATGTGAATCTATATGACCAAAGCATGCTGGATCACCAGAGTCTCTCAAAGTCACCCAGACCCACATGTGACTGAGCAAGAGGAAGACTTCTGTTGTGTTAAACCAAGGAGACTTGATGGTTATTTGTTACTACAGCAAATCCTTGTCCCATCCTGATAACTGTGACAAAAATCACATTGGTGGGGTTTGCTACTTATGTATGGCATTTGCCTGTGGTTGTATGACCCACAGGAATGAGTCTTTAAAGAACATTCCATAGTTCAGTGAAGATAGCGACCCATAAGAGGAAGAGCTCAGTTTTCCAATAAGATTTATATTAGCCAGTATTCTGATGCTATGACAAAATGCCTGAAAAAAAAAAAAACAACTAAAAGGAGAAAGATTGATTTTATTTCACAGTTTCATAGGTTTCAGTCCATGGTTGGCTGCCTGCATTTTTTCTGGGCCTGTAGTGCAGCAGTACATCATGGCTGATGGACATGGCAGAGTAATTAGAAAAGTCAGAGAGGGAGAGAGAGAGGGCTGGAGAGAGAGAGGGCTGGACAGAAGAGTGAGAAAGAAAGGAGCCAGTGACAAAATATGCCCTTCAACGACATATCTCCAGTGACAAACTTCCTTTAATTGGATCCCACCTCCCACAATTTCTACCTCCCATTTGTGCGTTAGGTTATAAATCCATTAACATGGAACTAGAGCCCTCATGCCCCAATCACTTTTAAGTCCTACCTCTGCACATTTCTGCATTGGGGACCAAACTTTCAACGCAGGAATTTTTTTTGGGGGGGGGGATATTCCATACCAAAATCATAACAGGATTCAAGGAAATTAAACTCAAGAAGTGTAGGAATAATAGGCCCATCTAGGGAAGTTCAAAGCAGAAGCATGCCTAACATGTGTGATGTAAGAACTGGTCTGATTTGGTTTGCAAGGAATGGAACATTTCCTCATGTTTCAGAAATCACATCAAATTCAATTTGAGCAACTAGTTGCTAAGCATGATTCCTAAGGTGGATGGTTGTTCACAGCCCCGGGGGCCTTATTATGACAGTGCATCCAGGTTGATTTCATTCTGCTGACACTATTGCCTGAGGTCTCTCTTGGGTGACCAGAGTCAGATTTGCCTGTTATAAATATCAGAATTAGTACTCTCTTCACTGGTGTTAGCAGCTCTCAACCAATGGGTGAAGAGGGTTGGCCCGTGAATAGCCTCTGCACAGGGGGTGATCCATGCTGTGTGTGTGCTGCTTGCTCTGCAGGGTCAAGTTCCAGTCACTCTCAATGATTCCCTCTCAATAACACCTTTCATTGGGTATGTCCTATGACTTGTCTGTTTTCTTACTCAGCAGGGGCTGAGTTGTTCTGGGGTCACTTCCCACAAAACACTTTGCACTCAAATACTCCTCTCAGGCTGTGTTTCTGGGGAATCCCAAAGTATGACAATTCTTTTTGAGGATGACTGTCCATGTGACATGTGAAAAGGGATAAGCAACAGGAATTTGCTACATTCTTGCAAGGAAAGGGAAAGGTAATCATGTAAATACTGCCTTTTTTTTGGGCAATGTGCTCCATCATGTTTTCAAATATAATTGAAACAATCACCTCGTGAGGCAGATTTTTATCCTAATTTCACAGAAGAATGATTGGCATCATTTCTTTGCCTTTTGGCTAAGATCAAGTGCAGAAGAATGATTGGAAGCTCGAAGAAGTTAAAGCTAAAAGATGGAGGAAGAGTTTGCAGACTGTAGAGATTTGGGGGTGGGTAAAAGAGACCATGAGGGAGCAGAGGAATCCTAAGCTTTGGGGACTCCGTCACAGACCATGCTTCTGATCATCTCTTCCTACTGGGGAGAGTTCAATTGTTTTCCATTCAGTCTCAGAGATGATGATGGTGGACAAAATTTGGGCACCCCTTTTATCTCACTGAAAACAGCTCGGTTTATGAGGTTCTAAAGGATTTCCACGGATGACCTTTCTTCAAGCCTACCCAGTACTTCTGTTCTTAATTGGACACGAATCCACTTGGGTTGTGAAGTTAATTTCACTATATGGCCTCTGAGTTAGTGTGCTCAGGGTGCCATAACAAAGTGCCACAGACAGGTTGGCTTAAACAGTGGAAATTGATGTTCTCCCAGCTCTGGAGGCTAGAAGTTTGAGAACAAGGTGTCAGCAGTGTTGGTTTTTCCTGGGGCCTCCCTCCTTGGCTTGTAGATGGCCATCTTTTTCCTGTGTCTTCACACAATCTTTTTTCTGTGTGGGCCTGTGTCCTAATATCCTTCTCTTATAGGGACACCAGTCATATTGGATCAGGGCCCACTCTATGTTCTCATTTTACCTTGATCATATCTTTAAAGGCTTCTTTCCAGTTACATTTATGTCCTGAACCAATAGGGATTTATGAGTTTTGGAGGGATACATTTTAGCCCATAATAGTCTCTACATGGAAGTTTGACCTCATTTTTTCTCTCAATCTTATTGGTTTGGAAGCTCTTTGACAGCATATCCTCATTAATTTCTTAATTTGTGTGATGAGAGACGATGATAAAGCACCTCTTAGGCCCTATGAATGGAAGAAGAAACGTGGCTGAATGAGGGGTACGAAGGAGTGGGAGGGGAGACACTATGATATCATGTGGGAAGAGTATTCTAAAGCTTGGGGAAGGGCAAGAGCATTTCTTGTCATCTGTCCCCACCAGGTCTGTCGGATGCCCTACACATATTCCTCTAAGGGCTGCTCGTGGCTGACTTACCTACATCCCTGCCTGCCACTCAGGCTCAGAATATCTCAGGCCTTTTCACCAGTGGGTCAAGGTCAGGCGAAGGGAGGCTCTTGAGCTGCCAAGAGGAGTTAGAAATTGGAGAAATTGCTCCCAGGGAGCTCTAGGCGAGGCCTGAGGCTGGCAGCTTAATGGAGCTGAGAGAAGGATTGGGCAGGAGCGCTGGGTGGCCTGAGCTTCCAGGGCCTTGATGGAGTCACTGATAGGTGGAATGAAAGCTTCAACATCACCTGGAAATAGCACACTGGGCAGGAGCAAACACGGCAGGCTCTCCTCTCAGGAGTTTGCAGCTTTGATTGCACTTTTGGGGTCAGTTTTGCATAGAGGATGGCAGGAGTCAAGTCTTTTATGAGGTCGCAAATACTATTGTCTCATGTTGAAACAATACTAGGGACTATGTTTACAAAGGGAATTTCATAGGGGCATTTGGACGCACAGGACTTAGAAGGCTGAAAAGGAGTGAAAAAATAACACCAGGGAACAGGGAGGTGAGGGCTCACTACAGACTATGGGAACGAGGGAGAGAATGGAGTAGCCCAGAGAAGATCCCCCACAGAGTCAGGGCTCCCCAGCTGGAGCTGTTAACCCAGGAGCAGAGACGGGGTCTCTGCAGGGCCAGGTGCTCCCCAGGTACAACCGATGCTTTGGAACTTTGGAAGCTCAGACAAGAGGCTCAGGGAAGATCAGATGTCTCCAGGCAGAACATTACCTGGCAGCTACAGGTACCTGGAGGGATCAAAACAAAGTTGGTCAAAATAAGCAGGGACTAAAATCAATTTTAGCTGCTGAAACTAGGGCCATGCATGGTGCAAAAGTGGCAGAACAAAGCAAAAAGACCTCTTTGCTCCTCAGAGTCCTATCTTACAGTCTCCCTCTAGTGGCCTCTACGGGTAGGTGCCATCTGACAGAGGAGAAATGCAGTTTGCAGAGTTCCTATTCTAGAATCCCCAAGCAGAGAATAGAAGGTGGATTTTGAGAGGTACAGTCTGTTGGGATGTTATCACAAGACTGAAATAAAACTGGTAGATTATAAACATCAGCAATGCATTTCTCACATTTTTGGAAGCTGAGATGTCCTAGCCAAGGATCTGACAGATCTGGAATCTGCTGAAGGTTCAATTCCTGGTTCATAGATGGTAACTTTCTGCATGGTGAAAGGAAGAAGGGAGCTCTCTGGGGCCTCTTTCATAAGGGTGCAAATCCCATTCACAAGGATTCTCCCTCATGACCCAATTGTCTCCCAAGGTTCTGCCTCCTAATGTACCATCACCTTAGTGGTTAGGTTTTAACACAAAAAATTTTTGCGGGGGACACAATATTCAGAGTGCAGCAGGAAGTATACCCTAGTAACTGACATATAAGTTCATCTCTGGAGCTGAGCACCTTGATTTGTTGCTGTGGCTCAAGGTCAAAGTCCATGGATGTTAGAATCTCAAGGTCAACATATGAAGGAATTCTCTGGTCAAGTGAGAGGAATATAGACTGAGAAATCCCATGAATGTTGGATCTGCTCACCCACAGAGTGAAGCTGCATGAGACATTGAGTGCCTTAAGCTCTTGCTCCCTATGTCCATTGGGATCCCAATTCTTCCCTGATGGGCAGCATGTGACATCTAGATGTGTGTGGTGCATGGCGGAGTGCCTGTCTCTTGTAGATGCTCCAACACCAGAGTTCCTTTCCTGTTCACGTATTTCTACCTTTTCGATGCTATGCAATTCAGAACATTTCCCACAGGGACACAGCCAAGGATCTTTTCTGATTCAAAGCAGACCTGTTGAGCTGGCTTCCTGGCTGTCTTTGCCAGGAAGAGGTTTTTCTCTCAGGAGTGACAAAGGCGAGGTTCAGAGGGATCCAGCATCAAATCCCATCATCACAATTCCACAGCACGAGTCCCCCAAAAGAATAAGGCTAGCCTTGGAATCTCTGTGGAGTGTGAAGCAAGATTCCTCTTCCTAGATGCTTGGCTTTCATCTGCTCCTAAGCTAGTTAGCTGTAAGAGGGAAAAATGCTCCCAAGATATTGCACTTTAATTCTAATTTTGAATGCACGGTTTGAAAGCTCAGTTGGCGTCATTTTCAACCCTGGCGAGGTGCCGCAGGGCCTGTGGTCTTTTGGGGGGAATTTAAATCCTCGTTTTCCTTCTTTGAGGGGAACCCTTCATTTCTGGGAACTGCCTCACGCATCTCTCAGATGTTAGCCCACCAAAAATTAGCACAGAATTTTGTTGAAGGTTTTAAAAAAGTGGTTCAGTGGTAGAGCACTTGCCTAGCATGTGTGAGGCACTGGGTTCAATTCTCAGCACCACATATAAATAAATGAATAGAATAAAGATCCATCAACATCTAAAAGAGTATTTTAGAAAGTTAAAAATAAGAGAGAGAGAGAGAGAGAGATCTCAAAAGAAAAATGAGATTGTCCCCCAGGAGGAGTACCAAACCACCCGCCTGAGATACTCCCCCCACCCTCTGTGACTCCCCCTCTCTCCTGTTCTTTAAATGGCTGCTTTGTGAAAAAAATTTTTTGACAGAGGCAGCCTGTACCTCCTGCATCTTAGAATAGCATTTCCTCCAAACTGCTCAGGGGAACATTAGTTCCACGGAAGTCTAAGTGAAGTTATTACACAGAAAAGATGGTTCTGTGGCCAAATAAATTTGGGTTGAACCCAGTTAAGCAGATTTCTCTATTAAAGGACTCTGCAAAATGCCTTTGTAGGCTAACACACTCTGTGAACCACCGGAGGGAACCACTCTCTGTGGAACTCCCTCCCAATTGCACTTGACCTCCAAACTTTTGAATTTTTTTTTCCCCTATAGCACGTTTCCGCTCCAATTCCAACACTGCCCATTTGAAACCATCTTTCTTCCTCTGTGTGATTAAGATGTGGCTGGTACCGTGGCGATGTTCAGAGCTGGGGACTTTGCTCTTTGTCTGGGATAGGAACTTTAACTCTGGTCACAGGAAACTAGAAAGGGATGAGTTCTAATTCCTGACTTGCAGGTTCTGACTTGCAGGTTTCTATGGATGTACCCAGGAAGGACACCTCCCAATTAAGAGTCTGCTGGCACTGCTAAGGGGCTTTGTTTATTATACAATGTAGGTGACTTTGAGTGCAGGGTTTGGGGGCAGGTACCGGTTAAGGGGCACTTTCTCACTAAGCCATATCCCCAGCCCTTTTTATATTTTTTATTTTGAAACAATGTCTCCCTAAATTGCTTAGGGCTTTGCTAAATTGCTGAGATTGGCTTTGAACTAGTGATCCTCCCGCCTCAGCCTCCTGAGCTGCTGGGTTTACAGGCGTGCACCACTGTGTCTAGCCCAAATACTTTTGTAAAAGCTCACATCTTTGAGCTGCTGCTAGCTCACTTTTCGTTATGCTGGGGTCAGCAGCAAATTCACAGCTTGAACTCTAGTCTTTCATTCCCTACATTTTCTGAGGACCTCAGGAGTTTATGTGCACTGGGAGTAGATTTAGAGTATCCACATGTCATCATACACGCTTCATGCATGTCCACAGATCACATCTCGACACACACGCATGCAAGCACACACACGGGAGTGCTCAAGCCCAGAGCCAGTGTTAGGACACCCTTCTGAGTTAGAAAACTGCAGTATTTGTCCTGCTACATTATCCTGTTAGGACTCAGTAAAATGGGTGGATGCAGGAGCTTTTGAAATGCTGATATTTGGGGACAGTAAAGCATTTGGATAGAACCCTTCTCCAGTTGTATTAAACCGGACATTTTCAACTACTATGCACTTTTTTCAAAAGTCCACTGAGAATCCATCCCTCCCAGGATAAAGAAAGAAATGCACTGAGTGAGCAAGAAGGAGCTTGAACTCATTTGTTTTAAACAAGGGATTAGAATTGCGCCTGGAGGTAGTAAGCAAAGCATGAACAGGTCACCTCTGGGAAAGGAAAGGAATGCAATGGTTTCACTTCCAGGACCAGCAGCCAATTGTCAGCTGAAGGTCTGAGAGTTAGTAAAGGTGCCTTCTATGTGGTTATCAGAAACTTCTTAGAGCTGGGTGCAGTGGTGCACACCAGAAACAGAAGCATTCCAGGAGACTGAGGCAGGAAGATTGCAAGTTTGAGGTCCAATCAACAACTTAGTGAGACAAAATAACAGGTGGTAGAGCACCCCTGAGTTCCATCTCCAGTACTGCAAAAACAAGACTTAATGAAATCTTAGTCAAGGTATCATCACATGGGGGGCCCTGGGCAGCTAATGCGACATGGACAGAGTTTGTGATGCATGAGGGTATAATACTGCATTAGAACAAAAATCATGGCTGAGAAGCAACATGGAAATTGGGTTAACAGGTGGCGACCTGTTAAACCACCTGACTTCAAGTGATGGCTCAGCTACTCACTAACTGGATAAGGCACAATCTTTCCTTGAGCCTCAGTTTCTTCATTTATAACACAGAGGTAATGGCACTCTTTTAGTGAAACTGTTATAAAAATTAGAAAAAAAAACATGTATGGCCTGTGTCTCAGTGATCAGCACGTGGATGACTGAAAAATGGAAACAATTTTGCAGATGATGAGGCTGCGTCTCTCAGGGTATTGATTCTCGGGTGGGGATGAATGCTGCCCAAACTGTGCCGATAGAGATGACTTCCAAAGAGGAATTCATTTCTTCCTGAAGAGAAGGGAGATGAGCTGGGGTCACATACATTTCCTGTGGAAGAGCTTCCTTTTAGAGGCTAGGATACGAAATCTTTCTTTTCATTGCAGAGTATAAATATACTCGCAGAAGGCTAGAAAGTAGGTGGACGAAATCAAATAGCTTAAAGGTGGCATAAAAGAGAGATAAAGTACAAAGCCAGATTAAAAAAAGGACACCATTTTATATCGAGTGAATCCACACAGCATCTCATCCACCATTTTTCTGACTGCCTTTCAGAATTTATTGGAACCTAGGTTATCAGTGAGCCAGAAGGCCAGCTTCAAAGGCAGACAAGAGGAAGGGACCTCCCTCCCACCTCCTGTCTTGCTGTGATGCCCCAGGGTGCAACTCAAGCTTTGAAAAATGCATAGAGTGTCTGGGGCATGCACTCCTCAGCCTCCTCCAGAGCCAGCCCACCCCTGGGCACTTCCTTTTTTCCCTTTGCTAGGTCTGGGGGGCCCCTTGCTGTGTTTGCCCACACTGACCCTGAGCTTGCCGCCAGGTGATGGGTTTCTCTGTGCAGAAATCTGCTCTGCTTCCTGCTTGGTACTTTCCCTCCTGCTCCCTGATATGGCATCTGGAAAACCTGGCTCACAACCCACCCCCCCATCCCTTCCACAGGCTCTGGTTCTGTGAGAGGGCTTCCTAGGGGCCTCTTACACTCTCAGGAGTAAATGGGATTAAACAGGGAGGCAGGAAAAGAAGGGAGGCTTAAGTCACTACCCAAAACATGCAAGCGGATAACGGGTACAGCTGCAGCTTATATGAAAATAATGAAATAAATGTCTTTAATGAAATAAAGACATCTTCTAGGTGGATGACTCTCAAGCTGTGGTTGGAAGACCGCTGGCTGGTCTGCATGACCTCTCCAAGGACATCCTCAAAGTCAAAACCATTTTCATTACCCTGCTAAGCTGTTGGCTGCTCCTTCTATTCTCTTTCCCTCATGAGTTTCCGGAAGCTCGATGATATGCGATGGCATCATGTTCGCGTGGGGTGTGTACTTTTGTGTTTTAAAAAACTTCTGTGTGATTTTCTAATTTGACAAGGGTTGACAGATGGAAAGCACGTAAACAAAAGCACTTTGGTGGCTCTCAAGACGTTTGAAGAGTCAAGGGGCCACAAGGTCAAGGTACTTGAGAACTGTTGTAGATGATGGTTGTGCTTTCAACTAAGGGGTGTAATTGGGAGAGAAATTCACCCAAAGTGAAAATTATGAAGATTCTGCATGAGGATTGGTGCAGAAGAGATAAAGAGCCCCTGGGTTCATGAATTGCACCTTTTACTCCTTTGTTTATTCCAGAAGGCATTTCAGTGATTGTTTAAGCACTCAGGCTCCTGCACCAGACTGTGTGTGTACGGATCCTGGCTCAGCCACCTTTTTAACTCTGTGACTTTGGGAAAGTTAATAACTCTCCCTGTGCCTCAGTTTCCTCATTTGAAAATCATTTTCTCATGGGATTATTGCCAAGGCTTAAGTGAGACGATGCTGGTAAACTGCTTACCCAGTGCGTGCCTGTCCTGGGGATTCTCCATTTGTCCCTCTCTGCACCTGTTCTGCACCACTCCCACATTATGCATCATTCTGTACCTTACTTTGGATCCTGTGGGGTGGTAGCGAGAGCAGAGATAACTCTAAGGACTCCAATATTTAAATTTCTTTGCCCTCTGGTTTGCTATTGAGTTTGGGATAGCACTAGCAGGAGATGAAAGATGGGAAATAAGATAGGAACGTACTTTGGGGCCAGCTGTGCTGATAGGATCCCTTTCAGCCACAGCTGCAGCTACAGGTTCTATGTCTGGGTCCTTGTCCATAGCTCAAGGTCCCACAGGGTCCTGGTAGCACGATCCTGTCCTCTTCCTTGTAGTCCTGTTGTGCTGCCAAATCCCACAAGCTTCTCCTATCCCTACCACAAGGTCAGCAGATGCTCGTCACTCCTTTCTGGTCCCCTTACCTCTGCATATAAGCCCGTGTACACCTGTGGATAGTCTCTTAGTTTTCTTCAAGATACCCTTGTTTCCTGCTGTCCTCCTAGCTGACACACTGGCCAGCTGCAAGTTCTCAGTCTGCTTTGATGGTGACCAGGACTCTGTCTCTACTGTAAGTAGGATGCTTTGGCTACGGCCACTGGGTCCCGACTCTCCTCTGGGCTCTTTCCCATGCTGCATACAGACAAGATGGTATTTGCTCCCAAAGAGCTTGCAACCTGAGTAACAGGATTGGACCATTTATGGACCAAAGGGTTCAACAGAAGCCCAGAGTCATGGATGCCAAAGGCCAATGTGGCTGGTGCAGAAAGTAAGTTCTGCTGCAGTTTGGAGGAGAAATTGGTGTTTAAGAAAGGGATTAGGCTGGGAATGCAGTTCCATGGCAGAGGGCTTGTCTAGCATGCATGATGCCTGGGGTCCATCCTCAGCATCACACATACACACACAAAAACAGGGAAAGCTACATGGCTCAGATAGGGAGGGTGGTGAAGGGCTATCTGGTGGATACAGATGGAGCCTGTAGAGGATGTGGAGTGACCTTGCTGGCGTCAGATCCCAGTACTGCACAGACGCAGCTGGTATGGTTTGGAGATGGTATGTCCCCACCAAACCTCGTGTGTTGAAAGCATGGTCCCCAATCCAGCAAAGTTCAGAGGTGGGGCTTTTAGGCAATGACTGGATCATGGAGACTCGATGGCTGGATGGACTTCTGGGAGGTGGGGCCAAGTTGGGGGGCATGCCCTGGAAGGGTTTATCTTCTCCCAGACCCTTCCCTTCCCTCTCCCCCGCCATGATGTTTCTGCAAAGGAGTCAGCTGACCATGGACTGCATCCCCTAAAACCATGAGCCCAAGTAAATCTTTCCTCCTCCAAGTTGTTATTTCGTCACAGCAGAGGGCAGCAGTGACGGATGGAATGTACTGTGTGGTCCACTTGCAGGGCAGAGGAGGGGGAATGTGGCAGAGGTGAGGTGAGGTCACCGCTCAAGAGGGGAGCTGGGTCCACAGGGTGGGGAATGGCAGGAAAGGAGGGCAGGGTCTGGGGGAGGGCTGCTTTCTGGGACAGTCATGTTGCCGAGTCCAGCTTCACCTCTCCAAAGTATGGACCCTCCCTACCCCAGGTCTGCAGGTGCCTGTTGGGACTAGGGCACGGCCCATTGTCTCTGCCTCTCACTCTGTGGATGATCTTGGCAGGCCAGTTTTCCTCTCTGGGCTCCAGTCCCCTCATCTCTAAGACAAGGGTGTGATGTGTGTGGTCCTTAGGAACCTTGAGATTCTACCTTGTAAATATCACCTTGACCTTCACTCCCTGTGATGGTGCTTCAACGGCAAGGGAGCTAATTTTCAAAGAGGAGACCAATGAAAGGAAATTCTTTTCTTTTTTTTTTTTTTGTATCAGGGATTGAACTCAGGGACACTCAATCACTGAGCCACCCCCTCAGCCCTATTTTGTATTATTATTAGATACGGGAGTCTCACTGAGATGCTTAGCACCTCACTGGTGCTGAGGCTGGCTTTGAACTTGTGATCCTCCTGCCTCAGCCTCCTGAGACACTGGAATTATAGGCATGTGCCACTGTGCCTGGGTAGGAAGTTCTGACAATACTTAGCTCCTGCTATTTCCTAAGTATTATGCTAACAATGTCTCTACAGTGTTGTATTAGATAATTTTAACAGCCTTCCCTCAATTAGCCTTGAATTTGACTGAAGTAAGAGAAAACTAGGCTTAGTGTGGTTTAAGTCAATAGGATATATTTTTCTCATATAACAAGAAATCTAGAAACAGTTGTTTGCTGGCTTTGATTTAGTGACTCCAAAAAATGTCAGGACAGAGGAGGGGATGGGAGGGGGCGGGGGTTAGCAAGGATGGTGGAATGTGATAGATATCCCTATCCAAGTACATGTATGAAGACATGAATTGGTGTGATCATACTTTATATATAAGCAGAGATTTGAAAAATTGTGCTGTGTATGTGTAATAAGAATTGTAATGCATTCCACTGCCATGTATTTAAAAAATAAAATCAACAACAACAACAAAAAATGTCAGGACAGATAAAGATGTGTTGTCTTGTTTTTTTTTTTTTTTCCTTATGGACACAGAAGGGCTGCTGTAGCTCTAGTCATCACATTTGTGAAACAGAGTGTGGGGGAAGTAATACTGCCATGTTTGTCTGTTGGTTCTTTTTTTTTTTTTAATCAGCAAAGGAAAACATTGCTACTCTCCCTCATTGATAGAAAGGAGACTGAGGCCTAGAGAAGTCGAGCCATTTTCCAGACACTGAAGATTCTTCCCTAGAGCCAGCTCCTCCTCCTTTCCATCTTGAATCAGCAAAACCTGCTCAAAGGGTACCTTACTCCACCTGGAGGCCTCTGTATTCATGTGCAATTAAATATCAAGGCAGGTCAGTGGTCAGAGGGGAAGCCACACTAGGGGTTGTCCACTTGGTCCACTAAAGCTGGATGTGTATGCAGAAGCTAGACCTATAGTTCTTGATGGAAATAAATGATCCTGGTGTAATTCAGGAAATGAGCCCAGCATTAGTTGTGACTGGAGGATGGATAATGATCTCCCAATGGTCCTGCTTGAGATTTTGGTGACCCCTGATCCTACCCCTCATCTGCTCTATCTGGAACCCGCTCCTCCTCCTTAGTCTCTTGCTGGACTCCTGACACCCAGGAGGAATATTTCCATCTAGGCTGCTTTCCAAGTCAGCTCTGCCGTGTCCTTGACCGGGACCACCTGGACAGGCACAGTCCCAGTCTTGGACTCTAAGGGTCAGCAAAGGCACAGGGTGAATGTGGTTTGTTGTTTTGTTCTTTCACTGGAAAATTACCAGATAATTATTTATTTTTTTGGTAGAAATTTAATTTAAGTGGAAGCAGAGACCTTGAAACAAGTTGCAAATTAGAACTCAGTGTGGAGAATTGGAAACACTAAGACCAAACCTTCTGCTGCTTTGCATTTCTCTGTTAAGAAGTGGGTGCAAGACCAAGGACGAGTGACCAGGGGTCAGCCCAGGGCAATATCTGCATCCCTTACCTGCAGCGATTTTGTTCTAACAGTGTTTGGTTTCAAATGTGGCTAAGGGAAGATCATCCTTCTGGTATTGGCTTGCATCCAGTATGCTGTTTCCGGGGGCCATTTGCCCATGTTCTCCCTGCTACCTGCAATACCTGCCCTACCTGGGTCTGGGTGGCACTCGCTCATATGGGGGATTTATGACGCTGTGCTGGAGTCCGCAGAATCTGCAAAGGACTTCTTCTTTGGCTTCATGTTCCACCTCTCTGATTAGCTCTTTTTCTTTCTCTTTATGGATTTGTGAGATCCAGGAGAATTTCTGGACTCCATCCAGCCTAGTGCCCGGCGCAGAACAGCACTCAATCATCCAGGGTGTGCCTGCTTTGAACAAACAGCAAATGTATGCAGGTAAACAATCCACAGCTGGAGGAAGACCAGCCACGATTCTTTCATGCAAAAATAGAACCCTAGTCGCCATAGGGGTCACTCTGGGTCTGTAGCCCTCTGTGTGAAGCACAGCCCCTCTGTGTTCCTTCCTTGAACTTGTTTTCATTTACTATTTGCACCTAGATGCACCCGTTCCTGTTGGAGGGCTTGAATAGCTCTCTTGACATTTTCCATTTTTTGAATGATTGTTCCTATTAAACTGTTGTAATGAAACAAATGAACATTACTTTTTCCTCTTCTTCTTCTTCAAAATCTGTTTTTAAATGGACTGTGTACCAAGCTTGCAACAGCAGTAGATATTCCCTGGATGACTGAGCGGGTGTTTTGAAAGAAACTGCAGTGTGGGGCTGGGGATGTGGCTCAAGCGGTGGCACGCTCGCCTGGCATGCGCCGGGCACTGGGTTCGATCCTCAGCACCACATACAAATAAAATAAAGATGTTGGGTTCACCGAAAACTAAAAAATACATATTAAAAATTTTTTTTCTCTCTCTTAAAAGAAAAAATAAAAGAAAGAAAAACTGCAGTGGCCTTTAGAGCCAGGTCCTTGAGAAGATCTAGTCCATCTGTTTCATTTTGAGGACTGGAAAAGGAGAATAGTAACTGCTCCGTTCACACTGTTAGTGGCATTACAGCTAGGAGCACTTATCGTTTGTAAGTTTACTTATTTTTCAATTACCAATGAAATTGTCTTGCACTTAAGCTCTTCTAAACTGTTGAAGTGTACAAACAAGGTGTTTCATTGCATAGGAGGGTGACTACGGTTAACATGAATGTGTTGCATATTTCAAAATAGCAAGATGAGAAGATTTTGAATATTTTTACTCCAAAGAAATGACTAATGTTTGAGGTGCTGGATATGATAATTGCCCTGTTTGATCATTGCACAATGTAAACATGTATCTAAACATCACACTGTACTCCGAAAAGATCCATAGTTATGTATTAACTAAGATAAAGTAAAATTTGAGCCTGGGTGTGGTGGCACACGCCTGAGATTCTAGCAGCTCTGGAGGCTGAGGCAGGAGAATCGCAAGTTCAAAGCTAGCCTTAGCAACTTGGTGAGGCCCTAAGTTATTTAGCAAGACCTTGTCTCAAAATAAAAAATATATATATGTAAAGGGGTCTGGGGATGTTGCTCAGTGGTTAAACACTGCTGAGTTTGATCCCCAGTACAAAGAGAAAAAAGAAAAATATTAGCCCATATTTTGGGAAGCCTAAACAATGATGATATTTTATTACTTTTATAAATCAGCTTTTCTATATAAATATATTTAATAGTTATTTTTTTAAAAATGTAAACCTTTATTTTTATTTTTTAAGTGTTTTAAAAAAATTTATATATGACAGTGAAATGCATTGCAATATTTATTATACATATAGAGCCCAATTTTTCATATCTCTGGTTGTATACCAAGTATATTCACACCATTCGTGTCTTCATACCTGTAATTTGGATAATAATGATCTTCACAATCCACCATCATGAACCCCACGCCCCTTCCCTTCCCCTCCTACCCCCTACCCTATGTAGAGTCCGTCTATTCCTCCTATGCTCCTGCTCCCTATCCCACTATGAATCAGCCTCCTTATATATATATAAAAAAACATTCAGCATTTGTTTTTTGGGGATTGGCTAACTTCACTTAGCATTATCTTCTCCTCCAATGCCATCCATTTAACTGAAAATGCCATGATTTTATTCTCTTTTATTGCTGAGTAATATTCCATTGTGAAAAAATATAAACTTCAAAAGAAAAAAAATAATATATATATATATATATATATATATATATATATATATATATATGAAGAAGAAAGTGAAGAATCACCCATAACTCGTCTCCAGAGTAAAGTACTGTTAGCAATTTGGTATACAGACTTTCAAATGCTTTTTTCTTTAAATAAATAAAAAATGGGATCACTTTCTGAATCTTGTTTGGCAACATTTTTTTTTGGTCACTTATTAATGTATCTTAGACATTCTTTTGAAGGAAGAGGAGGAACCCACAGCAGCATTTTGAGTGGATTGTAGCCATTTTATGCATATGTCACAATTTATTTATCAAAATAGTTATTATTAGACATGCAAGTTGTTCCCTGCTTTTTACCATTTTACATAGTACTTTGATAAATGCCTTTGACTATGGAAGAATACACTTTTGTGCTAATTTATTATTTTGTTAGAAAAAAATTCTCATGAGGGTAATTTATAGGTCAATGTGCTTTCACATTTTAGATATTTGACATGGACCTCCAAATTGCATTGGAGAAAAGTAATGTCGGGTTATTTCTTACACAAGCGTATGAGACAGTTCATTTCTCTGTATCCATGCCTCATTCCATTCACATTTTCTTCTTATTTCATCAGTTTGGGTGAATTTATGTCTTTCATTGATATTTTAAAATTTACTATCATATAGTTGTACATAGTTTTTTTTTCCCTTATACTGAATAAACAACCATTTCATGTTTGTGATTGTAAGCTCTTTCTCATTCTTAATATTTTATTAGAAGAGCAGAATGCTCTGGGCATGTTTCTGAATTCTTGCTTTTTCTCTCTCCTGCTGTTAGCAAAATTAGATTTTTCTGCAGTCCTCACTGAGAGCACTTGCCAGACCTCCTGGAGGTACAACTTCTGGAAGGATGGGGATCCCCCTAGGACTCGTACCCCCTGGAATTCTAAACTCTTGAGCTTTGTCTGCAGAGACCCTCTAGCCACTTGTCAGTCATAGATGGGTTCAGGTTCTCCTACACTGGCACTTGATCCAGGGGAGGTTTCTTCTGCTCTGGGAACTTGTGATTCCTCATATCCATCTGTCTGTCTTCAGTTTGGTGGGGGCAGTGGATTATCCTGGGATGATATTTCTCTGGTGGACCTAAGGAGAGTTGTTGATGTTCGGTTCTGGCTCTGTTCTGGTTGTGAAGATGGGAATGACAACTCCCAAGTTTCTTCCACGTGGGAGCACGTTAGTCTCTATTATAGGTCTTGTCACAAGAAAAATCTCTTTTTATCCATTCTACTTTTTAGGGTTTGAGTGAATTATTTCTAGCTTTTATATTCAACAATTCCTTCTTCTTTCTTTTCATGGGTTTTATTTTTCTGTTTTTTTTTCTAGCTTTTGGAATTAGATTTTTTTTCCTTGGTTTATCTTTCTATTTTTCTTCTATTCCCTTGTTTGACCAGTCTCTTTGATTGAGTCATCTGCATGCTGAGGTCATGATGCCCATTAGGGCAAGGAACCTGTGAGTTTTCTTTATACAGGGGACAGAGTGAAGCTCAAAGACAGTGGCTAATCTGCTGTGGTTGAATACATAAAATGAATGAGTGAATAGATGTTAGATTTAGGGTTCCATCCTCCTTAATCTGTATATTTTCTGTGTTTAAATTTATTTGACTGTTTCTTCAATACTTCAACATTTCCAGCTGAAAGTGTTGAGGTTTTTTTTTCCCCAAACATATTAAATGTGCTATTTGTATCAGGGTTTGTAAAATTTAATCTGGCCATCATATTTTTACTAAGTTTTTACAACATGATGGATTGATTTCCATTCAGTAGAAGGTACCATCTTTTATTTAACCATTGGCTGTCAATATAAGTTTGAGATATTGCCAATTACTTTTGTTCTTAATAAAAATTACATGAATATTTTTATGCATGGGAGTTTTTAAAATAGTATAGAAACCTTCTTGGCCATAAAATCAGTGTAATAAAATTTATGGGCTAAAGTCTTGAATGTTTAATTGTTATATTTTGACAAATGGTTTTCAGTAAGCATAGTACAAAATATGTCAGCTATCAGCAAACCACAGAAGTAATCCTCTTTCTATAGTTGTGCTGATTTGGGGTGCTGTCCACCCGGCCTGCCTTCATCTCTGGCCCAGTGTTCCTGCTACCTCACTGTAGCACACTCTGTGCCTCATGAGATCTTTGGAAACTTTCCCAAGTTTCTTGAATGGAAAGAAGCAGAGAATAAAAAAGATGAAGAATTAAGATGATACACTTAATCACGTATGTGGCTTATTCTTCTATTTTTTTTTAAAAAAGGATAAGATTGACTGAGCCTTTTTAAAGTCACAGAAGTACAAAGAAGAAAATAAGCCCCAAATGGCCCATTTATTATTGAATACATTTCCCAGGTTGGAAAAGTCAAACCGTGCAGAGTAGAAGAAAATGGAAAGTGAAAGCCTCATTTCCCATTTTCTGTTCCTCTCCCTGGAGGTAACTACTTCCAAATGTGTCTTTGATTCTTTCCAGAACAAATTTATATACACTTACCAGAAAATTTATTGCATTTCATAGAATCCAAGATGCTTTGATGGCAGCCCTTTCTTTATCTTTCTGGAAAGCATCAATGGTCATTCTTCACACAAACTCTGCAGCTTGTTCATGGCTGGAGAGGAGTGAGAGGGCTTGAGTTATAAGTGGCGTCTTTTTTTTTTGTATAAAAAATTCCCAAGTGCATCTTTAGATTAGTGAACTGGAACATACCTCCATATATTTTTATATGCATAAGAATGTCATGGTTTTCTCACCGTTCTGTATCTTTCAGGGAAGCTAAATACATTTTCCCAGATCGCACGAGTCATGGTATTAGCCAGGATTCAAAACAGATTCAGCTGCTGTGGACGCACTGTGATAGCTGGCCCAGCTGGGGTCTCTAGCTAAAAGTGCCAGGGAAGCAGAGCTGGATTCAATGTGAAGAGACAACTCCAATAATGTGGTCTGCGTAACTGATCATGTGGATGCAGTTGTGTTTCAGCTGCATGACCTTCAGTTCTAAGTATTATGGAAATATTCTATTCCAGATATAAAGTTGCAAGCTATCTTAAATGTCAAGTAGGGGAGCTTTCCATGGACAAGCTTGGGGACAGGTTAAGAAGCCAATAGTCTGGTGTGCTTTGAGCGGGAGGCAGGAAGCAGGGTTATTGGTTGACTCTTGCCTCTGACCCACAATACAACACTGAGCAAGGCTGCCTTTGTGCCTCAGGCTTCTCATCTGTAAAATGGGAGAACCTGGACTTCATGATATGGATGCACCTTCGAACCCACAGATTCCATGACTTAAGTTTTTATGAATCTACAATTTTGTAGGGTAGGAAGAAAATCTTATTAGATACTGATGTATGGGGTGGAGCCTTTTTAGCTTGGGTGAGATCACCCTGGGAACACTCCCTGTTTGGATCTCTGAAAAGGAAACACAGCATATTTGCCTTCTCTTCTCAAGACTTCAGGGTGACTGACAGCAAAGATAGTGAGCAAAGGTGTAGAGGTCAGAGATCAAGATGAACTCCACTTATAACAAAAGTGATGTGCCACGTTTCCCGATTCCCAATGCTGAAGTCTCTCACTTGCAGTTGACTCCCATGGAGGTCACAGGGTATCACGGGATGTCACAACTAGGATATCTGCTTCATTCCAAGGGTGCAAGTTGTCAGTGCAATGAACCTGTGTTTTTACCATTCCATAGGAAAGGGTGGATTTGGAGGATGGGGTTCCTGAGAGCAAGAACTCATTCACTCACTTTTATTTGTGTGTGGGTTATAGTCTCTTTCTGGCTTCCTGTCATATTCACTCATTCAATGAGTATTTGCTGAGCATTTCCTATTGCTGAGATGCAGTAGTGGATAGGAAAGCAATTTGTTCTAATAGGGCTTCCAGACTACCAGGGGGACATGCTCTCTCTCTCTCTCTCTCTCTCTCTCTCTCTCTATATATATATATATATATATATATATATATATATATATATATATATATATAGGATTGAATCCAGGGGCACTTAATCACTGAGCCACATCCCCACCCTTTTTATAATTTATTTAGAGTCAGGGTCTTGCTGAGTTGCTTAGGGCCTCACTAAGTTGCTGAGGCTGGCTTGCCATCCTCTTGCCTCAGCCTCCTGAGCCACTGGGATTACAGATGTGTGTCATCGTGCCTGGCCAAAACACTCTCTTATGTCAGGAAGTGCTGGGGAAAAACCAGGTAGGCTAAAGGCCCAGGGTGACCTAAGTGGCACTGAGGTAACCATGGTGGCTTTTTGAGATAGGAACCTGGAGGGAGCCTCCATGATGGAAAGCCACTTCTGAGTGAAGAGAGTCTCTCTCTCTCTAAGTATGGGAATAACAAGAGCAAAGATCCCAGAGGGAAAATGAGCCTGGAATGTTCTAGAAACATCAAGAAGGTCTGAATGGCAGAGAAGAGATTAGTGGGTGATGAGACCAGACTTATGAGTGATCCTGCTTCTCATGAGTCACTGAGGGGTGAGAGGTGTGGAGCCTGCTCTGCTTTCTGTTTCAGTCTAGCTTGTGTGGGAAGTTCAGGGGTGAGACGTGGGACAGGGAAAGCAGCTGTGAGGTTCCTGCCGAGTCTGGGAGTAACAGTGGCATCTGTGACTGAGGGTAGTGGCAGCCAAGGTGGGAGGTGGCTGGGATCTAGATGTACTGTGCAAGAAGAACCAGGAGGGGTCACTGCCTGGGTGGATGGCAGGGGGGAAGGGAAGAACAGCTCCAAGTTTTGGCTTCAGCAACTGGGGGAATTGACAGCTATGGACAGAGGTGGAGAGGCTCAGAGAGAAGGTGCTGGAAGGAACTGGACATCAGTCACTCACATCCGAAGGACCCATTATACATTCAAGGGGAGATGCCGAGTGTGGCATCGGATATGCGAATGTGGAGCTTAGGGTGGTCTGGATCAGGGGAATGGTTATATATCTTCAGCAAATATGCAGAAACTATGAGGCCAGGAACTGGGAGAGTTGTAAAGCAGTCTTGCAGCAAGCTGAGTTGGGGAATATTCCATCATTGCCACACTTAGGTTGGCTCCGGGTTTGGGGATGTTGTGGGAGGGCCCTGCTTTGGCCAACAGTTCCTTCTGACTGTCCCTTCCAGCCTTTGGGGGACCCAGAATTCTAGGAATCATTGGGAAAACGGTGACACTATAGTGCTTTCACCCGGCTTGAAAGCCTATTACCATTTGATTTAAACTGCAGGTGGAGAGAGAGGAGTAGCAGCATTCTAGAACTCCAGCACATGGAGGTCCCAGTTGGCAACCTGTATGGAGAATGAACTTAAAAGTATGTTACATGAGCTGCAAATACTGTTCATAGAGATGGAGCTCCTTCTTGTGACCACTGCACCTGGGTTTTATAGATACAGGCTTTGTTGGTGGCAGGAGTTGGGCCCCAGGGCCATGGAACTCACCGGGATCTTTAACCCATCTAAGTGGCTTCAGCTGATCCAACGACTCTAGCTGGGATTGCAAGTGGAGTTGCATATAAAACAAAATATGTCTGAGTATTTGCTGCCCTTCATCCTGGTCCATGGCCGGGCCTTGAGAGGTGCCATCCATGTTACTGGATTGGGATGGTAGTAGTAGAGGATTAGAAGGATCAGATACTGTCTATATCCTAAGCCTACTGGGTTTACTGATGGTTGGGATGTGGGTGAGAGAGAACACATACATCAAGGGTATCTCTAAGAGTTTCGACCTGAGTTATTGCTGGACTGGCATGAGAAAGAAATAGGAATGAGAAGGGGTGTGGTGAGGGTGAGCAGGGGGGCTGGAGGTATGCACTTGGGAAACACCCAAGTGTAGATGGCACTTGAAGCCACAGAACTGGATGAGCCCATGGAGGAAAGGAGTGAGCCATGGGGAAGAGAAGGTGGCGCCCTGTGCAGAGGAGGTTGGGCATTGTTCTTAGGGAAAATACTGGCCTAAAATTCCTTTCTAGTTGGGGCTAAAACTTGTCACACGGCAAAACCTCTTTCCCCATCCAAGAGGGTAAAGGTACCTCTGTTATCTCCGCAGAGCAGACAGGGCATTCAAAGGGCTGTGTGTGACTCATGTGCTTATCAGAAGCTTTTCGCCCATAACACCCCTGCCGCCCCCCACCCAATGCCTGTCTTTTTGTCCTTTCTTTTCCCCCTTTGCCTCATTAACCTGTGTTGGCAAAATGCACAGGAAGGCTAAAATCAAAGCACACAGTATTTTAATTCTTCCAGCAAGAATGCTGGTCCCAGAGATCTGCTTTTGGAGGAGGATAAAGAAGAAAATGTCAATTTGCTCCCAGGCTCGTACCCAAACATACACTGTGCATTATCTCAGCCATGCAAGACGAAAGGTGGTCCATGAATCCCTCAGAAAGTTCTGTGCTTTAGGTCAGTGGTGTTGGTTGGTCTGTTTTTTCAACCGCAGACTTGTAAGTGCTACAATGTGGATGTTGAATGCCTCTCTAAGGCCCTATGTTAAAGGCTTGATCTCCAGGGTGGTGCTATAGGAAGTGATGTGGACCTTATGGGAGGTCCTCAGGTTTACTGGGGTGTGAACTGGAAGATGATTGTGGAACCCTGACCTTCCTCTTTGTCTTTTGTGCTCCCTGGCCAGGAAGTGAGCAGTCTGCTCTGTCATGCACTCTGGATTATGGCCATCTAGCATGCTCCCTAGAGTCCTCAAACAATGGATCTGTCAGATCTTGGGTTGAAGCTTCTCAAACTGGGAGCCCAAATAAACCTTTTTGCTTTTTTAAAGATTTTATGTCCAGCATTTTACTATAGTCATGGAAAGCTGAATAACACAGTAAGACTCCTAGGATTTCCTCATTCAGAGTTTAGTGTAGGCACTGAGTGTGTCTAATCACTCAAAGAAACAAGAGCCCTAGACCTATAGTGTGCCCACTATGTGCCAAGATATTGGACAGGGTGCTGGTAGTGAACAATTCAGGTTCCTTTGATGAAATGGCTCCAAAGACTGTCTGAGTGCTTCTCTGGTAGAAAAATCTATTCTACCCTGAGAACCCCAAGTACTAGGCAATCTTCAGGCCCAGAGTTGTTACAAGGAGTTGGCTTCAGTGCCCTCTTGGTAGATGTCACAGGTAAGACAGACACTCAATGAGTTCTCTTGAGGACCCTTCAGTATTATTTCCACCAAGTTTCATTTCCCAGATCCCAGATTCTTCATGGCACTGGAGAGTGGTACTTCCTATTGACTGGAATGTAAGATCGCAAAGCAAAGGCAAGTCAAGTGAGGATTCTTAAAGTTCCAGAAGAGTGGGCTGGGGTTCACAGGTGAAGTAGGCTGGTCTCTTATCTGCTTGTCCTTCCTCCAGATTCCTCATAATGATTTCTCCTTTTTCCACCCAGCATAGACCTTCTGCAAAAATGTCAGGCTGCTAGAGACTAGTCTTCATTGTTTCAAATCTGGACTGTCCAATGGATAGCCATTGGCTGTCACTAGAAATGTAGCTTGTCAGAACTAAGATATTCT
The DNA here is from genome assembly GCF_021218885.2 of Marmota monax. Classification (NCBI taxonomy): domain Eukaryota; kingdom Metazoa; phylum Chordata; class Mammalia; order Rodentia; family Sciuridae; genus Marmota; species Marmota monax. The sequence goes on along the minus strand of NW_026693934.1, from coordinate 16,398,889 downwards.
GTAAGTATAAAATATATACCAGATTTCAAAGGCTTAGTATAGTTTAAAAAAATGAGCTATTTCATTTGTAAGTTTTTATATCGATGACATGGTAAAATGATAAGATTTGGGAGGTATGATGTTAAAAATATGTATTATGAAAAAAATTTGTATTATGAGAGTTCATTTTACCAGTTTCCTTTTCCCCTTTATAATGTGGCTACTAGGAAATTTAAGAAGACATGTAGGGCTTGCATTATGATTCTCACTGGTCAGAGCTGCTCTAAAGAGCAAAACAGGCAGTCATCTTCGACAGCACAGGTGACTTGTCATTGGGAGTGGTATTTCCAGAGTGAAAAATGGGACTTGCCACTGCACAGTGTGATCTGGCTTTTCGTGAAGCCCTGTGCATAGAACGACTTCCAAGACCCACAGTGATGTCCCCACTCCTGCTCCCTGGCCCTACCTCAGCACTGCCTTCCTCCAGCTCCAGTCATGTGGGACAACTCACCCAGTCACCCCTGGTGCCAAGCTGTTTCCCTGGCTTTGGTGTTTTCATGAAAGGGGTGAAGTGGTTTGAATGTCTGGGTTGCCGATATTCACAGATCCTAATCCCAAGTGGGTGGTGTTAGAAGGAGGGCCCTCTGGAGGTGATTAGGTCATGAGGGTGAAGCCCTTATGAACAGAATTATTTCCGCAGAACATCATGGTGGAAAGATGTGAGAGAAACCACCAATCCCTTTGGCCATGTCTGTGAATCAGAAGGCTGGCCTTCATTAGACTCTGACTCTGCTGGTAACTTGATCTTGGACTTTGCAGCCTACAGAACTGTGAGAAATAAGTATCCATTGTATTAAAGCATCCAGTTTCAGTATTTTGTTAATGGTAGTCTGATGGGACTGTCACAGGGGTGAAGCATCACTCCTTCAGATTGCTAAAGCTGCAGAAATGGGGACAAAGACATAATCTATTACCTAATGTGTTAATCAGATTTTCAATGCTGTGAACAAAATACCTGAGAAAACAAGTTAGAGGAGGAAAGATCACTTAGGCTCATGGTTTCCAAGGTTTCAGATCATGGTTAGGTGACTCCAAGGTGTGGCAGAGGAAAGCTCAGCTCAACTCGTGCCATCCTGCAGGAAGAGGAGAGGGAGAGAGGGAGAGAGGGAGATAGGGAGAGAGGGAGATAGGGAGAGAGGGAGAGAGGGAGAAAGATCAGGGGCATAGTCTCCAAGTCCACAACCCCAGTAACCTTCTTCTTCTAGCCACACCCTACCTACATACAGTTATCACCCAGTAGCCCATTCCCATTGTTAATCCACTAAATGGATTAATCCACTCTTGAGGACAAAGCACTTATAACCCAGCCATTTCTTAAAGGCCCCAGCTCTGGACATTGCTACATTGCCTACCCATGAGGTTTTGTGGAATGTTTCAGATCTAACACATAACACTGGGTGTCCAAGCTGCCAAACCAAGGAATCTCACACTTGACTCTTACTTTAACGTCCATGTGATTTCTTAAAGTGTCCATATGTCTTAAACTTGAGTTTTCCTTCTTTCTCCAACATCATTCTTACTTGATCCCTGGAACATCAGAAGAAGGTTAAATCCTTTCCCAGGCAGTGAACTGAGGCTGATATCTGTGGGGACAGGGAAGGGAAGTGACATTTTGGGGCTCCTTATTTACCAGGCACGAACTGGTTTTTCAGATCCGAGCTTTACTAACTCCTCACAACAGCCCATAAACAGGTGCCATCATTAATATTTAGAGGGTAAGGAGCCAAAGCTTCGCAAGGACCAGCACTGTGATCAAGAGCCCTGTGGCTGGGCTATGCTCAGAGTTCTTGGGTACATCTTCTTAACTGAGGGGTCTCCTTTCTCTGTGCCCTGTTGCCAGTCATAACTCCCTGCTGCTGGTGTCATGGTCAATATTGTCAGCTTCTTGCTTTTCTCCTGTGAGTTGATGCTTTTGATTTGCTCTAATCTACAAGATGAGAAACCCCCACTTGTTCAGCTAGTCTGCAAAGTGAGGTGTGGGGCTCCTGCTATGTTCCCGCTCCATCTCTGGATTTAGAAAGAAACCCAGGCTCATTGATGGTAGGCACCAAGTACACTTTATTCACTGTGACCGTGGCTCCAGATTTCAGTCCCCATCCAGGGACTCCTCTCATGTGCCGGCTCTACTCATGAGTTGCCTGCATTCTAATCCTCTGGCTCCCAGTAGCTACTGTAGGATGAACTTTTGATTTGGTAACATGGGCACCATCTCCTCTGGCTTACCGTTGACTATCAGCACACAGATTTCACCTCATCCGCAGTTCTGAAGAAGAGAGAATTTTGCTGCCTTCCCAGTCCACAAGTCTCCAGTGCTAAAGTAGATTAGGTCCTTGTTGGACCTCCAGGGTCATATGGGGGCAATCGATAACCACATACTAGAGTTTATTTGCTTGGTCACTTAGGGGCCAGGTTCTTTTTCTTATTAGGAGACAAAAAGTAGCCTGAAGTTTGAGACATCGCTATGAATATAGTAATCCCTTCTTTTTTTTTTTGAGAGAGAGAGAGAGAGAATTTTTAAATATTTATTTATTTATTTAGTTTTCGGCGGACACAACATCTTTGTTTGTATGTGGTGCTGAGGATCGAACCCGGGCCGCATGCATGCCAGGCAAATGCGGTACTGCTTGAGCCATATCTCCAGCCCCATATAGTAATCCCTTATTATCCTCAGTTTTGCTCCCACAGTTTCAGTTAGTCAGTCAACTGAGGTCCAGAAATATTAAAAGGAACATTCCAGAAATAAACAGTTCATAAGCTTTAAATTTCACACCATTCAGAGTAGTGTGATGAAATCTCATGCTGCCATGCTCTGTCCCTCCTGGGTGTCAATCATCTCTCTGTCCAACATTTCCGTGCTATGTAATCTACTTGCATCTTAGTCACTTATTAGCTGTCTTGGTTATCAGATTGAATGTTGCAGTATTGTAGTGATTGTTAAGTCATATATAGGAGTTGGTACTAACTATAGTTTCAGATAGCCACTGGTGGGTCTTGAAAGGTATCCTCCATGGATAAGGATGGGCTTTGCAATTGTGGCCAGTTGTTAGAATGCAGATATGGTAATTGCTGAGGTTTGAACAAGAGATGTTCCCCCAAAAGTTCACTTGCTAGGCAATATGAAGATGTTAAGAGGTGAAATGATTAGACTTTGAGAAGCTGTAAACTTATCAGTGCATTAACTGATTTGAGGTACTAATAATCTGAACTGACTTCTGGGTGGTAACTATAGACATGTGAGCCACGACTGGAGGAAATAAATCACTGGAGATGTGCCACTGGGGACATCTCATCCCTGGCTCCTTGCACACACTGTCTCTCTGATACCCAGCTGGGTAAGCTGAGCAGTTTTCCTTTGTCATGCCTTGCCACCATGATGTTCTATCTCACTTTGGGCACAGAACAATGGAGCTGGCCAAACTTGGACTGAAACTTCTGAAACCATGATCCCAAAATAGACTTTTCCATTTCTAAGTTGTTCTTGTCAGGTCTTTGGTGATGAAAAACTATCAGAGAAGCCTTTATAGATTTCAAGTCTCCCACTGAATGACTAAGACCAAGGAGAGTAGCAAACCCTATGTATACTATATGTTTTCCCTATGCACACATACCTGTGGTAAAGTTAATTTGTAAATTAGGCATAGTAACTAGATTAACAAAAATAATATTAAAATTGAATAATTATAATATAATAAAACTTTTGAGAATAGGCGTGTCTCTTTTGAGAGAGTCAAGACAAATACTAATGCTTTTGTACCATATTTGACTGTGGATAACTGAAACCATGGAAGTGACACCATGGTTAGGGGAGGACTATGTCACATATGCATTTGATTCAACAATAGAAGTATACTTGGAATTTCAAAGGTATGTGTGCATTGGCTTTAGGTGTGCATGTATAATTTTTCAGGTTCTTTTTATTTAATAACTAATGACTCCAAAGAATAAATATTTACTAGATGCCCAGATTGTTGTTGTGGAGTTTAGAAAGGAAAAGATTCTGTTACTTCTGTTCAGGCAAATCCAGAGGAGATGCTTAAAGATCAACCCCAGACCCATAGTGGTGGAGGGCATCGAGGGATGGAGTCTTTTTTCTTTTTTGTTTTTTTTTGAAAATTTATTTTATTTTATTTCATTTTTTAATTAGTTATACATGACAGTAGAATGCATTTATGCACTTTGATATATCATACATAGATGGGATGTAATTTCTCATTCTTCTGAGTGTACATGTTCCAGAATCATATTGGTCATGTAGTCACATATATAAATACAGTAATAATGTCTGTTTCATTCCATATTTCCTATCTCCACATATCCTCCCCTCCCCTCCCATCACTTCCCTCTATCTAAGGTAACACTATTCTTCTCTAGTGCCTCCTGCCTTATTGTGAATTAGCATCTGCATATTAGAGAAAACATTTGGCCTTTGGTTTTGTGAAAATGGCTTATTTCGCTTAGCATGATGTTCTCCAACTCCAGCCATTTACTGGACGATGCCATATTTCACTCTTCTTTAAATCTAAGCTATACCATTGAATATATAGACCACATTTTCTTTATCCATTCATCTATTGAGGGACACTAGGTTGGTTCCACAGTCTAGCTATTGTGAATTGAGCTGCTATTAACATTGATGTGGCTGCATCACTAGAATATGGTGATTTTAAGTCCTTTTGGTATACAAAGGAGTGGGAGTCCTTTATCTTTAAGATAAACTTAAGCCCCATGACCAGTCCTGCATCCTCAGCCCAGACCTTGCTGATGCTGATCAATACAAGCAAGTTCTGGTGCTCTGAATTCTAATGTGGAAAAACTCCCAGAATTCCTTTCTTCATAATTGCTTTCTTCTTTACCTCATTGTCCAATTTTGTGCTGGTCTGTATTCTGCCTTTGGCCTTTCCTTGTGATTGATGCTTGAGGCTTATCCATAGATGTCAGCATAGGTGTCATCCACTAGATGACAGCATTTAGGAGCCCTAGCTGAATTCTTGGTGTTTTGTAAAATGACCTTGAATGCAGGAGAGAGTTCACGGGGCTCTGAGAATGAGAGAGGACCAAGAGAGGGGAGACTCGAATTCATGCTTTATTTTCCTCTCAATTTTTCCACATGTAGATAAAGATCATGCCAGCCAGTGTAATTCCTTTGTTAGGTGCAATAAGTATACAGGGATTTACTTAATATTTTTGGAATGCTGTCCTGTCTTTGTGGTCCTTAAGTCTGAGTCCCTTGATCATTTAGGATAGTTTGCCCATGTTGCATTTCCATGAGGCATAACTTATGAATGATAGAATTCTAGTTTGAAGGAAAGGAAGTTGGTTTTCAGTTCTAAGTGTGTGTGTTGGGGGAAATGCTGCAAATATTATTAATTGATGCAAATACTAGGAGAGATGTCCATCCCAGTCTGGCAGGACTGGGTAAAGGGGCCATGGAGCTGACCAGGTCAAAACTGATGAGCCTCTCTTGAGTCGTTGGAAAGGCACAAAATTCATATGTGGGACCATTTAATGCTCTTTGGCAGGGAGAAAAAGAAAAAAGGGGGCTAGTCAAAGTCTCTTCAAAATCCGATTTGGCTTTTTTCCAATGGGATCATTTATCTTCCCCGTATCTGGTTTTGCCAGTTAAACGCTAATGATGCACATTCTAAGACATGATCTGTGAGTGCAATTTATTTCTGTATTCAAACCTCCCTTAAGAGTTTTTGCTAGAACAGATATACTGGAATAATATCAGGGATTAAATAAAAGAGGCACTTCAGAGGAAACAAATACACCAGTGGCAACTTCACTGGAGAAACAATTTTTACTTGTCTCCTCACACTCAAATCCAATAGTCATTTGCTTGGAGATTTTAGCTTCCAGAGATAAAAGGAACATATGGAAAAATCACTGATCAGTTAGTCGCAGCTACTGTGCACGAAGTGTAGCAGACACTGTATTAAACGTGTCATACTCATGATCACACTTAATACATATTACAGCACCACAGGCCGGCTGCTGGTATACCCATTTCACAGACAAAGAGTTTGTTTCCTAAGCCTCTGAGTTCACTTTTTCTGGAGACTGCCTTTTGCTCAGCCTAGGAATTCCCTTTGCTATGTAGGTCCCTAGAAGGCAGCTCGTGTCAGAAAGGTCAGACTGGTGGGCTAGAGTGGGATCCAGTTCCTGAAGTGTTCAGGGGGACAAACGTAGAGGACACACCCTTGCAGGGAAATACTCTGTGTGTCACCAGAAACTTTTCTGGAAGCCTTCACTCATCAAGTGCTTGGAGTTCATTTGGCATTTCTGCATGAAGTTTCCATCACCTATCCAATTACCATGAGATTATTCTCATTTGGGGTTCAAGCTGTTCCTTTGCATCTTGTATGTCTTGAGGTGCTTATCTCTTGATGAGACCACAATGGTGATTTTACTTTCTTTTTTAGTTTTTACTAGTTTTTTTCTTTTTATAGAAAATTGTTAGGGAGATGCAGAGATTTCTCAGGTGCCCCTTACCCCTTCACAATCATTGATTCCTCTTTGTCAACATCTCCCATCAAAGTGGTAGATTTGCTACAAGTGGGCTAATATCTAATGACAGTATCCACAAGATTAATTCATTTCCTGGGATGTTTAGCTCTTCATAGGAATACAGTGGTGGTTCTTTAGTCAGAAATATTTCTGAGCCCTTTCCACTGGGACAGATGAATGTGAATTTAGATGTATTCTTTGTCCTCAAAGAGCTCACAGTCAGAATCAGAAGACAAATGTGTAAGTAGATATTTATAAAACACTGGCATGTGTAGGGATAGAGAGAGAACTTCAAAAGTTAAAACAGAGGTTAAACCTTATTGGGAATGTCAGGGAAGATTTTTCTGGAGGAAGAGATGTCTGAACGGAATCTTGAAGGTTAGGTAGGATTAGTCAGATGAAGAGAGTAAAAATAGAAAAGATAGCAAGATGTATTTGTAGAAATTCAAGCTGTGTGGTACTGGTGACACGTAAAGGGAGTGTCAGGAGACGAGATCAGTGAGTTGAACAACAAGGGAAGAAGTTTGGACTTTGGTTGTGAGGAGCCTGCGAAGCGTGTTAAGTTGGGAACTTAAATGTTCATATGTGCATTTAGATAGAAGACCCAGTGGATTAAAGCAGGCAGTGAATTCATGCTTCCTCATTTATACCATAGACAGACATTTTAGATAAGGTCATGAAGGGACTGTTGACTCCATGATTTTGCCCTTTGTTTTGTCCATAAGGGTCCTTGTGTGTGGACTCCATGTGCCGAGTGTCTGCAAGCTGCTGTCCCAATCACTCTTCCTTTGGAATCGGCTGTCATTGGTGGCTTCTTTACTCTTGATCACATTCCTTTTTTTGAGGTAAGAAAAAAAAATGACCTTTTAAAGTCCCAAACATCAGAGATTATATTTCAACTTTGACATTCACTGTTGATCCCAAGCCTCAGTTTACTCATTTGTAATATGAGATGATAATGGCCACCCTTTGGGGCTCTGGGAAGGAAGGTTGTCAGCAGAGTGCTGTGAACATGAAGGTGCTCTGGTGTTAATTATCTCTCTGTGTAAATATCAAATACCTTACTGCTCTCTGAACTCAAAGTCACCTTTCCAATATTTCAAGGGCAAGGGGAGATGGGATAGGGAGTGAGACCCTGGGGGCTGTTTAATGAATGCTACCTCCTCCTATGTGTCAGTCATTTTGCTAGGGGCTTTGTGCACCATAAACTAATGTAAACCCTTGTATTGACACTTCAGGGCAGGTGCACAGGTTTACACATGAAGAAATGGAGTCCAGAGGAGTGGAATGCCTTGGGTATATCACATGGATGTAAAGTCTGACATCTTGTTAAATCTTGTTCTTTTCATTATGCCAGAACTCTTACTAAGTACCAGGAATTTTTCTGGGCTCCATGAAACAGTAGAGTTGAGTAAGACATGAGACATTTCCCCAAGACGCTCATGAATCTGTGAGAAGATATTTATAGCGCAGTTAGAAAACAGTGTGGAAGTTCAGACACAGGTGTACTCAGGATGCTATCGTAACCCAGTGAAAAGATGCCATCGTAACCAAGTGAGAAGATGCCACCATCTGCAGGTCTTTGGTTTCTTTAAAGTTCTTTTTTTTTTTTTAAAGAGGGGGAGAGAGAGAGAGAGAGAGAGAGAGAGAGAGAGAGAGAGAGAGAGAGAGAATATATTTTAATATTTATTTTTTTTTAGTTTTGGGAGGACACAGCATCTTTGTTTGTATGTGGTGCTGAGGGTCGAACCCGGGCCGCACGCATGCCAGGCCAGCGCGCTACGGCTTGAGCCACATCCCCAGCCCCTCTTTAAAGTTCTTCTGAGGTCTGGAATTGGATGCTAATCGTTAGACAGAACTTCAGGGCCGTTCCAGGGACATGCTTTAATGGAAGAAGTATTGGCCACATCTACAAAGACTTCCTCTCTGTGTCCTCCTGGTCTGTGGGTTAAGCCATTGGAAGTCACTTTGGAAGATTTGTGTATCGTTGAAAAAGCCTTGTCTCTGCACGCTTTCCATCCATTTGCTTCATCTGAAAGCTAAGTTTTCTTTTTAATAGGGAGAGGAGCACATTTCTCTGCCACCTGTTAGTGTTTAGCTTGCCACTGTGGCTTATTACTGCTGCCATCTGCTGCCAAGAAGTGTGCATTCTCTGGGTAGGGGTTCCTAAAAGTCATTCGAGCAGGAGAGGCTGATCTGGGAACAAAAGTGCAAACATTTACCATCAGCACAATAACACCCCTGGTTATTAGGCTTTCTTCTCTGATGGCCAGAAGTGTCACCTCTCCCTACCCCAAGCCACCTACTACCATCCACCCATGTTCTTCATAACCTTCTTTATGTTACTCCTAGTTGGCATGGATTCTGGGTCATCTCATCACTCAAAGTCACTGCTGAGCAGATTCAATCACAATTTAGGAACTATTGAGCAACTGACAACACATCCGTTTTTATCTCATGTACTGAATATTGGGAGCAATTTGATATTTAAGGAGACATCAGACCTTCTGAATTTTCTGCTGTGAAAAATGAATGAATATAACCTCATTCAGTTAAGTTTATTCATTTCCATAAATCTTTTCTAGGCACCATTGAGGGCTACGGTGATGAATAAGACATGGGTCCTGCCTCAAGGAGCTCCCTAGTCATAGTGTTGTACATGATCCTGTGTGTGTGTGTGTGTGTGTGTGTGTGTGGACAATTTCAAATGAGAGGGGATGTGTTCTATGGTGGGGAGAAGCATATGTAGGTCTCTGTAGTACCCCAGAGGAAAGAAATACATACTTCCCTATAGACCTGGGGTCATGAGGTGAAGAGGTGAAACCCTTGTGACAGATTTGCATTTAGGAAAAATAAAATCATTGGCTGCTTTGTGGTGGGCTAGTTAGGGAAATTCCAGAGCAGGAGACTCGTGTAATAGTCCAACTATGAAAGTGGAAAGAATATGATTCAAGAAAAGGCAGTATCATCAAGAGCCTCGGTGATACATTGAGTGAGGCAAACGAGGAAGAAGTTGATATCAGAATGACACCAAACATTCTGACTTCCACAACAGGATGGTTAGTACAGCGATAGACTGAGATTCAGTTCTCAGATCCCAGAATGGAGGGCTGGTGGAGAAGAGCAATGGTTTGGTTTTAGAACTTTCGCGTGTAAAATGTTTTGGGAACACTTGAGGGGAGGTGCTAATTAGGCAGTTTTACATAAAGACCTGGAACTCAGTAGAGAAGTCTGGGCTGCTTTTATAAATGTGTGAGTCATTTTTGTTCTGGTGGTAACTGAAGCTGTGGGCATAAAAAACAGTGTTAATTGAGAAGAAAAGGAATGCTTGGGACTGGATTTTGAAGGATTCCACTATTTATGGGCTGAAACAGGAGGGTAAAACCTGCAAAGGAAATGGAAAGGCAATGGACAAAGAATAGAACCAGAAGGGTGTTCGATTATGAAAACCCAAGGAGAAGAGGGAAGATCAACAGTGCCAAAATACCACTGAAGCTTTGATTAGAGTCAGGTTGGAAAATGTCCACGGATGGCATCTGCATTGACCTTATTGGACACAATAGCAAAGGCTCTTTAAGGTGAATGATGAGCATTGGGTCCAGATCTGAGTGGCCTTGGAGTGCATGAGATGTGAAGGAATGGCATCAGTGAGTGAGGCCAACTCTTTCTGGAGGTTTGATTGTGCAAGGGACCAGAAAGATGGAGTAGTAGCTGGACTGCACTCTGGGGCTGAAAGTAGGCAAACCAGAAAAGGAACAAGCAGGGAGCGGTTGTGAATATTGTAAAGAGAAGGGTCACTGGTAGTAAGGGATTCTGAAGGTGGGATCCAAAGTTCAGACGGAGGAATACTTGTGCCAGCTTCTGTCCTGTTGGCGCAGTGAAGGAGGAAGAGTTGGCTTCCCTTGGAGGAAAGTCTCTGAGTGGTTGGTTGTGGGCGTTTCCTGTCTGACAGCATCTGTTTTCTCTCTGAAGTAGGAGGCAAGATCATCTGATGAGAGAGAAGAGCGTGGGTGGGTATAGGAAAGGAAGCTTCAGAATAAAGTTTGGGAAAACTGCTTATAGAAAGTACAGGAATGATGTCATAGGTTTGCTTGGCAGAATTGTGAGCTCCTTTGAACTTGAGGGTTGGCTTTTCCTGCTTGGATGTAGGCATGGAGGTGGAACTCAGGTGGCTTTTATCTGGATGGTGCAAAAGAAAAGCAGCAGGAGGGTCCGAGATATTAGGGTAAGGCTAAATAGTATTGAAACCGTGAACCGTGGAGTCTAATTTGAATTCACTAACGAAGAAAAGAGGGATAATGACCCGAGAGAAACTTCACTTTAAGAACTGTCATGATGAAAGTGATTGAGTGAAGAAGGTGGAAGGGGAAGAGATTGTGGCTGAAAGTTCTTGCAGTCGTGATTCTAGAAATGTAACCTTTACATTTCTAGAATGTTCTGGATGTTCTGAAGTGTGAGGGGGAGAGGAAGAGACTGTTGAAAGCAATAAGTCAAAGTGAGTCGGAGACCATCTGTGGGGTCATCTGTGTGGGTGCTGACATCACCTAGGAGGATGGCAAGGCTGGGAGGACAAAACGAATGAAGGAGAGCTGCTGGGAGATTAGCAGACAAGAGTGACCTCGAGGGGAAAGCGGCTGGATGTGGAGGTATTTACCTAGGAAAACCTAAAAATGGTTCTCAATCTCCCTCCAGAAGGTATTGGAAGTCATTAGAGCTATTCTTAAGGCATCTATGCCTATGCTTGGTCAACATTATTGGGAATTCTTGATTTGCCAGGGCATTGCTAGAAACTGGTGTGACAGGTGAAGGAGGCACATTTCTCAAGGATCTTATCATCCAGCAGAAGACACAGATACAAAGACACGAAACTTCTCGATGCAATGAGTCGTGCTATTTCTGAAGGAAGGAAACGTTTTCATGGTGGCATGGAGGACTAATGAATGATGTAGAGAAGGGGAATGAGACATTTGGAATCAGATACCATTTGGGTTAGATATTGGAAACTGAGTAGTTTTACCAGCTGGTGAAGGCTGATAGAGGAATGTAGAGTTCAGTAATCACCAGGAGGAAAGGTCCAGAAGTGTGAGAATATTTGTGGAATATAATGCCTCTCAGCTGCATCTTGTCTTACCTACTAGGACGTAGTGATGGTTCGCTACCCTGAGGATGAGTTTCTTAGGAGATGAAGTCACAGGAAACTGCATGACCTATGGCCATGAAGATGGCCAGGAACTGTGGCCTTGAAGGGTGAACAATGAAAGAGGCATGTGCAGTCCCCTAACTCATGGAGAAGGAGGGAGATGTGTCGGCAGAAGAGTGCCATCAACAATTTTATACCCAGAGGTTCTCGTCCCAACTGTACATGTGAGGAGAGACAGTTTTAGATTCATCAGAAAGAGCCCCTTTCATCTGATGGGAATAATTTTAGAAAGCCTATTACCCCGGAAGACAGTGAAGGCTTAACTAATAATTATTAAGGGATGCTCATCAATCTTCATTGTTGAGATTTTTTTTCCTTTTTTTAAAATACAGTAAATATATACAGTAAAGGCTATAGATTAAAATCTTGACTTTCCTTGAATATCACTGTATTTGACATCAAGTAAATGATTGACTTGGCTCCTATCCCATCTCTTATTACATGTGTTTTATTTCCTTTGTGACATTTATTTCTGACCTCTCTATCCTGTTGAAACTATAATCTTGATCTTATTCAGAATAAAGATCAAATAAAACCACTGTTAGGCCTGGTATGACTGAGTTCTGGTACTAGATTGAGCTCTGGTTGTGGAAGGCAGGGATTAAGTGCCCCCAATATTCATCTGTGTATTTTTAGTACTGAGCACTATGTAAATATTGGGTTATAAAGGGCAATTACAGGACTCATGTGCTAGCATCCTAATTCTGTGTCCATTGCAGGCATCACCAATTGATCACTGCACATTTCCCCCATGGTGCCTGACTGGCCTTAGAATTCTCAATTTAGTACTCTGGACAGTCACCACCAATCAATAGAGCTGGCCCATGAGATGAAGATAATATCCATTCTAGCAGTGCTATAACACATTACTGTTCAGTGGGTCATTTAAAATAACAGAAATTCATTCTTTCACAGTTATGGAAGCCAGAACCTAATATCCAGGTATTTTGAGTTGGTTTCTTGTGGAGGTTCTGAAGAAGAATCTGTTCTGAGCCTAGCTCATAGTTTCTGGAGATTTTTGGCTTTCTTGATTTGTAGCTGTATAATTCCAATCTCTGCCTCCATTGTCACTGGGACTATTTCCCTCTGTGTTGCTGTGTGTGTCAAATCTCCCCCTCCTTTCTCTTACTAAGACACTACTCATTGGATTCAGCGCCCATCCTAAATCCAATTTGATCTCAACTAGAGATTCTTAATTATATCAGCAAAGACTTATTTTCAAATACAGTCCTATTCACAGGTACTAGGGATTAATACTTTTTGCTCTGGGAGGCATGCTAAAGCCAAGGGGCCATGTTAAACCCATATACCATCCTTTGATGGATCAAGTGAGATCAATTGGTGATGCCTGCTATGGTTTAGGGACCAGTACTTTCCCTGGCTCAGGCACATGCTTGTCTTTCCTGTTCCTCAGTGCCTAAGTCCTTCTGCACAGCTTATCCAGTTTCTATAGTCAGCTGAGCCTTTCTTATGTTCTCTCAGTCAATCTTCCACCACAGGCTGAAGACCCACTCCTGATCCCTGTGCTGGAAGCTCTGGGTCATGCTCCTTGGTGCTGACCACTGGCAGCCGAAGACTTCTGCTGTGAGACTGCCACTGGCCTGTCATGGCTTCTCTCCAAATTCCAGCAGCTGTCTTCCTACATGGATGGACTGACTTTAGTCTTGTTTCCTACCACTATCCAGAACCTGCTTGATGTGTGTCGGGGGCTCACATTTTCCTATCTGGTTTTTTGGTACCCAGTGACTCCTCACTCATGCTACTTTCAGATGGCCTGATGTTTTGATCCGGGTTATGACAGCTGTAGTCTGGCAATCAGATCTGCCTAACCTCAGGCCCAACCCAGGATAGAAGAACCCTTCTGATCTGGCTGCTGTCTAAATGCATAGATACACAAGGGGCTTTATCTGTGCAACAGAACTTGCTCCACATCTGCTGTATTGTGCCTGGTCAATCTTGCTTCTATTCTGGGTCCTGGGATCCACTGGTCCATCTCTCCCAATTCTGCTTAACCATTTCATATAATGTCATGGGAAAAGGCTTCAGCAAAGTAAATACAACCTGGATTGTTCCTGCAAAGTTTATTAAGAATGTGCTTCCTGGTACCTGCATATGTGGATTTTAAATTTTTTTTTTTGGGTACCAGGAACTGAACAGGGGCACTTAACCACTGAGCCACATCCTCAGCCCTGTTTTATATTTTATTTAAAGACAGGGTCTCACTGAGTTGCTTAACACCTTGCTTTTGCTGAGGCTGGCTTTGAACTTGTGATCCTCCTGCCTCAGCCTCCCAAGCTGCCAGGATTGCACATCAATATTAAAATATTGATGATATTTTAATATCATCACTGCTACTTACTGCTTAATTACCTTGGGTGGGCTGACTGGCTTCTTTGTGCCTCAACTTCTTCCTATGTAAAATGGACATAATAATGGAATCTATCTTTAGGATTCTATTGGTTTCTTTTGCATCAAGGCCTCTTCTTTTATTGAAAGCCATTAGATGAGATGACAATAGGGAGGATTGTAGTTATATATTTTGTCAGGATGCCATTGAAGACACTGGCCTGTACATGACACAGGGTTTCTTTTACATGGCTCTGGAGGAGAAATTCCTCCCAGCTCACATTATTGGGCAAAGCTGGATCATTAAAATTAGTTGTTTTTGTATTAGTGCCATGGGGACACTTGTGACACTTCCAGTTTTTTTGCGGTACTTTGGCTGCTAGAAAGCTCAGAGCCCAATTTGTGGTCTTTCTCTAGCAAGTGGATTGGGCAATATTATTTATTTCCATGTTCTCTTTCTTTGGCAATATCACTTCAATTTTTTGCAATGGATACATTTTAAATTGCAGCCCTACTCATGATGGCTGTTCCACCTCACCCTTGAAGGTAGGCCTCAGGCTACCATTTTGACTAATGTCATCTACTTCTGTGTGTACTGAATTGTGTTGCCTACTCCTACTCCCAACATTCATATGCAGAAGTCCTAAAATAATGGTATTTAGAGGTAAGTTCTTTGGAAGGTAATTAGGTTTAACTGAGGTCATAAAAGTGGGGGCATCATGGTAGGATTATAGGAAGAGACTCATAAGTAAGAGAGCTTGTTTCCTCTCTCTCTTCTTGCATGTGTTCAGGAGAGGTCATGTGAGGACACAGAGAGAAAGCGGCCATCTGTAATTCAAAGAAGTTCTCATAGACACTGGCCTTACTGGTACCTTGATCCTGGACTTCTAGTTTCCAGAACTGTAAAGAAATCAGTTCCTATTGTTTAAGGCAGGCAGTCTGTAGTATTTTGTTATGGTAGCCTGAGCTGACTAAGACACTCATGCCTAGGCTCAACTAATCACTGGATAAATAGTAACCATCTATGACAAGCTACCCTAAAGCTCAGTTCTTCCTGGGAGTTTGGGGTTGGACCAAGAGAGAGTGTGTCTCTGGGTGGCTTGAGTCTAAGAAATCAACTTTGAGACTCAGGCAACCATATGCTGAGCATCAGGAAAGCCATGAAAGAGAGACAAGCAGATACACCAAGAGAAAGAGAACTGAAAGACAAGTCCTTGACATTCCTTGGGATCCAGAAAAAAACCTTGTTGCTGGCTACTGTCCTTCTTGGGACCCCATGACTTTTTGTTCTTCAATTCATGGATTAATTTTAAATAATTTTTTATTGCAAAAATCCCTTCCCTTTTCCCCTTTTCTTATAAAGATAGCTTGGGATAATTTGTGTTATTTGAAAACAAACAAACATTCCCCAGTGAGTCCTTTTTTTTTTCTGGATGCTTCACCTTTTCAATATTTACCTCTTGGTGCTTTTCAGTCTTTTAAAAGGAACATCAGAATCTTTTGTGGGATTTTAAGTGTCTGAAAAGAATTCAGATAATTTCTTCTGACGCTGGGTAGGAGCAGCTGAGATAGAGAACAGGACAGGGCCTGGGAAGAGTCAAAACCATACAGGTGCTGCTGGTTGACAGGAGGGCCCTTCAGAGGTCGGAGACTATCTTCTGTCACAAAGGTAAATCAGGTTGGCCTGACATGACTTGTTTTTAGAGCATATGATTAACTCTTTTCCTAGTTTGCTCTTGTTTTGCCCAGAGTTGCAGATTGGTGAGTTATTTGTGCTTTTTCCTTAGAACACACCATGAATAGTCTCAATTATTGCTCCCAACAATCACGATTGCTGTTATTGTGGATTTATAGAAGCACTTACGTTTCTAAACATCCTTTTATGCCTCTCCATTTCTATGGTAACTTAGATAGGCTGCTCAGTACACACGGGCATCTCTTTGGGAAAACCTGATAGAAGAAAATCTGAATTTACAGAAGAGATAAATAAGAGGGTGGCTATTCACATGGTTTTTATAGGGGATTCACAGATAGCAGTTTCCCCTGGTGCCTTCAGTGCATTCCCTATTTTCGTTACAGATCATGAACAATGTCTTACACATAATAGGCTCTGAATGGAAATTCTGCTGATTGATTGATGAGCCACTTGGGAAGCAGAGAAATGTGAAGCTAGGGTTATAGTTTGCTGCTGCCAATTGGAGATAAATCAGAATGGAAAAGAAAGCATCTCTGAGCAGATAGCCACAATCAGTGGGGAAATGGGACTTGATTTTTAAAAAAATGTGATTCACATACAGTTTTTAGGAAGCCGCTTGCTGCATAAACAGGGCTATACATGAATTTTTCACATCAATGTCTCCAAAGACCCAAGAGACCCTTGTTTGGGTCATGCATTCGGGCTACTTCCATGCTGGGACAAAGCATTTGTGCAAACAGGAGCTCATTTTCATTTTCTTGGGCTGAAACCCTCCCTGGGGAGGGGTTGCATTTTGCAAACTTGAGAACTTGAATAGCACGCAGGGAGCAGGGGCTGCCGGGATTCTCCTTCTTGCTGGGTGTTTATATTAGTAAGGATACTTGGTTGCAAAGAACAGATGTTCACTGGAGCTTGTTTGAACAAGGAAGGGAAATTTATTATAAGGAACAGTTACTTCCTCTGCTCCAAGGACAGGAATGCTGCTGGACCTCAGTCAAGGTTGCCAAGGAGGAGGAAGCATCTGGAATGCAGGCAGCTCCTATCTGTACACTTGTTTCATCTTTCTCCTTCAGGTCTGGCTTTATCTTCCTCTGCACACACATAGTGGCACACTGTGGAGAAGGAGGCCACCAACAACCCAGAGATACCTAGAATAGTGTTGATGTCAGACTTCATGACATCGAAAGACAATGTGTCCTGCACAGCCATATCAATGTTTATAGCAGCACAATTCACAATAGCTAAACTGTGGAGCCAACCTAGGTGCCCTTTAGTAGATGAATGGATAAAAAAATTGTGGCATATATACACAATGGAATTTTACTCAGCAATAAAAGAGAATAAAATCATGACAATTGCAGGTAAATGGATGGCATTGGAGAATATAATGCTAAGTGAAGTTAGCCAATCCCCCCCAAAACAAAAAAACAAATGCTGAATGTTTTCTCTGATATAAGGTGACTGACTCATAGTGGGGTAGGGAGGGGGAACATGGGAGGAATAGATGAATTCTCAATAGGGAAGAGGGGTGGGAGGGAAAGGGAGGGGGCAGGGGATTAGCAAGGACAGTGGAATGTGATGGACATCATTATCCAAAGTACATGTATGAAGACACGAATTGGGTGTCAACATACTTTATATACAAACAGAGATATGAAAAATTGTGGCATATATGTGTAATAAGAATAGTAATGCAAAAAAAAAAGAAAAAAAAGAAAAAGAGAGTGTGTCCTGTAGCAACTGAGACTCTGAGAAACGTAGAGGTCAAGAGCTACAGGTATGTACATTGGATTCCATGTGAATTCAAGCATCCCTCGTGTGTCTCTCCCTCTGACAGGTGCTCGGAGTGCGAAGGAGAAATAGTACATAACTGTCAAAGAGGTGAGCAGGAGCCACACCATCAAGAACCTTGTGGGGTCTTGTAGACTGTGATTAGGACTTGCATTTTAATTACAATTGGAACATATTGAAGGTTTTCGTCGGGGTTGGCTTTATTAATGTTTTGAAAAGACTACTCTTGCTTCTAGGGGAAGGCTGGATAGAAGGGTTGGAGGAGGGATTGTGAGACCAGTGTGTCAGGGTCTGTCACCACAGTGGAGGGGTGGTGCTGGCTGGGGTTAGTGTGGTGGCGTGGGGGATAAGTGTCCAAACTGAGGGTTTATTTTGGAGGAATAACCGCTAGGACTGGTGAATGAGTTGAATGTGGAGAAGGAAGGCAAGAAAGTACTCAAGGATTTAATTTTTAGGCTTTTAATCAAGCAATTAGGTGAACTGTAATGACATTTTTTGAGAAGTGGACAGCTGAGGGAGATAAAGCGTATTTGTGTAGTTTGTGATGAGGGAAAAATTAAGAGTGAAGCCTGTCTGATTCAGTTGAAAGTGAGGTTTCTTCTGGACAACCAAGGGCACATATTGGGTAGACCGAGGAAGATAAGAGTAGGTCACTGGATCAGTGCTGCCCCAAAGAAATACAATGTGAGCCACCAATGTGATTCACATATGTAATTTTTAAATTCACTAGAATCCATATTAAAAGGGTGAAAAGAAAAAATGTAAAATTAATTGAATATATATCTTATTTAATCTCATATATCCAGACCATGAGTTTCAGCATGCAATCAATATGCCTTAGTTAGCTTTTTAGCTGCTGTGACAAAAGTTTATTTAGGGGCTTATGGTCTTAGTCCATATAGAGCTGGTTCCATTCCTCAGGGTTCAAGGTGAGGCAGAATATCATGGCGGAAGAGTATGGTAGAGGGAAGTGACTCACATGATGATCAGGAAGCGCAGAGAGACTCCACTGGTCAGATACGCGCCAGTATATCTTCACTCCTCCAGTGCCCCACTTCCTCCAGCCACACCCTACCTCTCTTCAGTTGCCACTCAATGCCATCAGGTGATTGGAAGATATTGAAGGTTTTCGTCAGGGTTGGCGTTATTAGTGTTGTGAAAAGACTACTCTTGTTTCTAGGGGAAAGCTGGATGGGAGGGTTGGAGGAGGGATTGTGAGACCAGTGGTTCAGAGTCTCATAACCCCAATCATTTTTCCTCTAAACCTTCTTGCATTGTCTTACACACGAGGTTTTGGGGGACACTTCACATCTAAATCATAACACAGACTGAAACAGGTGGTGAGATAGTTTACATTTTTTGATACAATTTCTTCTAACTCTGGTGCATATTTTACACTTTTAGCATATCTCTATTCATCCTAACCCCACTTCAAGGGCTCAATAGCCACATGTGTCTGGGGGTTGCCATATTGAAATGTGGAGCTCCAGAGAAAGTTGATGCTTATAGATATACATCTGGAACTTGTCCCATGAGGGATGAGGTTACCTAGGATCACCTAGGGAGTGTAGATGGAGAAGAAGGCAGAGGATCAGGAGCAAGCCTCAGGGCACTCCAAAGATGATGGGTAGGACAGAAAAGGAAGAGCCCACAGAGGAGGCTGGACTGAGTAGGCAGATACATTAGAGAACTGGGAGTGTGAGGAGTTAAAGGAACTAAGTGATGCCAGCACTCTGAAAGGCTCCACAGCTGAATCGTCAAGTGTGAGCTGGCCAAGAATGGGAACTTGGATTTCTGAATGCTAGGAGCAGCGGAGGGGCCAAGACAGGAGAGGCAGGCAACGAGGAGGGGACCATAAGAGTGTGGATTTACTGGAGCACACTGAGGACGGCAGAAGAGGTGGTTCAACGGTGTGGGTGCTAGAGGTCCAGAGAGTCTTGTATCCCTGATGAGGACCCAGAGGTTCATCCTCTAGTCTCCATTAGTCTCAGCCACATTTACAGCCACACTGTGAGAGCGACATTCACATGCACCATGCTTCCAGGGGTCACATGGGGATCTGACGCAGTGTCCTGAACACCAGAGTTTGTCCTTGCTTCTTCCTACTCAAGAACATGAAGTGATAAGAGAGTCATGCTCTCTTTGGGAGAATTCTTTTACCTTCTGAACAGAAATCTCTTTTTAAATTTTAATTTCTCTTAATGAATTATTTGCAGCACACCTCCTAGGTGATGGCAACAAAGCACCACATCCCCAGGTAGCAGCTGAGAACTT
Source organism: Marmota monax (assembly GCF_021218885.2). NCBI lineage: Eukaryota > Metazoa > Chordata > Mammalia > Rodentia > Sciuridae > Marmota > Marmota monax. The sequence goes on along the minus strand of NW_026693934.1, from coordinate 16,379,036 downwards.
GTGCTGTGGGTCATAGGAGCCCTGGGAGGGCTTTAAGCTCAAAAGAGGCAGTGTCACATTTGCATTTGAGAGAGACAGCCAGCAGCACTGAGAAATGGGAAGCCCTGCCCGGTGGTCACAGACCGTGTTCCGGCCAGCTCCTGCATCTCCGCAGTTCCTTTGCATCCTTTTATCTTTTCCTTTCACCTTCCATAATGAGCAGATCAAAAGCTGTACCCCGTTCAATGGCTCAGGATTCCTGCACAGACTTCTCTGTAGGCAGATTATTAAACAACACCCAGAATATGCCAAACACATGCATTACAGATCACAGGGAGACAGCGAAGGGTGTGAACAGAACGAAGCAGGTGCCGGCCCAGCAGCTTCAAGCTGTACTTGATCTGCCTTCAGACACAGCCAATTCCAGGGGGCGGGGTCATTAGAAGTGGCTTCATTTTTCCCATTTATTGGCTCTTCTTTTCCCATTACATCCCCTGGGATGCTGTCAGCTCCAGATTGTATTAATGAAGATAGGCCACTAGCCCCCCCCCCACCCCGATAGTTTCAATAAGGCTCAGTTGGTAGAGTGCTTATCTCACATGCACAATCCCCAGCACCCCCCCCCCAAAAAAAAAAAGTTGTAGGATTTACTTGCTCACATTCCAGGGAGTTTAGAGATAGTAGCCTTCTTGGATGTTGTGGTTTAGATATAAAGTATCCCCCAAAGACTCCTGTGTTGAACGTGTGGTCTCTAGTATAGCAACCTCCAGAGGGAAGTGATGGGACCCCAAGGGCTCTGACCCCATCAATGAATTAATCCACTGAAGAGTCACAGCTGGGTGGACTATTGAGAGACGGTGGAAACTGGGGGAGGTAGAATCTAGTTGGAGGGAGTGGGTCCTCTGTGGTGTGACCTTGGGGACAATATCATGTCCCTGACCTGTTTTTTCTGCTTTCTGGCTGTCACAAGGTTAGCAGCTTTCTACCACTATAACCTTCCACCATGATGTTTCCTTACTTCTAACCCAAAGCCATGGAGCCAGCGGATCAGGAGACCTCCAAAACCATGAGCCAAAATAAATTTTTCCTCCTTTGAATTCTTTTCTTAGGTATTTTGTCGAAGTTATAAAAAACTGACTAATACTGGATCAGGTGTAGTTTTGGCTCCTTAGGAAGCTAAGATGGGTGGACCACTTGAGCCCAGGAGTTTGAGGCCAGTCTCAGCAACATAGTGAGACCCCAACTCAGAAAGAAAAGCAAACAAAGGAGGGGGAGAGAGAGAAAGAGAGAGCGAGAGAGAGAGAGCGAGAGAGTGAGTAAGCAAGAGAGCTTATAACTGTTATAGATCCTACTGAACATGGATCAGGAGAGTCCTTTTCATAAGATAGAGTGAGGCCAGTCCTGTGGGCCCTAAGTACTATTGTTCTTTGAATGCAATGGGTGTCAGTTTTACCCACCTCTAAAGTTTGAATTGAAACACATCTGTCCCTAACCCTAACACATCACATTTTTTTAGTGGTGTTGGATTCAGAGCCGAGGGTGGAGGAAGGGTGGAGGTTTTTCTCCCCTGATACACTTCTTTAGAAGGTAATTGGCGAGGATGGGAATTCACATTTGAGATCAATATTTTGGAAGACTTAATGACAGCATGACAATTGCGCATTTGTGGATTTCAAAAGGGCAGCTCTGTGCAAATCAGAAAAGATGGAGCAAAAATCGGTCATTTCATGTCTTCCTGGAGAAGAGCATTCACCGAGAATGTTAACAAGCAATGAAGCTGCTGGGAGAGTCTCCCTTTCGCATTCCCCCCCCCCCCTTGCCCAAGATTCTTGATAGCAGATTCAGGGTACAGCTGTTGAAAACAGGATTCATTAGTTAAAAAGCTGCAGCAACCTCCCTTTGTTTACAGAAATAAATTCTTACTTTTCACCAAGACATCTAAAGCCCTTTGCAATCTGGGCCAGCTTGCATTTCACATTCACTTTGCTAAAAATACCCATTGCCCTCTACAGGTTGCTTGTTTTCGAACACATATTCATCCAACAATTTTAATAGGTCCTCACAATGCATCAGCCTCTATATAAGGCACAGAGAAGACAGTGGTAATTAAAACCACACTCTTTCCTCTGTCGGATGCCCATCTGACAGGAGGAGCCAAGGACAGCAGCAAGACATCAGCATAAGGCTTGGGTAGTTGGGTTAGGATCTAGGATCAGTCACATGTCACAGTCTCTGTGACTTTAGAGAAACCATTTCTCCTCTGCCAGTCTCAATTTCTGTACTATATAAAAAGGATAAGAATACTGTATCTATTCAAATGATTGATGCTGTGATTAATAAGTATCTTAGTTCATTTTGTGTTGCTGTAACAAAATACCTGATCCTGGGTAGTGTAAAAGGAGAAGAGATTTATTTAGTTCATGGTGCCAGCATTTGCTGGGCTCTGGTAGTGACTTCTGGGTATATTACTACATCATGGCAAGGAGTATATGTGAGTGGGAGAGATCACATGGCAAGACAGGAAGCCAGAGACTGCTGAAGGGACAAGTTTGCTCTTTCTAAAACAACCTACTCTTGATGGAATTAATCCAGTCCTGAGTGATTGTGTTATTTCCTTCCAAGGGAGGTGCCCCCCTGACCTCACTACCTTCCACTAGGTTCCACCTCTTAAAGGTTTCTCCATCTTTCATATTACCATAGTGGGAACCTAGTATCCAACACGTGAACCTTGGGTTTCAACCCCATCCAAACCATAACAATGAGACAATGTATGCAAAGAGTTGACCCAAAGTGGGTGCCAGCTTCCAAGAGCCTTGTTATTACTGTTAAAGTCATTGCTGTCCAGCACGTCCTTCCTCACCCCACTTTCAAGTTGCCTGGAAACAGAACCCTGAACCCAACACTGGCCCTGCCTCATGCATTCCCCCAAAACCGTCTTCCCTGGCAAGTGAGGAGCTCGGCATGACGAGGCAGAGGGAAGCGTTCAACTTCAGAGAAAGTAAGAGAGACGGTGTGACTGAATCCGGCTTTCCAAATAAGAAGACGTTTCAATGAATGTGAAAAATCAAGGAAAGACCAAAGAGAAGGGTTCTCAAGCCAGATTTCAGGAGGCTGAGAGCTGAGGCAGAGGCATGGAGATGGTGTGTGTGTGTGTGTGTGTGTGTGTGAGTGTGTGTGTGTGTGTAGCAAATGAGCCTCTCACCAAGCCCCCAAAGACTTATGTGTCCTATGAAGCGGATCAGAACCAAGAGAACCTCAGAGAAACACGCAGACTCCTGGAACTCACAGCTGGGGGCACTGCCCATCTGAACTTGTTAGTATATGGAGAAGCACTTTTGCTTGAAACTCAAGCTCATTTGAATCAGATTTTCCTGCAGCTAAACACATCCTTACTAGTGCCCTCTCTACCAGACTGTAAATTCCATTCTGGCAGGAATCTCAATCATCTTATTTATTCTTGAAATACCTAGGTCCTAGAATAGTGCTCAGCATAGATGCATACATTTGCAGAATAAAATATGTGTAATAAGGTGGTTCTAATAATGTTATTAGTAGAGAGAGATGAAATTGATTAGAAATGATTCTTTAGAAGTATATAGTGGTCTCTCTTTAACCCTGGAAGTTATAGTACAATACTCCCAGTGGATGCCTGAAACCATGATAGTACTTGACCTCTGTCTATCTATCATCTATCTATCCATTCATCCAATGTTTTCTCCTATACTATGGTGAAATCCAATGTATGAATTAGGGACAGTAAGAGATTAATAACTCATAATTAAATAGAATAATTATGATAATTTACTATAATAAAATTATGTGAATGCAGTTTTGTCTTTCTTTCTCAAATAGATTTTTGTACAGTACTCACCTCCCTTCATCTTACTGACCACGGGGAAATCATAGAAGGTGAAGTGTCAGGGGTGTTCACAGGATAGAAAAATCACTATAGTTCTCCTCAACTACACCTTTGTAAAGTATGTAACTGCAAAAAGACATTTTTGAGACAACTGAGGAAGTGAGATTATGGGTTAGTTCTGCACCCTCCAATACCAAATATAATGCAGCATGCACAGGCAATTTTAAGTTTTCTAGTAGTCACACTAAAGAAAGGGAAATAAAAGGAAGTACTGGGGACTGAATGGAGCAAATTATATTCCTTATAATGTGTGATTATGTCAAAATAAACCCCACTATTTTGTATAACTACATTGTATTAATACAAACTTTAAAAAAGAAATGATTAAATAAGCGAGAAGACATTACATTAAAAAAAAAGGAAAGGGAAAGACACATACATGGAAAATAAATTTTATAATATTATTTTGCTTCAACAATTATAACCAAAATGCTGTTTCAATGTATAATCAATTTAAGAAACAATTAACTAAGTAATTTACATTCTTTTTTTCCTGCAGCTGAAGCATGAAATTTGAGTTTCCAGGGAGCAGGCCAAGACTCTGGGCCTCATGGGCTCTTCTGATTCTGGTTAGACCAGTCATTTTCTGGGTTGCATTGGCCGTTGGTTTTCCTTTCTGGGTCTCTCTGTTCTTTCATCTATAAAGAAGCCCAAAGTGCATAGTAACCTGAAGCTTTGGGACAAATGTTTGGAGGATTGTTAGTGACTCATAGTCCCTGTGCAGAAGATGAAATTTGGAGAGGTTGAGCATCTTGCCAGAGGTTCGGATTGAAACTAAATTTGACTGGAGTGTGCTCTTTCTCCTTCTTTGCTCCTTAAATCTTCTCTTTTTTGGACTGGAGAATATTTCACTATTCCAGGGGCAGAGGCCTCCCAGGAAGTAAATACCCTCTGTTATGACTTGCATCTGGAATGTCTCCCAAAGGCTCATTGTGTTGAAGGTTTGGTCCCCAGAGCAGCAGTGTTCAGAGACAGGACTTTAGGGGAAGGAACTGGATCATGAGGGCTCTGACCTCATCTGTGGGTCAATCCACTGATGGGTTCATAGCTGATGGCATTATTGGGGGGCAGTGAAAACTGCAGGAAGTGGGGTCAAGTTAGAGGAAGTAGGTCATAGGGGTGTGTCTTGGAAGGCCATTCCTGTTTTCTGTGAGAACTTTGCTTGGCCACACCCTTCTGCCTTGATAGTCTACTTTATCCCAGGCCCAGAAACCATGAAGTTGGCTGACTATGGAGACTGAAGCTCTGAAACTGTGAGCCAAAATAAATCTTTCAAACTCTTTAAGTTGATTTTTTTTCCAGGTATTTTGGTCACAGCAGCAAAACCCGACTAGTACACCATCTTTCCTCCTAACTCTAGGATCCTGGTTGAAGCAGGAGGACTTTTCTCTCCTTTGTAGTCGGCTGGGCAGAATCTAAGGGAGACTAGAAGGTGAGGGTGGGTGTGGTGAAAACAGTATCAAATGCCCATTTGTTTTTTTTCTGTAAAATCACATGGAATAATGCATGCCTAAGTAGTCCTACCTTAGAAAGCAAAGGCATGCTTTCCTCCTAAAAACAGGGGGGCTGGATGTGGTGGCACACGCCTGTAATCCCAGTGGCTTGGAAGTCTGAGAAAGGAGGATCTTGAGTTCAAAGCCAGCCTCAGCAATGGCGAGGTGCTAGGCAACTCAGTGAGACCCTGTCTCTAAATAAAATACGAAATTGGGCTCAGGATGTGGCTCAGTGGTTGAGTGACCCTGAGTTCAATACCTGGAACAACAACAACAACAACAACAAAAAAAAACCCAAACAAACTAAAACCCCCTAAAACCACCACAACAAAAAATCTGGATGGGTGGGGTGGGTGGTCGGGGCTCTGCTTGATATTTTTAGCAAAGACTTCTGTTTAGTGTCCACAAGACTAACCTTGCAGGGCTGGAGTTGTGGCTCAGTGGCAGAGTGCTTGCCTGGCATGAGTGTGGCACTGGGTTCGATCCTTAGCACCACATATAAGTAAGTAAATAAATAAAATAAAAAGATCCATTGACAATAAAAAATATTTTAAAGAAACAAACACTGACCTTGCCAACATTTCATGGGACTTTGCATTTGCTGCTGCAGGGCCCTGGGAAGAAAACAGTATCTTTCATGAAGGGAAACTCCCCAGTTGCTTCAGTGGTATTGTGTTTGGAATCTGCTCTGTGCAGCAGCAGTACCAAGGGACAGTCAGAAGCAAAATTTGTTTGAACACTTCAGGCTCAAATAATTTCTTCTTAGCGGAGTGACTGAAACATGGTAATTTAGCAATTGACAGCCATTTTTTCCAGTAATAACTGAAATAATAATTCATAATTAAGAGAAGTTCTAATAAAGGATCACATTTAAACTAGATACAAAACATTTACCCCCTGCCTCTGCCTCTTACTTATTTTATTCATTTGAAATATTTCTCATTTCTTTATTTCTCCTGAAACCAGATGAAAAGAGCTATTTTGCCCCTAAGTGAAAATAAGTACAATTTTCTTCCAGCAAGGCTCACCAGCAGTTCACCATTGACTTAGCACAAAGGCCAATTAACAGACAATCACCATCATTTTCTAATCTCCAGTGCCTTAGGAGTGGCTGGGAGTTGAAATTGAGTTGATTCAAGAGGGGCCGGTTCTGGGCTGAACTGTTCTCCTTTTTACCAGAAACGTAATGCCCATGTTTGGGGAGGGCTTCCAGAGAAGCAGGTGGCAGGTTCCTCATTAGCCCACTGTGTCCCTGCTCTGCCCACATCACTTTGATGGGGACTTTGAAGTGTGGCAGCGTAAGCTTCGAAGGTGACTGTAATTAAGTTCCTGCTGCAGGTGCCCTAGGCTTCCTAGAGTCTCACCTGGGTTGCAGGGACCTCTCATGGGGTGGGACAATGCTGAAGTGGCATCAGGATTTGCTATGAGAGTTAATGCTACTTCTAATTTCTGAGACAACTCGGAGACACCAAAGTCATAGTGAGCTGGGAATTTATTCTTAACGTTAATGGAAATAATTTGTGAAAACCATTTTCAGCTGTCCATGCTCAGAGACTCTTGTGTTTTGTACTGCCGACACCCATTTAACCAATCATTTTTTTTTTATAGCAGGAGCAACTTAACCTTAAAAAAGAGAACAAGATATGTGCTGAATTACAGGAAGAAGCAAGCACTCTCGGCGTCTCTGCTGTTCAAGAGAGTCTGACGGCAGGAACAGGCATGATGGCTCCTTGGCCCGACTCCCTCCAGTAAGATTCACCTTCTTCAAGGGGGAAACTGAGGTGAGGTAGTTAAGAGATGAGGGACAGGGTTGTTGCTGCATCTCTCCAGGGCAGAAATGTGAGGGCTGGAACCACCTCGATAAGAGGAGGGGACAGAAAGGATAAAAGTGAGATACCTCATCTATCTCCCAGTATGTACTAAATGGGTGGCCACTGAGGGACACCAATGGCAAGGGTACAAAAGGAATAAGGATGGTACCTTCTGCCATTCCACATGCCAGGCCTCTTAGGGTAACCCAGCTAAGAGATGTCAGACCCAGAAAAGGTTTGGGTACAATTTCTTTGTTTTCCAGCCCCTCCTAGAGGCTACCAGAAGTAGCCTTAGAAGAAAGTGATTTTTTGCTGCCTAAGGATACCTCTCCATCAAAGGTTACAGAAACAGTATTTGTAACTGTACCATTTGGATTCCCAGGAAGAATACAATTCTCCTACACTCCTAGGAGGACCAATGTATTTAACCAGCATCTCCAGTAGACGCAGCATGTCTGATACAGGGTACCTTAACAGGGACTCAGGACAGGTTTCCAGAGGAAGCCATGACAATGAACTAGACAAAGAGATCCAAAGTATATACATGTCGTCCAGAAAGAGTGATTGTTAGAAAAAATAAAGCAAGGTAAGGAGGCAGGGCTTAGGTGTTACCTTGTTCTGTATGACCAGGGAAGACCTTTTTGAAAAGAAGACATTTGGGAAAGACTGGAAGGCAAGGGAGGGAGGGGGAGGGAGAGGGATAGAGGGAAGGGGGTAGAGAGAGAGAGAGAGAGAGAGAGAGAGAGAGAGAGAGACAGAAAGGAAGATGGTGGATGGAGATATATGGGAGGGAGCATCCAAGGCTGGAGGAGTGGCAAATGAAACATCCCAAAGGCAGGAGAATACTTGACGGGTTTGCAGAATGGCAAGAAGGTCAGTATGGATGTTGTTGTAAGTAGCATTGGTGCTGAAGAGTTGCTGGAGTGAAAAAGAGAAAGAAACATCCAGAAAAATTTTGAGAATGTAGGGATTTTTAATGACTACTGGACAGAGAGTGTGGTGGGACCTGTGGAAACTGGAAGATGACTCAGCTTTGGGGACATAAAGAGATGAATGGGGGGTAAGTCTGGCACTACAGGATAATTGGAAATTCAGGTTACCTGGGCAGGTATGATGAGGTCGGTGTGGTGGGTCCAAGCTAGATGGTAGGATAGCATGAGTTTTGGTGGGAGGAAGGGCTGGAAGGGAATGAATGGGGTTTTCTTTGTGCTACATAGAGATGAGGCCTCCTTTTACTGGTCATAGGGGAACTGGGTAATATTATTGGGAACACAGAGTTCTTCACTCATCAATCAAATATTGGGTATATCCACCCACACACTGCATATGTGCCTTAGGACATTCCATTAGTTTGAAACTTAATATTATCTCATGTGAATCTATAATTGCCTCCTCTAAACCCCTTTCCTACTGTGATTTTTCAGGAAAAAATCCTCCATCATCAACCAGTTACCTAATACAAAACACAAGTTACCTCCTCACCCGCTCTCTCTCCCACTAAGTCATCCACCAAGTCCTTTGGATACAACTCACTAGGCATCTGAAAATGGTCCCCAAGTCTCTCCTGGCATGCACGTTCCTATGTCCCAGGCCCCATCTCTAGTGGAGGTGGCTGCAGCAGTTGTCCCCTGGCTTACTCCCCTCTATGCTTGCTCTGCTACAACCTTCCTTCCATCCAGCTTCCTCATCTCCTGTCTGGCTAAGCTGGCCCAAATGGCTGCGCACTGTCTTGAAGATGAAATCCAAATCCCATGGCTCATAAGGTTTCCTGATCTTTCTTCTTTCCTCCCACCATTCCCTTGCTCTTAAACAACGCCATGTCACATTTTCAGTAGATGTGACAAACCTATCTCACACCTAATGATCAAATCAGACAGCTCCTGTGTCCCCAAAATTCTAGAAACCTAAGTGAAACTTAAGTAGGTGTCTCTCTCTAGCTAAGCTAGCGCTTTTCATGGTGGGAGCAAATGGCTTCTCCCAGTCACATCTGAGCAGTTTGGTTGGCCAATGGGGAATGGGAGTTACCTCCTTACCTGCCTTTCTGGTGGTTCTAGTGGAAAGGGTATCCAAGAAGGACCTTGGTTAGTAAGAGTTGCCCACCTCTGGGGCTGGGTGGTTGGGTATTTGGGGCATGGGTCCCATCTGGCGAGGAAGGCTTCTAGAAGATGCAGGACTGTTTTTCCCTGCAAGAGAAATTTGCAGAAGGAAGTTAGTAGATGGCAGAAGCACTCTCTGTAAGTTCATATTTTGGGGTTGATGGGTCCACAAAGGCAGGCCCACATCCTTATGGAGGAGGTGAGAGAACATTTGTCAGAGATATTTGAAAAGACAACTGTAGGAGGTTATGGTGTTTTGACTGATGGCAGGGTATTAATATCAGTTTCAAAAATATACCAGGGAGATATAAAACACCAACTTCTTAATAATAAAAATAAATTATTTTCAATTAAAAATAGTGGATGTTGCTTTTCAAATGCAGAGCCAAAATTTCACAAACCCAAGTTTCTTACTATTCTCAGGAAAAAAAAAAAAAAGAACAACAACAAATTTGCTAGAAAAACAATTTGCAAAACACTCATTAGTCCAAAAGCGTCCCTGAGAATTCTCCCTCCAGGCCTCTAATGGGCCATGAAACTTGAATTCAATAAAAAATGATTTAACCGTCAGGCGGGTGAACTGGGTAGAATTCGGCTTCTTTGCTCTCTCATTATGGAGTATATTTTTTGGGGGAGGCTGTTCGTGTAAATACTATTTGTTCAAAGAAGCTGTTTGTAAAATGGCATTTTGTTTCACGGGGGGTGGGGGAGGGGGAGTCTGTGGGGGTTGACCTGTTGTCTCTTTTCCTGGATGCTCTCTGGCCTCCTCCCACCCTCTGTGGAATCCTGGCCACCTCAAACCCAAGCTGTGTCTTACTGGATGTGCACGGTGAGTCAGCTGGTCTGGGGAATTCTCAGAGCTCGTCCATTAGGTTCTTGCTTTCCAAACCATTAATTTTGTTGTTCTAGGCCTGTCGGGAGCTCTGTTGCTGCTTGTAAGAATAACAGCTCACTGCCAGCTCTTTCGGCATCTGGTACCCAGAGTGGCTGTTTTGCAGATGCTCTGTCTCCATAGCATTGCTGGCCTTTGGTGTGCTTGTGCATGGTGGTCACAGTTTAATAACCAACTCAGCAGGAGCAGGTGCCTCTCTCCCTGAAGGACAGAGTGTGTCTTCCAGTTATGTGGTGCCGGAGGGCTTTGGGCACCTAACAGGAATATTTTCATCGGAAGATTCAGCTTAGTCTCCGAAGTGGAAGGACATTGGAAATTCTTCCTAAACATTTTACAGAGACCTGGAGAAATCTGTTTAGGACCTAGTGGTTTGGATTTCTTTTTTCCTGTTTGGTTTGCATCTCTTGCTAGCACTCCACAAGAAGCGCATCCAGGAACCTGGCCCTGACCTGTGGCTTGCCTCCGCTGGAGGGACTTGGGATTCTTGGCAGCAGCCATTCAAGAGCAGCCGTGCCTGTGGAGGCTGGACAGAAGCCAGCTGGTCAGCACAGAGAGGTGGACATGGGGGAGATGTGGATGAAGAAGAGCAGATGGGTCTTATCTCCTTTCCTTTGGTCCTACTGGATCTGGAGGGCAAATCAGCACTTTGAGGGCCAGCAGCTATCTAATTTAGTTTGGGTGACAGTTCTCCCCTTCCCACTCTGATGAGCCTTTTTCGGCAAATGTCATCCCAGGTGATTTAACAACATAGTCACAATTGGGCTTCCGGATAATAAAGTAAAGCAGAAAAGGACTTTGGCACTCAGTCCTGCTACTTCTCAGCTGAGTGACTTTTGAAAATTTTCTTAACCGCTCTGAGGCTTTATTTCCTCCTAAACTGGGGTTTGTTGTAAAAATTCACTAAATTGAGATAACATGTGAACCTCTGCTTTGGGTAGAAGGCCTGTCATATAGTGAGCATGCTGATTACTAAGCTGTTGCCTCTTGGCTCCAAATCCACTCTCCTTCACTCTGTGGTCCTATGGCTGCCTCTCTGCAAACCGTATCTCCACATTGCTAGCTGCTCCCTGTTGGGGTCTATCATTAGCAGGTATTATGGGATGAGGGGTGGGGGAAGGCCTGGCTCTTTGCTGTTTGTCCCTTGCTCCTGTGAGCACCACCCCAGCAGTGCTCCTGCATCTCCTACTGCGGGAGTTCCAGCCTCCATCTTGTTCCTGTGCTCCCAGAACCAGCCTCCTGGGGCTCCCTCATGGATACCAGCAGCAGCCCAACAGTTTTCTCCCCTCCTTGTGGATGGGTCTTGGCTTCCTGGAGACCTTTCTTATCTAGGCTCTGACACTGCCAGCACCCTCTTTGTTTCTGCAGATGTAGGCATAATAGAATGGTCAGAGGGCTGAAGCCCCGTTGGCTTTAAGGACACAGGAAAGTGCCCAGAGCCAAGGACTGAAGGAAGCTTCCAGAAACCGGGAATGACAAAGAAACAGATTCTCCTGCAGAATGCAGCCCTGCAGACACCTTGATTTTACCCCAGGGAGACCCATGCCAAATTTCTGCCCAACTGAACTGTAAGGTGATCCATTTGTGTGGGTTTAAGTCATCAAGTTTGTGCTGTTTTGCTAAGGCAGTTAACGGGGTCGACGGCCTGCATCTCACTGGGGGTTCTTCTTCCTGCTCCGGAGAATCTAAGTCACTCTAAGACATAAAGTCTCAAATAAGTAGTGAAGAGCGAAACACAAATATTCAGAAATATATTTACAAAAGGCGAAGACCCTCGTAGATCTAGTCCACATGGGCTCTGGAAATAGATAAAGAAGAGATGGCTATGGGGGTTATTTAAGGGGGTACCTCAAAGGTAGGGATAAGGTTTCAAGGGTGGAGTCTTGCTTCATGATGTCTGGTAGTCAGAAGGTTGATTGACATCTTGGCAGGTCACACCCATCTCAGGTGCTGTGTGGTATCTCTGGCAGAGTGTGAGGGGGAAGTTTACGTCCATCAGGAGGTCAGTCCCTGTGGGGGTGCCTCTGGAGGGTTCTCAATGCCAGACTTATACTCTCATGATGCTACTATGTGCATCATAGTCCGCAAACAGCCCATGGATGACTTGTGACAGGAAGTTATAGAAAACTAAATTTGTACACCTATAACCAGGCTCAGCATTGACCCTGGCCATAAAGTCTGACGAAGGAGGAGATAACTAATGCTCTAACATAATTGCAAAACGTGGCCAGTTTATACCAATAGAAATGGATTCTAAGAAATGTAGAAATGGATTTTAAAATTTTAGACAAAGGAGGATAGAATTAACAATAGATGGGGAGAAATGTATTGATATGGGAGTACTTAGCAGAGATCTCGACGTGTTGGTGTGTGTAGCTGGAAATGGATCTAATGGCTTGCTTGATCGGTTGAATAAAACTAAAAACGACACACAGCGTTGCCGTTGCCTCTTTCAATGATGTTAAGATGGCAGAACTCTCCTGGCAGGATGTGGGGAAGGAATCCAAAGGCTTAGGGAGATTGGGATTGGAGTGGAATTTATCATGTGCTAATTGTGATTTCTCCTTCACCTTTTCCTACATCTCCTGAGGTGGTCCAGAGGACAATCCCTTGATGAAATGATCAGGAAGTGTGTCAGTAGCCTTGGAAAGCTTTGTTATAGCCTCTGGAGCCAGGGATGGCAGGTGACATTGGGGGTAGGGGATGGTGCCGCCACTTGGGTGGATGGTCTGATTTCAGTAGGGAGGAGGGGATTCTGGAGTGGCAGGAGTCACATGCAAGGTGGAACTGCCAGAGACCAGGTGAGCACATTTATCATATGGGCAGCAGGGACAGCTGGGGACCAGAGTATTTTGGCCTGCAGTTATCTTTAACAGTGAAGCTGTCCCTAGGAAAGCAGCAGACGGGCAGCCTACTAGAAAGTGACTTGACCAGTGCAACAGGAAGAACTCAGGGTCTGTTGGCCAGAAACTGATCTTAGTCACCAAAATGCAGTCAATGTTTTTTTTTTTCACCTAATTTTCAGATTTAAGTGGGTTCACACCCTCAGCCTCTTGATTCAAGGGAAGATTAGATCCTTTTGAGGAAGGACCTCCCAGCCCTGCCTGATGTAGACCTTATAAAACTTCCTCTAAACCCCAATCCCTCTAAGTGAGCCCCACCCTGGCAAACCTGCCATCTTCACAGACTGGGTACCAGGAGAAGTGCAACCTGTCCCTGTGTCCACCCAAGGAGGTACACTGAGCTGGAGGCGTCAGGCACAGATTCTCGTGAAGAATGTGGGTTTGGAGTAGGGCAGATTGTGCTTGAATTTCAGCTTGACTACTTACAACTGCGTGCTTTGGATCATGGTGCTGTGCGGGGCACATACTCAGTTTCTTCACTGCTACAGCAGAGAGCCTGGAAGTTAAGAAACACCTGGAGTCAGACTCTCCAGGTTCAATTTTGACTCCTCCACCTATTTAGCAGCTCTGTGGCCTTGGGGGAAAGTTACTTAACTTCTCTGCATCTCAGTTTCCCTACTTCCGGAGAGATGCTGTAATATCTACCCACTGGCTTCTTGTGAGGGTTAAATGATATCATGGATACCAGTGTGTGGTCTAGAACAAGCACTCAAAAGTGAGTGGTACCATGATTCCTGCCATATTAATGATCTAGGAGAAAGAAAATGTAGTAAGCGAAGGCAAAAACAGCTGTGAATAGAAGTTAGGTGAGGCTTTTATATGAAAGGCCTGGTTGACTGCTTCATTACCACTCACCCCATCCCAAGTGTGAGTGTGCATGTACACACACACACACACCCCCCCCCCCCCCCCCCCCACACACACACAGCATGCCACAAAGGAGCAGACAGCAAACAAGCCAACTTTATGTGTGAAAACGACTGTGCTGCTTCATCCTCCGTTGCATGGTGCAGGTGAGTTGGCAGGGGTGTTAGGAGTGATTGGCAACAGAAGTCTCAAGATGAGAGGGAAGCTCATCTCTTGTAGGGATTGGGAGGCACCGTAGGTCTTTAAGCAGGGGAGCTGTGGGGAGAGAGTCATACGCTAGCAGGGGTTTCTGTTGGATTCAGTTGCGCCCCTTGCCTGCCTCACATCTGCTCTCAGACATACTCCTGCCCTACGCTGCCATCCCCTCCTCTGTAGGCCTGAACTGATCCTGACATTTTACAAGTGTCAACATGAACAATAGGAATTATAACGTTCTTGTGTGAAGGAGGGTGCCCAGCATCTATCGGAGGAGGCCTATTAGCTACCAAGTGCCATGTGAAGGGCCTTACATGGTGCGGGCATCCCAGAATGACCTTGGGAGGATGGAACTATGCACTTGACAGTGAGAAAGAGAAAATTAACCCCAGCCACAGCACAGCCATGGCTGCTGCAGCAGCAGCAGCCACCTCCATAACGACGTTGACGGAGCTGTGCTGGGCCCTGAGCATTCTGATTTGACCTGCATTCAGTTGTTTAATCCTTGCAGTGAGTCCAGGAGTGTGTGACTTTGTCATGATTCCTATTTTGCGGTAAGAGAATCGAGGTCCAGAGTGGGTGTGGAGATGCATCCAGTAAGTGCCACAGCTGGGAATGTAAGCCAAGAACAGTCCGATTCTCAAGCTTCAGTCTTCCCACATTAATTTTGCTGAAGAAAAGGGAGTCCAAATGAACACTACCATGCTGAGAGTGGGCCAGGTTCTGGTGGGAGCTGGGATGCAGAAAAGAAAAAAAAGCGTGAGGTGGCCTGTTGTTTTCCAAAAGAGAGAGAAGGAGGAAATTTCCTTTCTCCTTGAAACCCAGATTCATTTGATATAAACCAGAGTGAGAAGCTGCTTTATGTAACTTGCCACAGCCCCTGCCCTAGGACCACCAGACTGACCTGGTATTGCAATGTCCCTCTTGGATCCCTCTGCTCTTCTTGTCACGGCAATGCTATGTTTCTGTTTGGGCAGCTGGAACATGCCAGGCATGTGCTAAACCCCGACATGTGGTACTTTCTTGTACCCTTTCCACCAGCTCCGAGGTTGATGGATTTATTCCCATTTATGGAGGAGGGCATTGCAATATCAGGAAATTGTCTGAAGTCTCTTAGGTGGTGCTTATCTCTATGCCTTTTGGGTTTTCAGGCAAATCCTCTTTCTGTTCTACATGGCTAGTTCCTGGAGGAATTAGTTGAGGAACTTCTTCCAAAATATTCTCTGTCTCCAATTGGTTCTGAGACTCTTCCACTAGAAATGACAGGAGCCTGCTGAACTTGTAGATTGTGAATGCCCAGATGGCACGAACTGTCTTATCTACCATGGAATCTCCATCCCAGGGCTGATAAATGGGTAACCAGAAAGCAAACATTATCTAGCTCATAGGTTTTTACCCACAAAGGATCAAGACGTGTATCCCCTTCAAGTGGATGGGTTTATGAGGCCCAGGAGAGGTGGGATCTGGCTCCGGTGTGTAGAATACAGGCAGAGGTGCGACCAAGGTGAGCCACACCTTGCAGTTAATTATGAAACGACTCCATGGTGGCCCCCTTCCCTCACTGCATCCTGGGGTCCAGACCATTTCTGTGCCCAGGGATCCCATTCGGCTCCCAGAAAGTTTTCTCTTGTTCTTTCAGGGAAAAGTTTGAGTTGCCAACTCTTTGATGACATCACCTCCAAGAACATTCTGCCCTCACTCCGCCATGCCCAACTCATCCCATTACAATTTCAATTACAAAGCTCATTTTCCCCCATTGGCCTGAAAGAGTCAAATAAATTCTCTTTCTGAGTGCATTTTTTAAGTGGCCATGGTGTTAGCTTATTTATTCTCTTCCTTAACACATAAATGGCTTCTAAAAAGAGGAGTTTAATTTTGCAGCTCACTGGCCCATCCTGTGCACCAGGAGCTCTGGTGGTTGCAGTGTGCTGTCTCCTGTCACTGCTGTCAGGAGACCAGGGCTGCCATTTGATTTCTGGGGACTGGAGATGGATGTGTCGCTTTAGAAGATTTTCATTTCTGCTACCTTTAAAATAATGACCACCATTCACAGACGATGGCTGTTTTGCATGCATTTGAATCTCTGCGCATTCCCCTGTGATGTGCCATCCTGAGCGTTGGACTTAGTGGAGGGAGATTCTCAAGAGGGATCTGCTGCTGTTTGGTCTTGTGACATTGGGCCTCAGTTTTTGCTAAATCAAAGAACCTGATAGGGTAATATTTAAGATTCCCTTCCTTTTAAATTAGCTTCAGTATAATTTTCTACATGCCAAGAAGTCTGCTAGGCATGAAAATGAATTAATAAAGAAGTCCCTCTCTCATAGGCCATACATTGGGGACATGCGTAAATATTGTACAAATAAATCCATAAACGGTATAATGAGGTAGGGGCTTAATGGAGCCATGTTGTCTTGAGGGTATTGCTAAAGGAATGGTAGATGCTGCCTGGCAGGAGCAGGTGTGTGGGATGGGAAGGGGAGGGGCAAGGAGACAGGCATGGCTGCAGGAGGTGGTGAGGAGGGGTCTGGGTCTGGGGATACGGGTCAGTGTTTCCTGGACAGGTGGGGCTGGGGAAGAGGTGCAGAAGCACCTGTAGCAGGCTTCTAAATACCTCCAACTGAAAACCTAAGTGTCACATCAAGTCAAAGCTTTGTGAATTTCGGAGACTTGAAGCTTTAATTGGAATTCACAGAAAATGAAGCGCTTTTGACAATATCAAGTGTTTTTTTTTTGTTGTTGTTGTTGTTGTTTGTTTTCTTATTGGAAAGTCCCCTTTCTAGGTCCTCCTTGGGTGCTATGACAGGGTTTAGTAAACATTTACTTAAAAATCCATATAGTAAATATTCGACTTTGCAGGCTGTACGATCTCTGGTCTGGGAACTGCTCTACCATTGTGGCCTGAAGCGGTCATGGACAAATACATCCATTACTAAATATGGTTGTATCCCAGTAAAACTTTATTTATAAAAGAGGTGGCTGGTTGGATTTGACCCAGGGACTCTAATTTGCTGACTCTTTTCTATACGAAGATACAATTTAAAAAATTCAATAGCTCTATTGTTGGTAGGACAGTTTTACGGCAGTTTTATCTTGAAATTGTACATGGGATGATCTTTAAATGGTGTTCCTGATCTTCAGTGGGCAATTGGTGGTTGCTGCATGAGACTCTGACAAAGAAGAAGCTGTCTTGGGCAGGGAGGGGCTCTGTTGCCATCAGGCCTGGATCACTGCCTGATTATGCAATCAGTAAAACTTCCTGACTTTCCTTGGAATGCTCCCCTTCCGTCTCCCCATCTCCCCCAGCCAGCTGCCTCCCTGACGCCCACAACTTCATGCTGCTTCTCTGGTTTCTCTGCCTGGGACTGTTCTGTCCTTTGTTCCCAAGTACCTCCCTTGGACTGAGTCCCTACCTCATGCTGAATCCCATACCTTATAGTGATTATCTGATACATAAAGCTTAGATTGGACTGTCTCCTGCCTGCCTTCGGGTCTGAGATCTTCTTTCTATGTTGGAGTAGAAAGGCCTGTAGGAACCAGGAGACCTAAGTTCAAGGGTCAACTTGGTTTTTAACTGGCCGTTAGAAAAATCACTTTTCCTTTCTGAGTGCCTCATCAGAAGAGGTTGGCTTTAGAACATCCAGTTTCACTTCTGCTCTTGTACATCATGACTGTGAGGTACAGTTAATTATGGAAGTAAAACTTTGATGGATTGTTACCATTTTTTTTTTAAAGAAGGAAAGAATTATTGAATTGTCAGAGGGAGGTTTTGATGAGAACATTTTGGGGGCTTCAGACCCCAGTTTATAGCCAAATGTCTGCTATGCTCACAGATAAGGAGAACCCTACCTGTGGGACACTGGACGGCTGGCCTGCAGCAAGATGTCCATGTGTCCATCTCTCTGGAATTCATTCTTTCATACTCCTTGGGCAGGGATGAGATCTGGTTTATCCATGTGAACTCCCCACACCAGCACGTTACGCAGTATCCCACACATTGTAGGTGATCAGTAATTACTGGTTGAATTGAAAACTTCATGAAAATTTTTAATATTTGTATGGGGGACTTACAAGTGACCCCAAAGTAAGAAAGTCTACGTTCGACAGGTGAAATTATCTTTTCACAGGTGAAATTATTGGGCAACCACAAAAACATCTATAAGCACTTAGCTTGTGCTGAGGCTTGATATTCATTTAGTCCTTGAAAGGGTGTATATAAGTTCTATTTTACCAGTGAATAACTATATTAAATCAATAGGATAAGACAACTATTTTTTCTTTATAAAATAGATCAATTGTATGTGCTGAGTTCTATTTGCTTCTGTATATCTACATTTATGTGTAATTCTAAAGATAATGCCAGGCAGGTCTTCTCATTATCCTCATTTCATGGGTGAATACACTGAGCCCCAGAGAGGTATCCTTCTTTGCCTAAGGTAGAAGGGGCACTTTGGGACTCCAAAGCTGATACTCTGATGATGTCAAATATGACTTGGATTTTCCTAGAAATCAGCAAAAATCCTTGATGAGTTACACAGGATTTTTTTTTATGGGAATCTGTCCTAGAAGGTGGACCGGAGGACCTAGAAGAAATCCTTGATAACACTAGATCTATGTAAAGATGGTAGTTTATATAAAGGTTTGTGATTAATGCCCTAAATTTTGTTTCTGATAATCAACCCTGGTTTCACTTTAGAATCACTTTTTATCAAATAAAAAAAGTGCCTATGCGTATTTCCGCCAAAGAAATGAGAATCTCTGAGTCTGAACATTGATATATTTTAAAAATTCAGTTAAAAACCCTCTGTGGCAAGTATAGCTATGAGGGGAGGGTGGCAATTGGGATTCTGCATGTGCTTCTACTTGTGTGGTTTGGAAAATTAATTTCCCACAGTCCAACTTGTCACGGAGGCCACACTCATGATACTTGGATGTGGGAGGGGATTCCATGACCCTTAGACCTTCTTCCTCAAACACAATTTATCCTAGATGCACATATAATGGAACCTGGGTAGCAGAGAATTTCACGGGGTACTTGCTTGATAGAGCCCTCGGCTGTGGGCCTCCTGTGTGTCTGATTGAAGGGTCACGGGTATGGTTGGTAACCACCTTTCTTTCCAGTGGCCTCTGTGATCTTTGTCCTCAGTAGGTGCCCCACAAGTGGTAACTATGATTAGAAGCAGCATTTTCAGAGAAGGACAATGAACATGATAATTGAGAGAACAGGAACTGGTGACCCACTTAATTCATTACATTTGTTGAGTGTTGGAAATTTACTTTGCAAATCCTTCCCACGTTGTCTATTTTATTATTTTTTTTGGACAACATTCTCTTTAGCTTCCTGCAGAAGGGTCCTTGTGACAGGACCCTTTGACTACTTTTCCAGCCATTTTTCATGGTTCCTGCTCTGAGAAACCCATGCTCCAGCTATTTGGAGTTATGCACAATATCCTATGGGGGCCATATTCCTCATACCTCCACATCATTGCTCATACTGACTTTGCTCCCTCTGGAGTTCCCTTCTCACCTCTATTCACTTGGTAAACCCCTGCCATCCTTCAGAGTCTAGGCAGAGCATTCTCTTCTTCTTGGATATGCCCTCTGCCGTCCTCAGCGGAGCAGCCTGCTCCTGCCGTCTGGTTCATCCATGTGCTCCTCTCCACTAGACTTCGAGCCCCTCAAGGTCAAGGTCAAGAATCTTATTCAGTTCATTGTTTTTGTTTGTTTGTTTTTAACTGCTAAGCACAGTGTCTGGAAAACGGTATGTGTTTGTTTAATCAATATTTGTTGAGTTACGGAAACCTTGTGACAGAGTTTTTGAAAGAGCAGGACAAGAGTAAGCAGTTTGTTGAGTCCTAAGTCAGTGGCTGTTTCTTGCAATATGATACTTTGAAATGGGACTGCTCTATTCTCAAACTGCAGGGTTCCAGCATGAAGGACAGACCCCAAATGAAATGGAAGCCACGTGTCCTCCTAGGAGGGGAACAGGGTGCTGGGGAAATGGGACTGGGAGTGAAAGAGTTGCTTTTTACTCAGAGAGCTTTTACATTTTGAAATTTGTGCCATACTGTATGCACTGTCTACTCACCAATAAAATAAAACAAGATAAAAACCATTACCTGCATGATGGTTACCAACATTTGTCTTTTGAGTGACTTATATTTGATTCCTGTCACTTTCTAGCTGGGTGAACTTAGGTAGGCAAATTTCTAGCCTACCTGAGCCTTGACTTCTCTATTTTACTGTAAATGTAATTATGACATCGACTGCAAAGGGTAAAGAAAAAGAAAAAGAAAAAGAAAAAAAAAAAAAAAGGATCCACTGTGAGCCACGGGCAGGCCTGGTACTCACAGCTGGGGCTTAGTGTCCTCTTTTGATCATAAGCAAAGCCAGAAATCGTGGACATCAGACAAGGCCCCTCTGTGACTACGACTGAGCAAGATAAGCATGAGCTCACCTCAAATACAAACAAAAGGAGAACATGGTCCAAACCACAACAGTGACAAAGCATCCCCTATGCTGTCTAATGTGAGTTACTGCTGATCACCAATTACAGCTTTCGTCTCCATCTGTTCTTTTCACTTTCTAGATAAGAATGATCAAGTTAGTCAATTATAGAATTTCTCCTGCTTTCTGAAAGCATCCCATCCAGAGCCAAATATCCCTGTCTTGGATTCTTCCCCAGATCTCTGTCATAAGCCCAAATCCTGTTAGAAATTCTAACATCCTCTTGCTGACGTGGCCTCCCACTGAGGCATGGTATGTGTTCTCCTTTGTTGCAATGAATTAATAAGTTCAAATACAAGGTATTGATAGTTGTTTTAAAGATTAAATGAGGTCATGTTCATAAAGCATTTAGGACATTGTAGGACATTGACAATCCCTCAATATATGCTGGATTATCAACATGATCATCATTATCAAAATCATCAACTGTTTCTTCTGCCTCTCTTTGCACATCTGAGTAATTTGTTAGATATTAGCAAAGTTAAGAATTGGCCATGGGCTCTTGAGTCTTATACCTGAGAACTTTCAACTGTATCATGGGGATTGATGCTTTTGTACAAAAAGAAAAGTGAGGTATGTTAGCCAAGATTCTCTGGAGAAACAAAACCAATAGCAGATAGATGTATAGACACACAAGAGTACATTCATTTTAAGAACTGGCTAATTTTATAACGGAGGTCCGAAGTTCTACAACAAGCCATCTGCAGGTGAGAAAACCAGAGAAATCAGTGCCATCTTTCAGTCCAAGTCACAAAGCCTGAGGACCTGGGGAGTCAGAGCTGTGGCCCTCAATCTGAGACTGAAGGCCTCAGATGTGGATATGGAGACCCTGGTATAAATTCCAGAATCTGAAGACATAAAAACCAGGACCTCTGGTACCTGAAGGTAGAAGGTAGAGATAGCAGCTCAAAGAGAGAGGGAGAGAATTTATTTGTGCTTTACCTTTTTGTTCTGTCTGGGCCCTCCATGGGTTGAATGATGCCGGCCCATGTTGGTGAGGGTGGATCTTCTTGCCTCTGTCTGTTGATTCCAAGCTCATCTCTTCCAGAAACTCCTTCATAGACGTAACGTTTTACCAGACATCTGGGCATTCCTTAGCCCCGTTCAGTTGACACATAAATTTAACCATCAAAGAACCCCAGGGAATCTAGGTTAAAATGGTCATCGTTGATGTTTAATTTTGCCAAAAATTTCCTGGGTAGATTGAAAGCATATTTTAGAGGTATTACAATCCTTTGTGGAGCTGAAAAAAATTCAAGCAGAAATAATAAACAGTTTCTTAAAGAATTAGAAACTGCTCAAGAATCTATGAGAGGATAGACAGGATACTTGCTCTCTCAGAAATGGTCAGGAGTGACCTTTAGGGATGGACGCATCTGTGCAAACTGATCCATATTAGTAAACCCTTCCTAGAGGCGGAGAAAGGAAAATATTCTTTTCTGTTTGCTTGGCCACTGTTTCAGGCAAGGTTTTCGCTGCTGTGACCCAAAGACTTGACACGGATGACGAGAGGAGAAAAAGTTTATTTTGGAAGCTCATACTTTCAGAGGTCCCAGTCCATAGATAGGTGGCTCCATTCCTTGGGGCTTGAGGTGAGGCAGAACATCAAGCTGGGAATGTGGGCGGAGGAAAGCAGATGGGAGCTTGGCATCCAGAAAGCAGAGAGAGATTCTACTTGTTAGATACAAAATCTACACCCCCAAAAGCAGGCCCCCCAGGAACCCACCTCCTCCAGCCACACCCCACTTGCCTTCAGTTACCACCCAGTTAATCCCATCAGGGATAAATTCACTAATTGGGTTAAGACTCTCATAACCCAATCATATCACCTCTAAACCTTCTCGCATTGTCTCACACATGAGCTTTTGGGGGACACCTCACATCCATAATAGGCACCATGCAAAATAGTTTTTGTCTCTTTGTGCTTATGTCCTTTCTTTTGCTCCCAGTTTGGGCTTAGAAATGAGAAAGCAGTTATTGTTTGTGTTCAGGAATAATTAGGAGATTTTATCATGTAGAAATGCCAATTCTCTAAAGTCTTGTGAAGAGGGGGGATAAAATGCGTATGCTTTATGATTAAAGCTAAGTAAAGTGATATGGAGGAAAAAATTTCAAAATCTTGATGCCGGTTGCCTCCATGTGGCAGGAGGGTGGCTTATTCTTCTACTTTTAAAAAATATTTTCTAAATACTCGAAGAGGAACATGTATTGTTTTTATGATGGAGAAAAAACAGGGATAGTGTAAAATGTTATTTTGTGCATTAATAGCGTCGTGATATCTTGTGGGACTAAAGATGATGGCGCCAAAGATTCACAGCAGGACAAGAGGCACCAAGTGACAGAGGCAGTATTGTGCATAGACTGGATAGGGGAGTATGGGAGGGCAGGGGTTTCCTGCTCATCCACAGAGAAGCACAAAGCCGCTGGGTGTCTGCCATGCCTATGTCCGCAGCATGTCAAGCATCACAATGACACTATTCAAATGAAGAAGGAGACTGTAGGCCAAGGTGAATAAGAAATAGCCTCTGATTTCAGGCCTGTGGTCAAGTGCAGTGCTGCTTTATGAGTATCCTTGGTTCCCACTCCCTGGAATGGTGTGTTCAGGGAAATGCAAGAAGCTTGGTTTAATTAAATCTAGGTTTTAGTTCATTTTCAGTTGCTATAGCAAAATATTTGAAGCTGGGTAACTTTAAACAAAACAGGCTTATATAGTTCATAGATCTGGAGGTTCAAGCTCTGGGAGGATTTTATGGCAGATGGCATTAAGAGGGCAGGATTGTGTGCAAGAGAGAGAGATCACACGGTGAGACAGGAAGCAAGAGAGCCTGGGGAGGGCCAGTCCTGCTCTCTCATAACAACCCACTGTTGTGGGAGCTAACTTGGGTCTTATGAGAACTACTATGTTAATCCTCCCTTGAGGGCAGCACCTTCAATAACCTACCATCTCCCAATAGGCAGGGAATTCAGAGAAGAGGGGGCTAAGGTTGACATGCATGGGAGGCCAGCCTTGGTTCTCTTTGTCTGAGCGATTGAACTTGGGTGTCACATCCTGGAGTGTGACAGTATACAAGGCACAGCACGGTGCAAACACAACAGATCTCGGGGCGTGAACTGGCATGAATTTTTTTTTTTTTTTTGTGTGTGTGTGGAAGAAGGGAAATTCAAATAATATGAAATAATTTAATTGCTAAGTAATTTTACATCATTACTTTTCTATTAACCAAACAAAGATACATTAAGGACTGAAGTGTGAAATCTGCATGAATTCTTAAATGATAAAACACGAGAGTACAAAGAGATTTTGTGCCTGCTGCAGGCTGCTTCATGGTGTGTCTTCAAACCCGCAGGGATTCAGTCTCCTTGGCCAATTGGACGTATTTTTCCATCAGAAACTGAATTCATAGAGCAGAGAATGGAAAAAGTTCTGGGATCATGAATTGGGAGGATTGTGGAAAGGAGAGACTGAGGAAGGAAACTGTGATACATTTTTTAAAAGCAATTCATGGGCATATGATGCTTACATTAGAAAATCACATTAGAGCCAAGGGATGATCTTTAAAAAATCATTTTAAGAGGGATACAAATAGGGTATTCTCTGTGAGCTACACAAATGAAGAACGACTTGAGTTGCTACATCATCCAAACTTCACCTCAGCCAAATCGCTTGCCAGCCTGAGGCAGCATCCATCCATCCACCCATTCCACAAAGATCGATCAAGCCCCTACCACATGGAAAACCCTCTACTGCCTACCGTTCCTCCTGAGGAGAACAATTTCCTGCACTCCTCAGGCTCAGAGCTTCCAGATTCTGTGTGTGGGGGGAGTGCAGCCTGAAACTGAATTATGACTATGATTTCCAGCGTGTCCTTGGGTCTGTATTCTGTTCTTGTTCTGCTCGACTTGTACTACTAGTAGGCTCTGGGCAGGTATGTGACTATACTGTTGAATGGTCTGTCAGTTCATGTCTTGCTGCTATAACATAATACCATAGACTGTGTAATTTATAAAGAAGTTTATTACTCCTGGTTCTGAAGGTTGGGAAGTCCAATATCAAGGTGCTGCCATCCAGCGAGGGCTGTCCTGCTGTATCCTAATACGGCAGAAGGCATCATATGGTGAGAGAAATCCAGAGAGATGGAACTTGTGGCCAAATCATTTCATAAGGGTTAATTCATTCATGAGACTAGAGTCCTCATATCTTAAAAATCTCCATTTAAGCCCCACCTCCCAACACAGTTACATTGGGCATTAAGTGTCCAACATTTATTTTTTGGGGGGACACTGTCAAAACACGGCAGGGTCTTCCTATCTTTGTGCCTTTCCCCCATCTACACCACTCTCTCTACTAGCAGTGCCTCTCTCTTGGCACGGTGTGGGATTCGCTAATGCATATGCAAGGACTTCATCATCTGCAACATGTTCTTCTGTGCTAAGCGAATAATATAAATAATAAAAACAATAATCTCAAAGTGTTATTATTGTAGTCATTAAACTATTATGCCATTATAATCAGGTTTTTCTCAGCTGTGGAGCTAATAACATCAAGGTGAAGAGGTAGATGCTTTTGAGCAAAGAGCTGGGAGAAACCTGGAGTAAAGCTAAACAAAGTGGTGGTATAAAGGAATTTGCACTCACCTCCACATGGCAGATTTCTGGGGGTCACAATGCCAACTGGGGTGTGAACAATTCTTGGCCATGTGCTCCTGGGAAATGCCTTGTATCTTGGGATTTTGCTTCATGGTTTGGGGGTACAATAATCTCAGGTATAAAATAAAAATTAGTTAGTTAGGAATGTAGAACCATCCTTCTCCCATGTGGTGATGTCCTCGCTAACCACGCTTTCTTTCAGGAACAGGGCCTTTGGTGGATCCTGAACAGGAGGAGGTGTATGGCGTTACCCTGGGAACAATGGGCTGAGGCTGTGGCTCCTTTCCCGGGGGGCAGGGGGGGGTCCTTCTTCTCCTCTGCTCTTCACACTCACCTAGAGGTAATAGAAACAAAAAATTTTGGAGGGTTCACTATGCCTCAGCCTTTGTCTAGAGCCTGTACCTACACTAGGTCACTTCACCCTCCCCCAAACCCAAGTAGGCAGGTGCTACTTCATCACCATCTTCTAGGTAAAGCAAGAGAGGCACAGAGAGTAACTGATCCAAAGGCACACAGTCACACAGGTGAAAAGGGTACTGGGATTTAAATGAAGAGCCTGTTGTCCAATCCCTCGTGCTGAGGTGTCGCTCAATGTTGTTTTATTTCAACCTCTGGTGTTTTGAATAATGTGTCCACTTACCATTTTGGGGGTTTGGGGATACAGGGAGCTCTAGAACCAATGAGAGACACCATCATGAGTCAAATATTCTATCCATAACTATCTCTTTGTCTCATTGTCTATCCATTTGTAATTCATCTATCTACAGCTGTCTGTCTCTATATCTATCTATATCTGTCTGTTTATCTATCTATATCTATCTATCTAATCTGTCTATTTTTCTATCTATATCTATCTATATAATCTGTCTATATCTATCTATCAAATCTGTCTATTTTTCTATCTATTTCTGTCTATCTATCTATCTAATCTGTCAATCTATATCTATCTATATATCTATCTTTCTATCTAATCTATTTTTCTCTCTATATCTGTCTATCTATATCTATATCTATCTGTTTATCTATCTATATCTGTCTATCTATCTGTCTATCTATCTATCTATCTATCTATCTATCTATCTATCTATCTATCTTTCTATCTATCTAACCTATCTAATCTTCTGTCTCTTTCTCTCTTTGCTCATTTTTTTCAGAGTATGAGTGGGATGACTATTGTCATGTGGTAGAAAACCACAGGTTTTCGGATCAGAGACACCTGGATTTGCATCCCAGTTTCCATTGTATGACCTTAAATAAACCAATCTCCATGAACCACAGTTCCCGAATTTGTGAAATGATGACTATAATACCTATTTTTATTTTTTAATTAACTAATTACTTTTTAAAATTAATAAAGATTGTGCATATTTATGAGCTATAACAGGATGTTCTTATCTATGTGCAATATTATTTTTATTGCAGGAATATTGTGGAATTAGAAATAATGGTCTGAACTTATCCAGCACAGAGTAAGTGCTTCATAAATGTTAACTCTGCCCTGAGGAGAGTAGAGAAAAAATAGACTGCTTACTCTCTGGTTACATTTGAATATAACCTGTTATAAACTAAATGCACAAAAACATAATAAATGAGTCACCTGCTCTCTTGATTGATATTAGAGAGGCTCATGTCGCTCCTATGACAGTGAACATGAGATGGCAACACCAGAGTATCCTTGAGCTCTGCTGCTCCTGGAAGAATGTGTCTCATACCAGGAACATATTAATCAGCCTAGGCTAGGCAATGATGCAGTGACAAACAACTCCCAAATCTCAATGCTTAGGCTTAATATGACAAACTTTTATTCACCTTTCACTCCACAGGTATACTATGCTAGATGGAAGACCCTGCTTCTCACAGTCTCTAATGGATGATGGACGCCTTGTCGTTATGTAGCTGATCCATCTGAGACATGTGGGCTTCTTGGTAGGATACTGGCATGGGAGAAAATGAGGCTGGAGGGTTTTACATCAAGAGTTAAATACCTCATGCTGGAAGAAACATACATCACTTCAGCTATCATCCCTCAGGGCTGCATGGCCCTGCCTAATTGCCGAGGGCAGAGAAATCTGCCTTCGGGCCCAGAAGGAGATGAGAAATGGATTTTGATAATCACTCAAATATCCTCCTCATGAATGAGCTTATTTCTGACCAGTTAGACATTTCTTTGCAGCTTAGATCCCAATCAGAAAGTAATGACTTCTTCTAAAAGATACTGATGCTTCTTACCTTTTTCACTGCAGACAGGAGGGAGCCCCAGAGAGACTTAGGACACAGAGCACTCAAATCATAGGAAGAAGTCTCTTGGGTGGAGGCTTCTCTGGATTCAGGCATTGAGAGCACCAAGCCAAGGAAGTAGCTCTGCCCTAACTCCTTAAAGGGCAGAGCCTGAACCAGGCTTCTTTGGCTTCTTTTAATATTAGAAATTTTGAACAGTTGGAGATGAAGGCATTAGAGATCAGAAACTAGAACATCTGGATTGTCTCCTGGGTTCAATGCCATTACATGAATGAATTTAGCCCCCGACAGGGTTCGAAGACATGAACAACATTACTAATATCATTCAAAATAAGGAATGTCCAAACACTGGACATTTTCTTGATAACTCACTATCGCTGTATCATTCATGGTAAATTTGAGGCTTTTGAAGGGATATTCTTTTGTTTTTGAGCTGTTCCTCAAAACACAGGGCATGGTGTTCTGGTGGAAGAATGTGGGTGTAAGATTCCTGAAGTATCACTTATTAGCTGCTTGGCCTTGGACTTACCCTCTTGCATTCTCAGTTTCCTTATCAGTAAAATGGGTATAATGATAACCCTAATCTCGCAGGGCTGTCTTGAACATCAGATGAACTAACACTCGTGAAGGAGTCCAGTGCTACACACAGTCAGAGCTGATTAAAAGCTAGCTATGATGTCATGTTCTATATTCACTCACCCATGATTAGTTGGGATTTAATTTATGCTCTGTGTGTTCTCTGTAGCCTGTCCTGGGATACTGGGATTTACATCACAAAATGATGCTCTTCCCATCAGTGAGGACCCTTTCTGGACCAGCAACATCCAAGATCCTGCAGTGGTTCTTAGCTAGTAAGTAAATCCTCAACTTGTCCCCAAAAGAAACTTGGTAATGTTTTCTTCCTCTTCTATCAGACCCCCCCCCTCACTCAAGCCATCTGGTTTCTGCCCACAGAATCAGTGAGGGAATTAGGAAGCCCCATTTCCAAGGTGAGTGGAGAACATGCTGGAAATGACAGTTGCTGCCCACCGAGCAAGTCATCTGGAGGTGGAAAACTAGAAAGGAGACAGGAAAAGGGGCAGAAATAGCCTCCATCAGTAAGTAGTTTCATTCTGAATCACGTTTGCTCATTTAAAAAACAGAATCCCATTGAAATGCAGCAGCGAAGCAGCACTTGGCTGGCCACCCAGGCCCTGCAAGAAGGAGATAACACAGGTATTTATTTGAAGACCCTTTTCCACATGCACACAGGACAACTTTCTCTAGCTAATTAGAAAAGTAGTTGCACCGCCAGCATTTCCCATCTCCTATCAATCTCTGCAGCAGACAACTGCTTGATGGAGGTAAAAATTTCAGTTTTGATGGTGTTTGGGTAATTCATGGGTGTCCAAATTAGAAAGTGATGGGGATGGAAAGGACCTTGGTGAATCATTTAGACAGAAGCTCACCTTTGCCCACGAGCTGTCTCTTGCGGCACATATATGCCTCGTCACAATAATGATCTCCATCTTTCCACGAATCCTTCTATTCAACAGCCATGTGTTGAGTAATAGTGCCAATAGATGGCTAGCGTTTATTAAGTATTTACTCGTATGGCAGACACCATGCTAAGTGCTTTACACAAATTGACTCATTTTCTAATAATAATGCCCTGAGAAATAGAGTATCACTATCTTATTATATAAATGAGGTTTGGGAAGGTTGAATTTGGGCACCAAAGCTCTTGCTGTGACTGGGACGTGCAAGGAGCTCATGGACAAGTGAACACAGTGTGCTAAGCATATGCAGCCACAGGACTATGTGTGGAGCTGCACCGAAGGCAACTTAGCCCAGTGTGCAGATGGTCAAGGCAGACATCCTGGGGGGGGGGGGTGATGTGTGGACTGAAACCTGAGTCGAAAACCTCATCTACATAATAGGATCGTGATAGGAAAGTGATTCCTTAGGGGATTATTTGTATAAAATTAGGAAATTTGTGAAATGCACTGTATCCATCATTGTTATGGTTTAGATGTGAGGTGTCCCCCAAAAAGCTCATGCAAGAAGGTTTAGAGGTGAAATTATTGGATTATAAGAACCCTAAATC
Source organism: Marmota monax (assembly GCF_021218885.2). Taxonomy (NCBI): domain Eukaryota; kingdom Metazoa; phylum Chordata; class Mammalia; order Rodentia; family Sciuridae; genus Marmota; species Marmota monax. The sequence goes on along the minus strand of NW_026693934.1, from coordinate 16,349,409 downwards.
AATCAGTGAATTAATCCCCTAATAGGGATTAACTGGGTAGTAACTGAACGCAAGTAGAGTGTGGCTGGAAGAAGTGGGTCACTCAGGGTGTGTTTTGGGGTTTATATTTTGTCTGTGGTAAGGGGAGTGCTCTCTCTCTCTCTCTCTCTCTCTCTCTCTCTCTCTCTCTCTCTCTCTCTCTCTCCCCTTCTTGGTGGCCATGTCCTGACCTGCTTTTCTCTGCCACACTCTTCTGCCATGATGTTCAGCCTCACCTTGAGCCCTGAGGAATGGATCCAGCTGTCTGTGGATTTAGGCCTCTGAAACTGTGAGCCCCCACATACACTTTTCCCTCTCAAATTGTTCTTGTCAGGTCTTTTGATCTCAGCAATAAAAAAGCTGACGAAAACAACCTTGTAAGTAGATATTTAAAAGCCCTGCCTCAGTTCCCTTACAGGGGGTGTATTTCACCAGCAATTCTGGCTTGCTTCAATGGTTGGTGCCATTGTGGCAAATTGAGATAAAAGCTTTGGAGGTTAGAAAAAGAAAAGGACTGGATGGACTCACAGGCCTAGTCCCGGTGTATGGAAGAACCTCCCTAGAATTTGGTCTCTGGGCACAGTAGGATCAAATACCAGGTAAAGAAACACTTTGGTTGAGTAATGAATGGGGTACCTGGTTCATCGTGGCAACGGTGGGAAGAAGGGGAGAGGCAATTATACTGGGGAGGAAGGAGGCTTACATTTCAGAAACACTACTCTGGCTACAGTAAGGAAAATGAATTGCCTTGGGAAAGCTGAGTTAGGGAGACCAAATTAGGAGCCATTGCATTCTGTGGGCAGATGAAGGATGACGGAGGTCCAGGAGGGGACAGGGGTAGGAGAGATGGCGAGGAATGGGTGACTCGATGCAGCACCCAGAGTGTGAGGATGGACTGAAGAAAGGGAGGTGAGTGAACAGGAGTAAAGTGGCGCCCACGTTTCTGAGTTGGTTTGCTGCATAGATGCAACTGGCATTTCAAATTAATGGGTGTAACCATGAAAGCGACTTTTTAAATCTTCCTTTTAATCTGCTAAATTGGGATGGAAACTTGGGTCGGTCTCATGACTTTTTAAATCTCCAGGTCTTTAGTCAATTCAAGTCAAAAAAAACATGGCCTTAATTATCAAGTGGAATGGCCAATCCAATACAACAATGAGTGCCCCAGTCCTCATTTAGGTGTGGGGCCTCCAATTTGCCCAGCTGGGGTGTCTGCAGGTAGGATTTTGCCTGTGCAGAAGGCAATATAATTAGTTTCTCTCTGTTCCTAGCTCTTATTCTCATCTACTCTTCAGCTGTTGTCTCTGATCCCACCAGGGTAGAAATGAGGGTGGAGGAGAGAGACAGGGAATGAGAAGTCTTTGGTACACTATTATGGTTTGCAGATGAGTGTTCCCCTAAAAGCTTTGTGTTAATATAGTAAGTAAAATGATTAGCTCATGAGAACTATAACCTAATCAGTGGATTAATCCATTGGATGGATTATTAATTTGAATGGACTAATTGGGTGGTAATTATAGGCTGGTGGATTGTGGCCTGAGGAAGTGGGCTACTGGGTTCATTCCTTGGGGATTAGATATTTTGTCCCTAGCTCCTTATGCTCTCTCTCTGCTTCTTCCTGGCTGTCATGAGCTGAACAGTTTTCCTCCATCATGCCCTTCTGCCATGATGTTCTGTCTCACACAGGCCCATAGAGATGGAGTTGACCAACCATGGACTGAACCTCTGAAACTGTGAGCCCAAAGTAAACTTCCTCCTCTAAGTCATTCTAGTCAGGTGTCTTTGTCTCAGTGGTGAAAAGCTAACACATCCATTAATCTCTTAGTGAAATGGACGTGTCCTTTCTTGGCCTGGCAGACACTCACTTATGGGGACTTTTAGAGATTATTTGGTGTCTTCCTTCTGGGCCTCTCGTTCATGGGAAATGCTTCTCTTTCAAGAGAAGATGTTTTCAATCTTTTCTGAGCTTTTGCTTCTGCCTCTACATCTTGCGGTGTCTCCATGCTGAAGCTCCTCCCTGGCATATAAGGTCCATGGTTGGTCAACTCCATCTCTATGGGGGGTTGTGGGGAGAAAGAACATCATGGTAGAAGGGTTTGATGGAGGAAAACTGTTCAGCTCATGACAGCCAGGAAGCAGAGAGAGAGAGAGAGAGAGAGAGAGAGAGAGAGAGAGAGAAAGAGAGAGTAAGCGCATAAGGAGCCAGGCACAAAATATCTAATTGATTTTAGGATAACCCTGGGTCAGCATTTCTGTCCTGATACAGTTCCAGCCATGAACTTCACTCGCCTTTGATCTGCCCTCAGAGTGGAGACACTGACTTCCCAGACACTGGACTAAACTCTGTCTCAGTTAGCTTTGGTTTCCCCAAGCTGAGTCAACCTTGCTTTGTTCTCTACCTGCATGGAGAGCAACTCAAAGCCTCCTACCTGTTGGAGTTCCTCAGAGGCTCCTCTCCATTCCTCACTGAAGTGTACGGTGTGGAACTTCCCGTTCCCCATGACCACCCTAAAATAATCTTGTTTCAAAAACAAGTGAGAGTACCAAATACTAGCAGACATCACTAACAGAAAGGTAAGAACTTGGCACTCCTGGGTTCTACTTTCAGTTCTGAGGGAGGGTCCCGATAATCCTCTCATTCTTTGACCCCCTTTCTTCATGGAGGGTCTCAGCTTAAGGACAGTGTCTACAGTTTATCATCTGCTCTATGGCAGATAGGGTGCTGGAGTTAAGTATGCATCACCTGATGTGGTCGTTCCTTAGGGCAAGGCCATGAGGAAGGTATAGGACTCCATTTTAACAGATGAGAAAACTGAGGTCCAAAGAGGTGAAGGGACTTTCCCAGAGCAGAAGAGCCTAACAGTTCACCTGGACTCTGCTCTGTCTCTCTGTCTCTTCCTGGCTGAATACAAAAGTCAGAGTCGTGTGGAGGCTCTAGTCTCACATCTGTCTCTTAGTCAGCCTGAGCCTGGGTCATTGCTGTTCTGTCCCACCTAAAAGGCCCACCTGGAGCACTGTTCTGGAGGTCCATTGCCAAGACCCCTGTCCAGAGTTGGCCAAGGCTACTGAGCCTGGCCCACCTGACCCAGTCACTTCCACATGCCTTTTATTGATTAACAGAGACTACCATGTTCAACTACAGAATCTTCCTGTTTCTACGGCTCCTCATCCGAAATACAGGGACAGGATTTCTTTCTTACCTGGACCAGGCACACTTAGTGCCAGACCATCCTAGAGGAGGTGGTCAGGGTGTCTATTTTGCCTTTCCCACCTTTACAAATTGGAGGAGGATGAAGCACTTGGATGTAGTGGTTAATATTTTCTGTTTTTTGCTAAAGGTCAAACTGGCAATGCTGCTCTGGCCATTTCTGGCATCTCCAATGAGTTATTTATGTTTTCATTAGTGTGTCTATGTACCCAGCACACACACCATTTATATACACAGAGATGAGATCTATGCATTTGAAGGATGTTTATGGCCATAGCCTTTCTGCTATTTTGAAAAAAAAAAAAACCTCCAGGAAATATGGTGTTTTTCTCAGAATACCAATATAATAGTTGATATAAAGATTGGTGATGTGTAAGCTTTGACATTACATAAATATATATGGGCATTGTAAAAGTTAACAACCATTTTATTTATAATTATATTGCAGATTGATATTTTTATATCTACATTGTCAATGGTAACCTTTCTGTGTTCTCTTCAGTCTTGGCCCAAAATGTTTAGACTAGATTTTTATGTTTGTGTTTCCTACTGTAACATCAGGGTACACACTGCCTTTCCTAGTCACAGGAGTATTAGTGTCACCCATTCATTCCACCAGGAAAAAAAAAATCTTGTCCCACTAGATCCATGATTCATGGGAGTCTGGTGCACAGTTTGATATCTCTTCATTGCCTGGAAGTAGACTATGTTTTTTTTTAACATACACATAATACTATTTCTCAATCACCACATATATAGAGAGAGATTTAAAAAAAGTTATTTGGTTGGAATGTGAGCCACGGGACTATGAGGTACTCATTATCTGACTCTTCCAGATATTCAAGAATGTAAGTTTCAAACTGTGCTCTTTGCATACATATGAGAAAGTATAAGGAAGATGGCTGTCTGTCCTTAGCTTAGCTCTTCTCTAAGAGGCAAAAAAGCCCCATCTTAAACAGTTGATTCTCTCTACAAAAGACTTCCCATTGAACAAGGAAGTAGTGCTTTGAACTGGCAGGAAGCCATATTGGTATTGCTTTTAAAGTGGAAAGGGAAAAGCTATCTTTACATAACAAGGAGAACTATTGACCCCAGAACAGTCCTGTTTTCTTTCTCGATGGGCACCACATTAAACAATACCTAGATGATACTGATGATTCTCCTGGGGGCATCTCAGTGCATGTGGATGACCAAGTATACTTTTATACAAAGTTAGGACATATAGATTCTGTTCTAGATTCTGCTTCCTGTCAGCTCTGTAACTTCCTTAAGCCTCAGTTTCCTCATCAGTCAAATATGGCTTTGAAAGGTACTCCCAGTCTACTTCATAAGATCACAGATGTAAAAGATTGATATGAGTGCAATGCATCATCTTTCTTTTTTGCCCCATGGAGTTGAGATCAATTCGCTAATGTTCCTTGGCTAAATTAAATCACTTGTTCTCTCATTCAACATATTTTAATCTAATTGTTAAGCTAAGGCTTAAATCTCTGTGTAAATGATGCTATCAGATTCAAGCATATGGGAAGCCCCTGCTGGTAGTGGCAGTTGTATTGTTTCTGGTGGGTGTGCTTAATTTGTACACCACACCTCAAACTAGTCAAAGGCTTTCTGTGAGAGGTGCTGGATGGGCCTTCTGAGAAGGGATGTCTCACCATCTCCTGGCTTGAGAAAGATAGAAGTGGCCCCTGAGGAAAGAGTCTGAGTCAGATCATCCTGTGTGTTCTTTGTCCACTTGAACTCTTTGGGGGTGATTTATTGCTCAGCAGATTGGCCACTCTTTAAGCGGAACAGGTACAGACATTTGAGTCAGGGATAACTGGGAGCCATGCACTTTATATAATAAATAATCATTGGGGATTAAAACTATGGCAGAAAACAGATAAATTCCCTATTCCAAGTCTCACCGTATGGTGGAGACTTCTGACAAACCCTCTAGGAAGGTATTAGGATTTCCACTTTCCCTATGAGGAAAATCAGGTTTGAGTTGTAAAGGGGACTGCCTAACTCGACACCAATATCATGTGGATGGTAAGAAGGAGAATCAAACCTTGGTCTCCAAGTCCTTGTACTCTCTCCTACATTTTGCCTTTTTCCCCATCATGTGCTTGGTTCGTGTTGAGTCAAAAGCTAGTGATGACCACCAAGTGATATCTAGACTAGCAACCAAGGCAGTTGGATGCCTCTGAGCCCAGGTGACACCACCAAAAGAGTGATGTCTGCAGTGGGTTGGAGAGTGGTGGCCACCAAGACTGCAGGTGATCATTGTAATTCTGGAAGGAGGTGGTACAGGTGGACTCTCCTTGATGAGGCCCTAAGTGCTTATGGATTACTACAGCCCCATCTCATAGGGTTTCATGTGTCTAGGTGAGAACCTTCCAAGGAAAAATGGCTCATCCACTACACGTCATCCAGGTCTTTCAGTCGTGGGCTATCTGACCAAAGGGTGACACAGATTTAAAAAAAAAATGTAAACATTTAGCAAACATTCAGTCTTTCTGAGGAAGTAAGTGGTTGGACTTCCATTTGCTTCTCTGCATTACTTTGCCAAAACTTTACATTTATCCTCAGGAGCAGCCATAGGAAATTATTCCCATTTCAATGCTTTCTAGTTTCAATCTATTCCCATTTCAATCATTCTAGTTTCAGTGCTTCTTGGCTTATAGACTTTCATCTTTTACTCTGGTCTGCTCGAATGGTTAATTTTATGTGTCAACCTGACAGGGCCTAAGAATGCCCCGATATTTAGCTAAACATTATTCTGAGTGTGTTCATGAGAGTGTTTCTGGATGATTAGCATTTGAATGGGTGAAATAAGTGAAGGAGATTTCCCTTGCCAATATGGACAGGACCCGAATAGAACAAAGGGTGCAGGAAGGAAGAATTTGTTTCCATTTTTTTCTGCCTCACCACTTGAGCAATACAGTGGATTGAATGTATTGGATGCTGTGTGCCCCCCCCCCCCCAATCCACAAATTGAAACCCTAATCTCCAGGTTGGTCTGAGGAGGTGGAACCTTTGGGATATAGTTGGGTGATGAGGTTAGAGACCTCATGAATGGAATTAATGCCCTTATAAGAAGAGTCCAGAGAGATAACTAACTCTCCCACATTAGGACATAGCCGTGAGTCAGACATCTGTAATCCAAAAAAAGGACCCATACTAGAAGCCATGACCTCAGATTTCCAGCTTCTTCAACTTGAGAAAAGAATGCATTAGAGAAGCCCAAACTCACTACGACAGTCCAAACTCAGCTCATCGCCCCCTCTCCATGATTTCTCTGTTGATGGCTTCAGCCATATACAGAAAGCCCCTTTCTGTGCCCCTGTACCTATCAGCCCCCATTGCATTATCAATGGCACAGTACATTCCTCTTTGCATCTTACCTGTTTGTCTATTCCACTAGATTGGGAATACCTCCTGCAAAGGGTCATGGATTTATTTTCTGTCTCCATAAGACCTATAATAGTGTCTGACATGATGAGATGCTCAGGAAATGTTTGTTGAATGGAAAGTAAATCAACGAGTGAATGGGCACTGAACAGTGAATTGAAGGAAGCATTTTCAGGACTTTTTAAACACTCCCCAGAGATCTTGGACATGGCATGTGGAAAGCTCAGATACCTGATGAGTTCCAGAAGTTCTATTTACCTTTCAATTTGGTTTTGAAGCATGTTATTCTGCTAGATTATGTTAGTGGCCGTGTTTGGACTATCAAATGTGGTTCTGTCTCAGGGGCCAGATGCCAACTCCCTGTCAACATCAACAGTTGTAAGTTTAGAGATAGTAGGGTCTCAGTATATTACTCCCATACTAATAGCAAAGGAGTTTAAATTTTCTGTCTGGCCCAGGTGAAGAAAAGGTTCAACTCCTTGAGGACAAGACATAGGTCTCATTTATCTCAAGAACTATGGCACTGGTCACATGACTTGGCCTATCTTTGGTGTAAATAAATGTTTGTTGAATGAAATGAGCTTGGAGTTATGACTGGTAACACTTTATGCAAAATCCCATTTAAGAATGAAGAAATGCTAAACTTGGGAGAAAACAAAATACCTTTGGATTTTCAAATGACTGATGATAACGTTAATGATTGGGAAGGTCATGATTTTTCTCTCTTCTCTGCAATGAACTCTGTACTTAGAACTTTACATTTATCATCTGAGTTAATCTCTGAATTAAGTCTGCAAATTAAAATTGTATCCCTTTATGCATGAAGAATTAAAGCTCAGAGAAGCTGGGTAATCTGTTTAAGTTCACACAGCTGGAATACACTACAGTTGGGATTGAAACTCGGAGCTGGTTTGAAATCAGTGTTTTTGTGGAGATGACTCAGACTTTATGGTTGGTGATCTAGAGACCAAGTTACCCGGAAGAAAATAAGAAGGCTTTTAGGCATTTAACCTTGGACTCTGCTTGGGGAATTCCTTCAGCAGGAATTCACCTTTGAATTTGAGTCTGATTGTAGCTTGTAGAGGGGTTTCCGGCATGCTCAGAGAGTACAGACTTCCACTGATGTTCTGTAGCCTCAGGGGTTCTTGCAGGGTTGAGATGGTCTTTGAAACGAAAAGATCAAAAGCACAACCTCTGACTTTCAGATATTGTTCCAACCTCCAGCATTCCTCTCAATTCACTGCAATCTGTGCCCTTTTCTTCTTAAAAGATAATTTAGACTCTGGCAAGATGGTTGCCCATTTGGTTTGCGTGTGAGAATGCAAGTAGATGAAATTAGCATTGCAGGCACTTGACAGTTGCTTTATTAATTAGACTGCTTTATTTAGCAGACACTTTTCTATCATCCTCCTCTTGCATATGCAGAGTAGGCAACTACTTATGTGTTGTGAATTGAGGAGTTCTGGGTTGGCCTCCTCTCGTCCAAAAATAGCTCCCCTATTAGCTGTCCTCAGACCTAGAGTCTTCCTATAGATAAGCTTCTGTGTCCTGGCTAGTTGTAAATTTCAAATTAACCCCAATGGGGTAGAAAGGAATCCTGGAAGTTATACTTAGAAAAAAATGCTAGAATTTCTCTTGTGCAAGCTCCCACCTGTTCTAAAATAACTTTTCTACCATTTTTTTTTCCCAGATCTGGCCATCTAGCTATTGCATGAATGCTTATAGTGGAGGGGTGGCCTCCTATCATAGTTAACTCTCTCTTCTGGGTAAAAAAATTCTTTCTTCTGCAGAGCTCACATCTGTTTCTGTAGATTTTTTGTCAACATGGAGAGTGTACCAAAAAATGGTGAGGATATATAAAGGTTAGTAGGCAGATACCTCTGCATCTCCTAATTTCCCCCACTCCTTGGAAGATGACTCAGTTTTCTCCATCAATGCTTATCAGTGCTTTTCACTGTGAAGCTCAGATTTCCCCATCTAGTCTGTGAATTTATGTATCACTATACTCTCTAAAATATTTGAGATTTTCTTCTCTGGGGATCTCTCTCTTTTAATGTTAAATGTTCTTTCAACATTTGATGCTCTCTTATTTATCTCTAAAACAAAACTCAAAATCATCACTTGATCTTTCTATTCTTATTCAATTTTTTTCTTTAAGTATCAAATTCCTTGACTGTATAGATAGTCTTCACTTCAATTTCCCTTCATTTCTCCTTCCTTCCTTCCTTCCTTCCTTCCAACCATCCATCCATCCATCCATCCATCCATTCATCCTGCTTCTTTAGTCAATCATCTGGTCACAAAGGTGTTTTCTAAGTTTTACCTAAGTGACAGAAATAAGGAAGCTCGTTCTGTGCTTATGGGAAATTGGAAGCTGATAACAAAGCCTCATGTCTGCCCTAAGCAAACAGCCCATTTGCCTGCCCTCCATTGCCATTTTGCTACCCATAATATCACTAGCGGTTGTCTCCATGGCAGAGTCTTAAAAAGAACCATATTTGAAGACTGCGGGGGAAACGTGGCTTTCAGACACCCTCCATGAGTTACAGGATATAGAGGTGGTGCTGAGGCTATCATCTGCCACCACCAACTAACAGATCACCTTTTTGCCTCTTCAGCATCTATGAACAAACCTACGTTTGTATTTAGCTTTCAAAAGACCAATGACAACACAAATATGCTTCTACATAATAACAACAAGACTCTCCTACAACATAAGTGTTCTCATTCTCTCCAGGAAACAAGAGAAACAAAGTCACAATTGTCACAGTAACTAGCTCTGCATGACATTCAAGTACCTGTATCAGTCATGATTATCTATAATAACTTATCACTTAAAGACTAAATTGTAAGTTCAAATATGACCAGCCAAACTGTACAAAATAATGAGGGGAATAGAGACTGAAAAATAAAATATAATAAATGTAAGTATCTGAACACCAATCAAGGATATACACAGCTATTGTACTTTTAGTTTATGTAATTGGTGGAGGACTTACTTGGCATTTGAAATTTGCTTTTTTCCACTATCCATTCCAGTTCCTCTTTGCCCCCTACCAGACTTTTAGATGATCAAAGTTCTTTACCTGATGGGGCGACTTGAATTTTTTACTTTGAAAAAGTCTATATCTGACTGTTGAGTTTGACAACCCAATAACTTTTGCCATTGGGTATGGGATCAATAGACAGTTCCACTAGGAAATTCTTGACATATGTGGATTATTGACATAGTGTTCCCTGCCCCTATTATTTAAGAGCACTTCTATTTTTCTTTCACAATGAATAAATATCATCAAAGACAACAAGAAACCATTTTCTTTGCCTTTTGGACTGGAAAGCCAGGTAGCCGTCTCAACTTACAGTTCAATGGAATGATTGTTGAGTTCCTCAGTGAAACTATTACTACCTCAGCAACCAGCAGATCTCAATGTTAAAGCGTCAGAAAGAAGAATTTTGAAAGTTGGTTAGAGGAGTAACAACAAGGGTGGCCACTCTTGCTTTCATCGTCTCCCGCCATTTTATTTTGGTGTCAGAGAGGGAGTCCTTTATAGGTGGCTGATTCACAGCCTACACTGCAGTTTTTAAAGATTGCTTCCTGATTCTGAGCTACTGCCATAACTGAGTTTTTATTAGGCCACTGCAATATTCTAGAAGGTCAGTGGTTTCAGAGTGATAGAGAAAATGGTTAGAGAAGTGAACCCTGAGGGCACAAGTCCATCGCCTGACTCATCCTGCTGAAATGAATTTCTTTGTAGGAAGCAATGTCATATGGAAGTAATATTATGGAAATAAAGGTATTTGGTGGGTTCAGGGATAAATCTATCCGAAGCATAGGGATATATAAAACAAATCCAAATCCAGAATAAGTCTATTTTAGTGAGGACAAATTGCTCACCCTTCACTAGAAAGAGCCCAGTACAATCTAACTGCCAACAGGTGTCTGGCTTCTTCCCTAGGGAATGATGTCATATTGTCAACATGGTTTCCATTTCTGATTTTGGCGGGTGGGGTATTTGGCAATGGTAATAACAGCCAGCAGAGATCCATATTGTTGAATTAATGTATAACTTCAATCAATGTCCTGATCATGCCTCTCAGGAGCCCACTGGCTGGTGGGGAGAGACCTGAACCTGTCTAGAGTGGCTTATCTTCTCTACTTAGTTATTGAGATTGACCTTCACAGTAGGTTCCCCTTGGTGAAGGGTTGACTGAGTCACAGACACCTCTGTTCTCAGTGCCTCTTCTTACAGGTTCATGTCCCTAGTATTTCTTTCTCAGAGCTCCTGGTCATTTCTCTGATCCAACTCCATCCTCTCAAGCCTTTCCCATGTGGCCAAACCATTGGTTACTGCTCAGGAAGCAATGGAGATCTACATCGCTGGCCATCTCTCCTTGAGGGCAAAGTTTGATCCTTTGTGTTGTAAAACTGTTCCTCGAGTGGACTTTTGATTGACCACCTATTTCTATCTAGAAGTTCGAGTACTGATTGAGGAAAAGCAGGACCTGAGGGTCAGAATGGAGACACTTATATGAATTCTGATGAGACCCATATTTCAACCCTCCACTCTGTGCTGAGCTCTCTTATCAAGAGGGTCTGGTCTTCTCTTGGATGCAGACACTGTGATGACCTCCCCGCAGGCATTTCACTTCTCAGGGCATGTAGAACTCAGCAGCCCCCAGGAAGATGTGCAATAGCTGTTGATAATCTCAGCTGTTCATCTCCAAAGGGGTGCTCTTCTAGAAGCTTCTGCAGCACTTCATGCTTACCTGCCTGATGCAGGAATAACAAGAGCTTTAGCTGTTTTCCCTCTTCCAAACTTCTGTGGTGCTTCTCAGGGAAAGATTCAAAAAAGGAACCAATCTGGCAAAAGAGTCTAAGAGATGTGGTTCTTGGGCCTCTGCCCAAGTTCTGCCAGGGAGAGCTTAGGATAGCAGAGACAATGACAAGTCCCAGCAGCCACCATTCACCCGAAGGACCTGGCAATGGGAACACTTTGAGGCTCTGAGCATAAGGAGAGGTGTTGACGAGGGAAGGAGGGAGATTTCTGTGAACCAGCTATTTGGGAGTTTAGAAATACAATAAAATATCTTCGATTGGGCAAAAGTTTTAACATCACCAGAAACAGTTTCATAACTGCCCTTGCTTGAAAAAGTAGTTTTCCAGGACAGAAAAGTGATATAGTCAGTCTCATACAAATGGCTTATGTCCTGGTAAACACTGCTTAAAGTTTTAAAAAATTAAAATTTCCATAGATTCCTTGAAAGTGGTTAAAAATGTAGCTCCCTGTGCAAGCAAACAATTCTCTGTGGGATTTGCAAGAGTTGTTTGGGTTTATAAAAACGCTGAAGCCTTTCTCTCATGGATGTGTTTTCTCCTGAGCATGAAATATGTTCCAGTGGAAGCCAGAAGAGTGATAGAGCCAAGGAGTGAGTGAGACACATGTGTTCATTGAGAGGTTTCGACAAAGCATCCGGATGGGGGCATCTGTTATTAACAGTGGGAGCTTAATTGCACTCTTATTTCTCTTGGCCCATGCCGAGAAATAAGCCCAACCATCCCCTTTGGAGTGATTGCTGAAATGTGAGCTCTCTGGAAAAGAATAGGGCTTAACATTTGAAAAATGTGTACTTTCTTGGCATCAGTGCCCAGAGTGTCTGAATTCTGAATGATGCATACATGATTACTTCTGATTAATATTTTAATTCTCAATATTGCACCAACAGGGAGAATTTGATGACTTCTATAATAATAGGGACAAGGATTTTGATCCAGGCATCAGAAGCAAACTTCACTATATCTGCAAGGAATCCTGATGCCCCAGGAAAACCCAGATCTGCCTTCATATACAGAAACCAGGCTCCAGATTCACTAGAAAGGAGTGGGTCTGTGTTGAGATCCTTTTTAGGGAACTAGGATAAGCTAATAGGGAGCTTCACACCAAGGAAAGAGATCCCACAGTTGGGCCCAATCCTACAGTTGCAGAGTTGGAGAGGACCTCTTCCTGTGGCTATTGCGGCTACCCCGGTAGGCAGGAAGATGGCACTGCAGGTTGAGGCAGGGTAGAAAGTGAAAGCTGCAAGGAAGGGCACCCTAGGATTCCAGAAGGAGCATGCCTGGTTCCAGCAGGGGACTGGGATGGGAGGGTCAGGTCTGCTTTGTGGCTGATGGCCGGGTCCTGGGGTTGCTTTTCCTACTTGTGCTTGTGGAGGTGGAGTTGACAAGTCATGGCAATGGTGTGAGACTTGTTAACACCTCAAGACTTGGTGGTGTCAGGAATTGTACCCCTATGTGGCTCTGAGGAGCAAATGACAAACAGCCTCCATTTGTAGACTTTTCTTCTTTGTAAAGGTCCTTCGATGAGCACTTTTTGTTTTGAAAGCACTGTGCTGGGCACCAATTTGCTGGATGTGTGTGTGTGTGTGTGTGTGTTTAAACCATCATAAGACACAGGGGATCAAGGGATGTCATGACTCATGAGGACTCAAATGCCTTCTTCCACTCAGCTCTGATGTTCTCTGAGTTAATGTAACTCTTATGAAGATTCACTCCCTTTGAAACCTGCCCTATGATTTTGCAAGCATGGGTACAGGAGTAAAGCAAGTTTCTCTTTCCTGTTTGTTCTGGTTTAAGTGCTGAGATGGTCTTTTTGGATCAAGTTAGAGCCCGTGAGCATGTCTGGTCTAATCTCTCTGGACAGGGAGATTTCAGTGTTCTGACTGGCTGGGCCTGGCTCATGCATCTGCTAGATAAGGGATAGGAACAGAATTATTGTACCTGAGCCACTTAAACTGAAGGGGGGAGGATGGGTGGATCCCCAAGATAAATTAGGGTCTATAACCAAGAAAAGAGGTAGGAAAAAATAACAAGTGTGTATGGAGAACAAGGGAAATTAGGCAAGCAAGCCTAGTTCATAAAGCCATCAGCATGTGGTGTGCCACTATTGTCTCAATTATGGATATCGTTTGATTAGAATGACTGCCTAAAACTCTGACTTGAGAAAAATTCTGAGGCTGAAGTTTTGCATCCTAGCTTACAGTAAAAATCAGTGCCTCATGGATGCAGAAGCGAAGGCTGCTGCTATAAGTGTCATGTGTTTGTCAACCCTGACCTAGAAGGTTCTTTCTTTCACCCTGCAGATCACGTATGTGTTTTAAGTGATATGTTTTTGTTTTTTCCTTTGAGAAAGAGAACATGAATCTAGGAAGATCTCTTTCCTACTGGAGATGAGCAATATACTCAAGTGTCTCTTGCTTTGATGAAAGTTCCTGGGTATCCTGCTCTCCACTTCCTTCTGTAGAAATCAAGGTAAAGCAGAGAGCTCGGCAAGTATTATCAAGATCTGGGTAGAACTGTGGAGCAGCACCAGGGAGTGCTTGAATGCTTTTGCTTCTAGCACAATTACATTGTGAATGAGCCAATTGTGTGGAAGATGTAAAATGTTTCCAAGTGGATTTCTCATCTTGACAAACTCCTCCGCTAACCACCAGGGAGCGCAGAGCTCTTTAGCAGTTAACAGAACAGGCGCTAAGGATGAGAAGTTGGGATGCCAGTGGCCCCAGCCCTCCCCACACTGAACAGTACAGTCAGCTGAGTCCACTGTGTTCTGTGGCCACCACTCCTGGCCTTGTGGCACACTCCTATGCATGGGCTTCCTGCTCTGCATTTCCTCTCTCAGCTGACGTTTCCCATTGTAAGACCTTGAACTTCACTTTTTACCACCATTGCTCAGGCACAAGTCAGTTTCCACCATGGTCATCCTATGAGGTTGGCAGAACATGTGTTTTTATAATCATTGCTCCAGAGTATAATATCCCATGTCCATTTGCTCATTCATCTAACTTTTTCCAGTATTTCCTGTGTGTCAGGTACATTGCTAAGTGCTGAGCACGCAAAGATAAAAATGCTGTTCCGCACCCTTGACCTTGAGATGCTCACATTTACCCCCTGGACACAGGGCCACCGAATCACTGTTCTTGGAAGTACAATTTATTCCCCTCACCCAATGCAGATTCTCCTCCTAAGATCCCATATTATGCATTCCACTGGAGGATAGGGCTTTCCTAAAATGATCTGCTCCTGAAGGCAGCACAGGATTTTTGCAGCAAGACATTTCTCTAACAGTTACCTGAGGTGTTTTTCCTGCGTGGAGAAGAAGTCCTGGTTGTATGGATGCAGAGAGAACTGACTGGTAGGAGGTTATCCCAAGAACAAAGGAAGATAACTCCCTAAAAATTTCTCTGTTCAAATGGTTGTTGATATCTCTCTGAAGAATTTTTAAAGAATGGTCTATAAACACCACACTTTGGAGTCATGTTTACAGAACCATCTATCATGTTTGCAAAGATCTTGAGGCAGGAATCTCTGGGCTCTGCATAGACCCAGCAATGCTATCCTCTGGGTATTGTGCAAGATGCCTTTGAACTACTCCACAGTGAACCAGGGGATCCTGGGGCCTCTTGAATCCTGGGTCAAATACCAGGAAATTCTATGCTCTTCTCTCAATTGTAGGAGGTATTAGAAAGGACATTAAAGTTATTTTTCTGCAATCATCTAATCCAATGCTTAAGCCAATGGTTTGTTTTTAACCACTTTCTGGAAAAGTTGTTAAAAATAAAGGATATTTTTAAGTTGATAAAGAGAATATTCTTATTTTTTCTTCCAGGGTCAGGCTGTCCTAGCTGGAGATAGAAATGTTGAGGTAACGTGTGTGCACCCTTTTGGAGGAATTCTGCCACTTCTACAGAAAAGCACAAACCCACCATCCTGTAGAACTGGGAAGACGTCATGGTGAGCCACAGAAGGCTCTCTGGACAGCCTTCACTCTGGTGACCAACAAAGAGCCTGTCTGTGGATGGTGGCCCGTGCTGTCATAGACAAAGGAAGCAGAATAACCCTCCACACTGCTAGCGGGTTTCTTTGCCTTTTTATGCTCTGCTCTCTCTCCTTGGGCAGTTGGGGGCTTTGGGGAGCATCAGGCTGGTAGAGTTGGAATGGGGTTGTGACCAACAGTTTTTTTGTCCTTTTCATGCCTAATAAATCTACCTGGAGAATCCAGAAAATCACTCAGTCCCACAAGGCTGAGTGACATTGCTTTCTCCTCCAGAGCATACTCTCTGGGGATAATTAGGATTCAGTTATGCCAAGTCCATTTAGATTTTTAAAAATTCTTAAACCTTTCTGTTTGACCCAGTGCTGCCCTGACAAAGAATACAGAGGGTCTAGTTAATTTTATCCCACAGTTTTCAACTAATATGAGGCAAAATCCAATTATAGATGTGAAATTGCCTTCTTGACTGCATGCTCATGGTTGAATGTCACTGAGTCACCATGCACTCTTAGGAAGAAACAGTTTATCTTCAACATCCTCCGCAGTAAAGCGCCACCTGTAGCAGTGAATCACTGAGAACCGGAGGCTGTTTGAGCTGAACCTTTGCATACTAGCAGCCTCAAGCACTCTCACGGTCAAGGCCTTCGTTAATCTCTATTCACGGCAGATGTTACTTATTGTCAACTACTCACAAGGGCTCAGATCTGCTTTTTGTTGTGCTGTCCTTTGTAGGCATCCAAATGCAGTGGGACTGGTCTCCTCTAAAACCGGGCTTCTGGGGGCTGCTGTCCACTGTCCTGAGAATGGCTGTGTCTATTTTTTGGAGAAACCTGGGTTTCATCCCCTGATGAGTCCAGACCTTGTAAATTCCTTTATTCCTCTGTCCTGTCTCTGTCCCATCTATCTTGGTGATCATCTTTAGTCTACAGGACACTGAGGAATCTTTGCTATACCAACGTTGGTCTGGGGAAACCTGGGTGACCTCTTTCTTCTCCTAATATTTCCAACCATGGCCAAAGGGGTCCCATGTTGGACATGGTGATTCTTAAAAGGTTTTTAAATTTTTCCATCTGTGTCTGGGGCGGGGGGGGGGAGCACAAAATGAGCTTCATTTTTCTTGGATTCTACAAAAATTTTCATATGATTCTGTTTCAGAGTTTGTCTTAGAAATAAAGGGAAGGAAGTAGAAGGGAGAGAGGTCTTCTCTTTCTCTTTTTATTCCAAAATACTGTGTCCTCCTCTGCCTTCCTGCCTGGCAGGACCTTCCCCTGCATCATCAGCTTCTTCCTGAGATGGCATCTACCTTCCCTTTCCTGAGGCCAAGCTAAAAGAAAACTCAACACACACATAAAAACAAACAAACAAAAAACCCCTAAACAATCCCAGGATATCCCAAATGCCAGTGGATATTTCAAAAATTGTCCTTGTTGCTAAAGCAAGTTTAAGATTAAAAAAAAGTTCAAGCACCTCTACTCCCTTCTCCTTCCCTATGAGAAGCAAATGCAAAGAGCCAAGGGAATGGGTATGATTCTTCAAGGTCACAGATAACAAATGCAAATAGCCACATAGGTTCAGGGTGTTTAGGTACCACCACACTGGGAAGACAATTAAAGGGGTTTTGCATAAAAATAATTTTTGGCATAAAAATGATCTCTCCTTTCTTCTATCTGGGTTCTGGGTTTCTTTTTTTAATTTGGCAAAGGCAAAAAATTTTTTAGTATTTTTTTCTTTTAGATATCTATGCCAGTAGAGTATATCTTGGCATAATATACATACATAGAGTATAGCTTATTCTAATTAAGATTCTATTCTTGTGGTTGTACATGATGTGGAGTTTCTCTGGTCATGTATTCATATACAAAGACAGGAAAATTATGTCTGGTTAATTCTACTGTCTTCCTGGGTTCTGGATTTTTACGATGTGCCTTTGCAATCTCTCACAGCTGTTTCTGGATCTTGGCCACTTTGAACCCAGGCACTGGATCAGTAAGAGGTGGCATGAGAGGTCAATGGAAATGCATGGCAGAGTGTCCCACCCGAATTCCTTTTCTCAGAAAGGGTGATCATCTTGCCATGCCTTGAGCTCATCTTTAACTTCTGAGCTTTCTGGCTGAGGGCCGTTAGTTATCACCTTGTCAAGAATTATCCCCCCAGACCCTGTGCAAAATGACCACCTATACCTGGTGATCTGCTCTGAAAGTTGAAAATTTCTGAACACCCTCTGAGACATAAGGTAGGCTGAACAAATAGGAAAGAGGGCAGAAAAGAGAGTTGTTCTCACCTACCTACTGGGATGCTGAGCCAGGCGGGGACTTTGCTAAGCCCTGTTGCCCTCCAGCAAAGCCTGGGAGTGTATGAAGTACTCAGAGGTCCACTTTGATTGGAGGTTGAGTGGCAGGTGAAACCCAAGGACTGGATCCATTTGGCTGTGAATACTGCTCACTAGCAAACTGAATTGACTGTAGCTTTCTTTTTTTGTAGCCATTTTCTTGATGTCAGTTTTACAAAAGCTCCACATTTTTTTTTTCTTAAAGGATGCCTTTTCACTTGGCAATCTATCTTATGATTCCTTCCTTGTTATTTCTTCGGCCTGCTATTTAGCACTGACTTTCTACAGGTGTGCCCAGAGCCCACAGTCATTCATCAGAGTGACTTCCTCTGAATCTGTCTCCCACAGGAGCTGCCAGCATGTCCTCCTTTTGTTTTGATATGACAAGATGACTTTAACAGCCAAATCCCCACTGTTAATTCATGTGGAGGAGATAGAACCTTCTGATGGATTCCCTTTCCCTTCTACCACACCACTGAACACACGATTTGATACTAACTGATTCTACACATGCGGTAAAACATGAAAAGATCACAATGCCTTTTTGGAAAGTTAAGCAAGCGCCTTCCAATTTTTTGATGCTGCTTTTCTTCCACAAAAATTAACCTGGAGAGTAGTTGATTTTCTTCTCTCAAGGAAGCTCTAAAAAGAGAGAGGAGATAAAATTGTGTTATTGAGGGCCATCCTTGAACTTGGCCTTATATCAGCTGCAGGAGGAACAGGGAGCCTTGCCTTGGAATTCACCACATAAAAGAAGATCAAACAGCTCAGAGAACCTTGGAGAAGTCTCTGCAGCCACTGGAAGTGCTTTCTGTGCTCGAAGACTTTGTAAGTCGTCTCCTTCTAATCATTTAAAGGCTCCTGAAATGTCTCTTCTTTTTTGCCCACTCATTTCTGGGAAGTGAAGGGTCATCAGTATTAGTAAAATATTGGTTTTGCTAACAATGAAATTAATGATGATGATAGCTGCCATTTGTCGGCACCGAGGTTGCCTCAGAAGTGCTACGGCGGGCACTGTTGTGTTTAATACTTGCCATGATTCTGCAAGACAGACATTATAATCTCCAGAGCACAGCTAGAGAACAAGGCTCAGCTCAATTAAGTTACTTGTTGAGGAACCCTGAGCTAGCAGTAAATGGCAGAGAATCCAAACCCAGGGCTTTTTGACTTCACACCTGTGCCCTTTCTGCAATTGCAGTTTAGTTCAATTTTATTGCAGGTCTTTTCTCTTTCTTCAGTCTCTCTTGTCAATGTCAATAGTACTTCTTTGATTTTCCTGAAAAAGGCTTAATAAAAGCAATGGGTCAGGGTTTTGAGCAGTGACGCCTGAAGCAGAGAGAACATCCTTAGAAGATCTCAAGTGGTAAGTACAGGAAGCACACACACATGCACACACACACGCCACTCTTATTTATTTTATTTCAGAAAGGAGTAGCTTATTTTGTTTTCATTGTGAAAGATTCAAACAATGTGGAAGTATACAGAAAAATATAGCTTTGGGTAGATTTTTTTCAAAAGTATAGATGCTGTGATCCTCCTTGGAGATTCTGATTAGAGGATGTGAGATGAGGCCTGGGGCTGGGAGAGGCCTTTCTTTTTACACAACCTATCCAGGTTATTCTGACCCCTGATCCCAAGCCTGAGCTAAATAACGATGCCCTTCTCTAGACCAAGGTCAATCCTTGCAACAATGGTTTCTCTACTGGCCTACATTGCATGCCCTTTTCAGATCTCTTCTAACTCCCTTTCTGAGTGGGAAATAGAGCTGCTGCTGGCTTGGGAACAGGAGCATTAGAATGGAAGATGAAGGATGTGGAGGGGCCTGAGTATTTCAGACATCCTTTCCATCCCTTAGGATATAATACCTGGAATTGGCATGGCAGACATTCAGTACGTCTTGATTTTCCAGGAAATTGTATTATCTTCTTTCTGAGATGCAGTGTGATACATCAGGAAGAATGGCTCTGCATGCATGAGGCAGACATGCTTGGCCAGGTGTTGGGTTCTTTCCCTTAAGCTGATGTGTAGGGACATCATGGGAACCAGTGGTCTTGACATTAGACTTCTATGTTTGCATTTAGCCCTCTCACCTCCCTGGGCAACTTCCTTAATCGCTTTTGATCTCAAAGTCTTCCCGTATGAAATGAGAATGGGAATGAGTAGAGCATTCATTTAAGAGTTGACAAGATAATCTGTGCCGAGTGCTTGATGCTTTGTCTTAGACTTCTAGGCTCTATTTATCTTGTTCAAGTCATTTAGCTGCTCTTGGAAGTGAACTCTTTCTTGAAAATTACCTATAAAAACATCTATCAAATGTTCTGGTTTATTGTAAATATGCAATAAATCCTTGATCCTTTTTTAATCATTATGAAAACACCAGACTATATAAAAGAGTGTTAGGGACAAGAAAGGCCCTGCAGTCTAAGCAATAAAGAGGAAATCCCTTGAGATTGGCCACCTCTGCTCATAGATCTGTCTTCCTTTACCTCTTCAAGGTGATGAAAGGCTCAATACTCTTCCTGGTCCCAAGGAGGCAGGAAGCCTTTCAAAACAGGTAAACCACAGGAGAATAGCACATCTTTGGTCCAGTCGAGATGTCAGTGCCTCCATCTTCAAGAGAAGAATCTGTTCTGCAACCATTGTAAGGAGATCAGCAAACACTTGTAAGTGGTGCAAGTCACGTGTGTGATTTATGGATGCCCAGTTATTTAATTTGACTGCTGCCCTGGAAAGATACCTTGGCTGACTGAAGTGTAAAAGAGACAGGGAGAATAGTGTCCATGGAAGTTCCTTGACCTTGTTTGTATGCTTGTTTATGTGCTTATAAAACCAAGGTATAAAAGAAAGATTAAAAAAAAAAACAAAAAACAAACCTCCAGCAACTTGTGGTTTGGGAGCCGTTCTCTACTTCAGAGAAGCATTTGAAATGAAGCTTTTCAGACTCTTTTCTCCAACTTCACCCCTTCTCTTCTGTCAGTGGCTGCTGATGATGGGGACCTTTACAGGTCAGCTCATCCATCCTCCAGCCTGTTGACAGATCTGTTGCTCTGCAAAAAAAAAAAAAAAAAATCTCAGACAGATGAGTGACTGTCCCCCTTTTCAGAGCTTTCCTGAAAAATAGAACATCTTTCATGCTCTGTAACCCACAATGGTAAGTATGTCTCAGATTAGCACAGCCTTCAAAAGCAGAATACTCAAGAGTTCCATGGGGGTGACATGGATGTCATGATTTAGATGTTAGGTGTCCCCCAAAAGCTCATCTAAGAGACAATGCCAGAAGGTTTAGCGGTGAAATGATTGGGTTCTGAGAGCCTTAATCCAATTAGTGAATTAATCCCCATCAGGGGATTAACTGGTAGTTGAAGCCAGGTGGGATGTGGCTGGAGGAGGTGGGTCCTGGGGCATGCCTTTGAGGTCTATATTTGGTGAACTGAACTTGCTCTTTCTCTTCTTCCTGGTATGATGTCTTGAGCCACTTCCCTCCACCACAGTATTCCCCCATGATGTTCAGCCTCACCTCCAGCCCTGAGGAATAGAGCCAGCTATCCATGGAATGAAACCTCTGAAAAAGTGAGGCCCCCAAGTCAACTTTTCTTCATTAAAATTGCTCTTGTTATATCTTTTGAAAACGGCAGCAAAAAAGCTGACTAAAACAATCGATTATGCATCTTCAAGTAAAGAGGACATGGAAATCAAGTATGTAAGGGTCAGAAATGAACAACTCTATACTTGCCCTGTGACCTCACTGACAATACCACCTATTGTTTCCATGGGAAATCACCTCCACTTCCAGCAGCTGTTTTTCAATTTGATCTAATGTTGCATTACCCCATTCAAGGTAGTCAATTAAGCCATCAAGACCTCCATTTAGGATAGGCAAAATAATTTTTCCCTGTGCAGAGCTGAACCTTAGTAGACCAAGTTGGCACTTACCCTCCTGGGTGTGGCTTGAGGGCTCCCAAGTCCCTGGTGCTTAGGATTTTTATATCCCATATATTTTTAGTTTCCTTATTCAGTACCCATGCACACATATACTCTTAAGTCATTCCAGTGTTTCTCCCTGCAAAAACTGCATATATTTCCTGGAAGATTTTGTGTCTGGTGCTGTTGGATGGCTCTAGGCACACTGGGTCAGTGTCAACTAGTCATACCAGATGTGTCTGGCTTGCTGGAACTGAGTGCTTCTCTCTGCCCTCTTGATTGATCTCTGGCCTCTGCTTTCACATTGGGAGGACTGGAGGATGGCCTAGGAGAACTTTCTGTCCATGGTACTGACATAACTGCATCACCCCTGTCCAAATTATCCCATGATGACACTAACAGTCATGACCCTCTGTGATCAATGTTCCTGCCAGGCACTTACCCCTTAACTGGCTTTGTGAGTTAGCATGCCTTTGTTTGTAAGTAAGAGAAGACGGTGACCAAAATTTGGTGGAGTGATGAAGAAATTTATTATTGAATCTAATGATGCAAATGAAATATTGCTCTAGGTCTGACACAATAAGAAGCCCAGGGATGACATTGAGAGGAGTCTCCCCAGTCTGCCGTCCTCAGTGTTTTCCCTGAGACCTCCAGATGTCTCCCTCTTGCTCATAAATTGACTTCTGTTTTCCAGCAGCTACATTCAGATCTTGCAATGCCCGGGGCATAAAGACATTGTTTCTTCCAAGGTCTCCTTCTGAAAAGAGAAAGGCCTCCTTTACCAGAGTCCTTGAGAACTTTCCTCCTGCGTCACTGGCCAGCTGATTGAATGCTGATCCATCAATTTTCACAGCAATAGGAATATGACCCAAGATTGGGCTGAGGCTGAATCCATATTATCCTGGGCACCCAACCCTGAGGGAGGAGGAGGGACACCACTATCAAGGGTGTCTATAAGCAACTGAGCAATCTTGGACAAATGTACTTCTTTTTTTTTTTTTTTTTTTTTTGAGAACTGGTTCATGATCATAGTGTTCATTTGCTTGATTGACAGCAATGGCCTGGGGTTTACACTGACTGCTGAAATCAAGAGAGACACGATCTTCACCCAACTCCAAGTTTAATTTTAAGAAAGGTCAGGAAACAGGAAATAGCACAGCACACACATTAACAATGTAACTGAGATCTCTGGGGGTTCCCAAACTTTTAAATATTTGCACATTACTTTGTACTTGAACAATTCATTACCACAAGACAAAGCCAAGAGGGCACAGACAGTGACCCATTCTGGGGATCTATGACTTTTATACCCTGCTACACCTGGTTGCGGGGTGACTGACCAGAGGTCATTCCCAGTGCAGCTGCATCTCATCAATAAGTAGTCTCTTATCAGTTGCAGGTTACTCAAAAAGTAACCTGAATGATGAGGCTCTGGTGCTCAGTCTTCACATTTTCTTGCATTTATCTTGGAGGTATTATACTTCTCTAAATTCCTTAAGTGAGCTTTGCAAGAAAGATTCAACTGAAGATCAAATCTGGGGTTCCCCTCAGGCTAGAGAAAAGGCCACTACTAGCCATTGACCCTTCCCTTCCAAGTTTAAAATGCATGCTATATTAAGCATTCTAACAGAGTGATAGGAAAATGATGTGCACTAAATAAACACTAGTGTCCTAACCTTTTCCTTTCTGCCATTCACTGTCATTTTTATTCTCCTCTGTGCCATTCTCAGTTAACTGAAAGAGATTCTGTTCAATGGTTTTGTGTGGTCTTTCACTTAGATTTGGGTCCATTAATATTCTTTCTACAAATGCATGGCAGTGAGCATTTCTTTTAGAATTTTTGTCAGGCTTCCAAGCAGTTGAAGGGTTCTGGGTATTTCTGAGGAAGCAGTTGGTTGCCATCACTTATCAACCCCCCCCCCCTGGACCCAGCCATTTGAGCATGGCCATAGCTCAAGAAGGTGACAGTAAGATTTAGGGTGCAATTCTTCTTTCAGACATGTTTGTGTGTATATGGTTTCAGGCTTAAAGGGAATAAATTGCTAATGGAAAGACTGTCACCTCCTACCTGTGTAATTTCAGGAAAGTCACTTAGTAACTAATGGTAGCCTCATTTCTCTCATCATGGAGAGGGGGACAACATCACCTGTTGTCCTAGTCTGTACAGGTGGTGCTATGATTTAGATATGTGGTGTCCCCCCAAAAGCTTGGGTCCAAATGTATGGAGTCAGCCAAAAACGGACTGAACCTCTGCAGCCATGATCTAAAATCAACTTTTCCGCCTTTAAGCTGTTCTTGTCAGGTCTTTTGCTCATAGTGATGAAAAACTGACTAAAGCAAGTGGCTGAAACCAAATAATAAACACTGGGTAGCTTATAGACAAATGGGAATCGATTTGTCACAGTTGTAGAGGCTGGAAAGTTCAAGGTCAAGGTGCTGACAACTCAATGCCTGGTGAGGGCTCTTTTCCCAGGTTTCAGATAGCTGTCTTCTCCCTGTGTCCTCACCTGGTGGAGAGAGAGGGAGGGAGCACAGAGGGAGGGAGGGAGGAAGGGAGGAACTAGGAGAGGGAATTAGAGAGATGGAATAGAGATGGGGAGGAGGGAGGGAGGGAGGGAGGAGAGAGGGGAGAGAGGGAGAGACGGTGGGGGGGGGAGAGAGAAACTTTGTGGTCTCTTCTTTTGTCTATAAGCTACCCAGTGTTTATTATTTGGTTTCAGCCACTTGCTTTAGTCAGATGGGAAACTAATCCCATCACAAGTCCCTACCCTCATGACCTCATCTAAACTTAATTGCCTACCAAATATTCTGTCTCCAAATACCATCACACTGGGGGTTAGGGCTTCAGTGTATGAGTTTTGGGGAACACAAATATTTAGTACATAACATTAATCTTTCCCAGGATGAAAGATGTGAGAGTAGAGGAGAAAAATCCTTGTAACAGACAAGGGAGGGACCCTCTATAGTCTGAATATTTGTGGCCTTCTTAAATTCATTTATTGAAACCATAACCACCCCAGTGATGGCAGCAGGTGGGGCCTTCAGGACATGATCCTGCTAAGAGGGTGGAGACCCCTTGAATGGGATGAGTGCCCTTATAGGAGCTCGCTGTCTTTCTGTCACGTGAGAACATATCAAGAAGTTATAGCCACTGAAATAGACTGAGACAGGAACCCTGCTGGCAATTTATCAAATCACATAGACCATCAAGAGAAAGAGAAACAGTCTGTGCAACTTATGCCTCTCTTAGAAGGAGGGGAAAGCCCTGCTCAGTCCAGGAGGACCTGTCCCCTATGCATAGATGGATCCAGACACCTGCTTAACCCTTCTCTCCATCTCTCTGGCCCTGAAAACACCTGCAAGCTAAATCATGGTCCAGGGGGCAGGCTGGGATGGGATTGGGGTGTGGGTACCTGCTTTCAGTGCAGTGAACCAAGTGAGTCTGGTACTCCTTTAAAGTACAACAGAGGGAGGTAAAGCCATCATCTCCACTTCATAGATGAAGAAATCAAGGTTTGAATGGTAGAAAGCTTACCTGAGACCACATTCTCATCAGGTATGAAGGAAGATCCCTGTGTCTCCAACTTTAGCGATTGATTGCCCACATCCTTTCCACCCTGCTTTAGCTCAGGAACAAGTGACGCAGCTGGAGAACCATTCATTTTCAACAGACCTGACTTCCCTATTAGTCCAGCCTCTGGCCTGAGGGCCCACCCCTGGATACCAAAGGACCGCATTTCAATGAACAGAACAGAGTCAACTTTTCTAGCCTTCTGTGGGGCAACCGAGGGGACAGAGCAAGAAGGTTCTTATTCTCAAAAAGTCTGTGGTCTTCAGGGGTGCAGGAGGTTGGAGGATGGTTCTGCAAATATTCACTGCTGTCCCCACCATGGGAGGAGCCTATTTCCTCTTTATGGTTTTTGCCTTGGCCATGAGACTTGATTTGGGCGTACAGCCCAAATGGGATGGAAATATCATCAGTGGCTCGGTTCTGGGCTGAGGCCCTAGGAGGCCCCGTGTCCTCCTGCTTGTCCTTATACTCTCATCCATGTCCATGAATGACTATGCCCCAGGAATCGAGCTGGTCCCAGGAGGATGAGAGACATCAAGCAGACCCGGGCTAGCCAAACCAGCAGAAACACAGATGTGAGTGAGAAATAACACTTACTTTTTTACACCACCGAGATTTCATGTTGTTTTGCAGCAAAAACTGACTGGTACCTGGGGAGACATGAAGATGATAAAGTATAACAGTAGCATAATGTATGGGAGGAGGCAGAGGGGCATGATGAATGGCATCTTTCCCCGGGCACAGCTGCAGCCGTGTTGGTCCCTGCACGGCAAAGCTCGCTTCAGCAGGGAGCTGGATTCTGCTTCGGAGCCCCCTGCTCCGCCCCTCCCTGCTGCAGTTAAGTGGGTTATTCTCTGAGAAACAGGACTGACTCTTCCAGGTCCTATTGTTTAATTCGCCTTACTCATCCCGTGCAGTTAGGGCCTCCCTAGCAACCTCCAGGCAAGTCAATTACCAGCCTCCAGTTCGGCTAGAAACACTGCAATTATTCAGGAAGGCTTATTGAGCAGTGCACATTTTAACCTTAAGTGTTATAATTATGTCAAAACTTAAATGACAACCATTTGTCCTTTAGATAGCTTTGTGAGGGATCTGGAGATCTTTTATATTTTCCTTTTAAACACAGTTAAATTGCTAATGTCTCCTTTGCCAGATCTTAATTCTGAGCTTACATGTTAGTAAAACCAACCCAGTAATTACAGTGAGAGCAAGATGTCAATAGGGCAGCACCACCAGGGAGCAGAAGGTGATCATGAGGGGTTCCCAGAAAGGTGACATCCTGAGGAACCATAGGAGATCATGTGCTTCCAACCTGGCACTTGTGTGTTTAAGTCTAGAAAAATAAAGGGTTGTGCTTAAAGTCACATAGCCCTTGGTTAGGGTTGGGATCTAAGACTTATGGGGCATCTTCCATGAAGTTTCTACTGTCTTTTGAGTTTCTTTTTGTCTTTCCTTTTTTCTATAGTTGGTGAAACTGAGGCTCAGAGAACTGAACAATCCACCTCTTCCCACCTAACCCCTACAGAGAGGAAGGAAGGGTTTTGCTCCCTTTTTTACTACATTTGAACCCTTCAAGGTAATAATTAAGTTCAAGAACATCCAAATATCATCACTCATTGTATTCCAACCTATGCCACAGTCACGAAGTTGCTGGACAAGATGTCTCTTTTATTTCAGTAGATGTTAACATGATGTTCTACCACATATTTGGCCTAAAAATGGGGTTTTGTTTGGTCCATAACAGTGTATGAAATTAAAACAAAAGTTACCAAATTCAAAAATTGAGATATTCCCCATTAAAATCTTAATTTCTTTTATTTTGTTTTTGAAAGAATCTGAGAGCTGACAATACTGACAGCATTGAGACAGAACATGCCATTGTCACCACCACTCGCAACCTCCCTGGGTCTCCATTTGAAGAAGTCTTCAGTCATCTTCTTGGCCTCAAAGATCTGCCATTTGCGCATGATTTGGTGTAGGGTGTGGATGATTCCTGAGGGAATAAATGATTGCTTTCTCCCAGGCAGGGCTTTTGTTTACTTCCTAGCCATTTCCCCTTGCACTTCTCCCATCTCCTTCACATTTCGGAGATTTTATCATCACAGGGTAGGAGAAGCCAAGGCCGCCATTTTGGTGACCCTCCTCCATCAGAGGAAACAATTAGGTTTACTCATCTCCTGAAATGGTCACCCCAAGAGAGTGGTTTGCATTTTGGACAAAAGGGAATTACTCTGAGAGAAGAAGTCTTTATTCACTGGGTTGCGGGGACAGATGACTTCTAGAGAATACTCCCTGTAAGAACGGGGCACTAGTAAATAATGAAAGCAGTAAGGATGAAGACAGTGGCCGTGGTAGTAATGTGTGGACCTGATAAACTGATGTGACTCCATTTTTGAGAAACCAGCCTCTACCTCAGAGCAAAGCCTGTCCAAAGGGTGGGGGGGGCGTGACCTTTGTCCTTGGAAAAACCCACAGAGCACTCCTAGGCACATAGCCACCCTGCTGAGTTGTTTGTCTGTAAATAATAGGAGAGATCTGCTGTGTCAGGTGTTCCTGACTCAGTTATGCTAGTTCCTAGAAAGACCAAAGAATGTTTGGGGCCCAATGCCTGACCCTGAAGACCCATAGAAACCCCCTAGCAACCACCAATCAGTGTGAGACAGAGAAGATACCTGGGTTGCCAGATGACCCCCCCAGTAGTCTCGGTGATTGATAACATGTTAGGAAACCGTGTAGTTTAGCACGTACACCCCTTGTGGCTTAAACCAATCAGTTCAAATGTATCCACCCCTTGAACTAACCAATCATCGTTACCCGACTTGTTCCCAACAGTGAATGTGCTAATCAATGTTAAGAGTTGTTGTTTGATTTTCCCACGGTATGGAATGATTTGCTGTGTGATGTTGTGACACATAGAGTATCCCCAAAAACCTATAAAATCTCACTGAACACAGGACCGGGACTCACTCCTTGGGACCGCTACATTGGGAACAGTTGTGAGTCCAGGCTCGAGGAGCTTGCAATAAAGACTCTTGTGTGATTGCATCGGATTCGGCTCCTGGAGGTCTACTGGGGTCCCACGAATCTGGTATAATAGACCCACGAGAGCATGAGTAGCCTCCCAACAGCCTTTGGCTCTGGCATGATGCTGGGTCCTCCTTGCAGAATCCTCAGACCTAAACTGTGGGCCACGAGGAAGGTTTTGCTCACCACAGGACAGTGCCATTTTTTCTGACTTTGTGTGAGTTTTTTTCAGGCAAGTCTTAGAAGAGCAACGCTACTTCACGGAGCTCCATCTTTCTGCTCTAGTGAGGGCATCTTTCACGATTATTACGATGCCCCGTTTTCCTCCAGCGTGCCTATGGAATGTGTAATGCGTTCCCAGTAGTGGGGTTTCCTCTGAGATCTTCAAAGGAATGAAACTTCGCCTCAAAAACTATCACAAAACTAAGTTAAAAGGCATATGTAATGATTGTTTCCCACACTGGGTTTTGGAGTAAGAGAGACTGGCTTCTAGTCTGGATCTTGCCATTTCTTGGTCATAGTGTTTGCTTTCTGTCTTAGCTGCTCCTCCTTCTTTCTTCCCACCCTCTCTGCCTTTCTCCCAGTCAACCTTCTATTCTCCCCTTCCTCATCACATCCTCCTTTCTCTTCCTTCTTTCCATTAAATTAGCATTTATCTGAATAGTTGAAAAAGAAATACGTTTAAAAAGGATTTGAAGCGCTAAAGTTAATGCATTATTAAGAACCAGATATTTAATGTGTAAAGATCATACTTCTGTGCTCTTTCAACTCCACATCAACATTCTGGGGTAGAGAAAGCTCTTGCTGTAAACTTCATCTTCAGGACATGGGGACTGTTTAATTGCCCCTCTTGAGATTCACTGTGCTGTCGGGTGAACAGCTGGGTTGAGGATCTGTCTCTTTAACTTGCTCCTCTCTATGGATGTCTATGAGCTTCTATTTCTGGTGACATTATGAAGCTGTCCAGGAGAAGTATCCATGGTCACCCAGGGTGCAGAGGAGGAGCTGATAATATGACTGTAGCACCAGCCTGAGAGGCATTTGCTCCAGATCTGGCTGCTTTATTAGCTCAGTGAAGTTGGGCAAACTGGGGGCCACTCTGACCTCAGATTCAACACACCTGTAAAATTCATAGAAATGGGGCAAGAATTGAGTGGTCAGTATAAGTTAAATCCTTAAACTAGAGCCTAACATGGGCACAAAAAGACCTCAAAAATGGTACTTGATACAGTTACTCATTGAAATTTGCATAGCAGCTGCTTTGCTATTCAGAACCTGAAGGAAGATTGGGGCTGGAACCTAAGCTAAAGTATAATAAAGGTCTGATTATAATTATTGTTAGGAATACAATTGACTTTCTTAGAAGGCTCTGATGGCTTAATGATTTTACTTATTCTATTTCATTTGTGCTGGTAGAACTATAAATCATTGACCTCCTACCCCAAACTGTTTTCATGTTTCCCATAGATAAGGTGGTCTAAAATCCAGAAAGACAAATTTTCTATGATCCAAAAAGGTAGACGAGTAGACCCATCTCACTATTGAATAAAATAGAAAGTATCTGTGCTTCATTTTAACCCTTTCTTCATAGCCCAGGGCTCATTTTATTTCTTTGACTTCTAGGTTAAGTACCAGCATGTAACAGACCAAAGTGGTCAGAAACCCTTGTTTTAGGCATCATGGTGAGTATATGTTGTATGTTAGTGTGTTGCTGAAAATAATTCACACTGTTAATTTTACTTTGATGTGCATGTTATAGTTAAACTTTTTGGATTGGTGACTTCTTACAAAAAAAAAAAAAATGTCTCCTGGATTTTAAGCTGGGGATGAGGCTTTACAGGCTCAAGTCCATATCTGGATATAATCATCACCTTATCACTAAAGCAAGCGAATTGACACAGACTGAGCACACCCACCCTCAGTCAGAGGAACAGCAAAATCCAGTAGGAGTGTGAAGGAGAGTGAAGCCTTTATCTTACATTTTTACATTCATAATATACAGTGGAGGTGCAAGGGTGATATTTTTCCCCTTTATACAACCCCTTTTCTTCCTTATTATATAGTTGTAGATTTTTTTTATTCTAGGAGGGCTTAATTTTTCACCCCAAAATGGTGACATAGTGACAAAAGGATGGCTGTGGGTAGAGGGTGAGATGATCTTAGTGGGTCCACACTGCAGAGCTCTGTGTGTGTACACGTGAATGTGTGTGTGTGCCTGTGTGTGCGCACAGGGAGACATTTCTTGGATGAGCTGAAGACACTTGTACGCTCACCCCTCTGTCCATTCAATCCAAACAGGACTCGCACCTCCCTGCAGTGGGGCTCGTATCTTGGACAGGTCATGGAAACTGCTGTCACTTTTAGGTAATAAGACATCTTTTGACAAACAGCTTCATTTCTACAATTAAAATAAGCAGACTGTGTCCCAGAACCTAGAACTTCTTTCAAAGTGAAATCTTCCACTGACTCACAGCTGCACCTGCTTGAGACAGAAAGACTGAAGTGGGGCTGAGAGAGGGTGGCTTTCTTCCCTGTCACCAGCCTCGTTCTTGACGTTTTCCTCCACAGCTCTGTAGCTGCAAATTCTGGCTCCTGCAGGGTTGGAGCTGGAGGTGGGGGAGAGGAGAGGTGGGGCAGGGAAGGCTTCCTGCCCTTGGCTGGTGCAGATTTGCTGGGGCAGTGGGGCTGCCCTGGTGGCTGCTGTATGGCAATGGCAGCTGCCTTGTCCTCCTGTGGGGCTCTCTGGTGACTTTTCCTAGGGTTCCTTGTTGGGCACGGCAGGCTCTAGTTTGGGTGCTGTGGCCTCCTCTCCAGTTCACAGATTCCTCACACTTGTCTCCAACACCTTCTAGTCTTGCACAGTCCTCAGACTCCATGAGACACAGGACCACAGTCAGGGTATTGCAGCTTGTGCAACTGGTTTGTACTTATTTCAACGCTCTGGTGTTGCCATGTAGAAATTCTTAATAAATGTTTTAGCTTGTGTTTTAGAAGTCCAATGGGACAATGCCACATGCACATGTCTGCTGAAGCCCCATGCAAAATACAGAATTCAAGGTGCCCTGTGTCCATAGCATCCTGGTGGACCCATGGCATGTGTGTGTCCAGAGAGAATCAAAGCCAGGATAGAGCACCCCACACAGGAAGCTATACAACTTCACAGGGAGAAGGGGCCCTTCTCACCAAATCTCAAATTTAAAGTGCATAAGAATCCTATGGTGGCTTTGGTAAAAGTTTTCTTGGTCTTGTCTCCAGATTTTCTAATTGAGCGGGCGTCAAATCTTCCAGCTTCTATGGAGTGTTGGCAGAAAAATGCACACATTAAGAGTGAAAAAATAAAAATTAAAACGTTTGAGTTCGTTTTGTGCATGGGTTCTACTCTTTTGGTCAGAATGAAATACATACACATGTACAAGCTTTAAAATAAAAAAAAAATTGCCCCCGAAGGGACTTAAGTTCAATGCTCTTTCTTATGTTTGCACTTACACCTGGCATTATGCAATGTGAAGAGAAAAATAGCACCTTAAATATATGTCTGTACAGGACTGTGCAGATGACAGGTGGCTTTCTCTGATTATTAAAAGCTAGGCTCCAGAGAGTTTCTTTCGTCCTCAGGTTTATAATGTATGGTGGAAATGGATTTTTTTCCCTTCTAAACAACCCCCATCTCTTTAGTAGACTTGTATAGATTCAGTTTTATTCTAAAATAGGTTAACTTTTACCCAAGTGGTCAAATAGGTAACCCAGTGCTTGTGGAGGCAAGTTGAACTTAGTGAGTCCAGGGGGCAGAGCCATCCGTGTGTACATGTGTCACGTGTTTGCACTTATGTGTGCACACGTGCATTGGGACACAAACAAGCCCTGTCTGCAGTGGCATTGTTTCTAGCACATCCTTCAGAGAGGAGTCTTGAGTGATATTCCAAGTGCATCGTGATCTTCTAAATACTGAGCTCATCTGTGCTGCTAATGGGCTCTCCAAGCTGAGGAGAAGTGATTGCTCCCATTAGTCTTGAACAGAATATCAAATATATTTGATCTTCAGAGCACTTTGTCCCAGAGTAGGTCTCTGAAAAATCAAAGCAAATTGCATTCGGCTTAGGAACCAGTAGGACTGTTTACTAAATACCTAAAGCACTGTTCTTAGTGTGGGATTTGCAGACCACCTGTCCCAGAACCGCCTGGGATGTTTGCTTGTTAAACAAGTGTTTTCTGGGCCCCTCCCCAGGCCCGCTCAATTAGAAAATCTGGAGACAAGACCAAGAAAACTTTTACCAAAGCCACCATAGGATTCTTATGCACTTTAAATTTGAGATTTGGTGAGAAGGGCCCCTTCTCCCTGTGAAGTTGTATAGCTTCCTGTGTGGGGTGCTCTATCCTTGGATTTGGTTCTTGCCATGTTCTATCACTTTCTAGCTGAGGAAGTTACTTAAAACCCTATTCATTTTGATTTATATAAAGGGGTTTAGAGGGTGAGAAGTCATACCCTAAAGGATTATGACAAGGTTTAGAGCAAATACTATGTGCAGCATACCTGGTACTGCCCCTGGCATTAGTGCGTACTGATGAATGGTACTAATGAATGGCTGGTTATGGTCAGGCAGTTTCCCTGTCCATCAGCTAAGCCTAATTCACGTCTTGGAGCACCTGGGTTCTGAGGCATGCAGATGTGTGAGATGGTGCAGTGGGCTCTGGACCTACATCCCAGCAGGAGAGCAGGTGTTGTCAGTTGTTGCCAGATTCAGGAGTGTGGAGGAGACATGGACTCATGTCTAAACTTCAGTTTCTTCATCTATAAAGTGGGAGCTTAACACTGACCCCTGTTTCATTTGTTTTCTGCCCAGGACTATTTTGAGAATCAATGAGCTACTGTCTGTGCAAGAATTGCAGGCACAGAAGTGGTTACCATTATACAAAACAGGTAAGGCTCCAATGGCATTCCAGAGCAATGCTTGGTGTGACTGGCGGAACTCTTGGGCAACATGTGGGTATCATGTGAGGGCCGCGTGGGGTGTCTGCCCCACTTGAGAAACAGCTCAACACCCTGCTGCTGGTGAGGAGCTTATTTGCATTTGTTGAGTCCTCGCTGCAGATGGAGAGGATCAGCAAAATTCTAAGGAGATTTTTGTTGTCGGGAAACAAATTCCATTGCCATATTTTCGGTTCTGTTGTCAGGGCCAGCTGGGTCTGGTCTTGGCTGCCATTTGAACATTTTTCTTGGTAGTGAAGAGTGTTGGAAAGATCCTTCCCACTCCCCGCCTTTGCCAGCTCCTCCCAAGACTCCCAGGGCAGGGGAAGTGGAATCCACACGCCTGGGCACTGTGTGGCCAGACGGGCTGTTTGCAGGTGCTACTCCAGTTCGTCTTCACAACTCCATTCCTGGCAGGTACTTCTGTGTTAATGGGTGAGGAAACTGAGGCTCAGAGAGGGGATAGCTCATGATAGTGAGTATCAGAGCTTGTATGCAGCAATGTCAGGATTTAAATCAGGCATTTTCTCCTGTTTCAATGTTCAGCTCTGTGTTCCCTCTCATAAGCCTCTGTCCGTCTCTGCACACTGAAAGGTTTTACCCAGCTGTGACCTCAGATGACTTCCCACTTGTGCCCTCTCTGAACTCACCCCCAAACGGCCCTGCAGCATGTGCTGTGGAGTGGCTGAGGCATGTTATCTGTGATTGTGTTTTGGCAGAAGGGAGAGTGTCACTTGGTTTTCTAAACAGATAAGATCCTCAGGGGTTGGATTTATTTATTCATTTAACAGACATGAGTTGGACATCTACCACGTGCCAGATGCCATCCTAAGCCCAGGAATACAGAGTGGGCAAAGCAGACCTGGATCTATCGTTTGGATGTGCAACACTCCCCAGTGAAGGCTTGGTTCCCAGCTTGTGGTGCCATTGGGAGGAGGTGGAACCTGCAGGTGGGCAGCCTAGTGGGAGGAAGTGAGGTCACTGAAGGCATGTCCTTAAATGGATACTGGGACCCAGGCGCTTCCTGTCTCTCTTTGCTTCCTGGCCACCATGAGGTGAGCTGCTTTGCCCCATCACGTGCTCTCTCCCATGATGCATGGCCTCGCCACAAGGCCAGGGGATGAGGCCGAGCAATGATGAACTGAAACTTCTGAAACCATGAGATGAAATTAACCTACCTTGATTTAAGTTGATGTTCTCAGGCATTTTGTCACCGAGACCCCAAACTAACTCAGGCACATTTCATTACTTTCTTGGAATTATATGTTAGTGGAAGGCAGATGGAGAATTCAACCACAAACATACCAACGAGCCAGCTAACACACTCATTCAGCTTGCTAGGTGGTAAAAAAAATGCCACGGAGACCAACAAAACAAGAAAAGGTTGGGAAGCATTGCAATTTTAAAAGGGATGCACGCAGCCACTGGACATTTGCCAATCGGCATTCAAGCAAATTTGTCTCTTGTCAGCAGCAGAGAAGTAGGGACCTGCAGGACACTGGTGCTAACTGAAATAAGCCAGGCACAGAAAGGCCAATGGTACACAATCTCACTTATACACAATCCGAAAAAAAGGAAACCACAGAAACAGAGTTAGAACAATGGCTGGGGTTGGGGCAGGTATTGGAGAGTTATTGGTTAAAGTATAAAGAGGTGCAGTTAGGAAGAATAAGTTCTGGAGTTCTATCATATAGGTGGTGACTGTAGTTCATAATATAATATGATTGAAAATTATTAAGAAAGTAGGTTTTTAATGGTCTCATCACAAAATAGTGTATGCTTAATGGATACACCATTCCACCATGCACACATATACACAGTATTATCCTCTATACCCTAAATATCTAGAATTTATCACTTGTCAGCTTAAGAAATTTAAAGAGATGATGTAGAGGAGGAACGGCAATTGCAATGGTTTTGAGATTCAACATGCAGGTCTGTTTGCTGAGTGGAGAGGAAGTTTGTTGGCTGGCGTGGACCAAATGGGTCAGGAGATGATGAGTTCAGAGACATCATGGGTTGGGGCAGATGATGGGGTGCTCTGGGTGGATATGACACATCCAAATGACCATGCTCTGTATTATGAACGAGAGGGGGAGTGTGGGAGACCAACCTTGCACGTGACTGAGTCACACTACCTGGCTGGGTGCTGAGGCACTCTGTCACAGAAATGTGGCAGAGCTTTCCCTACCCTTCTTGGGTTGGAGGGTCGGTGTCTCCTGCATGGGTGTGTCTTGCTACAGCCCCATGGGTGAAGCTATGCTCACCTGTTCCTTTGTAATATAACCCCTTGCCCTGTTTAGGATAGAATCTTCCATGGAAGTGCCTTGTGTGTGTCTTACTGTGCCCTTGGGTGTGGCCTACCCAGGTGTCAGTCAACCTGCTGACAGTGGACATCATGAAGATAGACTCAGCCCCCTGAAACCTGACCCCTTGCCTCATTTGAATAGCTTCTCCTCAATAAAAGGGGTCAGCACGTGCTCTCGCTCTCTCTCTTCCTGCAGACCCTTAAGGTCAGAGGAGCCATCTCAGCGACCCAAAAGAAAAAGGTATTTGTGTCTCTTGTGTGGTTATTTCGTGCAGCCCAGTTAGCCCAGTTTAACTGGAGTGACCCCTGAGCCTTTTGGTCGAGAGAACAGAAACCTGGCAGGGGAGTTAAGAGTCAGGTCCTGAACTCAGAGGTGACATGGCCTGAGTCACATTTCAAAAGGATCCTTCTGCCTGCTTTGCAGGCAAAAGCCGGAAAGAGATAGTGAGAAGTTAGAAACCTATTGCAATAATCCAGGCAAGTAGATTAGTGCCTAGGTCCACTTCTGCCTGTGATTCTTTCAATTCCATTCTCCCTCTGCTAAGGCTCATAGAAGACAAATCATAGGTGCTCAATAAAAGCAAACCATGGGTGCTCAATAGAAAATGTGTTGCAAAGTGAAAGCAAGAGTGGTAATGTAGCCTAGTGGCTAAAGAGTGTGGGATTCTGAGACTCAGATCTTAGTTCTACCTGTGTTAGCTGTGTGACCTTGATCCAGTGACTTGACCTCTGAGCCTCAAGTGCCCTATCTACATGTGGGAATGACGACATCATCCACCCAATGCACTTTTGGTGAGGAGGGCTTGCAATGATGTATGAAGTGCTTAAAGGAGGGTTATTCATGCTCAATAAATATTCCGAATTACCACTTCAAGAGCAGGCTGTATGTGCGTTTGTTGAAGAGGGAAGGAACATGTTTACAGGATAATACTAGAATTTTGGTGAATTATTTGGAAATGTGGGAAATAAAACAGTAGTATTCCTTTTGCTGCATTTCCATTCGAGTAATACACTTTTTACATATAATCATTTTTATTTCCTGTTGCAAAATCAGATTTGGGTTTTGGTGCCATAAGTGACACATGGCAGGAGCCAGAGGTGGGTTCGCGTTTCTCCCCAGTACGGAGCAGCCCCGTGTCCTTCTCCTTTGATGGAGCTTCATGGCAACCACATTTAAAGTTTATTGCTAATGTGATTAGTTTCTAATCAGAGCCGACTGAGATTATTACCTAATAGTTATTGCTCTGTACTTCCAAGCAGATGTCAGAAATAATGAGCCAATAAAACTGCTATTAATTTAGACTGAATGACAATTTTAGGCCCTCAGAGCTGAAGATTAGGGGCCTCATAAAAAGCAGGGCACAAATAATTTGAGTGTTCAAAAGTAATAACAAAAATGGTGAGGATATGAATTAATAGGTAAGTGTTTCTAATTTAAAAATGGAGCATGTGGCTTGGAATATCAACATTTCTCCTGCACTCTCCCTGGATCAGTGGAGGAGAACTCGCCATTCCAGCCGCCAGGGCTTGGGCACAGGAACTGAGGGGGATGTTCTTCGTGGGAAGATGTGGTGCAGCCGGGAGGTCTGTTTTTCATGGTCCTGTCTGGTTTGG
Source organism: Marmota monax (assembly GCF_021218885.2). Taxonomy (NCBI): domain Eukaryota; kingdom Metazoa; phylum Chordata; class Mammalia; order Rodentia; family Sciuridae; genus Marmota; species Marmota monax. Next base: position 16,312,229 of record NW_026693934.1, on the reverse strand, counting down.
GTGAGGGCCCGGGGCCAGGTTGACTGGCGCTTGGAAGAGGGGAGCTTCTCCCAACACCAGAGGGAGCCACCCAGATAAGTCTCCATTCCACTGCCCGGATCTACTGCTTCCCGGTTGGACTGACCTCCCTAAGCCTCTCCTGACACACACCCTGCTATAATTTGAAATGAAATGTTCTCTCAAGGACCACAGGTTAAAGGCCTCTGGAGCTATTGGGAAGAGGTGGAATCCTCAAGGATGGGACCTTCCTCGTAGTAGGAAGTTAGGTCATAGAGAGTATGAAGGGAATATAGGGACCCCAGCCCCTTCTAGTCCTCTCTTTTGCAGTCCTGATCATGAAGTGAATGGTTTCTGTGCCAGGCACACTCGCCATGACGTGCAGCCTCATGACAGGCCCAAAGAAATGGTCATGAGCTCAAGCCTCCAAAATTGTAAGCTGAAATAAACCTTTCTTCTTTTTAAGTTGATTATCTCAAGTATTTTGGTCAAAGTAACGAAAACTAGACTAATAGAAACTTTATTATAGATGATTATATTCCTTGTAATAGATGTCGTTTGTCATTTTGTACACACCACTGGGAGTGTGATGCTTGTGTTGAAATCCCAATAGCATCACTCTCCGAGGGAGTGATTTTTTTTTTTTTTTTGGTACTGGGGATTGAACATAAGGGAGCTTAGTCACTGAACCACATTCCCAGCCCTATTTTTATTTTTTATTTTGAGTCAGGGTCTTACTAAATTACCTAGGGAGTAGCTAAATTCTTGAGGTTGGCCTCTAACTTGTGGTCCTCCTTCCTCAGACTCCTGAGTTGCTGGGATTATAGGCATGCACACACCATCTGACTGAGGGTATGACCTTGAGCAAGGTGTTCATCATTTTTTAATTTTAGCTCCCTCATCTTTTAAATTCCCCATATTAATAGTACTTACATCACAGGATTACCAATAAATATGGACAGAAATAACAGACAAGAGGAACTTTGCAAGGCCCGGCACACCAATGACTGGGATAAGCTGCTGCTATGACATAAATGACACACAGGCTGTTGCCTTCACCTTTCTCATCCATTTCCTTATGTGGGTATCTATTTACCAAGGAGGAGGATTATGTTAGTTTTCTGTGACAAAATACCTGAGATAAGCAATGTGTGAAGAGGAAAGGTTTATTTTCACTTGAGTGAGTTTCACAGTTTTGGAGTTTCAGTCCATGGGCATTTGGGCCTGTTGTGGCACAGTACATCATGGTGAGAGTGCATGGCACAAGAGAGCGGCTCACCTCACGGTGGCTGGGAAGCAGAGAGAGACAAGAAGGAATCAGAATCCCAATATCCTCCCTATACTGATATGTTCCCAATGACCAAACTTCCTCCCACTAGGCCACACCTCTTAAAGGTGCTGGGGTGGGGGGAGGTAGTAAGGGCTTCAGAAGATCCCACAGCGCCTTCCCTGAGAAGATTGCTAGACACATAGATGTGCTCCATTTTCCACCTGGTGGAATGTGGGCAGAAATGAGGTATCCCCATCTCTCCTCCCCAGATCTGGCCCATGTCTCTCCCTGCCAGTCCTCTAGGCCCAGGAGACTCTTCCTTGGCCACTGGCCGGGTGTAGAAGATGTAGCCATGTTCTTGGAGGCCCTGGGCTGGGAGGAGCTTGGTCTTAAATGACTGAGAGAGTGGAGGTCGCTGGATGGGTAGGCCTCAAGATAGTGAGACCCTCCAGGGGAGGGGATGTTTGTTACAGCAGCAAGGTTTTGCTGACTAATACAGACAGACAGGACTTTGCCAGGTTCCAGAGCAGGAGGAGGATGCTGCAGACAGAGTGAAGAACAGGAGCCCTGGTGGGTGTGGAGGTGTGAGAAGCCATGTGTGTTCTCTGGAAACTACAGGGAACCAGGATTTCAAGATGACATAGTGAGAAGGCTAGGGGAAGAGATGAGGCTGAGGTCACCTTGCCATCTGGAATCACATAGGAGGCATAGAGAGCATGGGAGGGATTAAAGTAAGAACTCTGATGGCAATTTTGTCAAGCATGCCATTCTGGGGCACTTCTCTAAGGGAGAGTGGCAGAGAGTGGTATGGACTCATTCCAGGCTGATGGTTAAGGAGGCTTTGGGAGTCACTCAGGATGGGGGTGGAGTGGGTGAGAGGGATGGACAGTACAAGACCTGGGACTGGGGAATGGATTGAGAAGGCAGGAGCAGAACAGATAGAGTGACTAGCTAGGTAAAAGTCAAGGGACTTGGGGTTGAGGTTGTGGCTCAGCGGTAGAGCGCTCACCTAGCACATGTGAGGCCCTGGGTTCGATCCTCAGCACCACATTAAAAAAAATAAAGGTATTGTGTCCAACTACAACTAAAAAATAAATATTAAAAAAGTCAAGGGATTCAGTGTGTGTGTGTGTGTGTGTGTGTGTGCGCGCGCGCGCGTGTGTTATTTTAAATTATATGGATGGCCCCTGACACACAATGATTTGTCTTATGATTTTTTGATTTCAAGATGGAATGACCACTTTGTATTTTTTAATTTCCTTCTTTCTTTTTTCTTTTTTTAAACTTTCAGTACAGTATTCAATAGATTAAATGAGATATTCAATGCTTCATTATAAAATAGATGATTTTGTTCAACTGTGGGCTAATGTAGGTGTTTTGAGCACGTTTAACACAGGCTAGGCAAAGCTTTGATGTTCAGTGGGTAAGGTGGATTAAATCCATTTTCAATTCAGACTATGTAAATCTGTGATGGATTTATCAGGATGTAACCCCATTGTAAGTCAAGAAGCATCTATCTATATTGCAGGGGTAGGAGAAGATGTTTTGATATATATCTGCAAAGGGAAATGATTGCTTACAGTTATGTAAATGAACCTATCCATCACTTTCCAAGGATACATTTTATTGTGTTAAGAGCACCTAAAATCTACTCATAGTAGATCCTAAATATACAATATGGTATTATTAAGATCACTCCTCATGCTGTATTGGGGTGTCTAGAGTTTTTCCTCCTAATATTACTTCAAGTCTATGCCCTTCGACCTGCGCCCTTCTCTCCTCCCATTTCCTCCCCATCCTGCCCTTCCTAACCTAAGTGGTTATTTTGATCTGGGTTGAGGTTCCTCTGCTTCTATATCCTTGTGGCCATCCACTCCCTTTTATATATTTCTTTCCACTTTGTGGGCAGTGATGCTCTGTCTGCCACAAGTGTTGAACTTGGTTCTTCTTTTCTCAGTCAATCCGTAGCCAGGGCAGACACTGCCCTGTCCTGCCCCTGACTCACTCTTCTAGGGCAGATCCCAGGGATGCACAGAGGGATCTGGGCATCCAGCTGGCCTGTTCCCACCCCTGCTGGTGCTCACATCTTTGCACTCCCTAGTTTCCCTAGGGTGTTAAGCTCCTCAATTATAGGTGGGGTGTGGGGGTAGAGTAAACCCTTCTGTTGGATCTGTTAATAAACTCATCCCAAGCCTAGAAAAGGGGAAATTATTTGAAATTGATTTGAGCCGAGTTTTAACACGCTCAGCACAGTCACCTTCTTTTGGTGCTCTGGTTAAAGCGTGGTGTGTTAATTGAGTTGCCTGTCTGGCCTGATTATTCTTGTTGCTGTAAAAGTAGAAATCAATATTAATATTTCCTCATTGTTAACTGTCTCTCTTGAGCCAATATTTTCCCCCTCCATCTCCTCCCATGACTCTGTTACCTTTGCATTTCTAATTGTGTCTGGAATTTATGGAGTGTCTTATTCTTTTTTTTTTTTTTTGTAAAAACACAGACACTTTGTGATGACGCTGCGTTTCCCACTGCATCTGTGATCAGTATTTGGAATAGATTGGCTTTCACGCCCAGCTCCTGAAGAGCACCCTCATTATCTGATAAGAGAAGATTATCTTCATTGCCCTTTCTGGGGTAATGAATCCTTCCCATAGCTGGGCTGGGAGCAGAGGGCATGTTTATCCGATGTGTGCTTTGGAGAGCTTTTCTGGGCACTTGGCAGTGACTCCTTGCTGTTGTGTGGCTCCCTGTGTGACCATGACCTCTGCAGCACAGGGTGCCTGCTCTTCCCCTGCCCGGGCAATAGGTGAGCTCACCTGTGCTTACCAGGATGTTTTTTTTTTTTTTTTATTGGTTGTTCAAAACATTACAAAGCTCATGACATACCATCTTTCATACATTTGATTCAAGTGGGTTATGAACTCCCATTTTTACCCCAAATACAAGTTGCAGAATCACATCAGTTACACATCCACATTTTTCCATAATGCCATATTAGTGACTGCTGTATTCTGCTACCTTTCCTATCCTCAACTATCCCCCCCTTCCCTCCCCTCTTCCCTCTCTACCCCATCAGCTGTTGTTCAATTCTCTCCCTTGTTTTTTTTTTTTTCCCTTTCCCCTCACCATCTCTTATATGTAATTATGTGTAACAATGAGGGTCTCCTGTTTGACCAGGTGTGTGCCTCCACGGCGCACGGTGCCCTGTGGTGTCTGTAGGTGGCGCTACTTCTCAGTTGTAATCTGGGTTCACAATTATTGCTTGTGCTGACAAGAGTCTCATTCCTCTCCCCGCGCTCCACATTTGGTGCAGCTTAGTGATCTTATTATTCCTCTAAGAATGGCTCTCACACTATTGGAGCATAAAATCTTAATTCCTTATCTCTTTGGCCTTATCTCGAGGTACCCTGTGATGGAAACCTGAGAGCTTGTGGTGTAGAAACTGCTTGCAACCCCTGAGGTGCCTTCTGAGGACCCTCTTGTCCTTCTCCAAGCCTCTCCTTGAGAAGCCTCCTGTGTCTCGTGGGGTGCTGGCCACTTTCTCCCTTGAGAGTCCTCGTGTCTCTTTCCTGTTTTCCCACTGTACTCCCGAGCTCCCTCAGTGGGGCTCTGTCTTCTCCATCTCTCTATATCTGCTATCTGGCATGTGGCCTGGTGTCCAGATGTGCTTGGTGACAGTTTGTTGAAAGGCATCTTTTCATTCTCTGGCAAGATGGCCCAGACGGTGACTGTGTCACATGTGTGGTTTCACTCCTGTGAGGAGATACCCAGCCTCTCTTTCACAGACGGATCACTCGGGGCACAGGCAGGTCAAGTAGCTTGTCTATGGTACATCAGTTTGTAGTAGAGGAGATAGGAATAGAAGGCAGGACTGTGGTGCTTGATTCCTTAGAAAACTTGGAATGGAACCACCATTGACCCAGCTAGCCCACTCCTGGATCTTTACCCAAAGGACTTCAAATCAGAGTACTACAGGGACACAGCCACATCCATGTTTACAGCAGCTCAACTCACAATAGCTAAACCGTGGAACCAACCTAGATGCCCTTCAATGGATGAAGAGATAAAGAAACTCTGGTATAAATGCATAATGGAATATTACTCAGCATTAAAAGAGAATAAAATTACTGCATTTGCAGGTAAACGGATGAAGTTAGAGAATATCATGCTAAGCGAAGTAAGCCAATCCCCCAAAACCAAAAACCAAATGTTCTCTCTGATAAGTGGATGCTGATCCATAACAGGGAGAGGATATGGGTTGAATGAAGGGACTTTGATTGGGCTAAGGGAAGGGAGGGAAAGGGAGGGGGCATTGGAGTAGGAAAGATGGTGGAATGAGACGAACATCAGTATATGCATGCTGTACATATGGTGCAACTCTACATCGTGTACAGCCAGAGAAGTGAAAAGTTGTGCTGCAATTGTGTATAAAGAATTGAAATGCATTCAGCTGTCATGTATAACTAATTTGAACAAATTTTAAAAAAAGATAGTTAAAAAAAAAAAACAACAACTTTGCCTTAACCACTTTAGTACATGGCACTTCTCTCCTTTCTGCTTGACCAGACCCTACATGGGGACAGGCCCTTGTCCTCTGTGCTGGCATTCCTGCCTCTCTTATAGGTTTATATTGTGGTAAGAGGAGATGGCAGTCTTCATGAGGTCTGGGAGGTAGCAAATGAGCACTGTGTGCTGGTTTTTCCCTTTCTCCTTGTGTACACTCTCTGACTGTGTCTGCCCTGCTCTGGGTCTCAGGACCTGAGCTCTGCGGACCTCTCTTTGCTCTCTGACTGACATGAATTTGGCCCTTGGGAGACACTAGGTCTGGGAAGAGGAGATAGGGTGGCTCCTCAATTATGTTCCCCAGAGCAATGGGCTTCAAACTCTCTCCTAAAGGACCAGATGCTTTGTAGACCAAAGGACAAAATATGACTTCGATACAGGCAGTCTCTGCTTTACTTTAACCTGTGATTTTTCCGTCTATATGATGGTGCTAGACTGATGTGCATTCAGTATGAATTGTACTTCAGATTTTGAGTTTTGATCTTTTACCAGGTTGGTGATATGTGGTATGATGCTCTTTGGTGACACTGGGCAGTGACAATAGCCACAGCTCTGTCAGTCCCGTGATCACACTGGGAAACAACCAACATTATTCAGTGTGCTGTGTTGCTGAGCTGGGCTGTTTATGAGGCGAGGTGTATGCAATGCATTTTTGACTTAGGTATTTCTGATAGATGACGGTTTTATCGAGTAGTAGCCTCATCAGAAGCCTTAAAGCAACTGTACTTATATAATCATCTAAAATAGAACCATTGAAAAATGTAAAGCCATTCTTAGCTCATGAGCCCTTAAAAAAATAAAAAAAACAACAACAATTACTACAAAAACCAAACCAAACCAAACCACCACCACCAACAACAAGAAGCAACAGTGGATGGGCCAGATTTGGGCTAGAGGTTGCTGACCTTTGATCCAAGTCCAGAGAGGTGGTTCCCAAACTTGAACATGCATCAGGATCACCTGGAAACTATTCAGTCACAGCCAGATCCCACCCTCAAAGCTTCTGACTTTGCATATCTCTGATGGGGGCTGAGAATTTATCTGACTAACAGGTTTCTCTGTGGAACCCCTATTTGAGAACCATCCATATAGAGACAGCACTGGCAAGTTTTTTCCCCGGTTCCAGGGACTCTGTTCCCTCCCTTGACCCTTTTGGGCCTGCTGGGTCCTTTCCCATTGTTTGTTGGTTACCTTCATGCTGCCCAAACCTCTGCCCATCGTCCTTCTCCAGACTCTCTTCAGCTAAACCCTTTGTGTGCGCCATCTTTGTTAGTTGGAAGTTTACAGATACTAGAAGTATTTTCATGTTCCAGAAGTGTCTGGTTAAGTGTGTCTGTGGAATTTTTATGTACATCCTTTGGAGAAGATTTCATCATTAATTTATTCTTGTACTGATTTCATAGACATTTCTTAAGAATCTCAGTCTCCTCCCCATGCGGTTGTGTGGAACTGGGACCAGTAATATGATACACAGTAGAGATTGGAGTGCCATCAGGAAACAGGCATCTGTGATGCTGTGGGCTACCTATCTCCACGGGGTTGGGTCTGAGTGGGCTCTCCAGAGGAGGCAGCCTCCAGGGTGACTTGAAAGGAAAGGTAGACACATTCAAGGATGAGTTAGAGGGTTCTCCACCAGCAGAGAGTGTGTGGAGGCATGCATCAGGGGAGCTATGGTGGCTATGATTTGGCTGAAGAACAATGTGTGTCTGTGTGTACCAGGGGTGGGGGAAGCAGGGTCTTGGAGTGGCAGATAAAACTGGAGAAGTGAGTTGAGGCCAGATATGGGGCCCTGATTGTTTTTTGGGCAAATGAAGTAATGCTAGTGGTTTTAATCAGGGGAATGATGTGGCATGAGTTTTTAGTAGAAAGATCTCCTCCATGGAGAACTGTATGAACTGACCAGGGAGAAGCTGGTGGCTGGGGAATAAACCATCCTAAGAGGCTGCTGGGCTGGCTGGTTTCCCACTGATCTGGGCTGGGTCAGGGCTGAGCCTTGAGGTGATGATTGAGAATAAGCTTTAGGATGGTGTCAAATCAAGCCACTGCCATGGAGCCCTGTCCCCAGTGAGTTTGTGAGATGTGAATGTTTATGTCAATGGCTTTGCCTTCTTCCCCTGGGAGGTGGTATTCTCTCTCTGGAAGAGATTGACCCCCCACAACTTCATTTGATGGCTTCATTTCACGAAAATTAATAACATCAAGGAAGTGGACCATTTAAAAGAGTTACAGCATCACAAGGCAGGGAAACCATGATACCTCAAGGTCTGTGATTCCTATGAAGCAAACACTTCTCTGAAACATTTACCCAACACCTCAGAGAGCTCCCGCCAACAGGACTACCTTTGTGGAAAGGTCAGACTTTTTAAAGGTTAATTGTTACCCTTAAGAAAAATGCAAAACAAACCACACAGCTGCATATTTAATAAGTGTTTGGGTACAGCATTTCCCAGAAGCACGATTCCTGGTTATTTGATTTAAGCAAATGAAGAATGGTCTAGAAATAAAGTGCCCATGGCTAGCTCTGACTTGAGGGAAGTGAGCTAGCCATCTTTGCCTGTGGCTTAAGGAGAATTGTCATTCTTCTAAAGAGTTCTTTCCCTATCAACCATAAAAAGAAACAAGCCTGACAGTAACTTGGTCTTTGCACTAGGGGGGCTGACTAGGACCTCAGGACCTCACCTTTGGGTATCACCCATCCGTCCTCTACTCTTTCTGTCTCAGCAGTCTCGTCAACCCCCAGTGGCTGAACCGTCACCTCTCTGAAGTAGGTTCTCCTTCTGGCTGCCTCCTGTTCCTTCTGCATGGTTGACTGAAGAGCTTTCCTCTGATTTTCTGCAGGTGCTTCCAGCGCACTTTGTCCAAACCACACTAATGTCTCTCTCCTTTGGCACCAGTTCTGCCCTTGACCTCTGTCCACCACGGAGTACTCCCCTCCTCCTCAAGGAGGTCCCAGGGACTGACCTCACCAACTCCATTGTCTGCCTGACTCCATTTGCATCTTTTAACTTTTTTCCTCCTGAGCCATTTTGTTCTGCAGTCACTTTGAATTCCCAGGAATCACAGGTCTGTTTGATAAGCATCTTTATGACAAGGGACTGAAACTACCCCCCAAATAATGTGGAGCTTTACAGAACAAATCATCCCATGATAGGATTGACACCCCCCCCCCATATGAGAGCAATTATCCCATGAGAGAACTGAGGCTGCACAAAATCAGTCCTGAGGTGATGATCACCCAGACGATGGCTGGCCAGGATGACCTACACCACCAGTTCTGCAAACTTCGCAGCTGTGTAAGCCCCCAATCCTTATCTTTCTTCCCCTTTTCTACAAAAGCTCAGTTTCTGTCATCTCTCCTGAAAACAGATCTTGGATCATTCCAGTCCTGTGTCTGCTTTTCCTGAAGCTGATTCTGATTAAAACTCCCTTCCTGCCCTTCACTACTGCTATCTCTTTGATTAGTGCATCGGAATGAGTGGCCAATCCTTTTGGGACCACTGGAGCTAGGGCCTTTGCCCAAGGACATTGGCAATACTCCCTGAGCTTATCTTGCCCCCAAACCCCCGGCTTGTATTCTTGGGTTATTTTTCCACTACTTATTGTCCTTCTAGAATCCTGTCTACCCAGGTGACAATTTCTATTGACATTTTCTTTACTATCTACCTCAGGATGGTCTCCTTTCATTTAGAAGGCCACAATCTAGCCAGACCTTCTTTCCTGAGTCACTAGAATAATTTCCTAACTGTCTCTTCTGCAGCTCGTTCTTTGCCTACTGACACAAGATGCGTGTTCTTGAAGATCCATTGGGATTCTGCAAATGCTTAATGGGAATTTTTTGCTGCTTTCTTATTTTCTGTCTATGGAATGTGCTTTGGTTTGAAAGTTTTTGCCCCCTTCCACACTCATGTTAAAACTTAATCCTCAGTACAATCGTGTTGGGAGATGTTACCCTCATGAATATGTAATGTCATTAGACAAGTTTGACGGTAAGTTTGCCCTCTTGCTCTGCCCTCCCAGTTTCAATCATGGGTTGATGAAACCAGAAGTTCCTCCTGGATGTCAGTGTCTTGATTTGTTTTTACTTCCCAGCCCCCCAGAAATATAATGAATGAGTTTCTGTTCTTAATAAATTACCCAGCCTCAGGTACTCATTTGGGGAAGAACAAATGGAGACAGAGATGGAGAACCAAATGGAGAATAAGATGGAGACAGAGCATAATGTGGCTACAACCCTGTTATGGTTTGGATATGAAGTGTCCCCTAAAGACTCTTGTTAAAAGCTTGATCTCCAATGCAGCAATGTCTAGAGGTGGGCATTTGGGGAAGTGACTGGATCAGGAGGGCCCTGACCTTATCAGTGGGTCAACCCATTGATGACTTCATACCTGAGAGGACTAGTGGAAGGTGGGAGAAAGTTTTTGAGGTTAGGTTAGTGGGTCCTTGGGGATGTGCCCTTGAGCACTCTATCTTGTCCCTGGGACCTTAATCTTTTGCTTTGTTTTCTGACCTCCATGAGGTGAGCAGCTTTCCTTCTCCTTCCATGATTTTCTGCCTTGTCTCAGGCCCCAAAGCAATGGAGCCAGTCCACCATGGACTGCAACCTCTGAGAATATGAGCCCAAATAAATCTTTCCTCTTAGTCATTTTGTCACAGTGATAAAAATCTGACTAACACCAGAACCTAAAATCATTGAATTGGCATTGGAATAGGGTTCTAAGAGAGGTAGGGAAAGTTTTGAAGTACAGGTTGGAGAACGTGCCTATATTTCCATGAACAGAGGAGAATCTCTCAATCAATTCTGATGAGGACTCAGAAGAGAAGAGCTGTAAGGAAAGTCTGAGACTCTTAGAGCTTCCTAAGTATTCATGATGAGACTTTGGTAGAAATATAGGCCGTAGAGATGATTTTGATGAGGTCTCACATGGAAATAAGTAGCAAGTTATTGGAAACCGGAGAAAAGGCCATCCTTGTTATGTAGTGGCAAAGAACTTGGCTGAATTATGTCTGTGTTCAAGGACTTTAGGGAAAGCAGAATTTAAGAGCAATGAACTAGGGTATCTGCCTGAAGAAGTGTCTATGCAAAATATTGAGGGACTATGTGACTCCCTTTATGCACAGTAAAATATGAAAAGAGAGAAACAATTTAAAGGTAACATTTATAATTTAAAAAAAAGAATAGGACATAAAGATTTGGAAATCTCACATCCTCGCTATGTGAAAAATAAACATCCTGTCTAACACAGAATGCTACCCCACTCCATAAAACCTTTTTGGACATTTCATATTTCCTTGACTCCTCTCCACAGTACTTGGGCTCTGATGGATGCCATGGGGTTGCTTCCTGAGAGAATTCACATGTATTTGGAAGGGAATGGGTATAGTTATCTCTCCAGAGCCCTAAATTGTTCTAACCACAGTTTGGGAACCAAATAATTACCTGTCTCTCCTGGAGGGTCCGCCTCTTGCCTAAGCTCTAGCTATCTGAATTTGAACTTCTAGACCACTGTTAAGTTTGCTTCCTAAAGGTACCAAGTGATCACAACCTTCTATCTGTCTTCCTAAACTGACAGGAATTGGTCTCAACCTTTCCGTACATTCTCAGTTTCTCTATCTGTGTTTTCCATCAATTGTTTCCTTACTAGTTTGTTTCAATTGGATCTCATCTTTCTAAATTCCATCATGAAGGCTTGGCATAGAGCTCACTGACAAAGTCTGAATCTCTCTTCTCCCCCTTACTGGGCATTCAGAAACCCACCACATGGACTATGCTACTGTCAACATTCCTGCATGTCTGTTCGAAGGCTGTTGAATATTATTCCCTAGAAACAGAGAGATTTGTGACTTTTGACCTTGAATCATTCTGGACTGTGCAATTTTTCTATTCGTCACTATTGCTTCTCCACATCTGAAGCCTGCCTCCCTCAGAACAAACACTTCAATGTCATTCTGACTGCAGCTCCAAATCCTCCCCTTCAATCTGGCCCTGTCTTCCCACAGATGCTGCATCTTGGCTCCCATTCATATGACTGTGACCAGTGAGTCCCAGCTTGCCTGGTAGTTAAACCTGAGCTGGAGACCACATTCCAGGAAGTCTGGCCCAGCAGCTGAAGCAGAACAATCCTTCTCAATGATCACAAGCAGAGACGTTAAGGTTCTTTCCTCTTTCAGGATTAGGTGTCATGAGAACGTGCATTAGTCATCAATTTCCAATTTCATTGGTAGGTTGTTGGTTTTATTTCTTATCTTTTATCACCCTGGTTATGGCGTACAGAATGCTCACTCTGTGTTTTTCTTTCCACCCACCTTGACCTGGATATCAATTTTTACATTATTACGCTGATCTCAAGGTTATGTCATCACTATTCTCTGACCTAGGCACCAACATAGCCTATGAAAAAGGAACAGTCACCTTTTCTCCTGGAACCGTAGGTCTCTGGTATGGCAGTCAGGTGGAAGGTAACTCTGATTCAATTCTAGAATGATAATTCATTGATTTTGTATTGCATTGAAGTCCAGTTTCTTTGTTTTAGGATCCTAGGTCTGTGCTTAATGTTGGTAAGATGTCAATGGGGCTCTGATGTCAACCATGCCTTGAATCTTCAATTGTGTGTACTGTATGAGACCAGAGCTCTCTACACACCTTCTGTGAATTTCAAACTTGAGTCTTCATGGTAGCCTACAGGCCTCTTGACTGACCTGATTCAAATTTCTGCCTGATCACAAGTTTCCTCCAAAATTTTACTTGAACCATGATTATGTGCTGCCTTTTCTGTGTTTTTGTTTGATTATTTGTTTTATTTATTCACTTATTTTGTTTCTGATTCTTGGTAAGGAAATAGCCATTGCAAGTCAGTCAACTTTCCTTGTTTTTCCTCCCTCAATTATGACAAATAAAATGTACTCAGGTAAATAATTTTAAGTTGGAATTTGCAGAATTCATGATGTTATTCCAAACTCAGTTGTGGGCAACATTTTCATCATAAATGGGTTTGAATTTATAAGCAGGGAGTTTGGTGGTGAGTATTTAATAGTATTTGGCTTAATAGGTTAGTTCTAAACATGATAAGTGAGAAAAACGGTCATTAAGTCATCTATTTCCATATTCACATTTGTTTCTACATTTGTTGGATTTTTCATTATTCCTCAAATTTCTTTTTTTTATTAAAATACTTGCATTCTTATTATTAACATTCACTTATAATTAAGATTTATAACATGCATTCGGCAAACTAATGGGAGTTGCAGTTGGGAATTTGCTTAGTTCAAATTTCCAGCCATTTAAAAATCACCATTTACTGCAATCTTGACTTTAACATTGAGGCATAAATATTTTTCACATACATGTCTTATTCTAGGGGCCAGGCTACTTTCTAGACAATATTCTTTCCAAACACTCAGGGAGTCAGAAAATGTGGATGTGATTTGTTTTCATAGGAATTTCTATAGAAAAAAATTTTATTTATCTGTTTGGCCTGAATAATAATAATATCAAATTTCCTTCTTCTACTCTTGTCATGAGACTTAGAATCAAACGTGCAATAACTTTCAGTTCCTGTCCTAGACAGCAGAATATTCCCTCCATAGTTTTATGATCACAAATATGATTTTCCACTACAATTTTAAGTTATAATCCATTCTCTTTTAATGATGTATTGCTACCTTTATCTCTCTTTGTCTATAATTGCATTTTAAAAATATAAAATGTCCATAATTTTGTCTTCTTTTTCATACTTTTTTCTTATCCTAAACACATTTCAATGTTTTTCCAGTCTTCATAAGTAGAATTGTCAACGCCTGTATAATAGTCTATCTGTATCTTCAACAATCAAAATTTTCATTTTCCCTCTGATATCTTACAAGTACATTTGCACAAAATGTTGCTTCTAGACTATGATTTTAGGGGAGCCGCCTGGATGCAATGCCTGGCTTCTCTCTGCCTTGGCTCTATGATTTAGCCTGAGTTCCTCATCACCCAGTGTCCTCATCTGCAGAAAGCTATTAATAGTCCCTCCTTGTAGAGCTGCTGCAGGGATCCCATGTGTCATTAGATGAAAAGCCTTTGGATCAGTGCCTGGCATAGACTAAGCCCTCCATAAACATTATCTATTATTCCTTTCTGACTCTTACTCTTATTTTTGCAATTGTCCATATTGGAAATTATCATCTAGTCCCCCAGGCTATCCGTGTCTCTATGTAGGTTATGTGAGACATAACCTTAATTCTCTTCACTTTGGGGTTTATGGAAAATCCTCTGGAAATTCTCCACTTTTTGATTTAAGTGGTTTTCCAGGTAGAGTCAAATAAAATGTCTTTGTGTGGAGGCCAGCTGGCCACGTTGCATTAATTACAGAAGTAACAATAGCTTTCCCTATGGAAGCAGCTGTTACTTTTGAAAATTTAGGTGACAGGTGCTTTGTGGAATATGCTTTGTTTGAAAACAAGTAGTTTTATTTCTTCATAGGTAGGTACAAACCAAGGAGCAACCCCAAATGTGGAAAGTTGTACAGAGCAATGCGAATGCTTGCGTATCTGTTATGTCTATTTCCTTTTGTGGAATCACAATGACTGCATTGTTGGGAAACCAATCATGCTGACTTTCTGAATGAATTGATCTTTGACTAATTTACCATTAGCCAGTATCCCTATGGCTAGCGGTATTGCTTCCTTGTCTTGATTAGACAGTTATGAAGTTTGACAATTTAATTTCTTTTCTCTATGTCTCAATCTTTCATTCATCAAATGGAGAGAATGAATGAATCCCTGCTGAACTTTACAAGGATGTAAAACACTTTGAAATGTAAATATAACTGTAAATGCATGTGTAAAATAAGCTATAAAGTATTATGCAGATATCTTATTAAACTAAACATTTCCTTTGAAAGGAGATAAAGGTTCAGAGATTATTTTTAATTCCCATTTTTGGGGAGCTTATCTTTCAATTAAAACTAGGAATAGCAGCCTTTGTGAATGAGGAAGTCTATTGAGATGTAGGGTTTTATTCACATGATGGAAGGACCCCTGTTCGGGTCTCTGTGTAATATAATACTGCCCTTTCTCTTTAGAAATACCTTTACTTTTCAGACACCACCTAGGTGAGTAGGTGAGAAGACTAAAGTCAGATTCACAGTTCTTCTCCCACTTTATGCTGGTGAGATCATCTCTGGGTAAATTCCATTTTTAACCAGCAAAGACAGAAAGTGTTGCATGTAGAAAGAACAATGCAATTAAAATTAGAAGGCCTGTATTGCTTTTGTTTCTCCAGAGTAATCATCAAGAAATCAAAGACCCTCTCCTTACCATCTCACACATTCATCCTCTTGCTGATTTCCTCTGAAATCTATTGCATGCCCAAATTATCCATATACCTATACACTTCTATTCAGAGTATCACTGGAGTCAAATATAAAACTCTTTTGTAGTTTTAACTATAAAAACCTTTCTAGCTAGCTATATAAATGTAACCTTTTTAGCTAGCTAAATTGCTTTCTAGCACTTCCTTGGAATTGCACAGATACATTTTGGTTCTATTGCACAGATTATCATGTCTCTGGGTTTTTATTTGCATATTAATCTGATATTAAGCTTCAATTAGAAAAGATAGTTATTAAAATAGAAATTTCATTTCATGCAATAAGATTCTCCTAAGGCCTTAGGAAGTTCTTCATTTTTAAGGAAAGACGAATATATCTGAAAAGTACAAAACATACATGGAAAAATTGTTATAGGCTGAATTGTGTAGCTCAAAGCATGATCTTATTTAAAAATAGGGTCCCTGCCAATTTAATTAGTTACAATGAGGTGATACAGGATTGGCATAGATTCCAATTTCATGATGACTGATATTCTTCCAAAAGAGGGAAATTTAGCAAACACAAGGACAGCACCATGTGACAATGAAGGCACATGAAGGGTGATGTTTCTATAAGCCAAGGAACATTAAAGATTACCAGAAAACACTAAAAGCTACAAAAAAGACATGGAGAAGATGCTCCCTCACAATCCTCAGAAGGAAGAAACCCTGTCAATGCTTTGATCTGGGATTTCTACCCTTCAGAACTCTGAGACAGTACATGTTTTTGTTATGTAAGCCTCCCAATCTGTAGTGGTTTGTTAAAGCAGCTCTAGCAAACTCATAAAGATTTGGTAACAGGAAATGTGGTGCTGCCGCAACAAATACTTAAAAATGTGGAAGTGGCTTTGGAATTTATTGAGGGGTAAAGATTAGAAGAGTTTTGAGGTCCTTGATAGAAAAATCCTAGATTGCGTATAGGAGAGATAGAATTGTTAAAGGTGCTTCAGGTGCGGACTCAGGTGGAAATGAGGAGCACGTTATTGGAAACTGGATGAAAGGAGATCCTTCTTATAAACTGGCAGATGAGTTGGATTAATTGTTTTCAATTATTTGGAAAGTAGAACTTGGACACAATGAACTTGGATATTTATCTGAGGATATTTCCTAGCAAAGTGTTGAAGGTAGGGCTTTGTTTCTCCTTGCTGCTTATAGTAAAATGCAAAAGGAAAGAAATAAATTGAAGAAGGTCCTGCTTAGCAAAAAGAAATAAACTCTTGATGATTTAGAAGAGTCTCTGCTTGTCTTGATAGTGTACTCTGGAAACAGGACCAACGGTGTGGCTGAACAACACCATTTGCCAGAGATTAGGTGTGTGGTTTGTGGACCCCATGAGCCATTGCAGAAGACGTGCTGCCATCCTGGACTGAAGGAACAGAGAAGAAGGAAGGTTGTTGGGCATCTGGGATTCTCCTGGGCAGGAAGTTGATTGATGGAACTATGTGGCTGTACATATGTGTTTTGCTATTGGTTCTGTGTGACTGGCATCCTTGGTGAAAACAGGTCACTCCTGTTCATTCTTCTTTTCTGTCTTTTATGTTTCTACTTTGCTGTGCTGTCTAAAAATGTGGTTTATCATAAGAAGGAGAAGAATAGAATAGAATACAGCTGTAGACCCTATAAGCTTGATATCTGAGTTGCCAAACCACAGATAATGAGTTCGCAGATCTCTCTGCACAGCTGGCCACTTAGACACATATTGCTGTGAGTGACTAATAACACTAGGTCTTCTCCCATCTCAGCATTTTGTTCTGAGTGCTTGGCTCTGATCACAAAGAGTGTTCTTTCTGACTTTTTCCTCTTTGGGCTGCTGGGGATGTAGATTATGAGGTCTGTATTTGGAGCACATCCCACTGGGGACCTAAAACATGAAGTGCACAGCATCATGTTTCTCCTGACCATCATAGGTCTCACGTGGTCCTGGCTCCTCCAGGAAAAGCTCCAGCTTCTGATGCATCCTCTTATTATAGTTCTAATTCTCATGCCTGTCTCAAATGACCCACCTTCACCCAGGATGGTTTGGACCTTTGGTGGCCACTCTGTGGGAGGATTGAGAGATACTTGAGAAAAGAAAGGAAATGTGATTTTATAAAACCCCATGGGCAGCATTTTTTGATTGATATGCAGAGGCCTCCAAACAAAATTCTGATCCAAAAATCACTTAGAGTCTTTGGACAAAGTTAATGAACAATATGACTAAATTGGGCAAAAAGAAACTAGACTCATTTCCCTAGTGGATCCTCCTCCATCTCTTCCAGTTAGGTACTTGCCTGCATCCAACTCTCCCTCCTTTCCCTTATACTGTTTGACTCTTTCCTTCTTCACCTCTATCAACTCATCCCTTCTCTTCCTCATGTCCAGACTCCCTATCATTTGCCAGTGACTCTCCTAAACCCCTGTGTTAGTCAGATTTTCATTGCTATGACAAAATACCTGAGAAAATTGATTTAGAGGAGGAAAGATCCATTTTAGCTCATGGTTTCAGAGATTTCCATCCATGGTCATTTGGCTCCATTGCTATGGGCTTGTGGTGAAGTGTAGCATCAAGGCAGGGAGAATATGGCTGAGCAAAGCTGCTCACCACATGGTAGCCAGAAAGCAGAGAGAGAGAAGAAGGGACTGGAGGGCATGTCCCTAGTAACCTATTTCCTTCAATGAGAAAAATATGGGAACTTAAAGAAATGGTCTAGCATATCACTAAAAACAACAGTCTTAATCCTCAGAGAATTTAAAGACACCATTATAAAATAGCAGTGATGAGCTCCTGATTTTGAAATGGAAAAATGAGAAATCTCTGGTTGAACCCTACACTCTGATAGTCCTGGTGCTCCTAAGAGTGCCAATTGGTGATACTAGATTACTCCTAACTGGTATTTGTTAAATTTCTCCATGAAACTAGTCATCATGGCATAGACCAATCAGTTACTATCCTAAATCAACATTTTTAAGAAAACTTTAAAAAGACATCTGAGGTTCTTCTGGTGTCACGTGTCATTTATCAAGACCTATTCCTATAAAATTTGTAATGGTAGAGCCTGGCCAGAGCCAGATCCTTGAAAGCCCTTTGAATATGCTCAGATGGATTTTATCCGGCTTTCATACTCCATGGGATTTGAATATGTTCTAGTGACTGGGTGTCTATTTTTAGGATGAATTGAAGCATGTCCATGTCAAAAACTTACGACCCTTACTGTAGTAAAACAATTGCTTGATTTTGAATTTCCATCCTGGGCACATCAGCTTTTATATCAAGTGACTGAAGCATATACTTTATGGGAACCATTATGGAAGAACTCTGAAAAGCATTACCTTCCCCTCAAAGACGACTCTTGCTCTTACCATGCATAATTCTCAGGAATGTTGTCTTTTAAACTAAAATTAGCAACATTTTCAGAAACTCTTCAGCTGCCTTGCCCAAAGTTGCTTCAAAATGCCCCTTATGGCTATGTAGCCCTTCTCTCCGGAAAATGTTGTTTTCCCTCCATTAATTGGTAATTTGAAGGCCCATGTACTTAGAGGTTTCACTTCCAGTACTAGACACTGCCATGTTGCATGCAGACACAGCAGATTAGTGCAAAGACCCCATGTTACTATTTCCAGGATATCTTCAAGAGTTAACTCATCTTCCCATAATATATTGCTAAAGCACCTCCTGATAATCTTCAACCAGGAGAATTTCAATAATATTGGAAGACTCATCAGAGAAAATTGTTTTTATAGTTTTGATGTGTGTCTCTTCAAGAATTATGTTAAAATCCAATTCCCATGGTAGAGGTATTAAGAGGTAGAAGCTTTTGGGAAATGATTGAGAGTTTTCCTCCATGAATCGATTAGTGACCTGAGAAATGGGCTGTAGGAAACAAGATTAGGTCCCTTTTCGCCCTTCTATCACTTCTGCCCTGTGAGGACACAGCCTTTATCCCATCTGGAGGACACAGCAACAAGGTGCTATCTTGCTTGGCAGGTGAGACCAGACTCCTCAGGAGACACCAACCTGCTGGTGCTTTGATCTTAAACTTCTGCCTCTAAAATGATACAACTTCTTTTGTTTCTAAATTTTATAGTCTGTAGCATTTTGTTATTGCAGCACATATGGGTGAAGACAGGACCATCTCATGTACTGGTAACCAAAAAATATGTAGTAGTAAAACTCTAGGAAATCGATACTTAGGTGAACAAACCCGCAACTAAACAACAAAATAATCAATTCAGATTTCTGTAAGTTGGATTCAAACAGACCCAAAGTCTGCTTCCATAAAGGCTGAAAACTGTGGATTCTTAAGAGACTTTCCAAAAGTTCATCTTCAGAAATAGTGGACCTAAGACCTTTGGAAGGCGTATATGGCCTCAGATAGTAAAAAGCATCACCCCAAACTTTGGATCAAGACCTCTAATTCCTGATTTGATTTTCATCTTCTTGCTTATAATCATCCTTATTATCATTTTCTTTATGTATTTGGTTGTTATTGACCCACATTGGCCAGCTCTTTTTCCATTTATCATAAGTATTTGGTCCCAACCTACACATTCTAAAACCATGCATAGACTATTTCAAAGAATCACCAATCCCCCTCAATCTTCTTGGCTTCTGGGCATGCTATCTGTCAGCAGACCCCCATAGAAAAAAACCTCTGGGCAATTTTGGTCTCATCAAACAAGACCATAGGCAATCATAGCCAATAGAACGCCCACTGCACCTTCATGGAAAGCTGATTATAAACAAGCCAATCTGTGACTCTGCTAGTATCTCTAGCTCTAATACAAGGATTATTACATTGATTGCTCCGACTCTAAGCAACTCCAAATTTGAATTCAACAAATTTTGTGGGATGATGGGCCACATTCTTACTACCTGGGAGAGACTAATAGAGATCTGAATGTTTTTTCAGCTAATTTTAAACTTTTGGTTTAAATCTCATTATCCCCATGTGTCCCTACTGACTGATATTTTCTTTTCAGCATGATGATTATTCTTTTTTGTCTCAGAGTAACTCCTCACGCATTTAAAAAATAACATTTAAAGATGTCCTGTATATATATAGTCTCTATTTCTGTGAATCACCAGTGCTGGGAATTTTGACTCACATGTGGGCTTCCAAAAAACCACCTTTGATTATTCAAAATAGTCTATTTACTGACTCACTGTTTATGTGAAAAATTAGATCAATGTTCCCAAAGGGTAGTAACTCTGTTACAGAGTTTATTAATGATACTACCTCTGTCCTGGATGGGATAAAGATTAGCCTCAATTCACTGGCATAAGGAGTGGTGGATGATTACATGGCTGTAGATGTTTATGTTGACTATTTGTGGTAGAATCTATGCCATGGTGAGTTTGTCTTTCTGTACTTGGAGCCATCAAATAGACAATATGAAAGAGGCCATATGGAGAAAGCTATTTGGTTGTCTATGGTTGATCTTCATAGTCTGTATGGGATTTTTTCTTGGCTTAGGTTGAACCATAAAAGTTTCCTGGATCGAAATCATCTTGTAGAGATTGTTCTTGCATTTGTCATGTGTCATGATGCTGGTCTATCACATTCTATTTAGAGTCTTAAATGGTCCCATACAGCCATCCATTCTCAGATGATCATCATGATGACATGACAGCAGAAAGGTTAAGATCTCCTAGCCAACTATGGAGACTACTCTACCATCCTGGAGTGGTGAAAGCCTGGATCTCTAGCCTTCTTGGAATTGGCCAACCTTTCTCAAGAAAGAGACCGATCAAAGGGAGGGACTGAGAGACTGACTATATAAGTGATCAGTGGTCAGGTCATATGTATCAATAGATCTGTGGCCCACATCAGCAGCAGGAAGTCCAGAAGCCAAACCACATCCTCTACAGCAATTGTTTCAGTGTGGTTGAGACTTGATCAAGTATGGACAGCTTCCCTAATTTTTGCCCATACCCTGACTGGCTTCCAACTTGGAACTCACCCGAGACAGCCAAATATGGTCCCCTACATCAATCACATAAGGTGTTCTACTTCCACTTCCCTGTGCAAACATCATCCAACCAGAATGCATTGGAAGTCTTTTCCTTTTCCATGCCCCTGCCTGCCTTTGAGTCGCTGCCAAACTCAAGGGATCGTGGCCAACTCCCTTGATACAGTAATCTCTGAATAAACAGACTGTGTTTGTTCTCAGTTTCATGACTTTACTTATTTCCATACTTCTTAGCAAGAAAGACTAAAGGGCAATCTCATAATTAAGAACAATGTGCATATGGGTGTGAGGGAGGAGAAAATTCTGAGTCAGGTAGGAAAGAAAAGGTTAGTCTGATTTAGTAAAAGGGTGAAATAGACAATATTTTCAGAATTGCCTTTTTTAAACTTTCAAGTAATAACCTTTTTTCTGGTGCCTTGTCTCACACATGACAGACAACTAATGCATGGTTGTTGTTGTTTTTTTTTTTTTTTCAATGAATGAGGAGATGGAGATTTGCTTTTCATTCCTTCTATTTCCCACAGTAAATCCTCAGCCCCTACGCCAAGGGACATTATGGAGCTATTTTCTGCTGTCCCTGGGGCAGAATGTGATTAGTAAAAATTTGTTCAATGTTTGTTTTTCCAACTTCTCCTTTGAGCTATGGTTGGGTTTTATTTTTGTAGGAACCCTTGTTTTGAAAAAAGTTGCTAATTCACATTAGATTCCTTTTATTTAAAGGAATTACCCTGTATGCTTGCAAGGACAGGTGTGGTTGAGAATATTTCTTCCCAGGAAGTGATGCAGGTAGTATTCCCCAATTGTTAAAGTTAATTGTATTGAGGCCTTATGAGATCCACAGTTCATTTATATAGTAAGAGGATTATGAGAGGCTAAAATAAGTTTTAGTAAAATAAGCAAAGATAAAGCATGAGTGGACATTTTGACTTTACATCAGAGCACATGCATGGAGAGAGAGAGACCTCTGGTTGGACATGTCTTTACTCTGAGCCATGGCTTCCTGGTAGGTGTGGTGTGCAAAAACTCACCACAGACTTTATCTAATCTTTTCCTCCATCTCTTCCTCTAAACAGTTTCCTCTCTTCAGTTTTTATTGTGAAAATTTTCTTATCAACTTTAAATTTTTGGTCTATGTAATAGAATACCATAGTGTGTGCACATGTGCATGCACACACACACATTTATTTTAAATGGGGCTCACTTCTTTTGAGACGGCTTCCCTAACTTTCCTGGAATTGGGTCCCTCCATCTGTGGCTCTCTTCCTTGACACTCTGTACTTCCCTCCTATCACTTGTCCAGATTGGAATTTCATTCCTATTTCCTACCATCTGATTGACCTTTGTGCATGCTTTCATATCATTCTTGGCACATAGTGGTGGTTCAACAGATCATGGCTGAATTAATGGAATAAAGGTACTGCAATTAGCTAATGACTTAGCTGTTTCTACACCTCTTTCCTCATTAGGCAGTGCTGGTTCCTCAGAACCTAGGGTCGAGCTGATGCACACTGGAAGCTTAATAAATGCTCACTTTTGAAGTGAACTGGTTGTATATATCTGGCATCATTACACCATCCCAGGGGGCATGTGAACCAAGAAAGCACCAAAAAGCTTGAGGAGAGGCAGGTGAGAAGCTTGCAAACCAAAGATGTGGCCACTTCAGAGCAGCTGGCTCCATTTCTTGCAGATGATCAGTGTTAAATGAAGGGCTAAGTCACCACCTGCAGTAGCCCTGGACATATTGTCATTTTGATTAGAAATGAGCTAGAAGATTTTCATTAAAGTGTAGTGAAAATTTTGGTCTGGGTATTAGATACCTGACATCTCCCTTCTATTTTGTCTTTAGTTAAAGATGAGCAAAGACTTTTACTCTTTGTACTTCACATTTCCTCACTTTAAGTGAAGACTTTGGTACAAAAACACTCTTAAATTTCTAACCCTAAAATTCTCTGTGCCTTGTAAAACAAGACAGTGTGCATGACATGAATTTTCATTTATTGTACTTATTTCAGCCACACTTCTGCAAGTTTAGTTTCATATTTTGGAAAAAGTGGAGCACTTTTAAGAGTATTTTGAAGACAGAATACTGCTGACTTAAAACATCGCCAGAAAACAGTACAGTCATGTGTTGCTTAATGAAAAATATGTTAGGTGATTTTTTCATTGTGCAAATATTATATAGTATACATAAACAAATATTATATAGTATACATGTCACTAAGCAGGGTAATCTTATGGGACTGCTGTCATATATGCAGTTCTTTGGGAATGAAATGTTATGTGGCTCATGACTGTGTTTTCATACCCAACTTGTATTCTAAAGCTAACACACTACAGTAACATCTCACTCAGAAACATATTATCAATTAAAAGTCCATCATTCTAATTTTCTACTTCTGTATATATGATAAATATTATGTATGATGTGAATTATTTTATCTCATCCATCAGAGAGCCATGGTGGTACAGTTTATGAGTTTGTGTGTCACACACAATTGGGTTCAACTTCATCTCTGGCACTTACCAGACGTCTTATTTAACAATTTATTTTACTGAATCTAAATCTTCACTTCTTACTCTAAGGAAGAATTCTGATGATATCTGCACCCCATTGTAGTTTTTGTAAGGATTATAAGCCTTAACACAGAGTGGGAGGGAGTAGGTGTGACGAAGCTCCATCAAGTTCCTGGTACTGTTGTGCATAATAAGTGCTCAATCAATGCAGGTCCCTCAACTTGTACTGCTCTCAACAAGCTTCTATAAGCCAGAGACTCTTTCTTCTTCACACATGCTATTCCCCCATGAGCAGCAATTTCAGAGTAGGGACGTAACATAGGCTGATGATTGGAGTGAAAAACTGCTCCAATTCCAAGAAGGAACATAGAATTGAAGAATGTTTTCTTTGGTCAGGGGAATTAGGAGGGGGATTAAACCTATAAAATGTAAATGTCACGGGGAACACTCAGAAGATGGGAGACTTCAATGTGCAGGGAGAAATATATTAGAGGCTGTGCTGTCAGGATCGACCAAAAAACTATTATCCCATTAAAATGCGTCTCCTCTGGCTCCTCTCTGCAAGGTGGCACCGTTGTAAAAGTGTTGTGCATTATTTCTCAGTAAATCACAATGGAAATGCGGTGGAATTGTGCATGAGAACTTAAAGGATTCATCATGGTTTATTCCATTACAATAAACACCAAGAAAGTCATAATGGTATGCCATTTATTATATAGTCTCATCAACATTTTTATATGTTAGACAGAGTCTCCACAGGCTTGCTAATGGTATATAGGCCATAAAACCTTTACACAATAATGTTTAACTGTATCTGAAATACTGGAATCTTCTGGTGGTTGCATAAATGATCTGCTTCTTAAATCTTCTCTAAGAGAACATCAGAAGTACAACAAAAGGCCTCTGAGATTTTCTTCTTCAGAACAGGTAACAATCAGTCTCCAAATACTCATTGCCTGGATGCCATCTGCAAGGCTACCTTCTGGCTGTGTGTGATGGCATGTGTAGGTGAGTAGACATGATGACACCAGGTATTTCATATCAGCCAGCCAAACAAAAGGTAAGTGGGGACTTGGGTACACAAGTCACCCAAATCTCAATTGAACTTCCTTGTTGGGTTTTATTTTGGTTTGCTTTCACTGGGTCTCAAGCCAAATTTATTTTTTATTTAACTCCTAGAAAACAAGTATGAATGCATTGAAAAGGGATAGATAACATGTTTTTCATAATGAACCTGGAATGAACATGTTCTTCCACACTTGGGTAACTGTCATTGAATTTCTCTCCTCTCTCCTTCCTTTGGCTTGGCTTCATTCTTCCTCCTTCTCTCTTCCACTCATCACTTTTCTTCCCCCAAGTTTGGGAAGAACATTCTCCTTATAACTGCATTATGAAATGGAATAGCCTTTAGGCAGAAAGGAATTTTGAGATATCCTCAGATCCGAGCCCAGAGTTTTGGATTTAATTATACCTGAAAGGCCACATAGATGATTGTTGATCTAGCTCTGAACCCTCATTGCCTCATTCCCAGCATAAGCAGTAATGAAAAACAGTAAACTTCTCTAGAGAAGATAGCCCACATCTTGCTTTAGGTCGTATGGTAAGATCCATCTCGGTAACTGCAGAGGGACATTCAATACCAATTCTCCATGCACACATGAAGCCATCAGCACATGTAAGGGTCTTATGGGTCCATAGCCGTGGGCATTAATACACAGAGTGATTGATCTCATCACTCTATAAACCATAATTTATTGTCTGTGCTTCTTCCCAACCTCATGAATACTGATTGGTGGAGGCAGAACAAAGCGGTGTAGAATATGACTCCAACTGAGCATCTTCCACATGAAAATGAACATAATATATGATGCCTAGCAGATTAGCCAATGCATGTGTCAAAGGGAAGCAGCTCAGATAGCCTGGAAATTAACATTGATCTTTACTGTTCAATGGGTCCCTGAGTAGTGTTTTCTGTACACTTATCTTTACATCTTTTATAAGTCATAGTGGCAACAGGTGTATTTTATAACTTAAGAGGAACAGAATCATATTCTTATGACATCAGACTTGTGTAATGAAGACTTTGTGCCAAATTGGGAGGGAAAAGGGGGTATTTTGCTTTTAAAAAGTATGTTGCATGCTCAGTGAAATTAGCAGGCTTTGAAGCTGGACAGGGCAACCTGAATGCTCGCTGAGTCCGGAAGGAGAGGTAAATCATTTATCTTCTCTGAACTGCAGTTTCCAAATTTGTTAAAGGAGCTGCTTGTGATTTAGTGGTGATGCAGAAAGGAAGGGGGCATAAATAATCAATAAGCTGCAGTTATAATAAAAATTAAGAAAGTGTTTGCCTGGCAAATGCAGAGCATTAACTAAATTACAGGGGAAAGTTAACATTGCATAAGATACATATTTGGCACTATTTATGTGCAATTGATTTGATAATTTAAATGATGCTTACTAATAAATACAGTTTTTTCAAACAGCAAATAAGAAGGCATAGTATAACCAGATTCCATCTACAAGTATCTGAAAATACTTTGAGTGCTGACCTGGTTAGGACATAGAAAAGATAGAAAGCTGAAGTCCAGCTCCCTGGCTTCAAACCCCACCTGGGCTGTTCACTGATGGTGTGCATTTAGTTCCTCTTTCTAATCACTTGTAAGGATTCATGTGAGAAATAAGAAGAACCACAGCACATATATCATAAGACTTCAGCTATAATTAAATGCAATCCATGCAAGCATGTGGAGACAGAAAGTGCTCAATAAATATTTGTTATTTTTAGTGTTTTTGGTCTCAGTAACTGTAACTCAGTTACAGTTACTGGACAATGAGAGAAAGCTAGAAGAGTCAACCCTGATAATGTAGGATAATTGTTGTGTCTTGGAGGCATTTTCAAAAATAACTGGCCAATTAAAGAGATGGACAACTCACATTTCACTCTTTATTATTCCACACAAACTGAAAAATGACTCTGGTGCTCAAGACCACCCCTGTATAGAAAGTCTTTAACTCAAGAAATGAGAAATTCAGATGCCATGTTACATCTAAAATATAAAAATTGGTTTGGCAGTGATTGGGGAATCTAAGAACTGATTGATTTGAAGCACAAAAAAAACCTTTGTTACACCCCAAATTAAACTGGCATAGTACCAAGGGGACACTTCACTGAGCAGAGGCTGAAGTCCAAGGTGGGCAGAGAACAGATGGTGGTAAAATGAGACCAGAGATGGTCAATGTCTTGTCAGTATTCTTGACTTCTATAATTCTGCCAGAACCGTCGGTAGCTCATGCATGAGCCTATTCCCCCTTGAGAGTTTAGGCAGGATGTGTTCTCATTAAAGTCAAAGATAAAACGATGAGTGCTCACTGGAGAAAATATTTTTGTGGATATCATCAATTAAATCTCAGTGGTTTATAACTATATATTTAATTTCCTCCCACAGAACGTCGTAAAGAACTACAACACCTTAGAGAGCCACAAGTATTTTATGATCTGAAGAGCCCAGGAGATAAATAGGAAAACCAGGAAATCCTATAGAATAGACGGCAACTTCACTCACATTTTTAATTTTTAAAAATAATTGGCATTTTTCCCATGCTTTAATGACCTAGATTTTTCTTTGAATCCCTGGGAAACTTGAAGAATGCTAAGAAAGAAAATAAATTTGAGAGAAGAGACATTTCAAATTTGTAAAGATGAACATATGGCCTTGTTGGTTACTATGAGTCCTTAGTTCTACCTACCACTGATACCTGAGCATGTGTTCCTGGCTTGACCTTTAGTGACACTATTCTTATTTCTCCTATAGGTGCCTTCCATTAAGCCTTCTAGTAACCTTTCACTAGGGGAAAAAAAAAAAAACCTGGCCCCTAGACTAATGGGTTTCAATCCTCTTATTTTTCATTGACCTTAAATTTAAGTCTGTTTTTCTGCACCTGCTCTCTGGGACTCTTTCTTTAATGAACCTATAGGTCCTTCTGATGTATGAGCATGGGGGTAGGAAAGATGGTGAAATGAGATGAACATCATTACCCTAGGTACATGTATGACTGCACATGTGGTATGACTCTATATTGTGTACGACCAGAGAAATGAAAAGTTGTGCTCCATTTGTGTACAATGAACTGAAAAACTTTCTGCTGTCATGTATAACTGATTAGAACTAATACAAAATAAATGTTAAAATATTTAAAAAAAGAAACTAGTTTTGAGATGTCTTTACTTCCTATTACTTCATGGATAGTTTACATACCTGTATGCAAAGATACTATATTCCTTCCATTTTCTCATTTTCACATGGAAAAAATCAGTTTTAGGAAATTAAATGCTAAGTGGATCAATCTATGCATATGATCAAACTGATCAAAATATTATACAATCAATGATCTCACCTCAACCTAAAACTTAAAACAATCACGCATAAAAATAATTTCTGCACATGTGCAGTGGAAATTTTGCCTCTATCCAAGCACAGTGCCCAGTCCTGCTCAAGAGTGACTACTGCACACTAGGTCTTGTAAATATGTCCAGAAGTATTCGTTCTATGTGCACATACAAACACACATGCACATATTTTATGTCCTCTTTTTGAGCACAGAAATAAAAATACACAAATAAGATAACATTGGTTCAATCTATATTTTAAAGAATATATAAACAAATATAGATGCACTTCATGCTTTTTGAAAAAAATCATTATGTAATAATGTACTAGACTATACAGCCATCCCTCTGTATCCTGCAGATACCCAAGTCTGAAGATGTTCAATTTTCATACATAGAATGGCATACGTTTAACATGTAACCTACACACATTTTCCTGTATACTTTATTTTTTAATTGTTCTTTTTAGATATACATGACCTTAGAGTATATTTTGACATGTCATACATACATGGAGTATAACTTCCAGTTCTTGTGGTTGTACATGATGAGGAGTTTCACTGGTCGTGTATTCTCATGTATGAGCATAGGAAAGTGATGTCTGATTCATTCGACTGTCTTTTCTATTCCCATCCTGCCTCCCTTCCCTTCATTCCCCTTTGTCTAATCCAGAATAGCATAATAGGAGTTCTATATACTTTAAATTATCTTTAGATTACTTATACTACCTAACAGAATGTTATGTAAATATTGTCATATGGTATTGTTTAGAGAATAGTGACAAGAAAAAATCAGGTTCATGTTCAATACAGATGCTTTTTTTGTTGAATTAGTGGATGTGGAATACAGACATGGAGGTCTGAGTGTGCATGTTACATAAAGGGTTTTCACATTGTGGCTGGAGACCCACTGCCTGTTTTCATGGGTAAAGTTTTAATAGAACCCAGTCACATGCATTTATTTGCGTTTTTTATGGTTGCTTTGCCATCACAATGGTGGGGTTGACTAGTTGGGACAGAGACTGTACTCACAAGCATGAAATATTTACCATCGGATCATTTAGAAAACTGTTCTCTGACCCCTGCAATGTGATATTATATGACATATGACAAATTTAACAGTGCACAGGAGTGTACAGCTGGATGTGCGTCAACCAACAGAACAGTCACAGGTCACCAGCATCCAGATCAGAAATAGCATTGCCAGTGTCCCCTCATGCCCATTTCCCACCCATACTGACAGTATTATTACAATTATTATTATTTTGGTGGTACTGGGGATTTAACCCAAGGGTGCTTTATCACTGAATTATATCCCTTACTCTTTTATTTTTCTTCTTGATTTTATTTTGCGACAGGTCTTGCCTTAGCAAGATCCTCAGGATCTCACTAAATTGCTGAGACAGGACTCAAACTTGCCTCCTCTTGGTTCAGCCTCCCCTTTCAAAGTAGCAGGGATTACAGGCATGTACCACCACACTAGGCGGGCAGTATTCTTTTTAACTACTTTATAATATTCCTCTGTTTAGATGGACCTGAATTTGTTAAGCCATTTACTTATTCACGGGCACTTATAATGTTTTCTTTCTTTTTTTTTTGTTAAAAATAATGTAGCATTTGCTGGGTATGGTGGTACATGTCTGTAATCCCAGGAACTCAGGAGGTTGATGCAGTAGTATCACAAGTTTGATCCCAGCCATAGCAATTTAGCCAGAGCCTGTCTCCAAACAAACAGACAGACAGACAGACAGACAACTCCCTCTACCAAAGCCATTGAAATGTCTGGGATAAAGCTCAGTAGTAAAGCGCCCCTGGGTTCAATCCCTAGTTTAAAAAAAATGAAGCTGTATTTAACATTTTTGTAATTATATTCTTCTGATATTTGGAAATTAAAATTTCATTTTAAACCTAATTTGTATTATTATAATAAAATTCAACATTTGTAAAATTTGATTTTTATTTTTAAATTATTATTTTAATTTGGGCTAAGATTTGTTAGTTACATTTCTTTTGGGAGGGATAATCTCATGACAACTTTTTCAATATTTTCTGCATTAGTCTGTTAAATGTTTAGTCGCCTGTTTGTGAGAATTGATTCTTTATAATTTCTGAGGTTAACATTCATTGTGTCTAAATTTGTTGACATTTTTATACAGGGACAAATAAAGCTTTCAATCCTGTACGTTTTTTTAATTTTCAGTTTATGTGGGGCTTTCAATTTTCATTTCTAAGGTTATAAATTTCTTCTTTCCTTTTTTTGTTTATGTAACATTTTTTTTCTAATAAGCTTCTATGATCTATTTACCCATTCAATGATTTTCTTTTATTTTATTAATTTATTGCTTTAATTTTTCAAATTACTTTCTATGTTCTACTTTCTTGGAATTATTTTGCTATTAATGTCTTCATAATCTGATCAGTGAAATTATTCTAATTAATTTTTATTTATAAATTTGATATTTAAGACTAAAATTTTCCTGCAAACACAGTTAAATACAGCATTAAAATACCGATGCTTATTGCTATCAACTTTAAAATTTTCTAGATATTGTGCAATTGGACTTTTTTTGCTTTCATTCCTAGATGACTTAAGAGTTTCAGAAAATATCAGTGATTTGGTATTTTTGTTGTCTTTTCACGCTGTTAACTTCTAAACTTTCATAATGGTATCAGAGAGATCAAAGGATGTAAGTTAATACATAGTGTACATTGAAGATTTCTTTGTGGCAAAATATATGACCAATTAAAAGTCACGTTCCTTTGGCCTCTGAAAAGAAGTTTTGTGCTGTGGCTTCATGATGTAGAGTTTTGTATGTCGATTAGATCTCACATTAATCAGGTCACTGAGATCTGTAATAGTGTCATTAATTTTGTTCTACCTTGTTTTCAATGGCCAGAGCCCAATGTGTAAATGCACCCTACGGATTCTTTCCCTTTCTCTTTCTCTCTCTCTCTTGTTCTTGCCTCATAAATGTTTATGTTTTCTTGGGTGAAGATTTATGGCAGACCTTCCTTGTGAATGGTGCCTTCCATCATTGTTAAGTACACTTCATTTCATTTACTGCTTTATGCTTTGCATTCAGCAAGGACTAATATTAATAGTTGACTCCCGAATTCTTTCATTTCCATTTGCTGGTATGGTAGGTCATTACCAACAATTTTTCTTTCAAAATTTCTGAGTCATACTTTTTTAATGTCTTTTTTGTACGGCTGGGATGGATTTTCTGTTTTATGAAACCTGAGAAATGGTTTCTTTTAAAAGATAAACTCATCTTAATAACACTGATTGATATGGCGGTTACATTGGATGAGTTCATCCATTTTTAGCTTATATATATATATTTTTTCTACATTTTGGTAATTGCCATTTAAACTCTAAAGAAGCGTGGAAATTTTATACTGTATACACAAGTGTATCAGAATGTCTTCTTCACTGTAAATGAGCAAAGCTTTGATCTTTGCCTTCTGATATTTGGAAATTGCATTTTATTTTCAACCTAATTTTTATTATTATGATAAAATTTAAAATTTGTAAAATTTGATTTTTATTTTAAAATTATTATTTTAATTTGGACTAAGATTTGTTAGTTACATTTCTTTTGGGAGGGATAATCTCATGACAACAATACAAAATCCATATTTTGTATTTTCTTTGCCCTTACATGTGCTTGTGTTCTTTCGAAAGCCTGTGAAGTTTATGCTTTGTTTTTAGTTTTTGTGGTCAGTATTGTTATTATCCTGTTTGTCAGGAGCCCTTGGTGGGCTGTGTGTGGACTATGTTGCCCATCGTAGCCCAATGAGGGGGTAAGTCTGGCATTGGGAACCTCCCTGGCACACCCACAGGGATTGACCACCTGATGCAGGTGAACTTCCCCCTCAAGCTCTGCCAGAGATCCCACACAGCACCTGAGATGGGTGTGACCTGCCAAGATGTCAAACAACCTGCTGACTGCAAGATCCAACCAAGCAAGACTCTGTCCTTGAAACATTATCCCTGCCTTTGATGTCCCTTGATATAAATAAAGCAGGCGCAGGCGCTATTGGGCCAGAGTATAGACGCTCCATCTGTCTGATTGGCTTGCCTGTCCTGTTCTGCCCCCACTTTTTTTTTTTTTGGTGCTTGAACTCAGGGCCTTGTGCATGCGAGGCAAGCACTCTACCAACTGAGCTATATCCCCAGCCCCCTGCCCCTGCTTTTGAAACTACTCTCGGTGTCCTGTAGCTTTCTCGTTGTTCTATTTTTCTTTTTCAGCTAGCCCATTCCGCCGAGGGGAACCCCATTTCCATCGCCTGCCGGGACACAGGTGAGACCTGTTGTCATTATTTTTCTGATAACTATAGTAATACATTCAACCCTACATTTCTTGACTTATGATGCTCTAGCATATAAATTCATGTCCTACTACAACAGAAAAAATAATTAGTATAGTTATATATTCTTTTACTGCCATTTGCTTCTTGACCTTTGATGTTTGACCTGCTTCTTTTCTACCTTCTAGGGGAACCTACGCCCCACCTTTCATCTACCACCCCTGCCTCATTACAAATACCCCAAGTGCTGTGAGTTGACCATAGTCCCATATAGGAGTATCTTTGTACCTTAAAAAATGTACTCTAATTTCTATTTTTTGGTTTCCTGTATTTAGCAATACTCATGGTATCCTTGGTATGAGGCATGAGCTGATCAAGAACTTACCTGTCCTCTTACTTTCTTCCAAATGATGAATCAGTATGGGTACTTTCAATGTCTCCTAATTTCATCAAATTGTCACACCTGCTTTTTCATAGACATGAATTTGGGTTATAGTTGTTTTGGGGGCTGTTTTAGTGTGTATATACACATCCATCTGATAAAAATCACAGATTTATATAAGTAAAAAATAACATAATTCTTATGAAATAATTACATTAGATATTTTACAGTATATATATATATATATATATATATATATATATATATATATCATGTAAGTTATCTGTTTCTTAGATCATGGCAAAATACATGTTATATATATAAAATTTTTAATTTTTACCATTTTAAAGGGTATAATTTAATGGAATTTAGGACACTCCTAGTGTTGTGTGACCCTCACCACTATCTAAATGCAGAACATTTCATCCCTCCAAAAGGAAATCCCATGCCCATTCCCCTTTACTCTCTCGCCCTGAAAGCCGCCAATCTGCTTTTTATCTCTCTCTATACCTTTGCTAGTTTTGAACACTTCATTTAAACGGAATCGTACAATAAATAGCCTTTCATGTGTAGTGTCTTTCACGTAGTACATGACCCAGCAATTCCAGAAAAATACACAAAAGCACTGAAAACAGGTTCTCAAACAAAACAAATGTTCATGGTAAGACTCTTCACAGCAACTCAAAGGGAAACCAGCCCAAATTTCCATCAGCTGCTAAATGGACTATATCATGCAATATTATCCAGTCTTAAAAGGAAATGAATGGAATGTGGGTAAATGCTACACCATGGATGAACCTCTAAAAAAACATCACATATTGCTTATTGTGTTGTTAGGAATGACTTGCATATTAATGGAAATTCTATATTTCTGTCTGGAAGACTTTGGTGCTCCAAAAGCCTAAAGTCTTGGAAGAAATTATTAAGAAAGGCAGACAGTGCACCCCCAGTCTCCCTCGCTGCCCCCAACTAGAAACCATTTCCTGTGTAGGTGGGAAGCCATGAGATCGATGAGGTTGAGAGGAACGGGATGAGAGTAGAGTTTGGACAATCCAGAGAAAGGGATCTTGGGTCCTGCGTCCTCACCAGAGTCCCGGGCAGGGAGCAAGACCCAGAGAGCTTTGGAGGACTCTAGAGCAGAGGGTTTGCACGTGCAGCGGTGGAAAGTGACCCCGTTCTGGAACAAGAGCCAGGGTGCCTCAGCAGTAGCCAAGCTGGCTGCAGCTCTGGGGCCCTGTTGGCCTGTAGGCACAATGGCCCTGCCTTTCGATCGCATGAGAGTATGGGAGCAAGCCAGCAGAGGGCGTGTAAGTGGGCACAGAGCCACCAGGCCAGCAGCTTCCGGGGTGTGCCGGTGACCGCAGTTCTGGGAGGCCTGGATGTCACGATTTCTTCTGTGGATGTGGAAATCCAGTTCTAGGTGGCTTTCCCTGCCTCCTCTACAGACAGTTACAAACACTCATCTCCTTAGTGTACGCAGACCTTGGAACCTGAACGTGGTCTCGGGGAAAGTCGGAGGGAAACCAGAATCAATGGAGACAAATTTCCCTTCACTTCATTGGCTGGATTTTAGTTGTTACAGAAAAAGAATGATCATTTCTTTTAAAAAAAAATCTTTTTTTTTTCCCCAAGAGACATTTTAGGTTTACAGTAAAATTAAGCAGAATGTGTTAAGTTGGATTTCTGTTGTTATTATAATAAATACCTGAGATAGATCTGCTTAATGAGGAAAGGTTTATTTTGGTGTCTAATTTCAAAAGTTTCAGTCTAGGGCTGCTTGATCCTGCTGATTCAAGCACATGACGAAGGAAGCAGCTCACCTCATGGCAGCTAGAAAGAGAGAAAGAGAAAGGGCCCAGGGTCCCAATATCTTCTTTAAGGATCTCCACGATCTAACTTCCTTCTATTAGACCTGACCTCTCCTTTTTTGGAATGGGGGATAGAGGAATTGACCTCAGGGGCACTCGCGCCACTGAGCCACATCCCTATTCCTATTTTGTATTTTATTTAGAGACAGGGTCTCCCTGAGTTGCTTAGCATCTCGCTTTTGCTGAGGCTGGCTTTGAACTCGTGATCCTCCTGCCTCAGCCTCCTGAGCTGCTGGGATTACAGGTGTGCACCACAACACCCGTCAGACCCCATCTCTTAAAGATTCCACCACTTCCAATAGCAACATGGGTTGGTGACTAAGTCCCTTTAATACATGGGCCTTTGGGGACAATTATCTAAATCATAGCACAGAAGGTTCAGAGATTCTCCACATGCCCTCATGTCCCCATATATTCATAGCTATCCATTAGAGTAATATGTTTGTTAAAATTCAGAAATTTGCACTGACACATCATTATTAACCAAAGTCCATAGTTGACTTTAAGAGTCACTCTCAGTGGATTTGGGCAAATTAATAATGACATGTACCCTCTATTATAGTCTCACACAGAGTAACTCACTGCCTTGAAACAATCATATGCTTTGTCTATTCATCCCTCATTTATAAAACTTAGGCAACTGCTGATCTTTTTACTGTCTACATAGTTTTCCCTTTCCCAGAATATCATATAGTTATAATAATATACAATGAAGCCTTTTTTTACACCTAGTAATATGCATTTAATTTTCCTTCATGATTTTCTCATAGCCTGACAGTTCTTCTTCTCCTTCTCCTTTTTCTTTTCCTTCTTCTTTTCCTCCTCCTTCTTCTTTTGGTATCAGAGGCTGAACTCAGGGGTACTCAAGCACTGAGGCACATCCCCAGCCCTATTTTGTATTTTATTTAGAGACAGGGTCTCACTGAGTTTCTTAGTGCCTTTCTGTTGCTGAGGCTGGCTTTGAACTCGCAATCCTCCTGCCTCAGCCTCCTGAGCCGCTGGGATTACAGGTGCATGTCACCACACCAGGCTTCATTTCTTTTCAATACTAAGTAACATTCAATTATCTGGATCCACTTTAGTTTATTTTTCCATTTACCTACTGAAGGATGTCATAGCTGCTTTCAAGTTTTGATGATGATGAATAAAGCCGCTAGAAACATCTATGTGCAGGTTTTTGTGCAGCACAGATCTTCAACTCCTTTGGATAAATGTCAGTGAGTACAATTCCAGGATCATATAATAAGAATGTACTTACTCCATTTGGCAAGAAACTGCCAAGTTGTCTTCCAAAGTGACTGTGACATTTTGCTTTCCCACTAGCAACAAACGGAAGTTCCTGTTGCTCTATGTATTTGTCAGCTCTTGCTGCTATCAGTGTTTTGGATTTTAGCCATTCTGATAGGTGTGCAGTGGTACCTTATTATTTTAATTTGCATTTCTTGGTAACACATCATGTGGTACATGGAACATGTTTTCATATGTTATTTGTCATCTGTATGGATCAATATATTATCATTTTATTGTGTGGGTTTTTAATTGTTAGAGAAAAATAAAGAGAACGCCAACATTATTTTTTAAAAAATTTATTTGTTCTTTTTATTTATACATGACAGTAGAATGTATTTGCAAATTATACATACATGGATTGTAACTTATTCTATTTAGGATCCCACTCTTATGGTTGGACATGATGCTGAGTTACTCTGGTCCTGTATTCAAATACAAGGCTAGAAATGTTGTGTCTGATTAATTTTACTGTCTTTCCTTTCCCCCTCCCCCTCCCTTCCCTTCATTTCCCTTTGGCTAATCCAGTGGATTTCCATTCTTCCTCTCCCCTCCCTCCCTTTTTGTGGGTTAGCATCTACAAATCAGAAAATACATTCAGCCTTTGGCTTTTTGAGATTGGCTTATTTCATTTAGCATGATATTCTTCAGTTCCATCCATTTACTAGCAAATGCCATTATTTCACTCTTCTTTATGGCTGAATATTATTCCATTGTTTATATATAACACATTTTCTTTATCCATTCATCTGTTGAAGGACACCTAGGTTGTTTCCATAGCTTGGCTATTGTGAGTTGAGCTGCTATAAACATTGATGTGGCTGTGTCACTGCAGTATGAGTTTTTAAGTTCTTTGGGTATAGATTGAGGAGTGGGATAACTGGGTCAAATGGTGGTGCCATACCAAGTGATGTAAGGAATCTCCACACCACTTTCCATAGTGGTTGCACCAATTTGCAGTCACACCAGCAATGTATGAGAGTACCTTTCTCCCCATATCCTCACCAACATTTATTCCACTTGTGTTCTTTATAATTGCCATTCTGACTGGAGCAAGATGGAATCTCAGTGTAGTTTTAATTTGCATTTCTCTAATTGCTAGAGATGATGAACATTTTTTCAGATATTTTTTGACCATTCATATTTCTTTTTCTGTGTTTGTTCAGTATTTTAGCCCATTTATTGATTGGGATATTTATTTTTCTAGTGTTAATTTTTTTGAGGTCTTTGTATATCCTGGAGATTAATGCCTTATCTGAGGTACTGGTGGTAAAGATTTCTCCCATTCTGGACCTCTGTTCACGTTCTTAATTGTTTCCTTTGCTGTGAAGAAGCTTTTCAATTTGATACCATCCCACTTATTGATTCTCAATTTTACTTTCTTTTCAGCAGCACAAGGAACATTCTCTAAAATAGACCACATCTTAGTCCATAAAGCAACTCTTAACAAATACAGAAAAACAGAGGTGATACCTTGCATTCTCTCTGATCATTATGTAATAAAATTAGAAATTAATGATAAAATAAAAAAGCTACTCTAACACCTGCAGACTAAAAAGTATACTATTGATTGACCAATGGATTACTTAAGAAATCAGGGATGAAATAAAAAAAAAAACTTAAAGGTAACTGAGAATAATGAAACAACATATCAAAATCTCTGGGATACTATGAAGGTAGTGCTAAGAGGAAAGTTCTTTGCATTGAGCTCATTCATTAACAGAACAAAAAGTAACCAAATTAATAGCATAATTTTACATCTAAAAGTGCTAAAAAAGAAGAAAAAACCGCACCCAAAGCAGTAGAAAACAGGAAATAATTAAAATCAGAGCTGCAATTAATGAAATCAAAGCAAAAAAGTTTTCAAAAAAATCAATGAAACAAAAAGTTGGTTCTTTGAAAAAATAAACAAAATTGATAAACCCATAGCCAAACTAACAAAGAAAAAGAGGGAGAACCCAAATTACTAAAATTTATGATGAAAAAGGAAATATCACCATAGACACCACTGAAATACAGAAGATAATCAGAAGCAACTTTAAAATCTATACTCCAATAAAATAGAAAATGTTGAAGATATCAATAAATTTCTAGAGACACACAACCTATCCAAATTCAATCAAGGGGGCACAGAGAATTTAAACAGATCAATTTCAAGCAATGAAATTAATGATGCCATCAGAAGTCTACCCACAAAGAAAAGCCTAGGACCAGAGGGATTCACACCTGAGTTCTACAAGACCTTCAAAGAATTCACACTAATATTCCTCAAATTATTCCATGAAATAGAAAAGGAAGGAACCCTTCTAAACTCATTCTATGAAGCTAATATCACCCTGATACCAAAACCAAACAAATATCATCAAGGAAAAAAAAAACTTCAGACCAATATCCTTGATTAATGTCGATGTAAAAATTCTCAATGAAATACTGAGAAATCACATACTAAAACATATTAAAAAGATAGTGCACCATGATCAAGTAGGGTTCATCCCAGGGATGCAAGGTTGGTTCAATATATGGAAATCAATAAAGGTAATTCTCCACATCAATAAACTGAAAGACAAGAATCACATGATTTTCTCAATAGACACAGAAGAAGCATTTGACAAAGTTGAGCATCCATTCATCCTCAAAACATTAGGAAAACTAGGGAGAGTGAGAACATATCTCAACATTGTAAAAGCTAGATACACTAAACCAGAGGGCAATATCATTCTAAATGGAGAAAAGTTGAAAGCATTCCTTCTAAAAACTGGAATGAGACAGGGATGCCCTCTTTCACCACTCCTTATTCAACAGAGTCCTCAAAACTCTAGCCAGAGCAATTAGACAAAAGAAAGAAATTAAAGGGATACAAATGAGAAAAGAAGAGCTCAAATTATCCCTATGTACTGATGACATGATTTTATTTTTAGAATACCCAAAAAACTCTAGTAGAAAACTTCTGGGACTCATGAACAAATTCAGCAAAGGAGCAGGGTATAAAATAAACACCAATGAATCAATAGCATTTCTATACACCAAAGATATATCAGCTGAAAGAGAAATCACGAAAACTAACCCCTTTATGATAGCCTCAAGGAAAAAAAAATATTTGGGAGTCAAACTAACAAAAGAGATGAAAGATCTCTATAATGAAAACTACAGAACACTAAAGAAAGAAATCAAAGATCTCAGAAAATGGAAAGGTGTCCCATGTTCCTGATAGGCAGAAGTAATATTATCAAAATGGTCCTCCTACCAAAACTGCTATACACATTTAGTGCAATTCCTATTATTCTCCCAAAAATGCTCTTCACAGAAATAGAAAAAGCAATCATAAAATTCATTTGTAAAAATAAGAGTCCAGAATAGGCAAAACAATCCTTAGCATGAAAAGTGATACAGAAGGCATCACAATGCCTTAGATTATAGTACAGAGGTACAGTAACAAAACAGCATGGCATTGGCACAAAAACAGACATGAAGATCAATGGTACAGAATGGAAGACACAGAGACACACCCACATAAATATAGTTGTCTTATCCTAGACAAAGGAGCCATAAACCTATATTAGAGAAAAGAGAGCTTCTTCAAAAAAATGGTGCAGATTTAGCTA
This sequence comes from Marmota monax, assembly GCF_021218885.2. Classification (NCBI taxonomy): domain Eukaryota; kingdom Metazoa; phylum Chordata; class Mammalia; order Rodentia; family Sciuridae; genus Marmota; species Marmota monax. The sequence goes on along the minus strand of NW_026693934.1, from coordinate 16,272,754 downwards.
CATAAGCAAGGACTCATCATGTATCATTTGCAAATGGAAAAGAATGAGGCAGAAGCACAGCAAGAATCCTATCTCACTGTCCCATGGCCAAATGACCAGAGGTACCTAAAGGCCATGACTAGAGGAGTCTATCAGACTAGGCTGCCATTTGGAGAAAGAGAGTAAAGCTCTCCAAAATGTCTTAATTAAAGCTCATCATGCAAACTTATTGGGAGACATGCAGGGATTATGAAAGTGTGACTAGATAAAACTGAAGAATAAACACTTTGGCTTCCAAAGGACACTATGTGATTCTGAGGATGAGGTGGCCATCTGTGGGGTGTGCTGGCCAAGCCTGTATTATCTAGAAGGACAGAATTTGGGTGGAGGGTGAATCCGTGAGTCCTTTTTCAACTCTGAACAAAATACAACAAATAAACAATCATTCAATCGGGCAAGCTAGCAGCTTTTCAAGCTGAGTCTGCAATCTGTTTTAGAGATTGGCTTCACCATTAGGATGTTCCACAGCGGAGTGACGTGACCATTTTTCTCCTTTCCAGCTGTTTGTTATTGTTTAGACATACTTTTTGTGTTAGATATAAAATTACCTGACAAGGTAAAATGAGATGATGTTATCTGTTTAATAAACGTGTAATGGCCATGCTGGTTTGGGCAACATTGATGGATCAGCCCCTCTCTGGGATCCAGAGAAATCATTAGAAAGACCATTAACAAGTCTCTTCTTGCCTCTGGGAAGGGAGCATGACAAGATGACATCATCGTGCACATAGAGAGTCTGTGTGATCCTTTCCTAAGTGGGAGAGTGTCCGATCACTTCTTTCAGGACATTCTGTGATGTCCTAGGGGACGGTTTACATTCTGTAGTCAGCTGACCTGCCAAAGAGGGGCAGCAGGTAGTTCAGCTATTTGGACTCATTTGATGTGCAGTACCAGTGCTCTGAAGACCTTTCAGTGGAGGATGACAGATAGCCAAGCTAGACAGCCAATGGTGTTTGATTATATAGACTCTGATGGCATCGGAGACCACTAGGGGCCTCCCAGGAGGTAGGCTGCTGCAGTGGGTGGGTCAGTGCTTGGAGCTCAGAGGGCCATGTCCAAATACCAGCTGCAGTGCTGACTGACTTGGATGGCCTTGTCTTCATCCATTGATACTGCTCTTACCACACACTACACTAGAGACTGGGTAATTTATAAGGAATAGAAATTTATTTGACTTATGGTTCTAGATGTTGGGAAATCTAAGCACATGGCCTTGGCATTTGGGGAGGGCCTTTGTGTTGGGTCAACCCAGAATAATGGAAGATCAAGAGAGTGTGAGAGATGGAGAAATGATGGGAGCTGAATTTACCTTTTATTTTTCTTTCCCCATCTCCTGGGGGAGTCTTTTATTTCTAAAAATTTTCTGGGATGAAATTCCTAGTTCTGAAAGAATAAAGTAGAAAAAAAAAAGGATTCCACCAAAGCATCAAAACAACTACATTCACATTCACTACATTTAATATTACATATTGAATTATATATCATACACACCATTTAAATTATATATATATATATAAATATGTCAGACATGAATTATATACCCAAACATATTGTACATAAAATCCTTTTATCAGGAGCCTATTCCCAAGATAACTAACCTGCTTCTGTAGTAACCCTGTTAATACACTTGTGAGCGTAGAGCTCTTAATCACCTCTAAAAGTCTGCCCCCCCCATACCATCACAGTGGTGATTCAATTCCAACATGTGTTTTGGAGGGAGCATTCAAAACACAGCGTGCCTTGGATGAGTTATCACTACTATCCTGAATGCTAGATTTATCACCTGGAATAGGGACATAAACTCTATCCCAAATCCTTCCATGAAATCATTACATGAAATGAGAACCGACTATGCAGCAGAGTCAGTTAAGAAAGACACGTTCATTGTTACTTATTCGGCAAATACTAATGGAAAATATAGTATGTGCTAGGCACTAAAATGAGTACAAATAATAATAATGACAGGATGGCAGGAAAGTGTGATCAATACAAAAATATGTATTTTATCTATTTTTAAGGTCTTACTATTGTAAGGCTCACTGAGGGCATACAGAAAAGAAGGTTGTACTGAAGGGATAGAGGAAGCTTAGCTAACAGAACTGTTTGTGCTCAGCTTTGAACACCCAAGCAAGGGAATGACAGGCTCTCGTGTTATGTTTTTGTTCTATGACCAAAATACCTGACAAGAACAACTTAACGTAGGAAATGTTTATTTTGGCCCACAGTTTAAGATATTTCAATGCATGGTCGGCAGACTCCTGTACTCTGAACCTGAAATGAGACAGAACCTCATGGCAGAAGGGTGTGGTGGAGGAGGTACAGAGAGGGGAGGGGGTGCAGGAAAGTTGAACCCTTGCAAGGCAAGCCCCAGTGACCCACATCCTCCAAGGGACCTGTGCCCTACCTGCCTGTAGTTACCACCAAGTCCATCCATTGTAACTAGGTAGATTTACTATTTCAGCTCTTATAATATAATAATTTTACCTTAGGTTGACTATTCCTATATTAATACAGGAGCTTTATGGGGGGACATCTCGTATCCAAACCATGATACTCCCCTAGTAAGCAATAGAGAGAAGCCCAGCCCTACCTCCTGGGGTTGATGGTCTCCTAGGCTAGTGTTCTTTTTCACTGATGAATTCAGCAACTTGTTCTGAACTTTGAACAATTAAACACCACTCTGACAGTAAAGGCATTTAGGAGAGAAAGGCGTAAAACCACAAGTAAATCAAATATTAAAAACCATTTCAAGTGAAGCCTTCCATCAACCTCTCAAAACCAGGATTGACATTCCAATTCTCTCCTTAAATGATCATGTCCAACTTAAAAACAAAGTCTAAACTATGGAGGTTGGGGATGAGGCATAGAGATTGTGTTACGTGGCAAGAGTTATTTAAAATCACTGAGATAATAAAACCTTCATTCTTTAACAATAGTGAGATAATGAGATGTTAATACTTCCAAGATTTAATAGATTATTCTAATGAACTATAACTGACAGCTTTGAACTGTATATAAAAACTTATTAATCTTTTGACAGATGCTGAGGGTTTTCTTTCTCTCAGTCTAAGTATATGATCAGAGAGTTATAGCTGAAATCACTCATTGACATTTTCATGGCATAGTACAATACTGAGGTGTTGGGCTGGGGTTGTGGCTCAGCGGTAGAGCGCTTGCCTAGCACATGCGAGGCGCTAGGTTTGATCCTCAGCAACACATAAAAATAAATAAAATAAAGGTATTATGTCCAATTACAACTAAAAAATATTAAAAAAAAACCAATATTGAAGTGTTCTCTCTCTTTCTTTTCCTCTCTGCCCTCGTGTGTTTATTGAGTTAAATAAAACTTTGCAAAGCAAAAATTAGTAGTGATGGAATAGATTAAGTGGTGTGGGGGTCCAGGGATAAAACAAATTAAACACAAATGATAGTGGCTTTTATCCACTGCTCAGTAGGACTCAGTCTTATAAATTGAACAGGTTAATTCATTTCATGAAGCTGTTCTAAACATCTTGTTTGTGCCCAGCAAGATTTTGATGCCAGGGGTAGAAATTAACTGGAATGTGCTCTCTGACCTTAAAAATCTCAGTATGGAGGGAACAGTTGTGATGGGTGACCATGGACTTCCCTCCAAACAAGGAGGAAAGCAAGCACCTGGGATGGTAAAGGATGCAAGAAGGGGCAGGGTGATGGATGGAAAGGCTTGGGACTGTTGGAACAGGGATACCAGAGAGAGTGAGCAGGAAGACAGAAGGTAGTGTATAGAGGGTGAGCTACTTAATAGGAAGACTGGATGGGGTACAGTTATTGATAATGAGTGTGTTTATAACACTGGTTTCCAAATTTTTTTTGACCATGACTCAACATAAGAGAAATCTATTATATTTCTTGACTCCAGTACCCAAGCATATAATTGAAACAAAATTTCATGAGATAATTCTTACCCTTACTGTCATCAGTGAATGCTGATATTTCCTCTTCTAATTTATTCTATTTTGTGTAATATAAAGAACGGATTTAAAGACTTAACTACTACATTGCCACTCTGGCTTAAAAATCACAGAGGATGAATGGCTGACAGGGGACAAGGGATAGGAGCCAAACCCATGGGTGGTGACAAAGTAAATTAATAAAGAGGCCAGAGTGTTAGATGAAGTAATCAAGGGTTTTGAAGTCACCAAGGATCAAGAGAGGAGTAATGGTAGAGAGAAAGAGGGTGGTTCAGGCGACAGATCTTGACTGAATGAGGGGAAGGAACCAGGCAAAAGGCAGGGGACCAATACAAGGGAAGGGTGGGTTATAGTCTGATAGAGTGTGCTTCAGAGGGGCTGGGAAGACGTGAAGAACCCACTGTGGAAGCAGTTTTGAGGTGCAACAGGACATCTGTCCCATAAGACATGGGTGAGAGGGAGACGCAATTTTCACCTAGAAATTTTTTTGTGGGGAAGATACACCATCAGTTAAAATAAGGTGTGAGAATGTTCAGAGTGAGGTGGGGGTAGCAGGGACCTTGCCCTCTGGAACTCAAAGTCTCTCATCAAGTTTGAGGGATCAAGGAAAGGTGGGAGCTGGGTTAGTTTAGGAGATGTGTCCACCTTTGAGGGCAAAAGTCTCAGGGAGGAGTCTGGGACTGATGTGGGAGTAGAGACTAAGGGGCTTCCATAGGGCTCTCTGGGGTGGAGGCTGAGCATCCTTTATAAGTCTGTTGGGCAGTGTGGAGCACCAAGTCAGGGAGCACTTTGCGGGTGCATGCCTGATGTTTCCACCAAAAGGAGATGAGAGGGAGAAACAAGATACCACCTCTGTCCTCTAAAGAAAGACTGAGATGTTTGATCCAGCAGCTGATTACACCAAAGTCTCAATGCAGGTACCGGTCGCCAAGGGAGAAAAGAGAAGCATTTTCCATTTCTCATTTCTCAGAGGAGGTGAGAAAGTGTCACACATAGGATGAAATCTAAGTTGGGTTTTGACTAGTGAAGCCTGCTCTTGGTTATAAAATGAAAAACAAACAAACAAAAATAGTCCAAAAAGTGAGAAGAGCCCTTCAGCAATGACAGAGAAAGCATATTATAGTAAATATATAAACCAGTAACACAAATTATAATATATGCATGTGTAAATAGGTCATAATGAATCCCACTATTATTATGCATCAATAAAAAATTTTAAAAGAATCACAGGATGCCCCATATATATGAACATATTTATATGTTGATTCTTGGGATGGTCCAATAATCTGCCAGTCTTCAGGTAGGTGACCTGGTCAAGTGAATGGATCTGGTCAATGCTCATAGCTTTACCTAGAAAGTCTTCAGCTTTCCATGGGAGGAGACCCTAGCCACTTGTTCATAGTTGTTCCCCAGAGGTGTCCCTGTAGGGCAATGGGCTCAGAGAAGGCAAATCATAAATCTTGAGTTACTGGATTGTGAAGATGATTAGACCCTGGCTGTTGGTCCCAGGCCACTTATTAATTTCATTCTTCTACCAAGTTCATATTGAGCAACCAAAAACAAGGAGGAAGATTGTGTGGATGGAAAATCCTCTTGGAGGAAGTGAGTTGGGTCTTGTCACTGCCTTACAACAAACCAGAGCTGCAATTCATTAATGCATCAAAATTTTAATTAATATATATATTTTTTAAAATTCTAATTATTGCAATGCTATTTTTTAAAGTGCAAAATATTCTATAATAGAAATACAGTAAGGGAAAATATCATTTCCTAAAGAGTTTCCATGATTGACTGTAGGTGTGGTGTGTTTGTGAGCACCACATTTGGGTATCAGAAGCACAGAGGTTGTGGTCCTCAACAGCCCCATGAGGGGTAACTCTAATGCCTCCTTCTCGAGGACTTTAGGTGGGATAGTCTCTGCTTCAGCATCTTAACCTGTAAAGCACAGGGGTTCTCATCTATCGAGATGACTATGAATCTGAGGCAGACAGAATGCTAATGTACATGGAGTCAGAAAATTAAACTCACTAGCCATATTGTTAAAATAATAAAATGTCTTGGAAATCAGAGATTTCATTTTCATATTCATCACTGATCACTGAGTTATATTCCTGTGGTCAAATAATGAGTTATCTTATTAGCTACATAAATAATGAATAACATAATCAGTTTTTTAAAAAGCTATATTAAAGTGGAGGAAATTGACTTAAACTCCAAATATAAGGAGGTAGAGCTATTCTTTAAAGCAAGTTAATTTTTTTTTTCCTTTTTAACTGATACACTTTGGACCTGACTAAAAGATAAGTATGAAAGTAGGAAATGGTCTTAGAGGCTTTTTAAAAATAGGTCTTAAATTGCAGTTCTGCATAGAAGCAGGAAACTTGATGATACAATGTATTTGTCTTCTCTTAGATTCACCTTTCTCTTTTTCCTGACTGCACAGGTGTCTTTCATGTTGAGCTTTTTAAATGACTAGCTTCATTTGCAATTTGCTAGAAGGAGGTCGAATGCAACTTCTGATTTTTGAAAGGAAATATTTTAGTGTAATAGAATGATTGAATACAAGGTACTACTGATACAGTTTCTAATAACTTCCCCAGAGATTAGAGAGAGAAAGCTGTGAATAGAAAACATGGTTATCTGAGTTTTAAATGTATATGGTTAAAATGAAAGAGTTTTTTTTTTCTTTAAATAGAGATTGATATGGGTTTAGAAGTTGGGCACAGCAGAAGGGAGAAATAATAGCTTTAGCTGCACTGTTATCTGCTATTACTTATCATCGAGAATCAGCTAATGGTTTGCAATTCTTCCTCTTCTTTATTTAATAGGTTGGGGTCACATCTGCATATCTGTGATGAGAATCCAGCCACAAATAACTGTAGTTGTTCTAGGCATCTGCTGTGTAGTCATTCTAGATGATAGAAGAATAACAGAAAATATTGTAAAAAACAGCCTGCATTGTGTGGTTTCCTTAAGTGTGAAAAAGTAGTTATAAAAATCATTATTCTAGGGCATAGTAGAAGGTAGGTAGACATTAAATGATGGCTATTATTATTATGAGAGTATTTATTAGAAAGTAGGGCTTGTGGCAAAACAACCAACCAAGCAAACAAAAAACAAAAAAATCTCAGGTTTCCCCTTTCTGTTTTTTCTTTATTTACAATGTACGTTAAACTTTAGAAAAATAACAGATGAATCGATAAATAAACTGTGATATATATATATATATATATATATATATATATATATATGCAATGAAATATTACTCAGCCTTAAAGAAGAATGAAATTATGGCATTTGCTTGTAAATGGATGGAGCTGGAGAGTATCATGCTAAGTGACATAAGCCAAACCCCCCAAATCAAAGGCTGTATGTTTTCTCTGATATGCAAATGCTAATTCACAATAAAGAGGTGGGGGCTAGGGAAAAATAAAATTACTTTGGATTAGGTAGAGGGGAGTAAAGGAGGGAAAGGAGAGAGGAAATGTACCTTTTTATATAACAGGAAGTATAGGGTAGGAAGGATAATACAATGAAGCTGACATTATTACACTATGTACATATAGACTACACAACTGGTGTGATTCTATATCATGTACAACCAGAAGAATGATAAATTATACTCCATTTATGCGTGATATGTCAATGTGCATTCTACTCACAAGTATAATTAATTAGAACAAATAAGATAAATAAAAAAGAAAAAAGTTATAAAGAAGTTGGTATACTGAAGAAAGGGGGAAATAATAATAACAATATGAAGAATGCCCACAACTCTTTACTTAGATTCACCTTCACCTATTGTTATTTGTTCTCTCTCTCTTTACATACATCTTAATTATCTATCTATCTATCTATCTATCTATCTATCTATCTATCTATCTATCTTGTAATTACCTGTCTTTATATTTTTCCTTCATCAATACATAATATATTTCATATACCATGGCCCTTTAAATGTAAATACTTTACTAAATATTTCCTAAGAATATAGATATCTTTGTACATAAGCAATGCCATCCTCAAATGCAACAAATTTAATATCAGTAGGATGCTTTTATCTAATTTTACCCTTCATGTTCTGATTTTGTCAGTTGACCTAATTTTTTTCATGGAATTTTTTTTTACCATAAACTAGAGAACCCAGCCAGGATCAGATGTTATATTTGGTTGTCATGCCTGGAATATTTCTATATCAGTCTTTGTATTTTATGACATGGTATTTCTGAAGACCACAGATTCTAAAGTCAATGTTACATAAAAAGGTACATTTCCTCTCACACCTCTGCTGTCCTGTCCTTCCAACCCCTTGTAGATAACCAGTATCATGGTTTTCTAGATTATCCTTCTTGTGCTGCTGATGGTGAAGATGGGTGCATGCAGACTGCTTTTTTATTTCTGTTTCTTATTGAAAGGTGGTTTTTGTAAGGATTCTGGTTGTGGAAATGTATAGAACAGTATTCCTCTGGTGAGCAAACTGCTGGGGGTAACAGGTGCCCTGTTTTCTACACTTGGAATATTCTGCAGTTTCTCTCAGGGACTACTAAGATAACTAATATATGCAATGCCTAGCTGCCGTGGCAATGTCCTGCATGAGGAGACTCTGTGCTAGAGTCTTATCAGCCTCAACCTTGATCTCAGGCACACACACTCCTGGGAATACAGGAAACTCTCTTGTTAAACCATCACAATATTTCACCAAGCTCCACTGGGCCTGAAACTGTCCACATAACAGTAGTTTTAAACAATGGACTTTCTTGAGAGCTACACAAAACTCCTAACATTTATTTGCACAATGCAAATATAGTATGTAACTGGGGAATAAGCTGCATGACGTTGCTGACTCTGTAACCTGCCTAATGACACAATGAACACTAATGGACTACTGATGCCAGTGACCTAATGTAACCTATTGATAAAAATAATGCTGGAAGCTTGGGTGAGGGCTTTCTGCCTCTCTGCCACTCTGCCATTCTGCCATTCTGCCACTTTGCCTCTGCACCTTGCTTCTGTCTCTTTTTGTTTTCTTTACAGGTTTTCACTTTACAAGCTTTACAGTATCTTCTGGAAATCGCTTCACATTGGTTCATAAAATCATCTTTCTTATTTTTCATAGCTATATGCTACTCTATTGTGTGTGTGTGTGTGTGTGTGTGTGTGTGTGTGTGTGAGAGAGAGAGAGAGAGAGATTATACCCAAATCTCAAGTCTCTCTATATCTGGACACTGGTGGTTTCCAAATTACTATTTAATAAGACCAAATAATGTTGCAACAAGTAACAGTACATCTGGATGTGTATTGCTTGAAATTTATATTTCAGGTTAATAGGAATGTTGAAGCTAAGGATGAATTATGCATATGTAGATATATTTTTAGAATTACCAAAATCTATAGAGGTATTCAATTTGGTATGGGCACCTGTACTGGACACAGAGCTGGGAAAACTCTATGGTGGTCCCTGGTGATGTACAACATTACCAGCTACCATTAAGTCTGGTGCTTTTAGTTTGGCTGACTCTTCTGTCTCTTTAGTAAATATTTCTTGAGAATATGGAATTTTTGTTCACAAACACAATGCTGTTTTCAACTTTAGCATCTCTTCCTTAGTCATCAAACCTGCTTCAATTGCTCACTTTGAGGAAAAGTGATGCTGACTAAGTTGGGAGCTGTCTTTTGTTATTTTTTCTTTTTTTCCCCTTATTTTTTAATTGGTGCATTATAGTAGTACATAATGGTAGGATTTGATGTATTCATACATGCATGAAATATAGTGATATAATTTGTCCAGTATCATTCCCCAGTATTTCCCCCTCCTCTCTGTGCCTTCCTGATCCTGGTCCTGTTCCTCCATTCTACTGACCTTCCTTCAATTTTCATGAAATTCCCTTCATGTTTCCATTCCTTTTTCCTCTTTAGCTTCCACATATGAGAGAAAACATAGAACCCTGACCTTATGAGTTCAGCTTATTTCTCTTAGTATAATTCTTTCCTTCTCCTCCTCTTCCTCCTCCTCCTCCTCTCTCCTCCTCCTCCTCCTCCTCCTTCTTTTCTGATCATGCAGGAGAATTTCCTTCTTTTGAAGAGGACCTAATGGTGAAATCAGAAGGTGGAATAGGGCCAAGAGCCGAGCATGGAGCAGCAATGAATAAATCAGGGAGGGGATCAGAACAGAGCATTGGAAACATTTACTCTGTGACAATTTGAGACAGAGAATGCAATTGCGTAAGGAAAAACCATGGCCCAGGGCAGAGGAGAGTGAGCTCCACAAGAATCTACAACTGCTGTGATTCATAGGAGGACTGTTTACATTCAAATGACCATCAAGACAGAAGTGTGATCAACATTATCAAGCATCTTCATCTGTGCTTGGATTAGTTGGGAGACACCTTCAGCAGCTAAATTTAGCTAATAGTTATTTTTCATTCTTAGACTACTATTCATTTTTTCCAGCTTAATTCAGCTCAGTGCTTACTGAAAATCAGGGATTATATTAGATGATGTGGCTTAAAGGCATATTCTCCCCAGCCCCTGCCTTCTGGGGTCTCCTGGTCATAAGTCCTCATGTGAGTGTGATACCCATAGTGACAGGAAGCTCCACCACAACCAGGTAGGTGTAGAGCAGGTGGTACTGGGATTCCTGGGACTCTTGAGGAGCACCAGACATTCCAGAGGAGGTGGTGGCCATCTAGCTAAATTTTAGCAAAATAATGAAAGAGAACAAGAAGACAGGCAATGGGATTTCGGCAGAGAGAACTTTCTCTAGACTGCAAATATGGCTTCAAAGAACAAAATGACAGGTATGCCTGTGTTCAGCTGCAGACACAGGATGCCAAGTGGGATGCAGAGGGAGAGGGGGGAAAGACTGTCTTTAGACCCCCCTTGTTACTTTTTATGGTCAAGGGGATATGCAGGGATTTTTCTTTTGTCACTAACCCAACTATCTGTGCATTGGTTCTAGTTGTTAACAATCAGGAAAAGCAGTGGTAATAATATTAATAATAACATACAGATGATCCTGTAAGTAGATCCTATGAGAATCTATAATATGCTGATTTAGATTCTTTTGATAGGGTCACATCCCAATAAAACCAGTGTAAAAGGTGCATGCATCATAAGTAAAAAATGCATTTCATACAGACAAGCTGCCTTAAATGGGCTCAGAAAACTTACATTAGCCAATGATTGGCAAAACAGAGAGCCTATTTTATAATACAGATATTGTTGAATAATCTCACAGATTTATTGAAAAATTGTCCTGAAAGTGAAAAACAGAATTCTTGTATGGGTACACTTTCACACCCTGGTAAAGTTGAAAAATCAAGTCAAACCATCAGGGTCAAGACCATCTGGAGTCACTTCTCCTCCTCCTCCTCCTCTTCCTCTTCCTCTTCCTCCTACTCCTCCTCCTTCTTTATAATGACAGAAGTTCATTGCTCACAGCTCTGGAGTCCAAGATCAAGGTCATGGCAGAGTTGGGGTCTGATGAGGGCCTGCTTTCTCATAGACAGTCTCTTTTCACTCAAACCTTACATGGCAGAAGTGTGGAGGGTCTCTCTAGGGCCTCTTTTGTAAGAACACTAATCCCATTTATGAGGGCTGAATTACCTCCTAAATGCTCCACTCCTCCTACTCTCACCTTAGGGCAAGGATTTTGGAAGGATATAAACATTCAGACCATAATAACATCGTTGCCAGATTCTGCCAATTCTTTTTCACAGTACTATGCTTTTACCAATTTATACTTCCACTAAGAGTTTCTCAGAATTTCCATTTTCTTACATCCTCACTTCAACTCATAAATAGTTAAAATATAAAAAGTAAGAAGTGGTGCCTCAGTGCACTGACCTGTGTTCCCCAGTTGCCAGTGATTTTGAGAGTTTTTTTTTTTTTCACATTGGTCATTGATATTTTCTGTACATAGCAGGTTTCTACCTCATATGTGTTTTTATGTCATTTGTGTAATTTGCTTGTTTTTTTAAAAATTATTTTATTTTAATTAGTTATACATGACAGTAGAATACATTTATGCACTTTGATATATCATACAGAGATGGAATGTACTTTCTTATTTTTCTGAGTGTACATGTTTCAGAATCATATTGGTCATATAGTCATATATACACATATAGTAATAAAGTCTGTTTCATTCTACTATCTTTCCTATCCCCACATCCCCTTCCATCCCCTCCCATCACTCCCCTCTACCTAATCTAAGGTAATGGTATTCTTCTCTAGTGCCCCCTGCCTTATTGTGAATTAGAATCCACATATTAGAGAAAACATTCAACGTTTAGTTTTGGGGGATTTGCTTATTTTGCTTAGCATGATTTTCTCCAACTCCAACCATTTACTGGCAAATGTCACAATTTCACTCTCTTTAAAGCTGAGTAATATTCCATTGAATATATATACCACATTTTCTTTATCCATTCATCTATTGAGGGACACCTAGGTTGGTTCCATAGTCTAGCTATTGTGAATTGAGCTGCTATACACATTGATATAGCTGTGTCACTACAGTATGCTGATTTTAAGTCCTTGGTATAAGTCAAGGAGTGGGATAGCTGGATCAAATTGTGGTTCCATTCCTAGTTCTCTGAGGATCTATATACTGCTTTCCATAATGGATGCACCAATTTGCAGCCCCACCAGCAATGTGTGAGTGTGTCTTTTCACCACATCCTCGCCAACATTCATTGTTGCCTGTATTCTTGATGACTGCCGTTCTGACAGGAGTGAGATGAAATCTTAGAGTAATTTTGATTTGCATTTCACTAATTGCTAGAGATGTTGACCACTTTTTTATATATGTATTGGTCAATCATGTTTCTTCTGTGAAGTGTCTGTTCAGTTCTTTAGATCATTTATTGATTGAGTTAATTATTTTTTTTTTGGTGTTAAGTTTTTTGAGTTCTTTATATATCATACAGATTAATGCTTTATTAGCGGTGCATATGGTAAAGATTTTCTCCCAATCTGTTGGCTCTCTCCTCACATTAGTAATTGTTTCCTTTGCTGAGAAGAAGCTTTTTAATTTGAATCCATCCCATTTAGTGATTCTTGATTTTACTTCTTGTACTTTAGGAGTCTTGTTAAGGAAGTCAGATCCTAGGCTGATGTGGTGAAGATTTGGGCCTATTTTTTCTTCTATTAGGTGCAGGGTCTGTGTTCTAGTGCCTAAGTCTTTGATCCACTTTGAGTTGACTTTTTGTGCAGGATGAGAGATAGATGTTTAATTTCATTTTGCTACATATGAATTTCTAGTTTTTTTCAGCACTATTTGTTGAATAGGTTTTCTTTTCTCCAGTGAATGTTTTTGGCACTCCTGCCTAATATGAGATAACCATATTATGTGGGTTTGTCTCTGTGTCCTCTATTCTGTACCATTGGTCTAGAAGTCTATTTTGATGCCAATACCATGCTGTTTTTGTTACTATAGATCTGTAGTATAGTTTAAGGTCTGGTATTGTGATGTCTCCTGCTTCACTTTTCTTGCTAAGGATTGATTTAGCTACTTTGGTCTCTGATTTTTCCAAATATTTTTCATGATTGCTTTTTATGCTTCTAAGAAGAATGTCATTGGGATTTTAATAGAAACTGGATCAAATCTGTATAATGCTTTTTGTAGTACGTCCATTTTGACAAAATTAATTCTGCCTATCTATGACCATTGAAGATCTTTCCATCTTCTGAGATTTTCTTCAATTTCTTTCTTTAGGCTTCCATAGTTTTAATTGTAGAGGTCTTTCATCTCTTTTGTTAGATTGATTCTCAGGTATTTTATTTTTTTGAGACTATTGTGAATAGTAGTAGTTTTCCTAATTTCTCTTTCAGTGGATTTATTACTGATGTATAGGATGAACTTGATTTATGGGTATTAATTTTATATCCTGCTACTTTGCTGAATTTATTTATTAGTTCTAGAAGTTTTCTGATGGAATTTTTTGATCTTTTAGATATAGAATCATATTATCAGCATATAGTGATACTTTGAGTTCTTCTTTACCTATTTGTATTCCTTTAATTTCTTTCTTTTGTCTAATTTTTCTGGCTAGAGTTTCAAGGATGATGTAGAATAAAAGTGGTGAAAGAGGAAGGACATCTTTGTCTTATTTTCAACAGGAATGCTTTCAATTTTTCTCCATTTAAAATGAAGCTGGCCTTGGGTTTAGCATATGTAGCTTTTATAATGTTGAGATATGTTCCCGCTATCCCTAGTTTTTCTAGTGTTTTGAACCTGAAGACATGCTGTATTTTGTCAAATGCTTTTTCTGCACCTATTGAGAAGATCATATGATTCTTTTTTAAGTCTATTAATATGATGAATTATGTTTATTGATTTTTATATGTTAAAACAATCCTGCATCCCTGGGATGAATCCCACTTGATCGTGGTGCACTACCTTTTTAATATGTTTTTGTGGGAGATTTGCCAGAATTTTATTGAGAATTTTTGCATCTATGTTCATCAGGGATATTGGTCTGAAGTGTTCTTTCCTTGATGTGTCTTTGTCTGGTTTTGGTATTGGGGTGATATTAGTCTCATAGAATGAATTTGGAAGGGCTCCCTCCTTTTCTATTTCATGGGATACTTTGAGGATTGTTGATGTCAATTCTTCTTTGAAAATCTTGTAGAACTTGGCTGAGAATCCATCTGGTCCTGGGCTTTTCTTGATTGGTAGGTTTTTGATGGCATTTTCGATTTCATTACTTGAAATTGATCTGTTTCAACCATGTATGACCTCCTCATTCAGTCTGGGTAAGTCATATGTCTCTAGAGATTTGTCAGTGTCTTTGATATTTTCTATTTTATTAGAGTATAAATTTTCAAAATAGTTCTAATTTCTAATTTCTAATTATATTTTGTATTTCAGATGTGTCCATTGTGATATTTTCTTCTTCATCTTGTGTTTTAGTAATTTGAGTTTTCTCTCTTTTTCTCTTTGTTAGCATGGTCAGGGGTTTATCTATTTTATTTTATTTTTTTAAAAGAACCAACTTTTTGTTCTGACAATTTTTTCAATTGTTTCATTTGTTTCAATTTCATTAATTTCAGCTCTGATTATAATTATTTCCTGTCTTCTACTCCTTTTGGTGTTGATTTGTTTTTCTTTTTCTAGGGCTTTGAGATGTAGTCTTAGGTCATTGATTTGTTGACTTTTTATTTTTTTAATGAATACACTCAATGCAATAAACTTTCTTCTTAGTATTGCCTTCCTAGTGTCTCAGAGATTTTGTATGTTGTATCAGTGTTCTCATTTACCTGTAAGAATTTTTTTTATTTCATCCTTGAATTCTTCTACTATCCATTCATCAATCAATTGTGTATTATTTGGTCTCCATTTGTTACAGTAGCTTCTATTTTTTATTTTATTGTTGATTTATAATTTCAGTTCATTGTGGTCTGATAGAATGCAGGGTATTATCTCTCTCTCTCTCTCTCTCTCTCGTGTTTACTAAGACTTTCTTTGTGGCATACGATATGGTCTGTTTTAGAGAATGAGCCATGTGCTGCTGAGAAGAAAGTATATTTGCTCATTGATGGATGAAATATTTTATACATGTCTGTAAAGTCTAAATTATTGATTCTATTATTTAGTTCTATATTTTCCTTATTTAGTTTTTGTTTGGAAGATCTGTCCAGTAGTGAGAGAGGTGTGTTAAAGTCACCCAGTATTATTGTATTGTGGTCTATTTGACTCTTTAAATTGAGAAGGGTTTGTTTGGTGTACATAGATGCTCCATTGTTTGGGGCATAAATATTTTAATTGTTATATCCTGCTTATATATACTCCCCTTAAGAAGTATGAAATGTTCTTCTTTGTCTCTCCTGATTAACTTTTGTTTGAAGTCTAATTTATCTAAAACAAGAATGGAAACCCCTGCTTGTTTACGCAATCCATATGAGTGATATATTGTTTTCCCATCCTTTCATCTTCAGTCTGTGGATGCCTTTTCCCAAGAGGTCAGTATCTTGAAGACAGCATACTGCTGGGTCTTGCTTTTTAATCCAACCTGCCAGTCTATGTCTTTTGAATGATGAGTTTAGGCCATTAACATTCAAAGTTATTATTGAGATATAATTTGTATTCCCTGTCATTTTGATTGAGTTATGGTTTTTCATTTGTTTTAGTTTCTCATTTGGTTGAGTGTCCCTTTAGTGTAGATCCTCCCTTTGCTGGTTTTCACTTCATCCTCCTGGAATATGTTGTTGAGAATGCTCTGTAGTGTAGGCTTTCTAGTTGTGAATTCTTTTAATTTTTGCTTATCATGGAATGTTTTAATTTCATCTTCAAATATGAAACAATTTTGATGGATATAAAATTTTTGGTTGGCATCCATTGTCTTTCAGAACTTGAAATATATTATTCTAGGACCTCCTAGATTTAAGGGTCTGGGTTGAGAAATCAGTTGAGATCCAAATTGGCTTCACCCTATGCATAAGTTGATTTTTTTTTCTCTCACAGCCTTTAAGATTTTATCTTTATTCTCTGTGATAGTCATTTTAACTATAATGTGTCTTGGTGTGGGTCTGCTGTAATTGTGTACTTTTGGGGTCCTGTAAGCCTCTTATATTTGATTTTCTGTTCCATCCTTTAGGTTTTGGAAATTTACTGCTATTATATCATTGAAAAGATTGTGCATTCCTTTGGTTTGTGTCTCTGCTCCTTTATGTATGCTGATAACTCTTAAATTTGGTCTTTTCATGTTATCCCATAATTGTTGGATATTCTGTTCATGGTTTCTTATCATCTTCTCCACATGTTCAATTCTACTTTCAAGAGTATATATTTTGTCTTCATTATCTGAGATTCTGTCTTCCAAGTGGTCTAGTCTGTTAGTTATGCTTTCTATTGAATTTATAATTTGGTTTGCTTATTCCTTCATTTTGAGGATTTCTGCATGTTTTATTTTCATTATCTCTAACTCTTTATTAATGTGATCTTTCAATTCCTGTATTTTTTCTTTGATTTCACACCTTATACTATCCTTTACTTCACATATCAACTTAACCATATACATTCTGAACTCCTTCTTTTCTACTGTGTTATCAGTGGCTTCTGTTGTTGAAGCATCTTGATTTTGGGGGGTGCTTTATTCCCTTATTTTTTCATATTGTTAGTATGTTTTCCCATCTAGAAGTATGGATCTCAGGCAGCATTAATTCTACCCTGTAGACCTATAGTGTCCCTGAAGGTTTTCAGTGCTTTGCCTTTAATGGTCAGACCAATATCAACAGCATCCAGTGTACACATTATATAGCCTTAAACCTAATAGCTCCCACTAAGGCATCTACTGCTTTCTCCAATTAAATCAAAGTGATTAGTTCAATAACTACTAGTTCTATAATACAAACACAATATTTGTTAAAATGATTTACAATTTCAAATGGTGGGTGAGAGAACACAGGTAGTATAGTATGAAATGTTCTTGACGGAGGAAGATAGAAGCTAGAAGTAAAAATTCATAGGAAGAATGGAAAAGGAGCTGACTGAGATTGGCTATTGGTTGGAGAAAAGTTGGAAAGAAAATAGACAAGAGAGAGGAAGAATATGAACCAAGAGAAAAAAATTAAGATGTAAGAATACAACAAAAATGCAAAATACCATTCATATATCATTGTCCTCCACACAATGATGCATAAAAAGCATCCTGTTCCAAATATGGTAGAAAGATTAGTAAATAAAAAAGTAAAATAAAAATAAAATAAATCTTGCTGGAAAGTCAAACTGTCAGTGTTCAACAGTTTCTCAGCCCTGTCTGTGATATCTCTCAGGATCACCACACCCAGATCAGACCTTGCAAATCCAGTCTCTATCCCACCAATCTGGACTTTGGATACGTCAGGCTTGACCACACAGTAGTCCCAAGATCTCAGTGCTGCTCCTACTTGCTGAGAGACCACCAGGGATACACTCATGCAAAGGAGCAACCTCGAGATGCAGCAGCGAGACAAGGGTCACCAGCCCTCTCAGCAGGAAGACCCCAGGCTCCTCCAAACCTGCAGGCAACCCCACATTGGACCTGCAGGTAGCATCAGAATTCGCTGGAGCCATTTCTTGAGAAAGGAATTGTACAAGTGAGACCTAGAAATTGTCAGGTCTAGAGAAACAGTGGTTTCATGATAATTGGCCAGGAGGTCCTGGGAAGAGTGCTGCTTGAGTTTGAGCTTAGTTGGAATCGCTGTAATTATCACTCTCTTTTAGAAATCATCACATGGATTATTTGGGGTTAATATAAGCATGAATTCTCCAAGGCAATGGGTTTGTGACATCTTCTCCACAAGGTGAGATTTAGCGCCCTGTAGATAGTGTCAGGGGTACTCAAGAAATGTTAGTCCTTCTTGGAAATTCAGCTTTGGTCATTTTACTGTAAGTGATGTGTGGGTCTGACCAAAAAGATTCCTGTTATTATTTAATACAGTTCTTAACAACACTATGTAGTTCTTTCGAAGTCTAAAACTAAGTGTGACTTTTTTTTTTGAGTTGTTGAAGTTATAGCATCCGAGTTAGCAACAAACTGGTTTTCAGTTAGAGCCCCAACTTTCCTGTTGCCCTGGAGGAGATTCTGACTACTCACCAGCTACTGAAGCTTCCACACCTTCAAGGCTGACTTTTCTCTCTTCCCCTTCTCTTCCTCTTCCTTTCTCTGACTTTCTGCCACCTGTTTCTCTCCCACATCACATACTTTTCAATCTCAGCCGGAGCATTATTATATGATCCATAATTCCAAGTTGATGATGGATTGACCTGATCTATTAATGTCATTAAAACTTGTGAGTTTCCTTCTCTTCTTTTGATATAATTGGTAGAGCTGGCAAGAATTCTCATCTGGATGTAAATGGTGGTGTCTGCTAGGTCTGTTCTTCATTAAGTTGACCCACAGAACATTCTGGAAACCACTGCCAAGCCTCTATTTGGTTATACAACTCCCTGTTTTCTGAGTTTTTGTGTTTTCTCTGCTTGCACACTTGAAGCTAATTGGGTTTATTCTTTCTTACTCACACAAATGAAAACAAATGCCCATTTGCAGATTAGAAGCAACTGTACACTGAGCAGAGAAATATAGTATCATACAAATGAGCACTTCTGAAACTCAATAGAAAGTGTAGCCTACTATGTATGATAGGATAATTATGTGTAAGTTTCATATTCATATATTAACCCCACTAACCTGGGGTTAGAGTACCTGTGAGAAATTGTTGATTTTTGTAAGATGATGTTGATTCTAGTTGCATTATTAAACTGTATTGATTTTTTTCCTTCTCTAATTGTTCTTTTTTTTTTAATTGATCTTATTTCTTTAAGTACATGACAGTGGAATGTATTGCAATTCTTATTACACATATAGAGTACAATTTTTCATATCTCTGTATATATATATATATATATATATATATATATAAAGTATGTTGACACCAAATTTGAGTCTTCATACATGTACTTTGGATAATGATGTCCATCACCTTCTACTGCCCTTGCTAATCCATTGCCCCCTCCCTTTCCCTCCCACCCCTATTTTACTAATAGAATGATTCTATGCTCTAGCTAGATGACTATTTTGCATAACAATAATAACAAAAAATATGATTTCCTTCCTTAGATCATTGGCCATGACCTCAGTACAATGTTGAATCATACCAATGACAGTGGTTGCTTTAAATTTTACAACACTGAGCTTAACATTGGCCGTACATTTTTGAGAGACAACTTTTTAAGTTAACAAAGATTTCACTAGAGAGTTGTCTTTAAAAAAAAACTGGAAGAAGGGTTGAATTTTATCAATATATTTTTTCAGAATCTGTTGAACTAATAACATGATTGTTATCCCTTACTCCTTCTCTCAAATGTAATATAATTTCATGTGGTATAGTGCATCACTCTGAGAACATTTTTTGACATGGAGCATGCTCACATCCTGAGACAAATCTATGGGCATCAAGTTGTTTTTGTAGTTGTATGCTGTTAGGTTTTATTTATTTATTTATTTTTTGCTTTCTTTTACTCTGTTGCACTCAATTTCTTAGCAGCTTTCTGTTGGTCAGCTAGCTTTTGTCCAGTGCAACATCATAAGGCTGTTGGTAGAAGTTGGGCCTCCTTGGCCTTTCTGTACCCTAGAGGAATTGTGGAGCTAAGTTTTGTTCAAATGCCTCCTCAAAACAATTTGCTCCTGTCTCTATCTTATAATAATAATGTTGGTTATCGTTATCGGAAAATTATATTTACTACTTTTTACTGAGTCAATTTTGACAATTTAAATTTTCCTGAGAGACCTTTTTCTCTTTCATATTTTCAGATATTGGGAAAAGGTTGTACACATTCTTCTCCTATCACTTTAACAGTTTCCTCTTCATTGTCGTGTAAAAATGACTTCCAAGAGTGTTCCTTCAAATGTTTAATGTTTTGGTTCATCTTTTCCTTTTGTGTCTTTAAATATTTTTTCCAGGTTATCTCTTATTAATCAGCTGTATTTTTCAATAATTTTTGCTTTAAATTATGTCAAAACCTTTCTCCTGTTTATTAAGGTTTTAGAAAACCAGTTACTTTTTTCCATTTTTTTTCTTGTTTCCTAATAAAGAACTGCTATGGTTGAATTGAGGAGTCTCCTCCCAAGCTCCTGGTGTTAATGCAGGAATGTTCAGAGGTGAAGCGATTGGCTTGTGAGACTGAAACCTAATCAGTCCATCCTCATTGGAATGGAGTGACTAGGTGGTAACTGCAAACAGGTGGGCCATCGCTGGAGGAGGTGGGCCCCTGGTGCCCTGGGAAGGTGCATTTCCCAGTGGCCCTTTGCCCTTTTCTTTCTCACTCTGCTGTCTGATTCTGCCATGAGTGGAGAAGCTTTCCTCTGCCATGCCCTTCCTCTGTGATGCAGAGAAATGGAGTTGGCCATCTGTGGACTGAACCTCTGAATCCATGAGTCCCAAATAAACATTTCCTCTTCTAAGTTGTTCTTATCAACTACTTGTGATAAAAAGTAGTTGTGATGCAAAAGCTAACTAAAGCAAAGACTTATATATATTTCCTCTCATTAACGCTTTGGTTAAGTCTCTCAGTTTATATGAGAACTATTATGAATATTTCTGTGAAAATTTGAATTTTTGACATGTTATTTAACACAGTAATTAATTTAGACCATGTTTTTGTCATCCGTGTATATGGATTTTCTTTTGGATACCATTTTGTTGCTCTTGTCTACTTCGAATGTGTTTGGTTTAGCAAATGTAGCCTCTTTGATTTTTGCTTTTTAGAATTTGGTAAAATTTCTTTTGTGGCTTAACACATGATTGGCGCTGTCAATGTTTCATGTATGTCTGAAGAAAAAGTGCTGTTCTTTTAGGGACAAATTTTTATCTATATTTGGGTATACATCAAGCTTTTTAAATTTTATTTTTTCCAGTATCATCTTGTTTTCTCAAGTTTTACTAAGGTTTGTTTAAATCTACTTTCATGCCTTTGGGTGCCAATTTCTCTAATATTACCCACACATTTTTCTTTATATGTTATGCCATATTTTTCTCTATGAATTGGACTTTTTTATGTGATCAACATGAAATATTTTCACTTCCTCTGTGCTTATATTTCCAATATTGAATTATGTTAGTAGTTAATGTTAGAAATTATAAAACTACTTTCTTAGTTCTTTTATTTACATTTGAACTGCAAATAGATTTCCATCTTTATTTCAGTTTATCTTAATGTTTCATTATAGGTGTGTCTCTTTTTAACAACAACAAAAATCTCATCTTGTTTGTTATTCAATCTGAGTTTAGTTTTGAAACACAACATTTGTTTTTGAGGTAAAGCATACATATAACACAAACTATGCATTTTTAACAATTTTAAGCATTTAAATCTATGATATAAATTATATTCTGAATATTATATAACCATCACCACTCTGTTTCCAAAATCTTTGTATCATTCAACAGAAACTATCACCATGAAGCAATAGCTCCTTATACTTTCCTCTCCCCAGCCTCTGGCAAGCTCTCATCTACTTACCGTCTCCACAGATTTGCCAGTTACTCTACATATTTATTTGTAAGTGGGCTGGTATAATATTTATTCTCTTGTGTCTGACTTAATTCATTATCATAGTGTTCTCAAGGCTCTTGTATGCTGTTGTGTCTCAGAAGTTCCCTCCTCTTTTAATTGAGTAATAATTCATTGTATGGATCTAACACATCGTTTAGCCATTCATTAGTTGGACAGTTGAGTTGTTTTTCCCTTTGTGTTTTTCTGAATAGTTCTGCAATGAATGCTGACATATATGTTTTTTGAGTCCTTGTTTTTATTTATTTTAGGGTTCTCTCATTAGTTCTTCCTGGGATTGGCCTTGCTGGCTCATATGATAATTCCATTCAACATTTCAGAAACTGAATAACTGTTTTCCATAATGACTGTACTATTTGACAACCCCACCATGAATGTACAAGGTTCTTGATTTCTCTAAGTGCCTGGTATTTTCTGGTTACAGCCATCTCAGTAGGTATGAAGTGGTATCTCATTGTTATTTTGATTTGCATTTCTGTGAAGATTAGTGATGCTGAGTTTCTTTCTTTTATGTACTTCCAGGCCACTAAATATCTTCTTTGGAGAAATATCTACTCAGATCCCTCACCCATTTTAAAAATAGATTGTTTTTCTTATTGTTCTCTTGTTGTTGAGTTATAAGCATTCTTTATATATTTGCATATTAATATCTTATATTTGATTTTCAAATATCTTCTTCCATTCTACATTTTTTTTTTACTTTCTTCATAAGGTCCATGGATGCCAAAAAAATTTTCAATTTTAAAGGCGGCTGATTGAATCTCTGCTCATGTTTAATTTCTGCTCATGCTTTTGGGGTCATAGCTAAGTCTATTGCCAAATTCATAGTCAAGAAGATTGACCTTATGTATGCTCCTAAAAGTTTTTTTTGTTTGTTTGTTTTGGGTTTTGTTTAGCTCTTATTATTAGGTTATTCATTTCAAGTTAACCTTTATATATGGTATGATGTAAGATTCAATTTTGTTCTTTTGAGTTTGTACACTTGTCAAATATCAAGTGATCATAGACGTATGGTTTTATTTCTGACTTTTGTGTTTCATTGGCTTATATTCCTGTTTTGATTATTGCAGTAATGTTGTAAGTTCAAATTTTGGAAGTGTGAGTTCTTCCAACTTTGTTCTTTCTCAAGATTGTTTTGCTATTTGGAGCCCCTTGCAATGCCATAAAAATTTCAAGATTGACTTTTCCATTTCTGCAAAAAAGAATATAGGAATTTTGGGAAGTGTTTTACTGAATCTTTAGGTTGCTTTGTATACTATCAACTTTTGAGCAGTTCTTACATGTAAATATGAACATCTTTCCACTTACTGAGCACTATTCACAATATCAAAGATGTAGAATCAACCTAAATGCCATTTAAGGGAAGAGTAGATAAAAACAATGTGGAGTACATACACAATGGAATACTCTTGAGCCATAAAAGGAAATCCTGTGTTTGCATTAATGGGAATGAGCTTGAAGGACATTAGGCTAAGTGAAACAAGCAAGGTACAGAAAGGCAAATATTGCATTATCTCACTCAAATCTAAAAATATATCTTGTAGAAGTAGAGAGTAAGTTAGTAGGGAGAAGAATGGGAAGGAAGTGGGGAGGGGAGATGAAGAAAGGTTGTGTATAGATAGGAAGCAGAGATCCTGGTTATCTATCACACAGCAGGGTGACGGTAGCTAAACTGACGTATCACATATTCAGGTTTTCTTCGCATTTTTTTCAGCAATGTTTTGTTGTTTTCACTATTACAAATCTTTCACATCTTTCATTAAATTTATTCCCAGATATTTTGTTTTTTTAGATGCTATTGTAAATAAAATTGCTTCTTTATTTCCTTTTCAGATTTTCACTATAGGTATATAGAAATACAACTGATTTTTCAATCTGAGTTTCTCTTTGTTTCAATTCACATTTATGTTGATTTAAAATATGTTTGGGCTTATTTTGTCCTTTCATTTTTCATTGGTGGTATATTTTGTGATTTCTTCCCCCCCCCTTCTTTCTTTTTGTATAATTAATTCTAGTGGTTTTGAAGAATGGATTCAAAAAATCTTTGAAAGAATATCTGTTCTTTTAATGGTTTCTCTTAAATTAACAGGTATACTAAATATTTACTATATATATATATATATATATATATATATATATATATATATATAATTTCCAGAATTAATTAGAAACTATATCTTTGCTTGGAAAAAAGCAAGAATCATGTCCTGTTTTAATTTCCTTTCCTTTTCCTCCACCCACCTGATATAATGTAGGGTTTTAGTTATATTATTATTATTGGTTATTTTAATTTTTCTCTCTTAGACTTAGTGATAAGTTTTAACCATCACTTTTTCTCATAATCATTTCCCTATCTACTATTAGTTCTTGGATTTACTTTGTTTTCTGTTTTGCCAGAGTGCATCCTATGGTAATATTCTAGACTAATCTGTGAATAGTAAACCTAGTTATCTTCCTTAATTCTACATGTCCTTTAACTTTGCTCTCATTCTTAAATAATGAATAGCTTGAATAAAAAGTATTGATCCAAATTATTTCCTCAGTTCCTTGGAGAAATTATTTTATTGCATTTCTGCACTTAATGCTGTCAACAGTTTTACATCAATTTACTTATATTTCCTTTGTAAATAATCCTTTTTTTCTTTCTAGAAATTTTGAGCATGCTCTTTTTCTTTGGTGTTCATCATGATACATAAGCATAGATTTTCCTGTGGTATGATTTGGATTCTGTTTGAGGTTTCACATTTTTTTAAAATTCTAAGACATTTCTCCTGTTATTGATTTGTGTGTGTTTCTCATTTGTTTTCTGTTTTGAGAGTTGTTATTAAACAGTTACTAGAATATTTGTATATCACTTCTACTTCTCTTTCCTGTCCCTTTCTCTCCTCTCTCTCTTTCTCTCTTTTCTTCCTTTACTTTCTATCTTTATGTGGTGTTTTCCTGGAGGTCAGATCAACCTTTCATCTCACTTAAAAAAAAATCTTATCGTGACTTATTTGCAACATATTAAAGGATACACATTTTGTACATAAATTATTTATGAACAAAATAATGAAGTTTTAAAAAAATAAAAGAGTGCCAAAATATCTGAAGTCTCTTGTGCTCCCTTCCTCAATTAGCAACCTTCTTTTTTACCAGAAAGAATCAGAATTTTTCATTTGGTGTTTTACCATTATAATAGTCCTTTCATGTATGGCATTGCTTCTCATTTTTGGAGGGTGGGGGTGGGTACTGGGTATTGAACTCAGGGGCATTCAACCACTGAGCTACATCCCCAGCCCTATTTTGTATTTTACTTAGAGACAGATTCTCACTGAGTTAGTTAGTGCCTCAATTTTGCTGAGGATGGCTTTGATCTCACGATCTTCCTGCCCTAGACTCCTTAGTGTCTGGGATAACAGGCATGTGCCACTATGCCAGCAACTTCTCATTTTTAATCATATATATATATATATATATATATATATATATAATTTCCAGAATTAATTAGAAACTATTGTGATGTATTCCTTTGTAATTTTGCTTTTTATAAAAACTCAGCATTACATTTATGACATTCATCTATTTATAGATAGTAGCTGCAGTTTATCCCTTCAAACTATTGTTTATTTATTTATTTTTTTTATTGGTTGTTCAAAACATTACAAAGCTCTTGACATACCATATTTCATACATTAGATTCAAGTTAGTTATGAACTCCCATTTTTACCCCAAATACAGATGGCAGAATCACATCGGTTACACATTAAAGCGGTTGATTGGGCCTCCGTTTATTTATCCATTTTCCTCTTGGTAAACGTTTGGGCTGTTCCAGGTGTTTGCCATCACAGGAAGGCTTGTGAACACCAAGGCTGGCCTCTTTCTTATTGAATTGCAGATTGCCTTCCATATCCTAGAGAAGAATACTTAGAGGGTGATATGCATTCCAAATTCTGTCTTCCCATGGGCTAATAGGTTATTTTTGTACTCTTCAAATGGCTTCTTTTAATAAAGACAAGTTTTAAAATTAGCGTGTAGTCGAATATATTAATTACCGTCATTAAAGTTTGCCCTTGTTCTGTCTTATTAAGAAAGACTTTCTTAAGTGAGGTCATAAAACGTACTCCAGTGCTTTCTTCTATTTTCAAGAATTGATTTTTTTCATACTAAGTCTTGATTGCCTATGATTGATTATTGCTTATAGACTAGTTAAGAGAACTAATTTTATTTCAGTTTCCATAAATTAACCAAATATCTCAGTCTATTTGCAGCATCACGTAGCTATAAACAAGGTAATAGGATAAATGGCCATTGGGGCTGTTGAGGCAGGAAGATTGATCTCCCATAGGCAGCCAGGATAAGGGCCTTGGAGAAGAACAGGAGGGGAGAGGACATCATGCCAACCTGAAAGGAGACACTGGGTCTGAAAGGCATCCTGTGACTTGCTGCTCCCTTTCACCATTCACCATTAACCTGGTTAGTGGTGAGTTAGAAGATCTGCTTCTGTTTCTCACAGTTTTACCATGGCAACCCTTCCTTAGTTACCCTTATCCTTACCCCTACCAATGGCCAACCCCTACCCAAAATGCCTCCTCTTCCCAGACATGTCAAACCACAGGATTGGACCAGTCCTTTTAAATATGTAAATAAGGGATTGAAATTATGCACTTCTCATTGGTTTATGAAGCTGAAGAGCTTGATTGGTCCACCCTGGCATCTCTCCCCCAACCTGTGCTGGCCATCAGCTAGGCCTTTCAAAACCACTTCCCTCCCTCCCCTGTTGGTATCATCTCTTGGAGCCCCTCCCTTTTTGGAGATCTGCCTTTTTTCTTCCTATTATTCTAATAAATAGTATTGCTTTGTTCTCACCCTTATGTCTGTGGATTTCATTCCTTGAATTTGCAAGACAAAGAACCTGATTGCTTAGATCTGTGTTATACTACTATGTACATTATGACCCTGAGTGATTTAGATATGATTGGCATCTACCAAGCTTTGAAAAAATTGTGCCATGTACAGTTTAACTCTCATCAAAAAAGGAAGATCCAGGCCAGTCAGTTTGTAGATGCTTCTGTAGTCTTAGCCCAGAATGTGACAGATAGAAAGCAGCACAGGATCTTCCAGGTCAGAATGTCACTGCTGGGCAGCAGAACAAGATGTTAGTCCCTTCACACAACTATGCCAGAGAACCTGGGGCAGTGAGACTTTTTGGCTATTACTCACTTGCAGAATTCTTTGCACTTCATTGAGTAACCTGTACTTAGGGAATAGCTTATTTCTTTGTATTCTTAAGTTATAATCATTAGCTTAATATTTTGCAGGATCTTTATGTTGTAGGGTGTCACTTGAATGCTGTGTGCTTGCTATTTTATAATAGGTCTCTGATGGAGAGTATAGGAAACCCATCTGTTTGGGCCCAAAAGAAGAGAAAGAAAGATACAATTGGCTGCCATCTCTATCAATCATCTTAGGTATAGGAGGAGGGGCAGTGGCTAAGTAGAGTTCATAAGGTTTGAGTGTGAATTAATTTCTTTTCCTGTCTTAGCTGAAGACCACGAAGTTTTTATGAGTAAAAAGTGACTTATGGTATTCTGGATAGACAAACAAAGAGATTTTGTCAGAAAACAAAAACAGAAATGAAACACCTCCTCTAAATGTTTTAAGAATTACTTCTGAGCTAACAGTGGAAGTGAGCCATAAAAGAGCAACTTAATTGTTCTTAAAAACCTTTAAAGCAGTTTTTCAGAACATAGGCACAGAACCCTTAGACCTGACCTAAAATGACCTTGAGAACCAAATGTCTCTGTGACAAGAGGAACCTGAGATAGGAGAAGAGGGCCTCAGAGACCTAGATTAGAAGTAAGGTCAGACCAGGGTTCCACCTGGATGGCATTTGGGGCTTAGACTATTCCACCAAAATTTCTTGTTACAACCAATCACCTCTTTATTTCTTTTTTAATTTTTTTTTTAACTTGTTCTAATTATTTATACATGGTAGTAGAATGCATTGCATTTCAATGTACACAAATGGAGCACAACTATTCATTTCTCTGGGTGAACACAATGTAGAGTTGCACCGCAAGTGCAGTCATACATGTACCTAGGGTAATGATGTTCATCTCACTCTACCATCTTTCCTACCCTCATGTGCCCTCCCATCCCTCCCTCCCCTTTGCCCAATTAAAATTTCTCCATCCCCCCAGCCCCTCTCCCCTGTTATGAGGTCAGCATCCACTTACCAGAGAGAATACTCAGCCTTTAGTTTTTTGGGATTGGCTTACTTTGCTTAGCATGATATTCCCAAGCTCCATCCATTTACCTACAAATACCATAGTTTATTCTCTTTTAATGCTGAGTAATATTTCATTGTGTATGTATAACACAGTTTCTTTATCCATTCATGTATTGAAGGCCATCTAGGTTGGTTTCACAGTTTAGCTCTTGTGAATTGAGGTGCTATAAAGATTGATGTGGCTGTGTTACTGTAGTATGCTGTTTTTAAGTTTTTAGGGTGTAGACTGAGGGATAGCTGGGTCAAATGGTGGTTCCATTTCAAGTTTTCTAAGGAATCTCCATACAGCTTTCCAGATTGATTGCATCAATTTGCAGTCCCACCAGCAATGTACGTGCATGCCCTTTTCCCCCACATCCTTGCCAACACTTCCCGTTGTTTGTATTCTTGATAACTGCAATTCTGACTAGAGTGATATGAAATATTAGAGTAGTTTTGATTTGCATTTCTCTAATTACTAGAGATGCTGAACATTTTTTTTCTTCTAAGAAATGTCTGTTAGTGCTCTGATGTGCATGTGGCAAAATTTTTTCCCAAACTGTAGGCTCTCTCCTCACCTCATTGTTTATTTCTTTTGCCAAAAAAGATTTTTAGTTTGAATCCATCCCATTTATTGATTCTTGATTTTATTTCTTGCACTTTAGGAGTCTTGTTGAGGAAGTCAGGGCCTAATCTGACATGATAAAGATTAGGGCCTACTTTTTCTTCTATTAGATGCAAGGACTCTGGTTTAATTCCTAGGTCCTTGATCCACTTTGAGTTGAGTTTTGTGCATGGTGAGAGATAGAGGTTTAGTCTCATTTTGCTGCACATGGATTTCCAGTTTTCCCAGCACCATTTGTTGAATAGGTTATCTTTTCTCCAGTGAATGTTTTTGGTGCCTTTGTCTAGTATGAGATAGCTGTATTTATGTGGGCTTGTCTCTGTATCTATTATTCTGTATCATTGGTCCCACAAGTCTATTTTGGTGCCAATACCATGCTGTTTTGTTACTATAGCTTTGTGTTATGTTTTAAAGTCTAATATTGTGATGCCTCCTGCTTCACTTTTTGCTAAGGGTTGCTTTGGCTATTCTAGGTCTCTTATTTTTTCCAAATAATTTTCATGATTGCTTTTTCTATTTCTATAAGGAATGATGCTGGGATTTTAATTGGAATCATGTTAAATCTGTGTAGTTCTTTGGGTAGTATGACCATATTGACAATATTGATTCTGCCTATCCAAGACCATGGGAGAACTTTCCATCTTCTAAGGTCTTCTTCAATTTCTTTCTTTAGTGTTTTGTAGTTTTCATTGTAGAGGTCTTTCATCTCTCTTGTTAGATTGATTCCCAAGTTTTTTATTTTATTTTTTGAGGCTAATGAGAATGGGGTTGTGTTCCTAAGTTCCTTTCAGAGGATTCATCACTGATATATAGAAATGCATTTGATTTATGGGTATTAATTTTATATCCTGCTACTTCGCTGAATTCATTTATTAATTCTAGAAATTTTCTGATGGAATTTTTGGATCCTCCAAGTATATAATCATGTCATCAGCAAATAATGATAGTTTGAGTTCTTCTTTTCCTATTTATATCTCTTTAATTTTTTTCATCGGTCTAAATTGCTCTGGCTAGAATTTTAAGGACTGTGTTGAATGGAAGTGGTGAAAGAGGGCATCCCTGTCTTGTTCCCATTTTTAGAGGGAATGCTTCCAATTTTTCTCCATTTAGAATGATGTTGGCCTTGGGTTTAACATACATAGCTTTTACAGTGTTGAGGTATATTCTTACTATCCCTAGTTTTTCTAGTGCTTTGAACATAAAGGGTGCTGTATTTTGTCAAATACTTTCTCTACATCAATTGATATATCACATGATTCTTATATTTAAGTCTACTGATGTGATGGGTTACACTTATTGATTTCTGTATGTTGAACCAAACTTGCATCCCTGGAATGAACACCACTTGATCGTGGTGCACTATTTTTTAAAAAACATGTTTTTGTATGCAATTTGCCAGAATTTGATTGAGAATTTTTCCCTCTAAATTCATCAGGATAATTGGTCTGAAATTTTCTTTCCTTGGTGTGCCTCTGCCTGGTTTTGATATCAGTGTGATACTAGCTTTGTAGAACGAGTTTGGAAGGGTTCCCTCATCTCCTAGTTCATGGAATAATTTGAGGAGTATTGGTATTAGTTCTTCTTTGTAGGTCTTGTAGAACTTGGTGGAGAATCCATTTGGTCCTGGGCTTTTCTGGGTTGGTAGGCTTTTGATGGCATCTTCTATTTCTTTGCTTGAAATTTGATCAATTTGAGTTGTATATGTCCTCCTGGTTCAGTTTGGGTAGGTTTCATGCCTCTAGAAATTTGTTGGTGTTTTTGAGGTTTTCATTTTACTAAAGTATAATTTTTAAAATAGTTTCTAATTATCTTCTGTATTTCAATAGTGTCCATCATGATATTTCCTTTTTCATCATGAATTTTAGTGATTTGAGTTTTCTCTTTCCTTCTTTTCATTAGGGTGGCTTGGCTGAAGGTTTGTCAATTTTACTTATTTTAAAGAACAAACTTTTTGTTTTGCCAATTTTTTGAATTGTTTCTTTTATTTCAATTTCATTGATTTGGGCCCTAATTTTAGTTATTTCCTGTCTTCTGCTTCTTTTGGTGTTGGTTTGTTCCACTTTTTCTAGGGCTTTGAGATGTAACGTCAGGTCATGTATTTGTTGACTGTTTCTTCTTTTAATAAATGAGCTTAATAAAATGAACTTTTCTCTTACTACGGCCTTCATTAGTGTCCCAGAGATTTTGATATGTTGTATCATCAGAGTTCTCATTTACCTCTAAGAATTTTTTTTTTAATCTCCTCCCTGATGTCTTCTGTTATGCATGTGTCATTCAATAACATATTATTTAGTCTCCAGGTTTTGGAGTAGCTTCTATTTTTTATTTTATCATTGATTTCTAATTTCATTCCATTATGGTCAGATAGAATGCAGGGTAGTATCTATTGTTTTTTGTATTTGCTAAGACTTGCTTTGTGCAATAATATATGGTCTATTTTGGAGAATGATCCATGTGCTGCTGAGAAAAAAGTATATTTGCTTGTTGATGGATGGAATATTCTATATATGTCTATTAAGTCTAAATTATTGATTATTTTATTGAGTTCTGTAGTTTCTTTGTTTAGTTTTTGTTTGGAAGATCTATGTAGTGGTGAGAGAGGTATGTTAAAGTCACCCATTATTATTGTGCTATGATCTATTTGATTCTTGAAGTTGAGAAGGATTTGTTTGACATTCACCCTCTACTTCTGTTTCCCTGAGATTGCATAAATTCATTTACTATGGCATGGAGGCTGAATGGGGAGATAGATTTGAGCTTTTTTCCTGTTTCTTTGCTGGACACACTTTAACAAAGCTCTTTGTCTCTGCAAAAACCTGAAGCCATGGTATCAGCTTCTCTATGCTTTGCCCATGCTAGGTGTCAAGAGGGCCTCTCAGCCTATGTTCATTACAGCGCTGTGCACATTACCCCAATCATTTCTTTTTGCATTTTTCTTTCTACTGCACTATGCAGTCTTATACTTGGACATATGCCCTTCGCCTGTGTATCTTCTCTCCCTCTCTATTTTTTTCTTTCCTTTTTTATTTTTTAAAATCTGTTCTTAATTAGTCATACACGACAGCAGAATGCATTTTGACAGATTGTACACAAATGGAGCACCACTTCTCATTCCTCCTGCTGTACAGGGCTCAGAGTCACACTGGCCGTGTAATTATACATGTGTATAGGGTAATAATCCTATCTGTTGAACTGAATTGACATAAATGTAAGATCTGATAACTAGAGAAGAATAATAGAAACCCTCAAATAAACTTTTGGGTTCCAATGCTACTTGAGTCATTTATTGCCTTGATACTTTGGAACAGTTAATATCTGCATCTTACTTTACTGTTCTATGATATGAGAATCATAACTAGGGTTCTGTTGGGATTAGAAAGAATCACACTGTTCATTTGAAATGTCACACAGTTGAGCCTATATTTATATTTATTTGTGATGCTTATATTTATATTCCTTCTCTTTTTTCAAAAAATGTTTTTTCTCTTGTTTTCATTTTTAAAAGAGCGCTGTTAATGATGGTATCTTCTGTAAGCAAAGGATGAAACCACATGTGTTCTTTACTCCTTGGTCCTCTGCTGTGTCCTTGTATAGGGAAGACAAAGTGGATGAAGTGTTGGCATCTGGTTCCAGGGACCAGAGGCCACTTGAGAGCTTTTGAGAAATGTAGAATCTCAAACAGTTTGAATCAGAGAAGTGCATTTTAGGATTTTGTCCTAGGAGATTTAAATGCCCACTTAAGTGTGAGAAGAGCTGAGCCAGCACAAGGTGCTGAACCCAGATTTGCATAAGCCTAAGAAATTTATTCTAGGGTTGTGCTAATGAAAGGGGGCTGATGAGAACACACAGACTGATCCATTAAAGGAGGGTGGGCTTTAACTGCTCTGACTGATTCCACATCCCGTGGCTTATATCATTGGTGTGCCAGCTTAGAGCAGCTGGACTTCGTGGTAGCCACCATCCCCAGAGAAACCATCCCAAATGTCCCCTCTGATATATAGCAGTGGCTTATTTCATTTTTCCTTCTAGGGTTCTTTCTTGTGCCCATGTCAACAGAATGTAAAGTCTTGTGACTCCCCAGGGATTCAGGGGACTGAAACTATACTCCCCTGCCTCCCTTTTTTTTAGTGTTTTATTAAAGAAAAAAAAAACTTCCAAAACAAAGACTTTAATATAATATATATTGATTTGTGGTGTTCCAAGTCTCATAGAAAACATATTATTACCTTTTGAAGGGAAAACCTTCAGTGACACTTTGAGTCAAGCATATTGGCCTAGTGAATCATATTTTGTTGTTTTCTTAAAAAATCTGTACATTTATTTGAGATTTGAGGTGCTCTCAGATCAATCTGATGTATGTTCTCTAAAACTAATCATTCACGAGCAACTCTGCAGTTTCCTTGGTGGCAGATGAATGTAGACTTACAGGGCCATCGAGATGAGGGCCTTTTGTCCTATCTTGTGTGATAACTGACAAAATCCCACCACCGAGAGTTGGGCAGATGCTTAGGAAGCACTTTTCAATAGGAAAAAAATGACTATTTTCCAGCTTATCTTTTATGTGTTGGTTCAGCAAACATTTCAAACACACTTGTAATAGAACCTGATCTCAAAGTAAAAAGATGAGAAAGAGAAAGCGTGAGAATTTCTGCCTTCAAGACATCAAGAATTTAGGAAGTGGACAAATAGTGTTCAATTAATGGTCAATGAAAAATGGTACAAGTGATTGGACTTAAGTAGAATGAGAGGAGTAAGGTACATAGAGAGTGCAGTCTGTCCCAAGGAAAGCAAAGGAGATTGCCTGAGAGGGGATTTGAAGTCACTGAGCAAGTAACTAAACTTAACTGTGTATTTTCCAGAAAAAACTCCATGAAGACTAAGGTGAGCAGAAGCACATGCCCCTGGAGAAAAGAGAGATAGGAAACAGTATTCCATTAGGTAGCATCCTGTGGTAGAGGCTTATTTCAATTAAAATTAGTAATAAGCGATTCATTTTTCATTGAATTTGGTACTCCTAGGGACACACTCAAATACAACTATCCTAAAAGAGAAAAGCTTTACAAAAGTATATTTATCTTTGCTACACACCCAATGTGATTTGATCTTTTCTTTCTTTCTTTCTTTCTTTCTTTCTTTCTTTCTTTCTTTCTTTCTTTCTTTCTTGTTTCTTTAATTCTATTCTGTTTCATTGATTAAAACGATGGTCATCCCTTATTAACTTGATGACCATTCACTAGGAAATTTTTAGCCACAGTTTGAAAGACAAACTGGTGAGTCTGAGGATGCATGTGTAGGTGATGAAGCTGGAGAGACAGCAAGATCCAGACCACCCACGGTGGTGTTCTCATCAGCCCCCTTTCATTAGCAGAACCCTAGAATAAATTTCTTAGGCTTATGCAAATCAGGGTTCAGCACCTTGCTCTGGCTCAGCTGTGGCTCAAATAGGTAGACTTATTTGAGCATAAATGTCGCTAATATAAGAGAATGGATAAAATGGATCCTCATCTATTTGTCTTTGCTTTTTCTTTCCAGCACCTCATCCTCCCTGTCAGTAAAATTTCTCGTTTTGTATTCCATTATCTCCAGACTGATGCCTGCAGGTTTATCTTATAACCCAACTCACTTAAACTGTCTATGGGATTAGATTTAATCTGACTAAAATTTATATGTTGGCTTACTTAGTTTACCAACTATTCCATGAATCTTGTAATAATACTATGAAGTTAAGATTTTAATCTATGTTTTACAGTTTAATAAATGGAGACTTGGGGGAAGCTAACCGACTTTCATAGGATCCCACAGCCAGTTAGTGGTAGATCTAAGGATATTCCCTTTCTTCCATACAATCCTCAGTCCTTGATGGATTGATAATATCTTTTTACATAATGTAGTTGAATTTTAGCAGATATTTTCTGGAAATCATATTACTTATAGGTGACAAATATGATAAAGATATTTCAGATTAAAGACCAGTTAGAAAGGGAGGCCATTTTGTAGCCCTCAACTGACACCTGCTACACCCAGGGATGGCTATCTGGCTGCTTGTACCTGGAGTGCATAAAGGCCTCCATAGATCTGCACGTGCTGATGTAGTTAGGCATTTCTAGAATGTCTGTGCAATTTAAGTTCTGATATTCCACAGGGTCAAATGTAGAAAGGCTCTATCAAGTTGCCATGGTAAAAAGGCCAAATGAGCTACACTCATGATACAGACTCAAGATCTCAGGGAGAACATTCAAATCAGGAGAAGCAGTTCCTTTCGGTAGCCTTTGAACCCCAGCCATGGAGGAGGCTGTTGGCTGTGCCAAGAACCTTTTCTTATTCATTTGTTCAACAAATACTTGTTGAAGAACTAAGAAATGATAGGATCCAATGGGCAAGTGCAAAGGTGTGGAATAAGTTCAGATTCACCCATCCTACTTCCCTAAGGGGCATCTCAAAGGGGAGTGATGGCTACTGTCACAGATGAGGGTGTGTGGCACTAAGACACAGTTATCTCATTGCATACACTGGATCTACCCAAATTAGAGAGAGATGTGATATATCTGCAGTACCCAGGAAGCTCTGGGAGCACCGATCAGCTCAGCCCCTCACGTCCACTTCATTACCTCATCCTCTGTGTAGGGACAAGCCTGGCTATAGACCCTATTCGGACCTTCCACCCAAGTGAGGCCTATAGAAACTGTCATTGTTCTGCCCTTGATTACTTGTGCTTGGAGTGCATAAACGCCTATTCTCCACAATTACATCAAAGTGATTTTTCAAAACAAAAGGTAGATCATGTTACTTACTGCTTAAATTCCTCCAATGGCATTTAATTCTGCATATGCATTTTCACATATAAAATCATTCTTTAGTAGGGAGTCCGGTGGTGGATGCACAGTTTATCCTTTACCCCAAATTTAACTCTCCTTGGTCAAATACCAATGGTGTTCTTGACTCTTTTCTTCTTGTGTGTTTGAAAACTAAAATATTTTGTAGATCCTCTGACTTCTTCTCCCTGTTTTGTTTATCTTGCCACAAGATCTCACTGCTTTTTCCCCAATACTTTCTTTCAAATTTTTATTTTATTTTATTTTTTCAAAATAATACACATATATTCTTTAAAGGTCAAATTGTATTAGAGAATTGTAGCAAAAATAGGATTTTTCCAACTGCACCATTTCTTACCATTACTGTCTCTAATTGTTGCTTTCATAGACAACATTTTCAATATTTCTTGTTGATTATTTTAGTATTTTCCTTCATATTTCTAAAAAGCAGACTTAAATGTTATGTATTGATTTTTCAGTTTTAGTTATGATCTGCTAACTGCAAAAATAAAGAACTGCATAATCAATTTTTAAAAAGCCATATTAAAGGGGAGAAAATTGACTTAAACTCTGAAGACATGAAGGTAGAGCTGTTCTTTAAAACTAAGTTAATTTTTTTCTTTTTCTTTTTAACTGGTATGCTTAGAACCTGGCTAAAAGATAACTATGGAAAGAGGAAATGGTCTTAGAAGTTTTTAAAAATAGGTCTGAAGTTGCCATTATGAATTCTGTTTTAGTTTTCTGTTATCCTCCCCATTTTTCCTCCCTGGTCTTCCTTGAGCATTAAGCTCAAGTTTCCCTTCTCAGCTGCTGTCCTGGAACTTAGCACAGAAGTTAGAGAAGGAGAAAGAGAGAAAGAGACAGGAGATGAGGCCAGAGGGCCCGTGGGCTCTGTTGAAAGGGTGGGTTTTATCTTCAATGCAATGGAAAGCCATTGGAGAAACTTAAGCAGTAAATAAACATGACCTATAATTTTGTTTTGAAAAACCAGTTTGATGTAGTTGTGGAGAGTAGATTGTAGAGATGGGAGAAATAAGAGACCATTGAAGAAACTATTGCGATAATTTTGAGGAGATACAAAAGTGGCTTTGTCTGGTGTGGTTGGTCAGTTTGTGTACAACATGGGACGTGTTGGATTCAGTGTCAAGGATTTGGGAATAAAGGAGAGAGGAAGGAAGGATTACTCCCAGGCTTTGGCTTCAACAACTGGATGGATGGTGGAACGATTTGTTGAAATGAGAAAAATTGGAGGTGAGCTTCTGCGTGTTACTGAGCTAGAAAGGAGATGGTCATCAAGGATTCTGTTTTGAATACATCAAATTGAGATTGCAATTGACATCCAAGAGGAAATGGCAGGTAGGTGGTTGACAAGACTATTAAGGAGCTCACAAAGACGCCTGTGTCTAGATGCCCGATAATGAGTGCCACTGGTACGGGAGTGGCATTTCAATCCACAGGACTGGCTGAGATCATATGGGCAGAGTTTGTGGATAGAGAAGAAAGAAGAGCTAGTTCTGCATTCAGTGTGCTCCAAGATCAAGGGATCTAGCCCAGGAAGAGAAGATGGAACAAACACTGAGGACTGAGGGCTAATGTGGTAGAAGGGAGACTGGGTGGTTGTGATGTCGTTCTCTTGGGAGGAATGCATGCTTGGAGAAGTAGGGAGTCTTTAGTTGTGCCCAAAGCTGATGACATGTCAAATAACAGAGAAGAAAAAGTTGCCTTTGACCACCTGGAGGATTGTGGTATTGGAAAGAATGATTTGCCTACTGTGTGGCTTTGGGACTATGAATATAAATGGCTTTTTGAAGAATAATCATGAGAAAATAGGAGCTGAGATGGGTATGCTGTACCAGAGCTCAGGAGGCAGTGAGAATGTACCATAGAGGGCTCGACCTCCTTAGGCAAGTCAGGAAGTTGCCCTGAGAGCTAACAAAGATTGGGGGAATATAGGAATGAAGCATGAGGAGGGTGGGAAGGCGGGCTGAGGGGTACTCAGAAACCTGAGTTTCCTAAGATGTGCGCATCTTACTTGCTGATCCCAAATGCAGTGGGAAGTTATTGACAGATCCTTCCTTCCCTCCCTCCCTCTCTCCCCTTCCCCCTTTATTCCCCTCCCTCTCTTCCTCCCTCCTTCTTTCTTTCTTTTTTGTTTTAATTTTTATTGAGGGAAATTTTATATAATATCAATTATTTTTAAGCAAACAATTGGGCTGCAGGTGTAGCTCAGTGGAAGAGCACTTGTGTAACATGCATAACTCTCTGGGTTCAATCCCCAGCTCCACATAACAAACAGACATACAGGTAAGTGAGTAGCATTTAGTACAGTCATGATATGGTCTTACCATTTTATTCCAAAACACCTGCATCCTGCTATAGCCATGCCACTCCCTATTCTACCTCCCCCAGCACCTGGATCAGCAACCTGTCCTTAAGCCAGTCACAAAAGACCCATAGTATGTGAATCCACTTATATGAGACCTCCAGAAGAGGCAAATACCCTACACAGTGGGCAGATTATTGAGAAGTTTTCAAGAAGAGAGTTTTGTGGCTTTGAAATGTCATATATATATATTATATGAACAGCAGACCGGGAGGTGGATGAGTTTGGCTAAAGAGAAACAATGAGAAGGCTTATACTACAGTCCAACTGAGAAACCAGAACAGCTTATTCTTAAACATCTGGGTCAGTGAGGGAATTATGTCACAGAAGTCCTTCACAGAACAAAGAAGCAAGTTCAACAATAGAAGTAAAAGTGTTTTATCTTTGGAAATGAGCGTGATTTTTTGCATTTGACAATATCTCGTGTTAATTTATTCCATTGACTAATTGTTCTTTGGAGAAATGGAACTCATTTACCATTATGTTTGACATGTTAAATTAATCAGATCTTTTAAAAGGTTTCCAACTTTTGAAAGCCTCAGACAGCTCAGGATTGTATTCACATTTATCAAAACTATTTTTGACATGATATGCAAAGAAAAATAGCCTCTTCCATTTTCTCTATATTCCAGAGCAGGAGCATTTACTGGGTTGCAAATGATTTCCCTGTTAATTCAAGATAAAGTGATTTTCTTAAACCTCTTTTAGTTAGACATTTATTATTTACCAACAGGAACCTCAAAACACAACATTCTGAGAGTTGAAACCCACATAGATCACTTTCTAATTCCTTTTATTTCTTATCACCTCATTTCTGATTTTGATTTTCATAAAAGGTTTTCTCTTTTCTGTAATGAGATCTGTTGTGTGTCACACGTTTTCCATGTGCTGCCATTTTCCTTTAATGGAACTCCATTTGAAGTATCCATTTTTGGCTTGGAACGAAATGAGATTCTTTTGCAGAGCTATTGCATTAACGATCCCTGTTGTGCTTGTTCTAGTTCTTCAAAACCCGAAGTGATATACTTAATGGATCTTCTTCTCACATCTGACCCATCTTTTTATATTTCTGACTGATCCTAAATATTCCCTTCCCCAATCTAACCTTTATGCTTTTTTACTCACTAGTCTGCTTCCATCTTAATGCTTTTCTTAGATATAGTTTATCACTATCTGTAAGCTTCAAATGTGGTTCTCAATTTAGAAGATGCAAATATTTAAGAACAACTTTTGTGAAATTCAACTTTAAGAGGACCTTTTCAGTCTTGAATAAAGCTCTCACGACTTCTCAGGTTGCCATACATAAGGTCTCAACTGGAATGAATGCCCATTGGTCTCTGCAATGTTAAGAGGGTGTTTAATGGCTCCCAGTAGGATTGTCTTTGCTCTCTGACTGTCTCCCTTTCTCTTTTCAGAATTTTCTGAAGCCTCTGGACCTCTCTTTGACCTCATCTCCTGTGCCTCTTTCCATTGTTCTCCTCCTGGGAGGTCTATAGTTGCACTTTAATCTATTGTCCACTTTAATCCCAAAGTTGTCCCCAGTCCCCTCATCAACTCTCTCTTCCTCTTCATCACAGCTGTAATAGTCTATATCTACTGTTTTTATCCACTTGCATGTTGACCATCCTTTGAACCTGCTAAATTATCAGGCATTGTTCATTCTTCTTTTCACTAACCAACAGACAAACACCTGTCATGCACACAGGAGCCCTGTGTTGTTGACTAGGAATCTGACCATGAATCAGACAGATGTATGTCCTCAAGCAACTCCCATAAGGACAGTATGTTAATACTGAAACCAGCAGGAAGATGGCCTTGAGGCTTTGCTGAGATGGAATTTGTCCGTTTAAAAGGGCTATTCGTATCAACAAAGTGTTAAATATTTTTCCGTGGCATTTACAACAAATTTTTGCATTATTAAGTGCTTTCTAGTAGCCTGGCATTATTCAGGTCTACTGCACTCATTAATCTTCAGAGCAATCAAGGGTGGGAAAACATTATTATCCCCATTTTGTTGATAGAAAATCAGAGCTTCGGAAATTTCAAACTTGTCTAATATGGCACAGCTAATAATTAAGTTGCAAAGGTGTATTTTAACCTTTTATCATAAACATTTTCAAACATGAATTTAGCACCTCTCTCTCATTTGAATCATTTGTCTACTTTATGGCATTTTTCTTTCATCCATCACCCTCTCACCCTCCCCCCACTTTTGGCAGACAAGTATTTAAAGTGAATCTAGGATGTCATATCACTTCACCTGTATGCACTTCAGTATGTTCCTGTAATTGATATGAACTCCAATGAAGCATAAGTGCAACATGAATATCCTAATGAACAAAATGAACAAATTTCCTAATAGTGGCCGCATGTCCTCTGATACTAAATTTGTGCTCACTTTTTCCTGATGGTCCTTTAAGAGTTGTTTTATTATTATACTTTTTAATAATTAAAATCTAAAAGACGTTCACACACTGCACTTGGCCAAAATAACTATTT
The DNA here is from genome assembly GCF_021218885.2 of Marmota monax. Taxonomy (NCBI): domain Eukaryota; kingdom Metazoa; phylum Chordata; class Mammalia; order Rodentia; family Sciuridae; genus Marmota; species Marmota monax. The sequence goes on along the minus strand of NW_026693934.1, from coordinate 16,232,141 downwards.
TTAACAATTTCCCCCCTCTTTTTCTTGTTCTCAGGCCAAGGTTTTTTTCTTTTTTTTAACCCATTAAAGAAATTTATGTTGTTGTTTTTTTTTTTTTTTTTTTGCTAGAGATTTCCCCACATTCTGGGTTGGACTGGTTATTTCCATTTGATTATGCTTGGCATGCTCCTCTAAGCTCCACATTTTCTATATACTATCAGGTCAATCTAGTGGCATCATTAGATTCAGGCTGGTGCGTCTTCTTTTGACAACAGTTTTCTTTAGAGGTGATACTGTATTTCACAGCAGGAAGCACAGAATGTCTGGCGATCTCCTTTCTACAGATGTCACAGTTGATAACTCTGCTCAAGTGTTGTCAATCTGTCACCCTTGGTAAACTCCTCCGTGAACCTTTCACTCATGGTATTTAAGCCATCAATAATCAATGATCGTCCAGTCAATTATTTCATTAGGTGTCACAAACCCTGCCATTTCTGCCTCATTCAGTATAGAAGTTCCCCCATGTCCATGGGGCATGGATTCCAAGGCCTCATGGATGCCATACCACATGTAGTACTGACTCCTATGTATTCTGCCAATACCAGAAACAACTATTAAGTGACTAACAGGCATGATTTCATCATGCTACTCAGAATGACATACAATTTAAAACTTATGAATTATTTATTTCTGGAACTTTCCATTTAATATTTTTTGGACCATGCATGGTTGACCACAGGTAGCTAAAACTAGAAAGTAAAATGGTGGAACTGGGAGGGTGGGGTGGGCTACTGTAGTTAGCATTCTCCTCTAATGAAATTTTTCCCTTCATTGATTATTTGGTGATCCCCAAATATGGTTCGTATCCAAAAGTCATGCGAAGTGCTTGATGCTGACCCCTTATTGCTAAGTTTCAGAATAATGAATTGGTATATTATTAAGCAGGAACTCAGGACCATATGACTCCAGACCTTTTCAATTTCTACTTAACTGGAGAGTTTAAAATCCTACAAGAATAAAAGCAAAACTTACAAGTCCTCCTTCTTTTCGGCAGTCAGGAGGTTAAGAATCCAGGATCTCTGAGGCTCCTTCCTGCTGCTGTTTCAGGGGAAATGTCAAGGGGTCACCCAGGGCCACTTCATGGCAATTACTGCCCTTGGCAGGCTCACTAACCATGGTAATCACTACGGATTCTCAACACTTAGGTGGTCAATAGCTATGTTTAATTAATCTGTTGTCTGAGCAGTATCCATTCATTCCCCTGTTCTCCTTCCCCCGGCTCCTGGCCACGAGGGCTAGAAGCATGTGCTTGCTGTGGTCTCCCCTTCTCCCTCACTTTCCAAAGCACCAGGTATATTTTAAGGAAGAGGGGAAGTGTGTGAATAAGTGCAGTATTTCCTCTCCAGCCCCAAGAGAGTTGCCTTTGTCAGCATCAGCAGAAAATTGCAGATTGGAAGTGACTCGATGCGCCTCCTGAGCTTGGCCAGGCACAACAGCTGGAACCAAGCATGTTTCTTTGTGCCCATGTGAATGCCTGAAAATAATTTGTTTTCCCCTCCTGTGCTTTTAAAATGAAAATGATTTAAAAATAAACCCTCCATGAGTCTCCGATGCAATTACAGGAGGCTCAGTTCACTGGTCCTGTGCTTGTGGCTCTTTGAGGCTGGGGAGATGTGCAAGGATGTCCCTGGTCACCCTTTCCCTTGGAAAGGTTGTGTCCTCTTCATACCTCCATGTTGCAGTGTTCTTACTGATGATTCTAGAGGGGAGGGGAGAGATATTTAGAATTGTCGTATTCTAATGCTTCCCCAGTGCCCTCTCCTCCTGGAATACTTAAAGGGAATAGCAATTCCTGCATGACCATGTTTTGGAGAGGAGAGGAGTACTGTGTTAGAGAAGATGGCATCCAAGAATACAGAGAGAAGGGTAGAGGGTTGGATATGTAGAAGGAAAAGTTCTAGAGTGGGGAAGGGTAGCTGTCTGCATTCAGGTGCACCTCAAATAGACTAAGAGATTTCCCTCTTCTTTATTCCTCAATGCCCCAATTGGAACGACTCTTTGCCAATGGGCCAATGTTGAGTCTTTGAAAGAGCCAACATCTGTGGTGGGTGCAGTGGGCATGGACATAGGGTGCCCCTGCTTCTTTTCCCTATGCCCACATTTATGTGGGCTCAGACCAGGGTTGTCAGGTGAGAAAAGAGATATCTGCCTTGTTCTCTGAAGCCCAGGTGGGGCCACTATAGCAGTCTTAGAGGCTATATCCTCACAACATGGCACCGTGGTCTGAACTGGCATCTTATGTTTCCTGTCAATGGATAATGTCTTCTGAGGCAGAATTTGGACTCAGTATTATCTGGGCCAAGCTCAGGGCACCTTTCCCCAACAAACACACATATGTGTAAATGTGGATGCCCCTGCCTTGACTAAGTCCAGCTACTCTTTAAAATTCAGTTCCTTCTCCTAAATTATTTCTACAGTAATGACTGACTTCTCTGTGATAGAAACATTTATTGTGTATATTTATGCATATATGGACTATGGTGAGGATTTAATTAGTGTTTGTTGGATGAATTAATGAAAGAAGTAGTGACCAAATCACAACAGGAAACACTCCCCAAAATTTACTCAGGAATTGATGGATGAAATCTCAGATTTCTTCTCAGGGTTCTTCTGTTTGCAGATCTTCTGACTTAGTTAGTAATAATTGTTCTCACTTGCAGACACCACCAGGAACCCACTCCTGTAGATACATCATCTCTGATTATCACCCCCATCTTGAATTAGTATAGTTGGATCATTTAAAAAATTTTTTTTAAATGTAAAAAATTACCGATCTTTATTTTTTCAGAGAAGTTTCATGTTTATAGCAGGAAAGTCCTATGTAGCCCATTTCCACACATGCACAGCCACTCTCATTATCAACACAGTTAGATCATTTTCCATTTGAGGATACTGAGGTCCAGGGAGCTGAGCACAGTGATGGATTAGATGGGACCTGAACTTGTTCTCTTGCCCTGCGTGGTTTCCTGAATGTTCATGCTGAACAACTGATCAGAAGTCAGTTTGGGGTTTCTCTATGGAATCATAATGAGTGTCTCCATGCACAAGAGCCTATATGCTGTATGTAAGGGGCTCACAGCACCCAGCAGATGCCTGGCTTACTGTCCATCTGTGGACACCCACAGAGCTGCATTCACTGGGAGGCAGTATCCAGTCTTACTCCCAGAGACTCAGTGTCCCCCTTCCATCCACTCAGAGAGAGGACAGCTTTCTACTTCAAAGAAGGTGTGCATATAGTAAACTATCTCTGTGAACACTTATTCTAGAACCAAGAATTTAATGAGTAATGTTTTGAGCTAAAGAATAGGTCAAAACTCATTTGGCAAGCCAAATGTCGTCTCTCCTTTGCATCCAGTCCTCCAATGATCTGTCACACTTAGAATAAAATCCAAATACCAGACCAAAGTCACCATGCCAACAGGGCAGGGCCCTTCCCTCTCACCTCCTCATACCCTGTCCCCCTGACTCACTTCCTCCTGGACCTGTGACCTCAGGGCTTGTGCAGCGTGTTCTCTCTGCCTGGGGCTCTCTTTCTTCATGTCCTCGTAATTCAGATGCCAAATCACAGTGCTCTTTCCTGATGGTCCTATCTGATGAAAGCCATTCTTTTCCCATTGGTTTTCATGGGGTCTAGGAACAATGAGGGTCATTTCAGACGACACGAGTTCTGTGTGTTGTTATAGCTCTCCTAATTCTCTGCTATTACTGGTTTGACTCTATTTCCTCCAAAGGCTTAATATGTGTCTTGGACTCTGGCAGCATCTCTAGGGACTGGGCTTTGGCAGGGTTGTGAGGCTGACCTGGTTAGTGACTGTCAGCTTATTTGACTTTCTGGTTCTTGGTTCTTTGACCACAGCTCAATTTTGTTCCCTGCCCTCTTATCTGAGTCCCTCCTTCCCCCCATCTCAGAGCAGATGGAAAAATTCTGCACATAACCCTTTATAGAACATGGTAACCTAGAATGTAGCTACTTCATCAATAAAAGATATGCCAAGCATGATAAGTTTTATGTATTCTTTTTAGCAAAGCCTTTGGAAACATCGGTCAGAAACTACTCATCATTGGATGCTCTGCTGCCAATGATTGAGCCACTGTGGCTCAAACAGTAGAGATGGAGAGATAAGCTCTGTTCCAAAGAGTTTATAAACATATGGAGGAAACAGGCAAGCACATGAAGATGGGCAATGAGTGATGGGGGGCAGAACTCAAGTGAATGCTAACCCAGGGTGAGCAAACAGAGTTCCTGGGTCTGTGCAGCAGCACCTGGGAGCTTGCGGAAGTGCAAGTTCATGGACCCCACCCAGCCCTTCTCAATACCAATATCGGGAAGGTAGAACCCAGGCATCTAGATTTTTTTTTATTGTTACTTTTAAAGCTGATGTACTTTTAGACTGATAGAGAAAAAAAGAAGCAGAAATATGGAATTCCCATATCCCCCATTCTCTTCTCACTTTATTCTATTATTAATCTGTTGAATGACTTGGTACTTGAGTTAAAATTGATGAGTGATATTGAGATATTACTATTATTATTACATGTTTACATTAGGCTTCCTCCTTGATGTTATCCTTTCTGTGCATTTTGACAAACACATAACAATGTGCATTCACCATTAGAGTATCATACAGATGAGTTTTACTGCCCTAACTTTCCCCTGTGTTCTGCTTATTCACCCTCTCCCCCATCTCTCTAACTTTTGGAAACAACTGATGATTTTCCTATTTCCATAGTTTTAACTTTCCAGAATGTCCTATAGCTAAAATCATATGGCATTCTCAGATTGACTTCTTTCACTTAAAAATGTGTATTTGTTTCCTCTGTTTATTTTTTATGATCTGATAGCTCATTTGTTTTTAACATCTGAATAATTCTGTAATATATAAATATCAAATACAGCTTTTTCTTATGTTCATTTATTGAAGAACACTGTAGGAGTTTTGTGTTTGGGATTGGGGTCTAACTGTGACTGTGACATGCTTGGTAACCAGGAAGTTTCTGTGCAAACACACAGAATGCCTGGCTGCTAGGAAATTTCTGTGCAAGGCGCAGAACACCTGGCTACTGGGAAACTCCTGTGCAAAATCATGGGATGCCTGCCTGCTATAGCAATGCTCTTCACGAGTTAGCCTGTTTCCCAGGCTTGGAATGCCCAGCAGCTACCCCTTGAAGCTATTAGGATAACTATGCAGGTGTGCTATCTGGTTTCCATGGTAATGTCCTTGGAGGAAAGGGGCTCTGTGTTTGTATTAACCTGGATCTTACCTCAGCTAGCCCTCGAGGTTAAAGGAATACTAGTTAGAATGTAGTCATGGTAACGGGTAATATGTAACCTTTTTTGGGTTAATAAACATGGCAGCAGAGAAGAACAGCCATCTTTGTCTGCTTGCTTCTACACGGTGTGCATGTGTCTGTTTATTTGACTCTTCACAGGTGTTCTCCGTAGGTATTCTTAACAGAACCTCTCAGTGGTTTTCAGTTTTTTTTTTTTTTTTTTTTTTTTTTTTTAATTTTTTTTTTTAATATTTATTTTTTAGTTTTCAGAGGACACAACATCTTTGTTTGTATGTGGTGCTGAGGATCGAACCCGGGCCGCATGCATGCCAGGCGAGCATGCTACCGCTTGAGCCACATCCCCAGCCCCAGTGGTTTTCAGTTTTGAGCGATTATGAATAAAACTGCAATAAACATGCATGTGCAGGATTTTGTGTGGATGAAAGTTTTCCACTCGTTTGGGTAAACAACTAGGAGTGACATTTCTGCTCTGTATGGTAAGACTTTCTTTAGTTTTGGAAGATCCTGCCAAACTGTCTTCCAAAGCATTTTGCATTCTCACTAACATGAATGGGGGTTCTAGTTGCTTCACATCCTTGTTAGCTCTCGGGGTTGTCAGGGTTTCAGATTTAACCTTTCTAATAGGTATGTCATGGCATCTCATTGTTGTTTTAATTTACAACTGCCTAATGATATTTGAGATTGAGCATCTTTTAATATGCATATTTGTCGTCTGCATAACTTCTGTGATGAGTTGTCTGGTATATCTTTTGCTTACTTTGTAATTGGTTTTCTTATTGTCAAGTTTTAAGAGTTCTCTGTATATTTTCAATAAAAGTTCTTCATCACAGATATATATATATATATATGGCAACTATTTTCTCCCAGTTTGTGGTATGTCTTTCCACGATCTAAAATGCCTCTAAGAGATTCACTTGGCATTTGGGAAACAAATTTAATTTAGACTAAAAATCTGGGTGCTGTAGGGTTCAGAACAGAGGCTTGAAGTCATCACAGATAACTCCATGGAGTTGCTACCTGTAGCCACATAGAACAGTCTTGGGACTCCATATTACTAATGAAAGTGTAAGAGAGAATAGAATGAAACAAAACAAGTAAATAAGGAATGCTATAAGTATATGGTACTTTAAGTGAACCTTAAATATGGAGAAGGCTTTAGATTGGTGGAATGGGATGGGATTCAAGTGATTAGAAAAGTTTGAGTAAAGGTCACTGTATGATCAGGGATGCTCTTGGGGGAAGAATAGAAATTAGAGGATAAGAGAATTGCTCTACTTACACATAAATGTATACGTATATCGTTGTGTATGTGTGTTTGGATAGCATGCTTTAAAACTTCTGATGGATTCTAAACATACTTTTATACTTTGCTGTCCATTTTGACAATTGGCCTGGTATTTTTATTTAGCTCTCCTGCCTCCTTAAGCCATGAGAGTTGTGAGCTCCTGGAACTCTCAGGGTAATGCAGGTATTATTTCAAGATCAGCCAAAGGAGTTTTAAAGCCATTGTCCTTTCACTCCCTAAGTATTATTTCCCACACGTATCTGCCATTTTCCAATCTTATCAAAAGCTACAACCATGATTAAAAAAAAGGGGGAGGGGCATTTTCCCTGTACATCTGAGAGGAATTGATGAGTTCTTCAAAGTTCCCACCTGATGCCCTTTTCTACTTTCCTAAAGGTTTTGGCAAGTTGAGGTCTATGGAACTTGCTAAAGAACCCAAGGATGATACCTAGATAGAGACCTTTGTACTTTGAATATCTTGGTGCCATCCTCATATAAAAATAATATGTGTGATCAAGTTCCATAAACAGCACTAAGATAAATGTAGGAAAGGTGAAGGATGTTGTCCCTAATTATAGTACATAGGGTTACACAAGATTGAAAAACGGGAGTTCAGTATTCAGACATCACTATGCCATTGTACAGGGAGAGGCAAGAAGAAGGGAAACTCATTGAGCAGTGAAGAGTCTCCTTTACCGTCCCAGGGGGTTGAGTGTGGATTCTGGATGCCCACCAGGAAACTTCAGACAATCAGCTCCAATTGCACATGATATGCCCCCCATCATGTGCCTGTTGCTTTAGAAACTTGCATGACCTAATGGAGAAGCAAGGGCACCTTGACTGCTTTCTGCAGAGGAGTGTCACAGTGGGACACTCACCATGATATAAAGAGCTAAGTTGAAAGAAAAGTAGATGTTGTGTTGGAGAAATGAAATGCCTGCTGATTGCATATTTTCCCCCATTAATATCAACGGAACATTTTCCATTTCTCTCAGCTGCTCTGAATTCCAAGCTGGGTGTCCTTTTTTAAGGTCCACAATTAGTCACCTGATGGAAGGAGGGCAGGGGGTGTGAGTAGGGAGTGAGCAATTGGAGTTGGTAAGAGAACTGAGGCAACAAAGTCCGTGGGGAAAGGCACAATTATAGCTGCAGGAGAGGCTTGCCCCCATGGGCAGTGACTTCCATTTACCCACAGGTCTCCATTCTGCTGCACGGAAATAGGAAAATAAGTAGATGGAACAACACATTCCTTCCCCTGTGTCAGCCACACAATCTGAAGGCTGATGTCAGAGAAATCACACTGTTAATGAATTTCAGTTTTCAAACAAGAAATGTTCATCTGGTTCTCTAAAGAGAAACGCCTGTACCTGGAAGAGGTTTAACACACACAGGGGGAAGAGATTGGGAACATGCTTCTTCTGTATCATTTACTCTCTCATTTTCACGTATCAGCCGGGGAGCCCTGGAATCACCTCACCAGTCGCAACCCATAAGAACTCCATTCACTTCTTTATGTGGTTTCTTCTTCTGCTTCTCACTGTGAGGAGTGGATAGATGGGTGTACATTCAAACTATATGTTTACAGAGAAAAAAAGTACACTTTTGAATTCTAAATTTAATATCTAGTAACATAACTATGTATCTTTGGAAAAACAAATTATGAGCAGTGTCTTTCTTCTTTTATAAACCATGTCTAGAGTGTTAGTCAGCTTCCCCTGACTGTAACACAATACTTGACACACACAAAAAAAACTTATAAGGAAGAAAGTTTTATTTTGGCTGATGGCTTCAGAGGTTTCAGTCCGGTTGCTTAACTGTTTTGAGGCCTTTGGTGAGGCAGAATATCGCGGTGTGAGAGTGAGGTGGAGGAAACTTCTCACCTTGTAGCAACTGGGAGGCAAAGAGAGAGAGAGGGAGAGGAAGGGGCCAGGGTCCCAATATCCTCTTCAAGGACATGGCTCCTGTGAACTTGCTTCCTCCCCTTAGGCCTTACCTTTCACAGGTTTTACCACCTCTCAATAGTGTTGAGGGCTGGGGACGAAAGCTTTTAACACATGGGTCTTTGGGAAACATTCCTGTCCCAAACTATAACATCAAGAGAAATGTGTACTCATTTCTGAAGTTTCCTTTACTTGAAATCAATTGATTAAAATATTAGTTTGCCACATTCTGATTAATAAATAAATAATATTTTATTGGGAATTTAGGAGGGGCAAGGCATTTTGAGATATAAAGATGAATAGGGCATTGTTGTTGGACTTTAGAAGCAGAGGCGGTCAGTAGATTCTATTCACAGAAGAAGCCACAGGGAAGCTTTTGTTACTTTGTGGCCTATTATTCCCTTCATAACAATGCAAAAAATAATAGCATGCAATACATTAAAACTAAAAAAAAATTATCTCACTTAGCTACATTATAGTGCTAAGTTATTAATTAATCAAGCAGTTAGTTAATTCAAGTATTTATTGGGCATTTATTAAATGTCAGGATATTTCACAGGGTTTACTTTTATATCAGATAGGGATAGAGGCAGTATAGGAAGAAGTAGGTTAAGGAGATTGTTACGGTTTAGATGAGAGGTGTCCTGCAAAAGCTCATGCAAGAAAGTTGAGAGATGAAATGATTGGGTTATGAGAGCATTAACCTAATCAGTGCATTAATCTACTGATTGAAATTAACTTGGTTGTACCTTTAGGCTGGTAGATTGTGGCTAGAAGAAGTGGGATCCAGGGGGCATGACTATGATGCACATATTTTGTCCCTGATGAGTGGAGTTCTCTCTCTCCTTCCTGATTGTCGTGTCCTGAGTTACTACCTTCTGTCATGCGCCTCCATCTTGATCTTTTGCCTTATGTTGGACCCTGAGCAATGGAGTTGGCCATCTATGGACTGAGACTATGAAACCGTGAGCAACAAACAAACTCAACTCCTCTAAAATTATTTTTGTCAGGTCTTTTGGTCACAGTGGTGCAAAAGCTAGCTACAACACGAATAGAGACAGATTAGAGAGATATTTTCTACAGGATAATCAGGGAAGGCCTCTCTGACAAGGTGACATGGGAACAGAGAGGGCTGGAGTCATATAGGTATCTGGGGAAACAGCAAGTGCAGAAGGTCTCAGGAAGCAATTATCTGGGCTTCAGGGCATAGCCAGGAAGGCTGGTTGGCCACAGAAGACAAAGAGCAGAAGTGAAGGCTTAGTATGTGTGGGTGCATAAGTCCTGGCTCATACAGAATGACTGGGAAGCCTGGAGAGAGCGGTTACATCCTAAATATTATCTAATGCAATTGACAATGCAGTACTATAAAATAGTGCTATTGAAATTTTCAGACTTTAGGGCCACCCTGGATAAGGAAAGAGGGAGGGTGAACCAAACGAAAAGTCCAGACCTGTCAAAGTACTAAGAATATTGAACTTGAGGTAGGTCTTGAGCAGAATCAGGGCGTGGTCCAGTTTTCATTTTACCAAGTCACTCACATGTCATGCTGGGAATAGCTTGGAAGGTGGCAAGGGGCAGAGCAGCTGTTTGAGTCAGCTTTTTTTTGTCACTGTGACCAAAAGATCTGACAAGAACAATTCTAGGAGGAAAAGTTTGTTTTGAGGCTCATGGTGTCAAAGGTCTCAGTCTAGAGACAGCCAACTCCCTTGCTCTGAGCCTGAGGAGAAGTGGAATATCATGGCAGAAGGATGTGAAGGAGGAAAGTGGCTCAGAAGAGGGCCACAAGGAAGCACCGAGAGACTGAGCTCAGCTCACAGAATGTCTACCCCAAAGGCATGCACACAATGACCACCTCCTCCAGTCACATCCCGACATCCCGCGTAGCCTGTACAGACTGCAGTCACCACCCAGGAAATTACTCTCAGGGGAGTAACACACTGATTAGATTAAAGCTCTCCTTACCCAATCCTTTCACCTGTTAGGGTTTAGATTTTAGGTGTCCCCAAAAGCTCATGTGTGAGACAGTACCAGAAATGATTGTGTTAGAAGACACCTGACCCAGTCACTGCATGAATCCTCTGATAGGAGCTGACTGAGTGGTGACTGAAGGCAGTAGGGTGTGGCTGGAGGAGGAGGGTCACCAGGAGCATGCCTTTGGGGTATATATTTTGTGAGATGAACTTAGTTTCTCTCTGTTTCCTGGTTCCATGTCCCCAGTGGTTTTCTGCTGCCACACCCTTCTGCCTGTTGGTCTGCCTCACCCCGGGCCCTGAGAAGTGGAGTCAACTGTCAATTGTGGATTGAGAACTCTGAAATTCTGAGCCCTCAAATATGTTGTTCCTCTTCTACATTTGTTCTTGTGAGGTCTTTTGGTCACAGCAATGAAAAAGCGGACGCAAATAACCTTCTTGCTATTGTCTCACATGTGAACTTTTGGGGGACAGCTCCTATCTAAACCTTCACACAGGTAATGAGTTCCAGTGGAAGTTGATGGTGGCTTGGACTAGAATGGAGATGGTGGGAAGGGCAGGTTCTAGATCAAGGCGTTGTCATGTGGTATGAGAAACCAAAGAGTAAAGGTGACTCTAAGCATGGTCCTGGGTGGCTGGAAGTCCATGAGAGGGCACTCACCAAGATGGCAAGGCTGAGGGGAAGTACATGTTCAGGTTGGAGGAAGGAGTGAGTTTGGGCTTGCATTTTAGAATAGGAAGCTAGATTAGCAGGGGCAGCTGGATGCAGGAGTCTGGGTTTGGGGTGGGGTGGGGCGATCATTGTCTGAGAGTCCTTGAGAAACTGATGTGACTCCATTTTTTGAAAACCCAGCTTCTACCTCAAGGGCTGTCCTAAGGAAGGGGTTGTGACCCTTGTTCTGGGAAAAACCCACAGAGCACTCCTAGGCACATACCCACCCTGCTGAGTTGCTTGTCTGCAAATAACAGGAGAGACAGGTGTCCCTGACTCTGTAAGGCTAGGTGAGGACCCATAGCAACCCCCTAGCAACCATCAATCAGCATGAGACAGGGAAAATACCTGGGATGCCAGATGACTCTTCCAGTAGTTTATGGTGGTTGATAACATGTTGGGGAACCATGTAGTTCAGCACGTACACCCCTCTTGACTTAAACCAATCAGTTCAAGTGAATCCCCCTCTTGTAGTAACCAATCACCCCTACCCAACTTTTTCCCACCAGTGAATGCTAATCAATGTTAAGAGTTGTTGTTTGATTTTCTTGCTGTATGGAATGATTTGCTGTGTGATGTTGTGATGCATAGAGTATCCCCCCAAACCTATAAAATCTCACTGAACAAAGGACCGGGTCTCACTCCCTGGGACCACTGCGTCGGGAACAGTTGTGAGTCCAGGCTCAAGCTTGCAATAAAGACTCTTGTGTGATTGCATCGGATTCGGCTCCTGGAGGTCTATTGGGGTCCCATGAATCTGGCATTACATCCTCTGTGTGTGAAGGTTATTGACAGCTGTAGGTTGGGCTGAGATTCCCTGAGGAAGGAGTATAGAGAGATGTGAGGAGGAGGGTTGGCCTGTGGCCCACACCCAAGTGAAGATGTTGGGAAGACAGGAGATAATTTGGAAAAGGGACTGGGAAGGAGTGGCTAGTAAGAAAGAAGGAATAAACAAGAGAAAATGGGCTTCTGAATTCCACTAAAGAAACTACTTCAAGGAAATAACAGTGATCTTTGATGGGCTCCTGTGCGGGGCAGTTTTCACTTTGTAAAAAATCCTAAAAGTTGACTTTTATGTCTCCATTTATTTATTTATTTATTTATTTTTGAATCAGTATTTTCAACTGTTCACAAAATATCTGTGTGTTTGGGATGCTGTAATAAAATATCATGGACTATAAAATTAATAAACAATAGAAATTTATTGTATCACTATTCTGGGGACTAAGGATTCCAAGATCAAAGCACCAGCAGATTTGGTGTCTGGTGAGAGCTGCTTTCTGCTTCATAGACGATGCTTCTTGCTGTGTCCTCCTGGGGTGGAAGAGGCATATAGGTCCCTGGAACCTCTTATTAAGACATCGGGACCCCCAAAAGATCAAGAGACCAGAGACCAAGATCCACGTAAGCAGCAAAGAGGTATTTATTGAGAGCCAGCTCACTCCTCTGTGCACACACAGCAACTGGTGATGCTGAGAGGTCCTGAGCCCAGGGTTTGCAGCAGTTTTATACACTCTTTGGGGAAAGCAGGGACTTTTTATACATCATAGCATCTCTTAGCCAATCATCACACACCACGGGAAAGTCATAAAACAACTCTAAAACATGATTAGCACATTCACTGGCGGGAACAAGTTGGGTAGGGGTGATTGGTTAGTACAAGAGGGGAATTCCTTTGAACTGATTGGTTTAAGCCATGAGGGGTGTGCATGCTGAATTACATGGTTTCCCAACATGTTATCAACCACTATAAACTACTGGGAGGGTCATCTCAGGTGTTTTCCCTGTCTCATGCTGATTGGTGGTTGCTAGGGGTTGCTATGGGTCCTCACCTATCCTGACTGAGTCAGGGACACCTGGCGCCTCAGATCTCTCCTGTTATTTGTAGATAAACAACTCAGCAGGGTGGGTATGTGCTTAGGAGTGCTCTGTGGGTCTTTCCAAGGACAAGGGTCACGCCCCCTTCCTTGGACAGGCTCTGTTCTGAGGTAGAGACTGGTTTCTCAAAAATGGAGTCACATCAGTTTCTCATGAGGGCTCCACAGTCAATCACATGCTCATGTCTCCACTGCTTTATATATCATATTGGTGACTAAGTTTAAGTATATAAATTTTGGAGGGACACAGATATTCAGATCACAAACCAGGTATAATTGGTAGAGAACTAAAAAAAAAAAAATTTACATTGAGATGACTGCTTGAATCTGGGTTAGGCTGTGTTACTAGTTCACTGATCTTACAACATTCGTATCTCACATTTTGTACCTCAGCAAAAAGACAATTTTCTGTATGTCATTGACCTTTGGGTCTGATAACATGTCATTGAAACTGCAAAAGTTAAACTCATAACTGCCACAAGTACACAACAAAGAGTTGCAGGTGTTGTGGTAGAAGAACATGTACCATTTGGGCAGAAAAAAATAGGAATAATCAATTTTGCTTTTATACAGCTGCTTATTTATAACTCGCCTTGTTCTAAACTATAATCTTCCAGCAGGTAAAATCGGTGCCTAAAACGCCCATTGTCTACAGAAACTTAGACTAAGTGCCCGGGGGTGGAACAAAGATTTAAAAACATGTGGAGGCAGAAATCTTATGTTTGACTCACTTTGGCCAATTCTACAAATCATCTAAACCTTGTACAACTCTCAAAGTTTTAGTTTTTCACCCATGTGTTCATTTAGACTCTAATCCCTCAGGGCAAATCTGGCCCCCTGGAACATTTTGTTTGGCGAACCCCATGTTGCCTCACATTTACAAGCTGGGAGTTATGTATGTCCATATTTCTGTTTATTTTTGAAAACCTGAGCCAATAATAGTCACAACTATTAATTTATGGATTTGAATCACCTGAGTAATCACTTCAATGATTTAATTACTAAGACTTATAGACATTTGAGTTTGCAATCATTGACCCACAGGATTTATTTATCATATAAGTCATTACAACATGAGTCTTCTTGCAATATAATCCTATGTGGGTTATTCAAACCTTTTTTCAAGATGAGACAATCAATTTTTGTGTGTGCAACACTGTTTCGGGTGCTGGAAACAAAGTCACTTAAATAATTATTCTTGACATATCAACATGAAATATATATGGTTCTGATAGCTCATAAATATATGCTGCCATATTTTTCAAGGTCAAAACCTGGTAAGCGATTGATAAATTGGATCTAGTATGTTGGACAAAATGTCTGACTGCATCATGTTCTAATCTTGGAAATGGCTTTAATTAGTTGGTTTTGGAGGGGGCCCAACTGTGGCATTCCAAAATATGCCATTTGGGCATAAGAATTATTTTCAGCTGTAAGGAACTGAGAAAAAAAGAAAAGAAAAGAAAAAAGCAGAAGTAGAAGGAGCTCTCTGCCCTTTTGCCTAAACATAGGGCATAAGTTTCTCATGTGAAAATGTCTTCCTGTTTCCCTCTTGTTATTGGTAAGAAGAGGACAACCCTTATCAATGGAGGCAGAGATGGCACCCAGCTGCACCTACATAAATAAACATTACTAAATAAAGTTTTGGAAACCATGAGTTTCCCCATATATTTACCCTCCCCTAATTTTTCGGTTGATATTTTTATTAAATTATTTACTTATTCTAATTTGTTATACATGATGGCAGAATGCAATTCATTTCGTATTACACATATAGAGCACAATTTTTCAAGTCACTGATTGTACACAAAGTATTTTCACACCATTTGTGTCTTCATACATGTACTTAGGGTAATGATGTCTATGGCATTCCACCATCATTCCTACCCCCTTGCCCCCTCCCTCCACCTCCCTCTCCTTTGCCCTATCTAAAGTTCTTCCATTCCTCCCATGCTCCCCCCTCCTATCTCCATCATGAGTCAGCATCTTCATATCAAAGAAAACATTCAGCCTTTGGTTTAATTTATCAAACCTAGAAGCTAAAACTCCCCTTTTCTTTGTGTAGTCTCATCTCCACAATTTTTAATCATTTGTTAAAATGCTACATAAGCCCTAAAATCTAACCCCTCCTTTGAGGTTTTTCACTTCTTTTCTGCAAAGCTTCCCATGCATCCAAAGAATATTTATATTAAGTAAAATTCATGTGCTTTGCTCCTGTTAATCTGATTTTGTCAGTTTAATTCACAAGCCCCAGTGAAAGAACATAACAGAATAGAAGAAAAGTGTTTCTTCTTTATAGTTTATTCATTCACTTACTTTTATATTGATGCCTTTTATCTGGCAAATGCTACTCGGTTGAAAATTAGAAGGGAATAAACTTGTTTAGCTCACATTGTGTTTCAGTGGGAAGATAATACAAAATTATATCATCATGACTCAGCAGGATAAATCCTTGGAAGGTGTCAGCACAAGGTGCTGCAGAATCACGGACAGGGACTGTTAACCTCATTAAGAGAAGTTATCTAGGCCTGTTGTTTTTGTTTTTTGTGGTGATGGAGATTGAACCAGGGCCTTGTGCAAGCGAGGGAAGCACTCTACCAGCTGGGCTATAAGACACCTTTGGCGCAAGAATTAAAATCAAGAATCAATAAATGGGATGGAATCAAACTAAAATGTTTCTTCTCAGCAAAAGAAACAATCTGTGAGGTGAATAGAGAGCCTACCTCTTGGGAGAAAATCTTTAGCTCTCACACATCAGATAGAGCACTAATCTTTAGGGTATATAAAGAACTCAAAAAGCTAAGCACCAAAAAAAAGAAATAACCTAATTAATACATGGGCCAAGGACCTGGACAGACACTTCTCAGAAGATGATATACAATCAATCAACAGATATATGAAAAAATGTTCAACATCTCTAGCAATTAGAGAAATGCAAATCAGAACTACTGTAAGATTTTATCTCACTCCAGTCAAAATGGCAGCTATTATGAAAACTAACAACAAGTGTTGGCGAGGATGTGGGGAAAAAGGCACACTCATACATTGCCGGTGGAACTGCAAATTAGTGCAGCCAATCTGGAAACAAGTATGGGGATTCCTTGGAAAATTGGGAATGGAACCACCATTTGACCCAGCTATCCCTCTCCTCAGTCTATACTCAAAGGACTTAAAAACAGCATACTACAGGGACACAGCCACATCAATGTTTATAGCAGCACAATTCACAACAGCTAACTGTGGAGACAACCTAGATGGCCTTTAGTAGATGAATGGATAAAATAATTTGGCATTGGGGCTGGAGATGTGGCTCAAGCGGTTGCGCGCTCGTCTGGCATGCGTGCAGCCTGGGTTCGATCCTCAGCACCACATACAAACAACGATGTTGTGTCTGCCGAAACACTAAAAAAAAATATATTAAAAAATTCTCTCTCTCTCTCTCTCCTCTCTCTCTCTCTCTAAAAAAAAAAAGAAAAAGAAAAAAATTTGGCATATATACACAATGGAATATTAATCAGCAATAAAAGAGAGTAAAATCATGGCATTTGCAGGTAAATGGATGGAGTTAGAGAAGATAATGCTAAATGAAGTTAGCCAATCCCCCAAAACCAAATGCCAAATATTTTCTCTGATATAAGGAGGTTGATTCATAGTGGAGTAGGGAGAGGGAGCATGGGAGGAATAGACGAACTCTAGATAGGGCATAGGGGTGGGAGGGGAAGAGAGGAGGCATGGGGTTAGAAAGGATGATGGAATGAGATGGACATTATTATCCAAAGTACATGTATAAAGACATGAATTAGTGTGAGTATACTTTGTGTATATGAAAAATTGTACTCTATGTGTAAGAAGAATTGTAATGTATTCCACGGCCATATGTAAATAAAATTAATTAAAAAAGAAGTTATATAGAGTGAATAACTCCTAACTTTTTTTGTTCTGGCCAACACCAAATAAATATAATGTATATTAAAATTGTTACTCTAAAATTGTGTGTGGTGTTTAAAAGGTCCCTATCAGATCCCATTTAAGGAAGGAGGAAGAGGTCCAAAGAATTTATCTGAAGTTGGTACCCAGAGTTAGAGTTGTGTAACAACCCCAGGGGACTTTAGCAAAGGACTTTCCTGCCCTTGGCTTTGCATACACCATTGTTGGAGCAAGTCATTTATGGTCTATAAGTTCAGCCTGCACATCTATTAATGCAGCATTAGTTTAGATTAGCCTTTCTCAACTAGGGCTCCTCATATGAATTACAGAAAATGACTTGAGTGACAATTTTCTCAATTTTCCCAAGGATGGTGTATAAGTTATGTCATTTTAAATGCATGGAAAAAGAGTTAATTTATTCCATACCGTGGCTACCTTGAGGTATTAGGGTTTAATTCTCTGAAGAACCCTGCTGGGCTCTGTGGTTTTTAATTGGTTCATTTGCTGCTCTATCCAGAATTCCATGTTATAAAGGAAGAATGTAGGTTCCTAGGTGTCATTAAGTGTCTCTTCTGTCTGTGACAGAAGCCTCACTGGTTTTAGGGTGCAGCCTAGGGGGATTATTGCTGCTGGGGCCAAGGCTCGCATTCACATAATTTAAGATTCAGTGGCTTGAGAAAAGTAAGGAAGAACCCTGGTGATGTAATATGCTTTCAGGGCTAAAGCCTCTGGTAGAGAAATATGAACAATCCAGCTCCTTGCTACATCACGGAGTCCTGGTTCCAAGAGAGCAAATTAAAATAATAACAGAAAATGGTAGGTACCCACTACAAAGAAGTTGATTTTTATACTACCTGACTAAAACCTTACAAGAATGCCTGAGCTGATCTTCCTGTTTCCCATTAAACAGTGAGAAGATTCAAAGGAGTTCAGTGACTCACCAAGATCCAGTCCTGCTTAGTGGCAGGGGCAGTGTTATGGTTTGAAGTTGGAATGTCCCCTCCAAAGCTCATGTGTCACACCACAGAATAATGGCTCTAGAGGCTGAGGCAGAAGGATCCAGAATTCAAGGCCAGCCTCAGCAAAAGCGAGGCCCTAAGTAATTGTCTCTAAATAAAATACAAAATAGGGCCAGGGATATGGCTCCCTGGCTAAGTGCCCCTGAGTTCAATCAAACGGTGGGACTGCAAATTAGTGCAGCCAATCTGGAAAGCCAGATACCAAAAACAAAAACAAAAACTGTAAAACAAACAAACAAACAAAAGATGATCAGAGGTGAAAATTGGATTACGAGAGAGTTGCAATGTCATCAGTGGATGAATCCACTTGATTGATTCATAATTTGAATTGATTTATTGTGAGGTGGTGAAAACCATCAGTAGATGGGTTTGGCTGGAGGAAATAGGTCAATGGGGCTGTGGCCTTGGGGACTATATCTTGTTCCTGGCCCCTTTCTATTTCTGCTTCCCAGTTGCCATGAATTGAGAAGCTTTCCTTGCCATGCCCTTCTGCCATAATGCTTCTGCCTTGGAGCTAGCTGACCAGGAACTGAATTCTCTGAAACATGAACCAAAGTAATTATTTTTCCTTTAAGTTATTTTCGTGGTATATTTTGCCACAGTCACGGAAAGCTGACTAACCGAGGCAGATTGCAAACCAACTTGTCTCTGTAACCTTGATAACCTCACACTGTCCAGCTTCTCCTTCAAAGTCAACAGTGATCCGGTGATGCTTCTTAGAGGTGGATAATGGCAAAAACATCAGATTGTCAAAATATGGAGATTAGATAAGTAACTGTGATAACTAGGCTGAGGCTTGGAGGGTACCAGGGTATTGAGTGGACGTATGTCAGTTAACCAGTCACTAAGCTTAAGAGAGAATCCCCAGTGCCACCTCCAGGAGCTGCCAAAAGACCAGCAGCTGTCTTGGCTGGAATTGATGCAAGGGCCACTGGAGCCTGTAGTCCAAACCTGCTCTGGAAATCAGATGGGGAAGGTCTGGGTTGTGGTTGTACCTGCTGGAGGGTAAACCTGTGCTCATATTTTTGCTCATGAGCATTTGTTTTGAAATGGTCAGTGGATCCTGAGGATTCCGTGCATGCACCCTTCCAGGTTTCTTTCAATGTTTCTGTGCAAATCTCTCCCGCATTTAGTGAGTTCTTGACTTATTCCAAGGATTGTCTTGGGGCCAAGCATGAGAGTGCCCAAGAGTGCTCATTCTCCCGGAGCAGCCCTTTGCTGGTGACAGACACACAGAATCATGGTGGCCTGCCTCCCTTTTTCAGGTGACATGGTGTTGAGATGACCTCAACTTCTGAGTGCTCCTGAAGGATTAGATGAAGCTTTTTCTTTCTTTTTTTTTTTTTAAATATTTATTTATTTATTTTTAGTTGGACACAATACCTTTACTTCACTCATTTATTTCTAGGTGGTGCTGAGGATCGAACCCAGGGTCTCGCACATGTGAGGCGAGCGCTTTACTGCTGAGCCACAACCTCAGCCCCAGATGAAGCTTTTTCTGTAGGATGATTGTCTGAAATCCCTTCCCTCTCTCCGTTTCTCTCCCTCTCCTTCATTCTTCCTCCTTACCAAGTAATTTGCTCATCATTTTTGTCTCAGAAGCCGCTTCAGGGGAAACTCATTTAAGACATACAATATTCATGCTTGCATGTTACATATTTATATATTCAGCTATGTTCAAAGAACATGGAAAGTTGTGTTTTCATTGAATAAAGAGCCTAGGGTTTGGGGCCAGATGAATCTTGCTCAAATGCAAACTGAAGCACCACTGTAGAGGGCATTGGTCATAGTAGTATGCTCCTCTGGTTGCCCATTTCATAACATGTTCAATGTCAATAATGACATTTAAATTGGAGGAGCACCTGGGACTCAATGGCACTGCTTTTTAAAGCCCCAGACAAAATAAGGTTTGAGACATCCCAGGAAAATCACAAACAAATAGCATTTAAAACATCAAGTTCATTGGAGTATATTTTTGCATAGATCTCTTATATCTATAAAAAAGGAAAGAAAAATCCCTACAGTGCTGTCCTTTCTAGGCAGACATTGCCCGCTTGGAGTGCTATATTGTTGCTGCCAATTTGTTCTCACCCCAAGGAGGTACCATAGCGTATGGACAGAGAAATAAATATTTCTGTTTGTTTCTTCATTTAGTATATGTCAGTCCTGCATTGATCTTGGCTAGTTCCCTCAGAGGGAGGCATGTAGGAGCAGCTTTCACAGCACAGATAAATATTAGAGGCATATTTAGTTCCCCACGGTGAGCAAGGCTGACGAGACAAACAGGCCCATCACAGAAGGATGTATTTGAAGGTACATTAAGGTCCAGCCATCAAAGCTACCCACCTGTATGCTCCAAAGACTGCCTTTCAGCAAACTCAGCCACCTCTCCTCTTCCTCTGGGCTTTGGTAGCGTAGGTCACGCTGAGTCTCATATTCTTGATGGTTTCTCCAGCCCAACATGTCTCTGCCCCGATTCACTGTAAAATGCACTACTCACCGGAGCACATGGACATGTTTTTCTTTCCTGTGTTTTATAAAGAGTGAGAATTTTTTTTCTCTTAAGACAGGGATGGGCTTTGTGTGGGCATCAATCTGCCTTGGGAAGGGAGTCAAGAAGACTTGAGCTTGTATTTGACAGGTCCCATCTCTGGCTTGGGATAAGGGTCCGTTTATTGTCTTATAATCATTCTGAATATACCAACCTGCTTTCCCCACCTCAGCCTTGGTTCGTACCATTTTCTCTACTGGGAATTTCCACTCCCTCCCTCACCCTTTGCCCATCTCTACTTACCTGGTGATCAGGTACTCGTACCAGGATTCAGCTGTAGCAGGGCCTCCTCTAAGTGACGTTTTTTAACCTCTAATTAATTTAGTCGCCATGTCTTACTGCTCCCTCTGGCCCTGTATAGACTCCCACTGGAGCAGTGGTAGCTGGGTGCCCAAGACTGGGATAGCCCATGAGCAAGTATCAAGAAATTCACTTTGGGTGTTTGATGCTAAGGCACGTGATATATACTCATTCCACATTGGTTAGTAATGGAGCGGTCATAATGCCAGAGGTATTTACTGTGGCATGCTGTGTGCAGACAGCACTCTGTTAGAGAGTAAATAGGATCATCGAGGAAATAATAATAATTATTATTATTATCAGAATAGAATTAGAAGTGCCCACAAAGGATCATGCCAATTTCCCAAAGAGTATATTTCTGTGTGTTAGGTTCACTGATGTTTCCCACTCTCCTAGAATAGAAATTAAAATGTAGTAGGCCCTCAACAAGCATGGTGTAAATAAAAAAAAAATGCATTTTACCTGGTACAAATTATAGGGCTCCCAAGTGATGAAAGCTGTTTTACATCATAGAATGAGAAATTTGTTGCTTTGGATCACCAAGTCAGGCCTCGTTGTTTGAAAGGCCAACCTCTCTGGGAAAAAGCGATAGAGACATTTTCTATCTTGGCCTGATGCAACAGATACAAATTAAACCCATTTAAGATTGATTTTCAAATGTTCTGGTTTGCTAGAAGCGCAAACGGTTACCTGGAGGCCAAGGGAATTTGGTTTCTTTCCAACTCAAACACTCGGTGAGAACTGCCGTTGCATGCTAGGTTCTGCCACGTCACCATCAGCGGCCGTGGCAAATATGTGTTGAGCTGTAGCTTCCCAATTTAGGGAGTTAAGTAGAAACTGTTTTCCTGGTTGGAAGTCATTTTGTCTCTTCCTGGGTTGTTAGGTATTTCATCACAAGGGTAGCTATCGCCTCTGCTTTCTGTAACCTGGCAGTTTGAATAGAGGGCATTGAAACCATTGGTCCTCTTCAAGAACAGCCTGTGTCTCTGGAATAATTCCTAAAAGGCTCAGAGTGGGTATCTCTGCTGGGATTTTTTTTAATGGCAATATGGAATAATTCCTTGGCAGCCCAGGACCGCTTTGATTCTAAGTGAAATGACCAAGATAATTCTGTTCCAAGACTAGGAATCCAATGGGATTGCATTGAGCTGTTAAGAGAGAGCCTTGATGGGAGGAAACCAGTAACCAAATGTGGAGACACTTGGCCCATGTTTCCACCTTTCAATCTGCTATTTGTTATCCTTACTCTTTTAAGCCACGTCTTTAAGCATCGTCTATTATAGCTTATATTTGCAGGAAAGCCAATTTTGAACTTTGATTCTTAGAAAAGAATATGTTTCTCGGTTCAGGCTTAAGGACAAAGATATCTTTGCTTCACAGTGTCAGCATTCTGAAAGAAAGGAGAGGGAAAGAGAGTTGGAAGAGGCAGGGGACTGGCCTTGGGGCTGGAGACGGGATGGGAGACACAGATGGAGAGAGGTTCAGAAAGTAAAGCCCTGGAGCTCCTGGAGAGAGAAAAGAACAGGTGGTAGCTAAACATCATTTTGCTAGTGCTACTGGATAAACTGAAGAATCTCCATCAGTCTTCTTGCTCCTTATGTCAAAATGGGCATGTGTTTGTGGTTGGGCAGCGGAGACATGAGAAGAAAGGAAATTAAGATATGGGGAGTCCCATGGGGTGGCTTGGGTTTCCTAAGTGGCAGGGGAGGCCAGGCAGTCCTATGCCTGCATTCCCAAGCGTCTTTCCTTCCTGACTGTCTCTCCAGCTGGCTCTGCCTGGCCCTGGAATGTAGACTGGCATCCACTAGGATTTGTCCCCAGGAGAGCTGTGCATCACTGTGCGATCCTGGAGATGATGCTTTGCAGTTAAGCTGTCCCCAGGGACTTGGCAGATTTAGCGATTCACCCTCCTGGAAAGTGTGACTGTATTCATATTGATACCCCTGGGAGAAGGGTTATTGGAAAAATGGAATCATGGGACAATCTCTTTTACTGCCTCAGTCCATTTGAATCCATGCACTGCAGGATGCATAGGCAGTTTTATTTATTTATTTTTTTTAGCTTGCTTCTTTTGTGAGTAAAAGGAAGGAAGTTATGCTTCCTGAAATGAGATCTTAATTTTTCAAGAGGAGAATCAATAGGCTGCCTCTTTTCAGGGGAGAGCGATGATGCTACAATTGGCCAGAGACCTGCTAACCAACAGCATGGTGGATTCACCTCTATCTCTCATCCTGTCCCCGTGAGCAGAGACCTGAGAAGGAAGCCTGGCAGCTCCTCTCACAAGCTAGACCCTCATCCACCTGATCCTCATTCAAACTGCAAGGTGCTTGGCCTCTCAACCTATGGGCAGGGGCTTTATACTGCCTCACAGAAACTCTTAGAGGTGTGGCTTGTTGTCCCCCTCTGTCCAATGACAGAGGAAATCTTGACATATAGGACTGGTGAACAGTGAAGGTAGGATTTGAACCTGGATTTTGCTCATCCAAGAGCCTATACAGTTAGCAAGTTACCTTTCTTGCTTATGTGTTCATGACCAGTTCAGAATCAGTAAGTCCAGCCTGCCATTCTGCTTCTGCATTGTACAAAGCAACAGTAGTATGTAGTGGCAGAAGTTTGATTTTCTTGAATAGACATAGTGTATGGTGGGATTTGTTCTTTAAGATGGATTAGGATCGAGGACTGTGGTGTGAATGCAGAGAAACTGTTTTCCAGAGGAGACACTATCTATGAATTCCTAGACACTGCCTGCTTCTTCAAACCTTTCTTCCTAGAACCTGAGACTCCCACAGAGCATGTGGCAGATTTAGTTTTCAAAGTGGAAGATGTTGTTCTTCTTCACTAGAAATCCAGGTATATCAGAGCGGTGCTTGTGAGTACCACATCATCATACAGTCTACAATTCCTCCTTCTGTTTTAGGAGACAGTTTTAGGTAGCTTTGGAGAGGAATTTCTGATCTTCCACAGTGGGGCCAACCCCAGCTGACCATTAGAGCCAGTTGCCTCATTGAGGCAGGTACACTGCCAAGGTGTGAGATCCACTTACCCACTTACTGCAATGTGACCTCAGCCTGTCTCTGACCAGTTAGGTCTCCACTTCCTCATCTGTGAAATGGAGATAATACTAACTACTGTATCATTTCATATAAATCCTTAGGGTTTATATAAGGGAAAATGAGTTTGTATATAAACTACACTCAAAGATTCCTGGCCCATCATTAGTTTTACACAGGAGTATAAACACACATGTCAGGGTTGGGATTGATTGTGATATCTTATAGCCATAATTTCTAACCAACCCAGTTTTCCCTTACAGGCTCTTTGGAAATATCTGTAGACACTTTTGATGATGCATTCCTCTAATCCCAAAAATTTAGGAGGCTGAAGCCAGCCCAAGGAACTTAGAGAGACAGGATCTCAAAATAAAAAAAAAATAAAAAGGAGATGTATGTAGCTCAGAGGTCTGACAACCCTGGGCACTACAACAATGAACAAAAACTGGCATCTAGTAGGTAGAAGTCAGGGTTACTACTTATACAACCCTTCAAAGAAAGAGTTATATAGAGTTCAAAGTCCAATAGACACTAGTATTGCTGTATGTATATACATGTCTGTATAACCAATGTGACTCAGAAAAATGAGAATTCATACCCCATTTGATTCAAATGTATGATATGTCAAGAACATTGTATTGTCATGAGCAACTAATAAAAAAAAAAAATAAAGTCCAGCAGGGCTGAGGCTGGACCCCTGCCTTAGGGAATGCTTGCAGCTGGGCACCAGGTGTGTATAATGGAGCTTTTCTTTTCCCAGTTATCCTCAGCGTGCACCATAGACGGATTTCATTCTTCTGTGTGAATTTATAGTCAGCGGCTTCTGTAGGATGCCCCCGTTCTTTCCTTTAGGAATGCACCAGCTTTGTGGGTAACAAACTATCTCATCAAGTGACATTGATCTCAGTGGTCCCACTCTAAAGTTCTCTGTAGAGCTGCCAGCAGGAGATGGATGAGAAGCAGCCTTCATTTGGGGTTGGATCTTGGGGACTAGTCATTGAAAAACCATTGGGCCAGTTTCTGAGCTTCTGTGTTATCCCAGTCAGTCAGAAGGTTCTAGAAGTTGGAGTGAAATCTCTGAGAGCAGTTCTTGACCAATGGTAGAGAGCAGTGTTCATTTAGCTTCTCTTATGTCCTTGAAGATCCTAGCCGTTGGGGTGGTTGGTGCCATGAGTAGGAGAAGGGAAATAACAGACATAGAGAGGACCTTTCTGGAAACTGTCTTTGAGGTCTCCTTGGGAAAGCTGCCATTGCTACTAGTCAGTTTTTTGTTATTGATACGTAATTTATCTGAATTATTATGACAATAGTTTTGACTCCATGTAAATAGCCCCCAAAGCCTGCAGATTCTGAACTCTGCATATTTTCTATTCCTGCATAAAAGAGCAATTATCTCAAGCATTTATGATATTGTCCAAAATCTTCCCAGCAGATGTTCTGGGCATTACACCTGGGTTCGGAGAAGGCTTAATTGGAATCAAATATCTCAGCATTAAAAGCCAAACTTTCAAAATGACATCTTGTGCTCATGTGATATATAGTACAGGCTTAATCCTTATTCTAATGTTTGACTGACCATTTTTCCATTTTCTCAAAGCTCTTTAACTGATTCTCCTATTTAGAAAATGCCACCTTCCTCTCATAGATGACTTATGATTTTGGAATAAGAAATAGAAGCAGGAACGAATTTTCCATAATAGTAACGCAGTATTTTATTTTCAGGATTACAGAGTGTTATTGAACATGAACGCAGTGTGCCTGTAACCTCATGGGACTTGCATTATATTAAAAAATGTGCATTTGATAAAGCCTTGGATATGAACTATGAGTCAGGGCAATCTTTCAAAGCCTTTGTGCCAAGTCTTATGACAGCAATAAATACCTAAATATCAGATTAATAATTGCATTCTGACAAGTTTGCAATCATGGCTACACATCACCAAAAGTGTTTATTCAGCACCTCTCAGGGAAAAAAAAAGTCAACAGAGCCTTTGTGTGAGGTGTTTTCAAGTAAAAAACAAATAACAATAAAATACAGAAAACAAACAGAGAAAGTATTTCCAAGTCATTTGTTGAGCATTTTGCATTATTTTTTTGTAGGGAGCGGTAAGTGAAGGTATCTTGTATTGTACAGGCAGTCAGACCTATGTAGAAATTTTAATTCTACCTCTTAATACCTCCACGAACTTGGCACTTTATTTAACCTCTATCCTCCAGTTTAAAAAAATTTCTCCTATATAAATTGGGAGAATAGTACCCTCCAGGTGGGTTTTAAAGATGAAATGAGATAGTGCATACAAATCTCCTTGCACAGGTAACTGGGGACCCTCTGGAGAAGGTAATGTGTACTTTAGGTGATAATTTGCAAAGAAGATATTTTGAAATTTTAATCTTCCAATTATTTTCTTTTTATGAACCTTTGGAATTGGGAGAGGCAGAAAGAAATTGGAAGTACAACAATTTTCTAACCGCATTCAGCTAAGGTGAACTTAGTGGATTGTAGAGAACAAATCTTTTCCAAGGAAGCTGTGAAGGATGAGTTCGGTATGGTGGTACACAGCTGTATTCTCAGTGACTAGGGAGGCTGAGGCAGGAGGATCACAAATTCGAGGTTAGCCTCAGCAACTTGGCCACACCCTGTCTCAAAAGAAAAACATGAACAATGAACTGGGGATGTTGCTCAGTAGTAGAGCACGCTTGGGTTCCATCCCCATTGCTGGGGAAAAAAAAATAAGAAAGAAAAGAAATGTGAAAAATGTAATAGACCATATTTTTAGGTACTATGACCAGTTAGAACTTTGTTGGATCTTCCAAAATGCTGATGAATAGAAATGACCCTGACAGGGAGATAATTTGCATAAATGCATGGCTATTATTCTTCTCGCTTCTTCATTTGAGTCTTAAGATGAAGGAAAATTATAAAGGGCATTTTAATTTCTTTGTCCATATTGGTCTTCAATCCAAATTGAAAAGCCACCATTCGATAATCCTCTGTCACTTACTAGCTGTGCAATTTTGGGCAAGATATTTCATTATTCTAAACCTCTATTCTTTCATCTATAAAATGGTTCTAATCAGACTACCTTGTCCCCATGTACCATTGTGAAGATTCAAAGAGATAATACATACAAATACTTCATCACAGCAAAGCACTTACTGTTTTTATCTTTTCTCCAAGAATTCTTTTCTGTTTGCCCTGGCTCTTTGATCAAGTTTTCCCAGGGAGGAATGTTTGAGTGGCAGGTGACTTTGTGAGCCTCTGACAGCTACTGCTGAAATGGCTTAGGTTCAGGAATTCTGCCAGTTGTTGTGATGACCTTGGACTATAGTAAAAAATGGGGTGTGAAATTGACAGGAGAGGAAAACCATCTGTAATTAACCACCTTGTCTTTGAACTCCTGATTGCATCTGTCTATACGTGTGTGTGTGTGTGTGTGTGTGTATATATATATATATATATATATATATATATATATATATGCATATGTATTTATTTATAAAGTATAATGAGGTTAAATGTTTCTGATGAAATCTTTTAACCCTTCTGTGACATTCTTCATGGCCATCTTTCCCGCAGTTCTTTCTGGAATAAAACTTTGCTGCAACACTTTCTAAGGAATTTTTAAAATACATGTATTTTAACTTTGGCTTTACATTTTTTTTAAAGTCTCACAATGGAAATATTCAGCATGATTTACAGCAAAATGAAAACTTCAGGAATTATAGATGCTTTCATCCTGGGATAACATTTGCTGTTTGCTGGGAACGAATGTCAGCCATAAAAAATAGATAGGAGCTGTTTATTTAGTGTTTTCATTTGTTGTAGCAAATCTATCTGTCAGGCGAATTTGACAACAAGATGAGCATCTGCAGTTTGATTCACACAGGAAGAACAGGAGGAACTCTGCAGAGATTGGACTGCAGCCTGGTATATGAGAAAAATACAGGTTAATAAGGAAATCCAAATAAACCACACAGCCAGAAGGCTTACGAGAGGACGGGGAACGCCACTTTTGCCTGCAGCCATCTGATAGTGACATGCATTTTAGAAGGTCTCCAGCTTTAAATTTGTACCACAAAGGAACCTCTCTTCCAACTTGGGTTTTTTAGGGTTACAAATTACTTTTACATTATTTGGACAGCTTAGTTCCTTCAGAATTTCTTAAAGGCAAAGACTAGTAAGGGAGATGTTATTAATTTGTTCAAAAGGGCTTCTTAAATACCTACTGTGTTCTAACAAATGCTAATGGGTGAGAGAGGAATGAGACACATGGAGTTTGCTGGAAGGAGACAGGGATTGGGAACATAGTAACTCACATGAAATCATTCCCAGTCCAGTTGTACTAGGGCAGTGGGATAGGCTGGGGAGAGGCTAAGGAAGACACTTAGAGATGGGGTAGGAGATATTCAGTTTATTGAGAAATGTTTACAGGGGAGATCCAGGGATGACGGCTGCACAGGTATTTCACCAGGAGGTCCAGTAATAATAGGCTGTTGGAGGGTTTCACCAGAAGGTCCAATGGGGATGGGCTGGACAGTGCATCTCTGTTTCATATAGTGCTTCTCTCCGAAAAATAGCACCTCTGATCCTCCAGGATGCTTTGTCTGAGGCAGCCCTTTCCTCTTCATGGTGTTCTGCACCCATTATCACAGGGGTGGGGTTTCTACAGGTTAGTAACAGAAGCAGCATTAGTTTAGCTGGCTTTGTCCCCTTGTTTGATCAGCACCCCAAGGAACTTGGGGTACATGCAGGGAAGAAATTCTGTACAGAGAACATTAACAAGCTTTAACTCCCAGCATACACCACAAAGAAAGCCAGTGTCCTTCAAGGTAATATCTGTCTGGACATTCTGGAATCAACTCACTCTCATTGCTCCCCACATTTAACAAGGTTTTTGAGAATGAAAAGGGACATTTAGGGACATGCTGTTTTACTATTCTTGGTTCTTTTTTTTTTTAAGGACAATACACCTATAAACATGAAAATGGAAAGAAAATATAAGAAACATTCTGGAAGTAGTAGCTTGTGGTACAAAGAGGGGGAAACAGGAAACAGGAGGGCGTTTTCATTTTCATTTGTGGGTAAGTCTATCTGTATCAGAGAAAGCTTCAGAGAAGAGGAGACTGATGAGTCTTGAATAATCCACAGGTGCCTGTTAAACCAAATTAGAACAAGCCCTATGGGGAAAAGCAGTATTTGAGCAAAGGCACAGGATGTAAATCCTATGACCCAAATATTAGGATCCACATTTTACTTAAGTCGAGCACGTGAGTCACGTCCACTTGTCATAAAAGATGTGGAAACCAATGCTTCTCCAGTGCATGGCACAAAGTAAGCACTCAATAAACATGTGTTGGATGGACATTGTAGCTATGCTCAGGTTAAATTTCAATCATACTAGAATTAGCTACTTTTTATAGATTGGACTTTATTAAAGTTCTTTCAATAGGCCTTATATAATAGATGGCATCGATTTTAATAAAATGTGGATTGATTAAGGCAAAATGTCAGTTTTCTGCCCTGAACACAATCTCCCAAGTCATTAAACAACATTATAATTTTATTAGATCAATTCTATTCATTCACTTTAATTAAGAATAGCTTTTCATTTGACCTTCATTTTATTCTGGAGGGCATTTGATCAAGATTTAGCAAAGAGTTAAATACTTGACTCAAAAGCATTCTTTGGATTCTTAAAAAAGAAGAAGAAGGAAAAAAAGCCATAAAATTTGCAAATGTGCTATTTTGATGGTTTTACCTAAACACATAAATGAAATGAATGAATCCCATCACCCTAAATTTCAGTTTGAGCATAAGAAGGACAAGGACAGCATTTCAAAGTTATTTTATAAGTCAAATTCTTGTCTGTATGTCAGGTTCTAAAAGCAAAATTATAAAGCAAAAGAGGTTGGTCTTTAGAACCCTCTGTGTTCAAGAGGTTTCTTGTCATTTATATGCTTACTTTTCCCCCCACTACTATTAAATTCAGTGTTGTTTTTTTTCCCCAGAGAGAACACATAAAACACATGTTCCCCAAGATGCTAATGATAATCAAATTTCATGAGCTCCCTTGTCCAAGAGTTTTTGTATTATAATAGCAGGAAACACTTGATTCTTCAGCTGTAAACATGTCTCTAAATCCAGCTGGTTGTGACTGCAGGCCCTCACCATGGAACACCTGAAACTGGTTAAAACAGTATGACTAATGACCTCGTAGCTCCTGGACAGTGGGGCTGACCCCTTTCTCTTGTCACTGCTGTGTTCTGATAGCCCCCAGTGTCCTGTCTGTAGGCTTGGCTCAAAGAGTGATTATGATCAAAGCATATTCAAACTAATTATCTAATTTTGATGAGCTATTTGTTTAATTTTGTGGATATTCCATTAAGTGGATGACCTTGTGAAGCATTGCAAATAAAGGAGAAAGAAGCATAATAAATCTTCAGGTACAATTAACTTGAGTCCCATCCAGTTCTCTTATTTCACATGATTTTTCTTAAAAAAAAAAGAGGCCTGTGAGGTCACATGCCTGTCATCCCAGTGACTCTGGAGGCTGAGTCAGGCAGGTTCCAAGTTCCAGGCTAGTTTCTGCAATGTAGCAAGACCCTATCTGAAAATAAAAATGAAAGGGCTGGGAATGTAGCTCAGTGGTAAAACCTGGGATCCATCCACAGCATCTCCAAAAATATTAAAAAAGGAAAAGATAATGTGCTTCTTAGATTCATGAGTTTCAGAGCACGTGGCCACTATTGGAGATGGAAAAAGAAATCAAAGTGAAATAATGATATTTTAACTCCATGCAATAAAATTCTAACAACAAATACCAGTCTGTTTCTTTTCTCCCTCCATAATTTTCCTTCACCTTTGTCTCCCTGTGTTGTTAATTTTCTGATTCCTTCTTCCCCAACTAGAACAAGAGGATTTTGAGAACAAGACCTGTGCAAATTATTGAATAAATTAATGAATTGATGAATGAATGAAAACAATTTTGTTGTGAAAATTCACATAACATTTTATCCTTATACTCCTGTAAAATAATAAAAAAACAATCCAGAAGAGGTCAATGTAGTAGAATAAAAAAAAATTCAGGATGATCAGTCTTAAAAAAAAAAACAACCTTACATGACTTTAGTGCAGTTTTCTTAATGATAAAACAAGACCTCTTATCTCTTCCAATTTCATTTTGCAACTGTTTATTGGAAATCTGTTAGATAGCATTAAGCTAAGCAATGTGGAGAACTAATAAAAAAAATACACTACAACATTCCTGTCCACAAGTGGATTATAATCTGACTGGGAAAACAAAGTGGGTATTGATCACAGTATGTGAAAATATCAAAGATTCCTAACTATGAAATAGTCTTCACAAGCAAGGCTCTGCTATAAGCCAAATGCAAACCAAGTGTGTGCTTCAGGAAGCTTTGGAAGAACTTTGCCAAAATTACTAGAGGCTGGGAAGGGTGGCAGAGGTATTACAGTAGTTTAGACAAGGAGTATTCCAACACAGTCCTGCAGAATGGGAAAGCTCTAGTAGTTTACAGAACAGTGGGTGGACTATAGTTTACAATAGCCTATTATATATGTTATGGATAACTAGAAAAGAAGAGCACAAAAGTTTCAAATATGAAGTAATGGTAAGGAGATGAAAGCATTAATTACCCCGATTTGATCAATATGTATTGTATACCCACATGGAAATATCATGCTGTGCCCCAAAAATCTGCCCAATTATTACAAGGTAATCAAAACATTTTAAAAACTTGTTTAAGGAGATGGAAATGTTAACTGCTGTGATCATTGCATACTGGTATCTACATATATTGAATTATCACATAACTGCCCATCAATTCGTACTACTAAAACAACTAAAAAGTAAAATGTAAAATCACCCTAAAGAAAAGAGCAAAGCATTAACTTGTGTTTAAGAGTGAGTGGTTGGTTCATGCAATCCACAAAACTACAACTATCTTATATTTGATAAAGGGGCTAAAAGCATGCAATGGAGGAAGGATAGCATCTTCAACAAATGGTGCTGGGAAAACTGGAAATCCATATGCAACAAAATGAAACTGAATCCCTTTCTCTTGCCATGCACAAAAGTGAATTCAAAATGGATCAAGGAGCTTGATATCAAATCAGAGACACGCCGTCTGATAGAAGAAAAAGTTGGCTACGATCTACATACTGTGGGGTCAGGCTCCAAATTCCTCAATAGAACACCCATAGCACAAAAGTTAATAACTAGAATCAACAAATGGGACTTACTCAAACTAAAAAGTTTTTTCTCAGCAAAAGAAACAATAAGAGAGGTAAATAGAGAGCCTACATCCTGGGAACAAATCTTTACTCCTCACACTTCAGATAGAGCCCTAATATCCAGAGTATACAAAGAACTCCAAAAATTAGACAATAAGATAACAAACAACCCAATCAACAAATGGGCCAAGGACCTGAACAGACACTTCTCAGAGGAGGACATACAATCAATCAACAAGTACATGAAAAAATGCTCACCATCTCTAGCAGTCAGAGAAATGCAAATCAAAACCACCCTAAGATACCATCTCACTCCAGTAAGATTGGCAGCCATTATGAAGTCAAACAACAACAAGTGCTGGCGAGGATGTGGGGAAAAGGGTACACTTGTACATTGCTGGTGGGACTGCAAATTGGTGCAGCCAATTTGGAAAGCAGTATGGAGATTTCTTGGAAAGCTGGGAATGGAGCCACCATTTGACCCAGCTATTCCCCTTCTTGGTCTATTCCCTAAAGACCTAAAAAGAGCATGCTACAGGGACACTGCTACATCGATGTTCATAGCAGCTCAATTCACAATAGCAAGACTGTGGAACCAACCCAGATGCCCTTCAATAGACGAATGGATTAAAAAAATGTGGCATTTATACACAATGGAGTATTACTCTGCATTAAAAAATGACAAAATCATAGAATTTGCAGGGAAATGGATGGCACTAGAGCAGATTATGCTAAGTGAAGCTAGCCAATCCCTAAAAAACAAATTCCAAATGTCTTCTTTGATATAAGGAGAGTAACTAAGAACAGAGTAGGGACGAAGAGCATGAGAAGAAGATTAACATTAAATAGAGATGAGAGGTGGGAGGGAAAGGGAGAGAAAAGGGAAATTGCATGGAAATGGAAGGAGACCCTCAGAGTTATACAAAAGAACATACAAGAGGAAATGAGGGGAAAGGGAAAAATAATACAAGGGGGAGAAATGAAGGTCAGTAGAGGGGGTAGAGAGAGAGGAGGGGAGGGGAGGGGAGGGGAGGGGGGATAGTAGAGGATAGGAAAGGTAGCAGAACACGACAGTCACTAGTATGGCAATATGTAAATCAATGGATGTGTAATTGATGTGATTCTGCAATCTGTATATGGGCTAAAAATGGGAGTTCATAACCCACTTGAAGCAAAGTGTGAAAGATGATATATCAAGAACTATGTAATGTTTTGAACAACCAACAATAAAAAAAAGAGTGAGTGGTTCATGGACACAGCAGAAAGGAGGAAAATGGGCTTTCAGCTGTGGAAGCAGAGTGCATGCAATTGATCACAGAAGAGGCATCCACCCAATCACGACTCAGGGCAATGGGCAATTGGTCCCCTGGAAACTGCAGAGAACAGTGAGGTTGGACTTCTGCATCTGAATAGTGTTTGGTTAAAAACTTGAGCTTTGCAATGTAACAGTCCTCAGCTGCTTAGTGAGCAGCTCAAAGAAGCTGGGTTTAACTTCAGCCCAAGAAGAAACAGAAAGGACCGTATAGTCTAGGCAGTGAGCATCCCTTCTGATCAAGTTTTGATCACTTCAGCAAAGACAATCCCTTCAGGTTTCATTATCATTTTTTTCCCTTCTTTTACCCTTTTCCCACCAAGAATAAATGTATGTAGGTGTGTATGTGATAGATATTTTTCCTCTTAATTTTTTTTGTAACTTTTCCCTTTCTTTTTCTTCATTTTTATTTCCCAACTGCTTGTTATTTAAACTTGTTTTAACTTAGAGGGGTAAGGTTTTGTTTTTGGTCTGACTTTTTCTCTTGGCATTTTTTATTAGAGCCTTACAGTTACACATAGGAGGTGGGTTCGTTTGGACGGAAGTATACCTGTGTGGAATCTGATTTCAGTCCCCATTCCCCCTGATTTTTCTCTCCTTCTCCTTCCCCCTATTCACTTTCCTCTACTGTACTGATCTTCCTTTCACTTGTTTATTACTTTTTGTTGGGTAGTTTCTAAATATACATAAAGGTGAAATTCCCCATGGTGCATTTATGTATGCAGATAGTGTGATTTTTGTTGAATTCATTTCATATTTCCTCCCTTTTCCACCCCCTCTCTCTCCCCCTCCATCTTCTTTTTCTATTCCACTGATCTTCCCTTTATAATTATGATATCCAGTCCCCTGCCACCGTCTTCCACATATGAGAGAAAACATTTTAACCTTGATTTTCTGAGTTTGGCCTATTTAATTTAGCATGAGGCTCTCCAGTTGCATCCATTTACTGACAAATGCCACTATTTCATTCTTTTTTTTTCTTTTGAGAGAGAAAGAGAGAATTTTTAAATATTTATTTTTTAGTTTTCGGTGGACACAACATCTTTATTTTATTTTTATGTGGTGCTGAGGATCAAACCCAGTGCCCCATGCATGCCAGGCAAGCGCGCTACCGCTTTAGCCACATCCCCAGCCCAATATTTCATTCTTCTTTAAGGCTGAGTACCACTCTATTGGGTACATATGCCACATTTGCATGATCCATTCATCTATTGATGGGCATCTGGGCTGATTCCATAATTTGGATATTATGAAATGTACTGCTACAACCATTGAAGTGGCTGTATCAGTATAGAAGCTTGTTTTAGTTCTTTTGGATATATACCTGCCCCCCCCCCAAAAAAAAATGGGATGGCTGGGTCATATGATGGTTCCATTCCTAGTAATTTTGAGGAATCTCCATACTGCTTTCCAGAGTGGCTATACCAATTTTTGGTCCCATCACCAACTATTAGTGTACCTTCCCCCCACCACCCCCCCCGCCACATCCTTGCCAACATTTATTGTCATCTGAATTCTTGATAATCGGAATTCTGAATAAGGGAGATGAGATCTTATGTAGTTTTGACTTGCTTTACCCTGATTGCTAGAGATGCTGATTTTTTTTTATATATTTGTTGTCCATTTGTGTTTCTTCTTTTGAGAAATGTCTGTCGAGTTCTTTTGCCCCTTTATTGGTTGGGTTATTTTAGGTATTATGTTTTTTGAGTTCTTAATATATTCTGGATATTAATCCCCCAACATAGAAGCAGCTGGCAAAGATTTTCTCTCATTCCATAGGCTGTCTTCATACCTTTAATAATCTCCTTTGCTGTGTTTCTACATAGTCTTTTAACTTGATGGCACTTCAATTATTGATTTTTGGTTTTCTTGAGCTTTAGGGATCTTGTTAAAGAAGACAGTGCCTGCACCAGCACAGAGTATTGACCCCATGTTTTCTTCTAATAGTTGCAAGGTTTCTGATCTAGTTTCTAAGTCACTGATTCAGTGTAGTATAATGTTGTGCAGGGTTAGAGACAGGGATCTAGTTTCATTCTTCTACATATGGCTATCCAGTTTTTCCAGCACCATTTGTTTAAAAGTATATATTTTCTCCAACATATATTTTTTGCACTTTTGTCAAATGTCAGATGGTCATAACTGTGTGGGTTTGTCTGTGTTTCTTCTGTTATATTCCCTTGGTCTTCATGTCTATTTTGAGGCCATGCTGGTTTTATCACTGTAGCTCTGTAGTATAATATGACATGGGTATTCTGATGCTTCCGGCATGGCTCTTCTTGCTCAGAACTGCTCTGGTTATTCCGGTTCTCTTATTATTCCAAATAAATGTTTTGATTTTTTTGTATTTTTGTGAAGAACATCAAATGTATTTTGATGGGGATTGCATTGAATCTGTGTAGTGCTTTTTGTAATATGTCCATTTTGATAGTATTAATTCTGCCTATCCAAGAACATGAAAGTCTTTTCACCTTCTAGGGTCTTCTTGGATTTCTTTTTTTCAGTGTTTTATACTTTTCATTATGGAGAGCCTTCACCTCATGGATTAAACTAATTCTCAAGTATTTTGAGTTTATTGCAAAAAGGATGATTTTTCTTCTTTCTCAGCACAACTGCTGTTAGAGTACAGGAAAGCTATGGATTGATCTTGTATCCTGCTACTTTGGTGAATTCACTTTTCAGAAGCCTTTAGTTAGAATTCTTTTGAGTCTCCTAGATATAGGATCATGTCATCAGTGAATAGGTAATATGACTTCTTCTTTTCCTATTTGCATCCCTTTAATTGTCTTCTCTTGCCTGATTGCTCTGGCTAGAGTTTTGAGAACTATATCAAGGAGAAATAATGAGTGTGGACATTCTTGTTTTGATCCTGTTTTTGGAATAAATGTTTTCAGTTTTTCTCTGTTTGGTATGATGTATATTGCATTTGTATTCCTACTTTTCTTAGCATTCTTTTTTTCCTCATTTTTATTTTTATTTTTAAAATTTTTTTTTAAATTTTTATTGTTGGTTGTTCAAAACATTACATAGGTCTTGATATATCATATTTCACACTTTGATTCAAGTGGATTATGAACTCCCATTTTTACCCCGTATACAGATTGCATAATCACATCAGTTACACATCCATTGATTGACATATTGCCATATTAGTGTCTGTTGTATTCTGCTACCTTTCCTATCCTCTACTATCCCCCCTCCCCTCCCCTCCCCTCTTCTCTGTCTACCCCCTCTACTGTAATTCATTTCTCCCCCTTGTATTATTTTTCCCTTTCCCCTCATTCCTCTTGTATGTAATTTTGTATAACCCTGAGGGTCTCCTTCCATTTCCATGCAATTTCCATTCTCTCTCCCTTTCCTTCCCACCTCTCATCCCTGTTTAATGTTAATCTTCTTCTCATGGTCTTCGTCCCTACTCTGTTCTTAGTTACTCTCCTTATATCAAAGAAGACATTTGGCATTTGTTTTTAGGGATTGGCTAGCTTCATTTAGCACAATCTGCTCTAATGCCATCCATTTCCATGCAAATTCTATGATTTTGTCATTTTTTAATGCAGAGTAATACTCCATTGTGTATAAATGCCACATTTTTTTAAATCCATTCGTCTATTGAAGGGCATCTAGGTTGGTTCCACAGTCTTGCTATTGTGAATTGTGCTGCTATGAACATCGATGTAGCAGTGTCCCTGTAGCATGCTCTTTTTAGGTCTTTAGGGAATAGACCAAGAAGGGGAATAGCTGGGTCAAATGGTGGTTCCATTCCCAGCTTTCCAAGAAATCTCCATACTGCTTTCCAAATTGGCTGTACCAATTTGCAGTCCCACCAGCAATGTACAAGTGTACCCTTTTCCCCACATCCTCGCCAGCACTTGTTGTTGTTTGACTTCATAATGGCTGCCAATTTTACTGGATTGAGATGGTATCTTAGGGTGGTTTTGATTTGCATTTCTCTGACTGCTAGAGATGGTGAGCATTTTTCATGTACTTGTTGATTGATTGTATGTCCTCCTCTGAGAAGTGTCTGTTCAGGTCCTTGGCCCATTTGTTGATTGGGTTATTTGTTGTCTTATTGTCTAATTTTTGGAGTTCTTTGTATACTCTGGATATTAGGGCTCTATCTGAAGTGTGAGGAGTAAAGGTTTGTTCCCAGAATGTAGGCTCCCTATTTACCTCTCTTATTGTTTCTTTTGCTGAGAAAAAACTTTTTAATTTGAGTAAGTCCCATTTGTTGATTCTGGTTATTAACTCTTGTGCTATGGGTGTCCTGTTGAGGAATTTGGAGCCCGACCCCACAATATATAGATCGTAGCCAACTTTTTTTCTACCAGACTCCATGTCTCTGATTTTATATCAAGCTCCTTGATCCATTTTGAGTTAACTTTGGTGCATGGCGAGAGAAAGGGATTCAGTTTCATTTTGTTGCATATGGATTTCCAGTTTTCCCAGCACCATTTGTTGAAGATGCTATCCTTCCTCCATTGCATGCTTTTAGCCCCTTTATCAAATATAAGATAGTTGTAGTTTTGTGGATTGGTTTCTGTGTCCTCTATTCTGTACCATTTGTCCACCTGCCTGTTTTGGTACCAGTACCATGCTGTTTTTGTTACTATTGCTCTGGAGTATAGTTTGAAGTTTGGTATGGCTATACCACCTGATTCACACTTCCTGCTTAGCATTGTTTTTGCTATTCTGGGTCTTTTATTTTTCCATATGAATTTCATGATTGCTTTCTCTATTTCTACAAGAAATGCCGTTGGGATTTTGATTGGCATTGCATTAAACCTACAGAGAACTTTTGGTAATATCGCCATTTTGATGATGTTAGTTCTGCCTATCCATGAACAGGGTATATTTTTCCATCTTCTAAGATCTTCTTCTATTTCTCTCTTTAGGGTTCTGTAGTTTTCATTGTATAAGTCTTTCACCTCTTTTGTTAGGTTGATTCCCAAGTATTTTTTTTTTGAGGATATTGTGAATGGAGTGGTTGTCCTCATTTCCATTTCAGAGGATTTGTCGCTGATATACAGGAATGCCTTTGATTTATGCGTGTTGATTTTATATTCTGCCACTTTGATGAATTCATTTACTAGCTCTAGTAGTTTCTTTGTAGACCCGTTTGGGTCTGCTAGGTATAGAATCATGTCACCTGCAAATAGTGATAATTTAAGTTCTTCTTTTCCTATTTTTATGCCTTTAATTTCTTTCGTCTGTCTAATTGCTCTGGCCAGTGTTTCGAGTATTATGTTGAACAGAAGTGGTGAGAGAGGGCATCCCTGTCTTGTTCCAGATTTTAGAGGGAATGCCTTCAATTTTTCTCCATTCAGAATGATGCTAGCCTGAGGCTTAGCATAGATTGCTTTTACAATATTGAGGTATGTTCCTGTTATCCCTAGATTTTCTAGAGTTTTGAACATAAAGGGATGCTGTACTTTGTCAAATGCTTTTTCTGCATTTATCGAGATGATCATATGGTTCTTATCTTTAAGCCTATTGATGTGGTGAATAACATTTATTGATTTCCGTATATTGAACCAGCCTTGCATCCCAGGGATGAATCCTACTTGATCATGGTGCACGATTTTTTTGATGTGTTTTTGTATCCGATTCACCAGAATTTTATTGAGGATTCTTGCATCTAGGTTCATTAGAGATATTGGTCTGTAGTTTTCTTTCTTTGAAGTGTCTTTGTCTGGTTTAGGAATCAGGGTGATGTTGGCCTCGTAGAATGAATTTGGAAGTTCTCCCTCTTTTTCTATTTCCTGAAATAGCTTGAAAAGTATTGGTATTAGTTCCTCTTTAAAGGTTTTGTAAAACTCTGCTGTATACCCATCTGGTCCTGGGCTTTTCTTAGTTGGTAGTGTTTTGATGGTTTCTTCTATTTCCTCAATTGATATTGGTCTGTTTAGGTTGTCTATATCCTCCTGACTCAATCTGGGCAGATCACATGACTTAAGAAATTTATCAATGCCTTCACTATCTTCTATTTTATTGGAGTATAAGGATTCAAAATAGTTTTTCTGATTATCTTCTGTATTTCTGAAGTGTCTGTTGTGATATTGACTTTTTCATCCTGTATGCTAGTAATTTGAGTTCTCTCTCTTCTTCTCTTCGTTAGCATGGCTAAGGGTCTGTCGATTTTGTTTATTTTTTCAAAAAAACAACTTTTAGTTTTGTCATTTTTTTCAATTGTTTCTTTTGTTTAGATTTCATTAATTTCAGCTCTGATTTTAATTATTTCTTGCTGTCGTTTTACTCTTCTTTTTCTAGGATTTTGAGATGAAGTATGAGATCATTTATTTGTTGGTTTTTTCTTTTTTTAAGGAATGAACTCCAAGCAATGAATTTTCCTCTTAGAACTGCTTTCAATGTGTCCCATAGATTCCGATATGTTGTGTCTGTGTTTTCATTTATCTCTAAGAATTTTTTAATTTCCTCCTTGATGTCTTCTATAACCCATTGATCATTCAGTAACCTATTGTTCATTCTCCAAGTGATGCATGATTTTTCCTTCCTTCTTTTATTGTTGATTTTCAGTTTCATTCCATTATGATCAGATAAGATGCATGGTATTATCTCTACTGCTTTATATTGTCTAAGAGTTGCCCTGTGACATAATATATGATCTATTTTTGAGAAGGATCCATGTTCTGCTGAGAAAAAAGTGTAACTGCTTGATGTTGGGTGGTATATTCTATATATGTCAATTAAGTCTAGGTTATTAATTGTGTTATTGAGTTCTATAGTTTCCTTATTCAACTTTTGTTTGGAAGATCTGTCCAGTGGTGAGAGAGGTGTGTTGAAGTCTCCCATGATTATTGTATGGTGGTCTATTAGACTCTTGAACTTGAGAAGAGTTTGTTTGACGAACATAGCTGCACCATTGTTTGGGGCATATATATTTATGATTGTTATGTCTTTTTGGTGTATGGTTCCCTTAAGCAGTATGTAGTGTCCCTCTTTATCCCTTTTGATTAACTTTGGCTTGAAATCTATTTTATTTGATATGAGTATGGACACTCCTGCTTGTTTCTGAAGTCCATATGAGTGATATGATTTTTCCCAACCTTTCACCTTCAGTCTATGTATGTCTTTTCCTATCAAATGCGTCTCCTGTAGGCAGCATATTGTTGGGTCTTGTTTTGTGATCCATTCTACTAGCCTGTGTCTCTTAATTGGTGAGTTTAAGCCATTAACATTTAGGGTTATTATTGAGATATGGGTTGTTCTTCCAACCATATTTGTTTATTTCTGTTACTAAACATGGTTTGTTTTCCTCTTTGATTATTTCCCCCGCTTTACTGTCCTACCTCCCACTTTTGGTTTTCATTGTTATTTTCCATTTTCTCTTCCTGTAATGTTTTGCCCAGGATGTTTTGAAGAGATGGTTTTCTAGCTGCAAATTCTTTTAACTTTTGTTTATCGTGGAAGGTTTTAATTTCATCTTCCATCCTGAAGCTTAATTTCGCTGGATACACAATTCTTGGTTGGAACCCATTTTCTTTCAGTGTTTGAAATATGTTATTCCAGGATCTTCTAGCTTTCAGAGTCTGTGTTGAAAGATCA
The DNA here is from genome assembly GCF_021218885.2 of Marmota monax. Classification (NCBI taxonomy): domain Eukaryota; kingdom Metazoa; phylum Chordata; class Mammalia; order Rodentia; family Sciuridae; genus Marmota; species Marmota monax. The sequence continues at coordinate 16,191,053 of NW_026693934.1, read as the reverse complement.
GCTGTTATCCTGATTGGTTTACCCCTAAATGTAATCTGCTTCCTTTCTCTTGTAGCTTTTAAAATTCTCTCCTTATTCTGTATGTTGGGCATCTTCATTATAATGTGTCTAGGTGTGGATCTCTTATGATTTTGCACATTCGGCGTCCTGTAGGATTCTAGGATTTGGGATTCTGTCTCATTCTTCATGTCTGGAAAGTTTTCTCGTATTATTTCATTGAATAGATTGCTCATTCCTTTGGTTTGGACCTCTATACCTTCATGTATCCCAATGACTCTTAAGTTTGGTCTCTTTATGTTATCCCATATTTCTTGGATGTTCTGCTCATGGTTTCTTAACAGTCTTGCTGAGCTGTCTATGTTCTTTTCAAGTTGAAATACTTTGTCTTCATTGTCTGATGTTCTATCTTCTAAGTGTTCTACTCTGCTGGTAGTATTCTCAATTGAGTTTTTAAGTTTGTTTATTGCTTCCTGCATTTCTAGGATTTCTGTTTGTTTTTTATAACCTCTATCTCCCTGTATAGTTGATCTTTTGCTTCTTGGATTTTTTTATGTAATTCATTGTTGAAGTGATCTTTCATTGTCTGATTTTGCTGTCTAATGTCTTCCTTGAGACTCCAGATCATCTGAAGCATGTATATCCTGAATTCTTTATCTGAAATTCCATCTGCTGCAGCTATTACCTCTTCTAAAGTTGAGTTGACCTTCATTGCTTGTGGTCCTTTCTTTCCTTGTCTTTTCATACTGCTCGCGTTTCTTTCTGCTTGGTGAAACTGTTGTGTTTTTGAAATTTTCCCCTTCTATATTTATATTGCTCTTGTATAGTTGAAAAGTCTTCCTTGCAGGGGCGTGCGGTGGCTGTGCTTCTCCTCCAATTGGGGTGATCTGTCTACCATGCTGATGGGCCGCTGGGCCTGTTCTGCTGGTCGGTCGCAGATCTGCCTACCTTGCGGGCATGGGTGGCGGCTCTGCTGTGCCCTTACTCCAATTGGGGTGACGTGACTACCACGCTGGCAGGCCGCTGGGCCTGATCCGCCGGTCGGTCGCAGGTCATTCTTAGCATTCTTAACATCAATGGATGCAGGATTTTATCAAAGGTTTATTCTACATCTATTGAGATGATCATGTAATTCTTGTTCTTAATTCTATTTAAGTGGTAAAGTACATTTATTGGTCTGTGTATGTGGGGCCAAACTTGCATTCCTGCTACATAATATACACTTCATCATGGTGTATTATGTTCTTGATGTGTTTTTGAATTCAGTTTGCCAATATTTTGTTAAGGATATTTGTATCTTTGTTGCACAGGAATATGGGTCAGTGCCTTTTCTTAATGAGTCTTTGTCTCGTTTTGGTATCAGGGTTATCCTGTCTTCAGAGAATGTATTTGAAAGTTTTCCCTCCCTTTTGATTTCATGGAATAGTTTAAAAAGGTATTAGGTCTTCTTTAAAGGTCTGGTAAAGCTCAGCTGAGAATCAATCTATACCTAGGCTTTTCTAAGGCTTTTAATTGCTGTTTCAATTTTGTTATTTGATATTGGTATGTTTAGTTTTTATTTTTTATGTCTTCCTGGTTTTGTTTGGGTAGGTCATATGTATCTATAAATTTGTTGGTGTCTTGTAGATTTTCTAGCTTATTGGAGTATAAATTTTCAAAATAATTTCTAATGATCCTCTGGATTTCATAGGTGTCTGTGATGATATCTGCTTTCCCATCTTTAATTATATTACAGAACTATGCTAGAAAACATGTAATGGAATTTGCACCAAAACAGACATGAATATCAGTGAAATAGAAAAAAAGACACAAAGACAAATCCACATAGGTACAGTCATCTGGTACTTGATAAAGGTGTCTAAAGCATATAATGGAGGATCATTAGAGAATAGCCTTTTAAACAAATGATGCTGGGAAAACTGAATATATATATATGTAGAAGAAATAAACTTGATCTCTATTTCTCATCCTGCAATTCAAAGTGGATAATAATGCCAGACTCTACCACTGATGCTGTAGTAATAATTAAAACTATGGAAGTCAAATATAACACCAAATATTTGATTTTATGCCAAACATAAGTTATGCTAACTCACTCTTTTTACAGATGGAAATTGTTGATCCTACCAATTCTGTTTATTGTGCCAATTAACATTGTAGATGTCATAATAGCAACCAAATTCTTAGTTTATTGATACATATTGTTTATATAGGACATTGCTAATATTTGGCTTCCCTGAATCTGTGAGGTACTGGAAACCAACAGGGGCACTCTAAGTACATAGGGTAGTTACTCTGGTGCTTCAGATCCATTTGGAAATATGGGTAGAAATACAACCAGTATTAAAAAATCAAGGGAACACACTACCCCAAACAACCCAGAATGCCTCAACAACAGACTCTATTGACTTTAAAGTAAAGCAAATATCAGAGAAAAAATTTAGAATGTTCATAGTTAAACTGATGTACAGGTAAAAGATGATATAAGGATTGCAATCAGAGAGAAAATTTAAGAAGTAAAAGATCAACAAGGAGATTGAGATTCTGAAGAAAAATTAATTAGAAATCCTTGAAATGAAGAAATTAATAAACCAAATAAACAATTCAATGGATAGCATAACCAATAGACTAGATCATTTGGAAAATAGAGTTTCAGGAAATAAAAACAGTATTTAATCTTGAAAATAAAGATGCTCATGGAGAAAAGGTGTTGAGACCATTATCAAAAATTTTAAGAAATATGATATAATATTAAAAGGTCAAATTTAAGATTCATAGGTATAGATGAAGGATCTGAAATGCTATCTAAAGGAATGCACAATCTTTTCAATGAAATACTATCAGAAAATTATTTCCCAAAACTTAACAATGAAATGGAAAATCAAATACATGGGGCATATAGGACTCTGAATATACAAAATTACAACAGTCCCACTCTAAGGTAAATTATTATGAAAATGCCTAAGAATAAGAATAATAATAGAATTTTGAAAGCTGATAAGTCATGTTTAGAAATAAAACAATCTGGATGTCAGCCAGTATTTCAACCCAGACCCTAAATACTAGGAGGTCTTGTAAAAATATATACCAAACTCTAAAAGAAAATAGATTCCAAGCAAAATCTTGTATCTAGCAAAATTAAGCTTCTGAATTGAAGATGAAACAAAACCTTTCACAATAAACAAAAGTTAAAGGAATTCACAACTAGAAAACATGCACTACAAAACATACGCAATAAAATATTTCATGAAGTAGAAATGGAGAATAAGAATAAAAACTTTCAGAAGGAGAAACTACACTGTAAAGACTGTCAAGCAAATGGAAATAAAATTCAACTGAAAAACCAGAAATAAATAAAAACTACAGGGAATAAGTGTCATATCTGAATAATAACACTGAATGTTAATGGACTAAACTCATCAATCAAAAGACATAGGCTGGCAGACTGGATTAGAAAACAATATAGAACAATATGCTGGCTCCAAGAGACTCACCTCACAAGCAAAGACATCCACAGACTAAATGTACAAGTATGGGAAAATACATATCATTGATGGATCTCATAAACAAGAAGGGGTTCCTATTCTCATCTGATAAAAGTTGATTTCAAACCAAAGTTAATTAGAAAGAACAAAGAAGTTCTCTTCATACTGCTTAAGGGAATCATACAAGAACAGGACATAACAATCATAAATATTTATGCCCTCAACAATGGAGCATCTATATACATCAAACAGACCCTTCTCAATATCAAAAATCAAATAAATCAATACACAATAATACTGGGTTAATTTAACATACCTCTCTCATCACTAGATAGATCATCTAAACAAAAACTTGATAGAGAAACTATGGAACAAAAAATTTACAATTAAAAATATAGACTTAACATACTTATATAGAGTATTTCATTCATCCATGACTGAATACATTTTTTTCTCAGCAACTCATGAAACATTTTCTGAAATAGAGCACATCTTAGTCCACAAAGAAACTCTTAGTAAATACATAAAAATAGAGATAATACTCTGTATTCTATCAGATCATAATGTAATGAAATTAGATATCTATGATAAGATAAAAAATAGAAACTACATTAACATTTGGAGACTAAATAATTCTGAATAATAATAATAATAATAATTCTGAATGAATATCAAAAGAAATCAGAAGTGAAATTAAAAAAATACTTAGAAGCAAATGAGAATAGAGATAAAACATATCGAAGTCTTTGGGACACTATGAAGGTGGTTCTAAGGGGAAAGCTCATAGAATTGAGCTTATTCAATAAAATAATAGAAAGATACCAAACAAATAATCTGACATTAAATGTTAAGGCCCTAGTAAAAGAAGACAAAATGAATAACAAAATCAATAGAAGACAGGAAAAAATTAAAATCAGAACCAAAATCAGTGAAATTAAAAATTGAAAAAAAAAACATTTCAAAATTTTAACAAAACAAAAAGTTGGCCCTTTAAAAGAATTAAATTGATAAATCCTTAGCCAAGCTAACCAAAAGAAAGAGAAAAAGCTCAAATTGTTAAAATCAGTGATAAAAAAGGAAATATTACCACAAACATTACTGAAATATACAGGTTAATCAAGAACTATTTTGAAAATTTATACTCCAATGAGCTTGAAAATCTTGAAGACATTGACAAATTCCATTGGTCTTCACATCAATTTATGAATAAATGTCCTCAATAAGACTCCTACAGTGCAATAAATAAAATCAAGAATCAATAAATAGGATGGTATCAAATTAAAGAGCTTCTTCACAACAAAGAAAGAAAACAAGAACAAGAGCAGAGAGCCTACAGAATGGGAGAAAATCTTCACCACCGGCATCTTAGACAGATTATTAATCTCCAGGATATCTAAAGAACTCAAAAAACCTAACACCAAAAAAAACAAATAACCCATATAAATGAGCTAATGAACTCAATAGCCACTTCACAGAAGAATAAATATGAATGGTCAAAAAATATGAAAAAAGATTCAGCATCTCTAGCAATTAGAGAAATCCAAATAAAAACTACAGTGAGATTCCACTTCACCCCTGTCAAAATGGCAATTATCAAGAATTCAAGCAACAATAAATGTTGGTAAGGATGTTGGGAACAAAGTTCACTCATATATTGCTTGTCAGAGTGCAAATTGGTGCAACAACTCTGGAAAGCAGTATGGACATTCCTTAGAAAACTTGAATGAAACCACTATTTGATCCCATTATCCCAAAATCAGTGGGACACAGTCACTTCAATGTATATTTAATGTATATTAAATGTATAAGCAGCTCAATTCAAGCTATGGAACCAAAGTAAGTGTCCTAAAAGAGCTGAATGGATTTTTTAAAATGTGACAAATATGAACAATGGAATATTATCCAGCCATAAAGAAGAATGAAATTATGGCATCTGAAGATGAATGGATGGAACTAGAGAATATCATGCTAAGTGAAATTAGCCAATTCACAAAACCCCAAAGGAGAAGAATGTTCTCTCTGATATATGGATGCTAACACACTACAAGGGAGGGGAAGTTTAGAAGTTCATTGAACTAGACAAAGGTAAATGAAGGAAAGGGAGGGGGGATAATATTAGGAAAGACTGTTGAATTGGGCATAACTTTCATATCCTCAGATATAAACACATGACCAATGTAACTCCTCATCATGTAAAACCACAATAATGGGTTCCTAACTGGAACAAGTTATACTTATTCTATGTATGTATAATATTTCAAAATATACTCTGCTGTCATGTAAAAAAATAACAAAAATATTTTTTTAAAAGTCTACTACTAAAAAAAAAAGCTCAGGACCAGATGTATTCTCAGGAGAGTTCTACCAGACCTTTAAAGAAGAACTAATATCAATGGTCCACAAATTTTTCCATCAAAGAGAAAAGAAGGGAATTTTTTCCAACACATTCTATGAAGTTAATATTACCCTGATACTAAAATCAGACAAAGATGAAACAAAGAAAGAAAACTTTAGACCAATATCCTTGATGAACATAGAAGCAAAAGTAATGTGCAAATCACATACAAAAACACATTAAAAAGATAGTAAACTCTGATAAAGTAGATTTTATCCCAGTAATGCAAGTTGGTTCAAAATACTAAAATCAATAAATGAAATCCATTGCATAAATAGACTTACAGACAAAATGACATGGTTATCTCATTAGCTGCAGAGAAAGCATTTGAAAAAATATAACATCCATTTATGTTTGAAACACTAGAAAAATATGGATAGAAGGAACATAACAAAATATTGGAAAAGCTGTATATGACAAACCCTAGGTGAATATCATTTTAAACAGAGAAAATTTGAAAGCATTGCCTCTAAAACAAGTACAAGACAGGAATGCCCACTTTTACCACGTTCATCACTTCATTATTGAAATTGTAGCCAGAGTAATTAAGTGAGAGACAGAAATAAAATGATAAAAATAGGCAAAGAAGAGGTCAAGCTATTTCTGTTTGCTGACAAAATGATCCTATATTTAGAAGACCCAAAAAACTTCACCAGAAAACTTTTAGAACTTATAAACAAATTCAATAATGTAGCAGCATATAAAATTAACACCAATATATCAATTGCATTCCTATACTCCAATGGCCAATCAGCTGAAAGAGAAATTAGAAACCATTCCATTAACAATAGACTAAAAAAAATACTTTGGAATAAATCTAACAAAAAAGGTGAAAGAATTCCACAATGAAAACTACAGAACACTAAAGAAAGGAATAGAGGAAGACCTTAGTAAATGGAAAGACCTCACAAATTCTTCGATAGGCAGAATTGATACTGTCAAAATGGCCATAGTACCGAAAGCCCTGTACAGATTCAATGCAATTTCATCAAAATTTCAATGATATTCTTCATAGAAATAGAGAAAGCAGTCATAAAATCCATCTGAAAAGATAAGAGGCCACAATATAGCCAAAGTAATCCTTAGTGAAAAAGTGAAGTAGAAGTTATCACTACACCAGATGTTAAATTATATTATAGAGCTATAATAACAAAAACAACATGCTATTGGCACCAGAAATGGCAAGAAGACCAGTGCAATAGATAGAAGTCACAAAGTCTAATCTACATAAAAACAGCTATTTGATACTAGACAAAGGTGCCAAAAACATGCCTTGGAAAAAAGATAGTCTTTTTAACTAATGGTGCTTGGTAAACTAAAAATCCACATATAGTAACATGAAATTTGATCCCTATCTCTCACCCTGCACAAAACTTAATGCATGGTGGATCAAAGAGTTAGGAATTAGACTATAAACCCTATGCCTATTAGGAGAAAGTGTAGGCACAAAACTCTAACATGTTTGGCTTAGGAACTGACTTCCTTAACAAAACTCCTAAAGTGCCAGAAGTAAAATTAAGAATCAATAAATGGGATGGTATCAGACTAAAAACCTTCTTTACAGCAAAGAAAATAATAACAAATTTGAATTGGGTATTTACAGAATTGAAGAAAATTTTTGCCACCAGCACACTTCTCATAAGAAATATGAACAGTCAACAAATATGTGAAAAAAAATGTTCAATATTTCTAGCCATTAGAGAAATGCAAATTAGAACTACACTGAGTTTTCACATCACTCTAATCAGAATAGCAATTATCAAAAATACAAGAAAAAATAAATGTTGAAGAGGAAATGGGGAAAAGGTACACTCATTCATTGCTGGTGGGAGTGCAAATTGATGCAACCATTCTGGAAAGCAGTATGAAGATTCCTCAGAGAACATGGAATAGAACCACAATTTGATCCAACTATCCCACTTTTTGGTTTATAGCCTAAAGATTTAAAATTGTCATACTATAGTGATATAGCCGTATCATTGTTTATAGCAGCTCAATACACAAGAGCTAAGCTATGGAATAAATCTAAGTGTCTTTCAACAGATAAATGGATAAATGAATTGTGATATACATCATATATATTAGATATTATTAGATATAATATATAATATATAGATATAACAGGATTTATAATTATAATTTAATTTTAACATAATATTATAATTATAATATATGATATATATTAGACTATTACTCAGCCATAAAGAAAAATGACTTCATGACATTTGCCGGTAAATGGATGGATCTGGAGACTATCATGCTAAGTGAAATAATCCAGTCCCCAAAAACCAAAGGTCAAAGTTTTCACTGATGTGTCGAAGCTCACCCACAATAAGGTAGAACAAGAGAATAATAAATATTTAGTATATTAGTCAAATGGGAACGAAGGGAAGGAGCTAGAAAAAGAAATACAGTGGGTGAATCCAAAATAATTTTCCTATATACTTATATGAAAACACCATTTTGAATCCTACCATCATATACAACCATAATAATAGGGTCCTAACTAGAATAAGATATATTCCATGCTTATACTATTATATCAAAATGAACTCTATTGTCATTTGCAACTAAAAAAACAATAAAATTTGTTCAAATATATTTCTAGAAATTCAACAAGGTGAGAGTAGTAAATTAAGGGAATACAAGTAGGAAATGAAAAAGTAAATCCAACAATTCCACCACAAGACTTTAGATCTGATAAACAAATTTAGCAACATAGGAGGATATAAAATCTACATACAAAAATCAATAACTTTCTCATACTTTAATAATGAATATGCTAAGAGAGAAACCAGGAACACTATTCCATTCATAATAATCTAAAAATACTTACAAATAAATCTTAATAAGGTGGTGAAAGAACTCTACAATGAAAACTGTAGGATAATAAAGAATGAAGTTGAAGAAGACCTTATGAGATGGAGAGTCCTACTATGTTCATGGATAGGTAGAATTAATATCATCTAAATGGCCATATTACCAGAAGAAATTTACAGATTTAATGCTATCTCCATCAAAATACCAATGACTTCTTAACACCACTGGAGAAATCAGTCTCAAATTTTATATTGAAGAACAAGGGACCCAGGAGAGCCAAAGCCATACTCAGCAATAAGAATGAGGCTGAAGCCATCATAAAACATGATCTCAAATTATACTACAGAGGTCTATTAATGAAAAAAAAACATGGTATTGGCATAAAAACAATTTTGAGACCAATAGATTAGACTTGGAAACAAATCTACATAAAATCTACATAAATGTAGTCATCTGATACTTGACAAAGGAGCCCAAAGCATATTTTGGAGAAAAGATAGCTTTTTAAATAAATGGTGCTGGGAAATTGGTTATACATATGCAGAAGAATAATATTGGATCCCCAACTTTCTACCTGTTCAAAAATCAACTCAAAGTGGACCAAAGACCCAGGATTTAGACCAGAAACTCTGCAATACTAGAAGAGACCATAGGGTCAACACTCCAACACATTATTACAGGCACTCACTTATCAATATTCCTAAAACTCAAGAAATAAAACCAGGAATCAATAAGTCTGATAGGATTAAATAAAAAATCTTCTGCACAGCAAAGTAAACTTTAATAGCATCAAAACATAGCCTACAGAATGGGATAAAAATCTTTACCAGCTAGTATTCTGGCTTGGGATTAATAACGAGAATATATAAAGAACTCAAAAACTTAACAACAACTATAATCTAACAACTCAATCAATAAATGAATAAATTACCTAAAGAGATATTTCTCAAAAAATAAAAAATAAAAATGGGCAACAAATATTTGAAAAATATTTAACATCCTTAGCAATCAGGAAAATTCAAATCAATACTACATTGAGATTTTATCTTGCTTCAATTACAATGGAAAACATAAGGATAAAAATAATGATAATTGTTGCCAAAGATGAGAGGGAAAGGTACAATGATACACTGTTTGTGGGATTGATGATTAGTATAGCCATTCTGGAAATCAGTATGGAGACCCCTCAAAAATACAAGGAATGGAACCATCATATGATCCAGCGATCCCATTCTTTGGTATGCATCAAAAAGAACTAAAACCAAGTGTGAGGAGTAAAAATTTGTTCCCAGGATGTAGGCTCCCTATTTACCTCTCTTATTGTTTCTCTTGCTGAGAAAAAACTTTTTAGTTTAAGTAAGTCCCATTTGTTGATTCTTGTTATTAACTCAGAATAGAGAGGAAGAGCATGAGAAGAAGATCACCACTAAACAGGGATGAGAGGGGGGAAGGAAAGAGAGAGAGAAGGGAAATTGCATCGTAAAGGAAGGAGACCCTCATTGTTATACAAAATTACATATAAGAGGAAGTGAGGGGAAAGGGGAAAAAAAAACAAGAGAGAGAAATGAATTACAGTAGATGGGGTAGGGAGAGATGATGGGAGGGGAGGGGAGAGGAGGGGAGGGAAGGGGAGGGGAGGGGGGATAGTAGAGGATAGGAAAGGCAGCAGAATACAACATACACTAGTATGGAAGTAGGTAAAAAAGTGGATGTGTAACCCATGTGAATCTCAATATGTATATAGGGTAAAAATGGGAGTTCATAATCCGCTTGAATCAAATGTATGAAATATGATATGTCAAGAACTTTGTAATGTTTTGAACAACTAATAAAAAAAGAAAGTATAAAAAAAAAGAACTAAAACCAGCATATTATAGTGATACTATCACTTCAATGGTTATAGCAGCACAATTAAAAATATCCAAAATATGAAACAAGCCTATGTGCCTGTCAATAGATGAATGGATCAAGAAAATGTAGTATATATACCCAGTGGAGTATTACTTAGCTATAAAGAAGAATGAAATAATGGCATTTGCCAGGAAATGGATGGAATTGGAGACCCTCATGACAAGTGAAATGAGCCAAACTCAGAGAGTCAAGAATTGAATGTTTTCTGTCAGATGCAAAAGCTAGTAAGAAAAAAGGAACAAAAAAAATGGTATCTCATTCCAACAGAAGGGAGATTGGTAATACAGAAGAGAAGACCAAAAGGGAAGGAGAAAGGGAGGAAAGGATGAAGAGTGAAGTTGACCAAATTATGCTCTTTGAATATGTGAACATATCACAAAACCTTCCAAATTTAAATATAACTATGCTGCACCAATTAAAAAATAAAGAAAAAGAAGTGAGACCAAAGCAGTAGAGGAAGGGATCAGGGGGAGGGAGGAAGAGAGGGAATGGAGTAGTATTAGGATTGAAATGGAGACACCTACATTATATGCATTTGTGAATATGTTAAAATGAACCATTCTATTATGTATAACTATAATGCACAAATTTGTTTTTAAATTTAAAATGTGCACCACATTGGTCTGGCAATGGTTTTTCTTTTTAGGACCCAGAAAGTGCAACCAAAAAATTAAAAATAGACAAATGAGATGCCATCAAACTAAAAAGCACTTGCACAGCAAAAAAACCAAAGTGAACAACAATCTGTAGGAGAAAATACCATAATATGATAAAGGGTTAATATCCAAAATATATAAAGCACTCAACACCAAAGCAAGAAAATAACCCAATTTTTAAAAATACACAAATGACCTAAAGAAACATTTTTTAAAAAACATTTAAAATGATATATGAAAAATACATGATATATGAAAAAAAATTTTCACCATCATTAATCATTAGGGAAATGCCAATTAAAACCATAATGTGATATCAACTCACACCTGTTAGAATGGCTTTTATCAAAACGATGAAAGATTGACGTGTTGAAATGGATGTGGAAGAAATTCATATATCATTGGTGGGCATATAAATTAGTACAGCCATTACTGAAAATGGTACTGAAGAAAGAAACTAGAAATACAACTTACATATGATCCAGTAATCCAACCTTTGGGTGAATAGCCATAAGAACTGAAAGCAATATTTCAAAGGGATAGCTGTCTTTCTATTCTCATTGCAGCATTGTTCACTATAACCAAGCTCTACAAACAGTCTAAGTGTCCATCAATGGATTAATGGATAAAGAAATACACACACACACAAACACACACACACACACACTAGAAAATTATTCAAACTTAACAAGGGGGAAATTCTGCTATTTATGGCACCATGGTTGAATCTGTATGAGACATTATACTAATTAAAATAGGCCAGGCACAAGAAGAGAAATACTGTATAATCTTAGACACATGTGGAATGTGTAATGATACTGGAGGATGCACTGAAGAAGGCAGGAGGGGATGGGGAGTAGATCAGAGGGTATTAAGTTTCAGATATACAGGAAGAATAGGTTTTGAGATCTACTGCAGAGCAGGGTGACTACGATCAATAATGATGTGTCATATATTTGAAATAACTAAGAGTATAAATTTCAAAGAGCTCACCATAAAAATGGTGGTTAAGCAAGGCAATAAGGTCTGTTAATTGGTTTGAATTAATCATGCTACATTGTATCAAAACATCACCTTGTACCCCATAAATACTCACGATTCTGCTTTTTCAATAAAAATAATACTAATAAAAGATCCTTTAAAATTAAAAAAAATTTAAATGTTTCTCGACAATAGGAACAGAGCACTACAAAGCCCTCAGTCCATTTTTTCTAAATATGACTTTCTTCCAACTGAGATTTTGTGATAGATCTGGCAGCAATGAGTTCAAGGTTTGGCTTGCTGGTCAATGCTGCTCCTAACTGTGGCTAAATAAATGGAGTGAAGATATCTCTGCTTGAGCAGCATCAGGAGACGGGAGGATAAGCCACATGAGGAGGATGTACTCTATAACGATATATACAGTGGCTTCGTGTTCAATGAGCAATCCTCCTGGTGCCTTTAAAATAAACCGTGTTGATAGAGAAGTCTGCTTGATGAGTGATTTTTTGAGAATGTAACCATTTTTAAAAGGAAATACAAAATTTCACTCTTCTTTTAAGTCTGTTTTCCAGCTTTGTAACATTTCTGGAGCATGAAAAATATATTTTAAAAATGCCTGCTCAGATAGGTTCTAAAAAGCCATGTCAGCTGCAGAGATACTAATCTTCCTTTAGACAAGCCTGCCACAAATTCACATGTGGTGTAACACTAATTAAAGTACACCTGAATTGTAATTGCAGGTTAGTTTTATCTTCTGCTTGGCAGGGATTCTGTCAGAAATTCCCTTTCTTTCAAATTTAAATGAACACATCACATGCATTTTCATTGGATAACTGAGGGGCAAACCAATTATTTTTGCCATAGTTATTTTTCCCCTTGTCCTCCAATAAAACATTGTCTGTGAGTAGAGAGAATAAGATTGATATTTTTTTTAGAGTAAACCTAAGAAAAAAAGGTGTTAACTTATTTTTGATCAATACCCCAATAAGAGTAAAAGATTATTATGTGGACAAACTTTAACTCTTTGGAAGAAAGTCACAGGCTGAATTGTGTACCCCAAATTAGTATGTTAAATTCCTAACTTCCAGACTCGGAATCTTCTAGGAGGTAAATTGGGGTGGTCCTAATTGCAATGGTTGGAATGTTCATCTCTCTCTAGAATTCACATGTTGCAACTAAACCCCAAGGTGCTGATATTAAGAGGTTGGACCATTGGGAAGTATTTGACCATAAGAATTTCTGAGTTCCTGAATGGGATTAGTGATCTTATAAAAGGGCTGAAGGAGCAAGCTCGTCCTGTTGGTTCCTTCCATCTTGTGGGGAAAGAGCAAGCAGTATCATCTATAAAGCACAGAGAGGGACTTCACCTGACAGAGGATCTACTGGTTCTTTGATGTGGATTCCCCATTCTCCAGAACTTTGATAAACACATTTTTATCATTGACCAATCATGCAATCTAAGATTTTTTTTATATATATCAGCATGGATGAACTAAGAACCTAATCCAATATAACTGGTGTTCTTAGAAGAAAAGATAATTTAGACATTGTTATGATTTGGATCTGAAATATCTCCTCAAGTACCCATGCATTGAAGGCTTGGTTACTAAGGCAGCATGCTCAAAAGTGGAACTTTTAGGAAATGATTAGAACCTCATCAATGTATTAAATCTTTGGATTCATTTGATAGCATTAAGGGGAGTTGGTAGAAATCTTAGGAGGTAAGGCCAGGTTGGAAAGCATAGCTCACTGAGGACATGGGCTGGAAAAGTTTTTTTTTGTCCCCACACCCTGCTGTTCTGTCTCTTTGCCCTTTCATCATGATGTTCTACTTCACCTCGGACCCAAAGCAATGGAACCAGCTGAACATGGACTAACACCTCTGAATCCATGAACCAAAATAAAAATGTCCTCTTTCAAGTTGTTTATCTTAGGTATTTTTCCACAGTGATGAAAAGATAACCAATAGGCACAGAGAGAAGATAATTATGAAACAGGAAATTCAGTTGTTTACAAACCAAGACAAGAGGCCTCAGAAGAAACCAGCCCAGCTGGCACCTTGATCTTGAACTTCCAGCCTTCAGAACTGTGTGAAAATAAACTTCTGTTGCTTATGCCCTTGGTTGGCAGTACTCTGATAAGGCAGCCCAGGTTTGCTAATACATCGAATCAGTACTCTATAGATATCCAACACAGGACTGAGAAGACAAATGGTAAAATGATCACAATAATCTGCTCCTTTCTGAATGTGCCTGTGTTTCTATAACAATAACAATAAAAATAATGACAATCTCTTTACAGAAGTCCCAGCATCTCTCCTCTACTGCATATTTACTAGGCAGGGTGCTCTAGGCTCCCATCCATACTAGGTGAACATCAGTCCCACCAATGGCACATCACAAAGACTCTCAAAATATCAGTCCCTTCATACAATTCATGCTTATTTCTTTATGCCTAGTCTGGAATGGACACACTTGGCTGTGAGGCTCTACTAGGAGGTTCCTTTTCAATGGGTAAATCAGATGCCCAGTAAGCTCTGTCTCCTTAAGGTGATGCCCTGACCCCTCAAAATCCACTTAATTCAATCAGTGGGTAGCAGGTGTATAAAGAGTGTGTGGGTTGTGTGTGCGTGTGTATGTGAGAACTATGTTGTTCACTGGGGCGTATTATTTGGAAGATAAGTTACCTGGGCATTGGCCACCCATCTTTGATTACCTGGAGGTTCACACAAGTTTAAGGGAACCTAGAAAATGTAGACCCAGGAGAAAAGGTCAAAAAATGGGAGACTAGTGAGCCTGGCTCTGTCACAGATCTCTAAGTTTTCTTTCTCTCCAGGTCTTTATTCTGTATTAATAGCTTCTAAAGGATGAATTATGTTATGTCTCTTATGCAAATGGAATGAAAATGATGATTAGAAGGCCAAGTGATATGTCTGAGATCTTATTGCTGAAATTTGATGGAGCCAAGAGAGAAATCCAGACCAGAATATCTCCAAACCTGGGCTCCATACTAGTGTTAACCAAGTGAACTTCCTGAAACATTATTTCCAAGAAATACTTTTTAAAAAGAGGAGTTGTGGTCAAATATAGTTCAAATACATCACACATAATAGTTTCCCTTTGTACATTCAAAATGGACATTGATATATTAAAGAATCTGAAAAACTCAAATTCCCCCCAGGTCCTTCCTGGAGTCTGGTTATTCCTGTGAAATGGGAGCTAATAGGTTGCTGTACAGCACAGTGGCAAGGGCCAGACTCCAGGTCCAGCACTAAGGCTACTGTTCTGATGGACTGTCCTTTAGTATCCACGTTCTCCATTTCTTGCCCATCATTATTGGCTTCCCAGGGGTCTTGATGGACTGCTCCAAACCCTGTGCGTATTTCTGTATAGATTCATGGATGGACCCTACCTGGCAATAGTTCTGGCATCTGCCAGCCAATCTAGTGGAATCCCTGATCAGGTTTTTAGTCAGCTTTTTGTAGCCGTGATAAAATGCCTGATAAGAATAACCCAGAGGAGGAAAGGTTTATTTGAGCTTATGGTTTCAGAGTTCTCAGTCCTTGGTTTCCTGCCTCCATGGCCCCAGGTGAGGCAGAATATCACGGAGAATGAGCCTGGGGCAGGAATGCTGCTCAGCTCACAGCAGCTGGGAAGGAGGGGAGGGAAGGGCCTAGGGAGAAGACCAACCCTTCCAAGGCATGCCCCCTGTGACCTGCTTCCTCCAACTATGTCCCATCTGCCAGTAGTCTGTCTATCATTTGGTTAATTTATCAAATGGATCAATCCACAGGTCAGAGACTACATGGTCCAATCATTGTCTAAAGCCTCATCTCTGACCTTGCTGCATTGGGGACCACACTTTCAACACATGAGGTTTTGGGGGGGTCATTTCAGATCCCATCCATAACACCAGGGTAGCCTCATCCCTGGTGAGAGTGGAGGCACCCTTGCTGCTGTCACTGGCCCCCCATCAACTCAGCCACACATGGATGGCTACTACCAATTGCTTACTACTTCCTGTTTTCATAAAGTTCCCCTTGATGGCCAGTTTTAGTACAAAGACTTTAGTACAAGACAAAGATTTTGGCTTTGAGAGAACCAAGGATGAAAAAAAACAAAACAAAACAGATGGGTAGGTGGTCAGGGAGTCCTCTGCAAGCACCTACTTGGTATCATGAGCTCCACTAGCATAGGATGGGTTTGAATATCTCCAAACCTGTGCTCCATACTAGTGTTAACAAAGTGAATTTTTTGGAACATTATTTCTAAGAAATACTTTTTTAAGAAGAGGAGTTGAGGGGATGAGGGGATGCTGAGGCTTTAAGTCTCTCTAATAAGCAATTCTGTCAAAGTTCATCTCCATTAAAGGAGAGTAATTCATGAAAATCCTTCCAAAGCTGAGTCATTGTTAGAAGCATTAGGTTTACTAATAAAATGAGAATTAACACTGATATAGCATTTTCTCTGTGCTAAGATCTTTCTAGATTCATAATTAACCCAGTAGAAAATTGCAATTATTGTTAGGCATAGTTGTGGCACACACTTGTAATTCCAGTGATTTGGGGGCCAAGCCAGGAGGATCTCAAGTTTGAGGCCAATCTAGCAATTTACTGAGAACCTCAGCAATTTAATGAGACTCTGTCAAAATAAAGTAGTGGAATAAAGTACCCCTGGGTTCAATCCCCAGTACTCTCTACCCCCCACCTATGAAAAAGAAGAAGGAGAAGAACAGGAGGAGGAGGAGGAGGAAGAAAGAAGAAAGTTCTAATTTTTCTAATTATTATCATTATCCCCCTTTATAGCTGTATAAAAATTGAGATAGAAAAAGGTTATTGAAGTTACTTATAGAGTCAGGATTTGAATCCAGTCAAATGACTATAGACTCTACGTTGTTCATTGCCAAATAATTTTACCAGTTCCTGGCCAGAAAAATAAAATTTAACCTTAAATTAGTTATGATATGCCAATAGAAGATTTTTATGACATAGACAACAATAAAGATGCCAAATGTATTTTAAAAATCTGAGACCTTATAATTAAAAATTTTAGCTCCTTTTCTAAATTGGCTGCTGCTTTTGCCCAATAACTATTGGTTCAGTAGAAAGTGAGAAGACTCCTATAGCACAAGAATTAAAACCAAAAATCAATAAATGGGATGGACTCAAACTAAAAAGCTTCTTCTCAGCAAAAGAAACAATCTGTGAGGTGAACAGAGAGCCTACATCCTGGGAGCAAATCTTTACCCCTCACACATCAGATAGAGCACTAAACTCTAGGGTTTTTAAAGCTAAGCACCAAAAAAAAAAAAAAACAACAGATAACCCAATCAAAACTCAGTAATAAAATGAATATAATGAATATTGTCAATTATAAGAGGAAATCTGGACTCCAAAGACTACTTGTAACTATTGATTCAATGGGAAAGTCTCTGGAGTGGTTTGATATGCTTTTCTATGTCAAAATATGACTCATGTTACAAAATATCCCAACGGAATAATTTTGAGGAATTTTAGAATGAATCAGTAATTGGTTTATGCTACAACTCCTAAAAATGAGTAATTTCTTTTATAGGTTAACTTAATTAGGATATGTTAGTGTTACTGTACCACTGGCTAAATATTTTGAATATATGAGTGCTAAATCTTACATAAGTAATTCTGGTCACTCCACTCATTGAGAAGCACAGTTCCATATCATGGGATGTATAGGTTGGGTAGTGTGTCCCTAATATAATGTCCACCTGAAGTTTCAGAATGTGAGGAAATAGGATCTGTGCAGCTGTTATTAGTTAAGGTGACATTATACTGGATTAATCCACTCAATCCATTGACTGGTGTCTTACAGAGGGATTTAGTTGGCAGCATCACAGCAAGGAGATCAGCATGTGAAGGTGAAAGTGGCCATTGTGTTGCCTTAAACCGAGAATGTTGAGATTGCTGTCAACCAGCAGAAGGTACAAGAGGCAAGGAAGGTGTCTTCTCTGGAGCCGTTGGAGGGGGCATGATTACTCCTTGACACATTAATTTGGGTCTTAGTTGGCTAGAACAGGGAAAGAATGAATTTCTCTCATAATTTGCCCAGTCGAGGTAGCTTCTTACAGTGGCCCTAGGAAACGCATGCTCCTGCCTCTCTTCATCTACTCATTCCTCAGGTCAAGTTCAATTTCTGTCTCTTCTGTAAAGCCTTCCTACTGCATGCAAAAGATACCACTTTTTTTCTAACCCCTAAGAGGGTTGTCTGGATCAAGCTTAATCATTTAGAATTCAGCGCAGGCTTTACCTCTCCAAGTACATCTTCCCTGAATTCTGCCAATACCTTAATAAGCAAGGGACTTTTGTTCTACGCTCCCTCAGCTCTGAGGTTTTGACCTTTATCACTGTATCATCATGTTATCTCATTGTGTACTTATCTGTGAGCCACTTGATTGTGTCTTTTATTTGTACCTAATGCCTTAGACCCTCAAGTGTGTGCTTGTTGAATGATATGCATGAAGGAAGCCTGGAGTTCAAGGAATTTTGCTCAATTGTTTTAATTTCCCTTAGCTCTTGCCTTTATTTTCTCAGTGCCTGTGGGCTTCCAAGAATTATAAACTTAATGTAATAACAGATCATAAGACTGGGTATTTTAATACCCCGAGCATCTTCAGAGAAGTTGAAAATGTATCAGAGATGTTTACAACATCCCTTCGAATTTTTTGTTATGTAAATACCTATTATCTTCATCTGCTTCTTTTAGCTTTGTTCTCTTGATGTTTATTTCTTCTTCATTATTTTAAATTATAAAAACATTGCTGAAATTGTATTTGATCATTATTTTTTAAAATAATATTCATTAATTTTTATTCTACTCTGCTGATTTTTTTAAAAAAATTCCAGTTTCTCAGTTCACATCCATATTTGATGTTTACTAACTTTAATCACAGTTTTACTGTAATCTGTTCTGTGATTCTGTTGCTGTTGCCTCTCCATTTCCATGGTAGTAGTGTATCCTGAATGAATCTGTTTTATTGGTCCAATCTTCTCTCTGTCTCTGTCCCTGCAGCAATACTGTGATGACTCCACGCATAGCATTGGTATATGCATTCTGGAATTCTTAGCAAAGAGCACAGACTAAATATGGTTAGAATATATGTGTCCTGATATTGGCTCTCAAATAAAAAAAAATCCATTAATTCTTGCTACCTAGTTTTGTAGCATCCATTCATATAACAAATATCTGTTGAACATAAGCTCAGGGAATCAGGTAGAAGAAAACACTGAAATCTGGGCTCTTATGAAACTAATACTGGGGATGTGGGGAGGGGAGAAACAAAAATTAATCAAACCAAGAATTGAACAGATCATTTCAGGTGGTGATTAAGTAACAGGAACATAGTAAAAATGTGATGTGCTATGAAGAAAACAGAACATGGGGCTTTAGTAATTAGTAACTGGTGGTGTGTGGAAGAGGTTTTAGATTAGGTGATTGGGGAAAACCATTTCTTAGGGGGCAACATTAAAGTTGAGACTAAATGATGAAAAAGTGCCAGACACACAAAAATAGGGGAACAGCAAGTGTGAAGGACCTAAAATGAGAAGGAAATGTCCTATTTGAGGAGGAGAAAAAAGGAGAGAGTGGTAGGAATCTAACTCAGAGAAGGACAGAAAGCTAAACTCATAACAGGACCTTAAATTCTTGATAGGGAGGTTGGATTTGATTCTAAGCAAAGCAATGGAGAACACCTGAGAATTATAAGAAAGAGAGTGACGTGATTTATGCTCAAAAGGATTTTTGTGTGATAATTGGGTTGGGGGGCAAGTGTAGGAGCATAAGACAAGTTAGGGGGTAACGGCAGCAGTGGAGAGGTAGACTGATGGTGGCCTGAACAGCACAATGGCAACTGAGGTGGCAAGGAGTGTGCAGAGTCAGGAAGGGTCTGGGGATATAGCTCAGTTGGTAGAGTGTTGCCTTGCATGCATAAGGCCCTGGGTTCAAACCTCAGCCCCACAAACAAACAAACAGAGTCAGGAAGTTTTAGGATAGAAACTTATAGATGTATTGGCTGTATTAGGAGAGGAAAAGAGATGGGTAGATGAAAACCTGAGAATATCATTGGATGATGGTGACGTTTTCCAAGATGAAAAAGAACATGAGGAGAAACAAGTTGGGAAGTGAGTAAATCAGGGACCACCATGTGTGAGATGCTATAAGACAGAGTGAACAGCTTAATGTATGAGCCTGGAAGTTTGGGGGAGAACAGAACTGTAGATTTGAATTTTAGAATCATTAATATATAGATAGTATTTAAAGCTGTGAAAGCTGAATATGTTCCCCTAGAGACAGTGTATCCATAAAAGAAGACACTTAGGCAAAGATCCTGGAGACCCCTAGTACTTAAAGTGGGATAAAGTGGACGATTCTGCACTAAGGCATGAAGAATATATTACAATCATTAACAAATAGGCACTTAGGAGAAGTGTATGAAGGAAAATCTGACAGAATTAGAGGGAGAAACAGATGATTCAACAATAAATAGGTGAATTTTTCAGTACTTGGTTTTCAATAATTGATAGAACAATTAGAAGTTCAACAAGGAAATAGAAAGGTTGAACAACACTATGAACCAACTAGAAATAGACATCTACAGTACATTCCACCCAACAATAGCAGAATAAACTGTTCTGAATTGTACAGAAGATATTCTACAGGATAAAACATGTTAGGCCAAAAACAAGTCTCATTATTTAGAAGAATTTACAACAAAGTGTGTCCTCCAAACACCATAGACTGATAGCAGAAATCAGTAACATAAGGAAATTTTGGAAATTCATATATATGGAAATTTAAAAAAAAACTACTTCTAAATAAGAAGCTAAACAATAAAAAAGTCAACAAACTCAAAGTTGGTTTCTTTGAAAAGATCAACAAAACAGACAAACTTTTAACTAATCTACACTGATCCAAAATAGAAGGAAGAACTCAAAATTACTAAAATAGATGTGAAAGTATGGCTATAACCACAGATTTTAGAAAAAAAGAGAAAAAAATTATGAGAGAGTAATATGACACTAAATTGTTGACACTAAATATCAACAATTAGATACATTAAATGAAGTAAATGATTTCTAGATAGACACAAGCTATTAAAACTGACTCAAGAAGATAAAGGAAACATGAATAGACATAACAAATAGAGGGTTTTCTATTAGGTATCAAAGATTTTCAGTAAAGATATCAGGACCAGATGACTTCCCCAGTGAATTCTAAAAAACAAGTAAGTAAAAATAAATACCTTCACAAACTATTCCAAAAATAGAAGCAGAGGGTGCATTTTTCTCCTCACTCCATAAAGCCAATAACTACCCTGATATTAAAACAGATGAAAACTTTACATAAAAAACAACACAGGTCATCATCTCTTATGAATCTAGATGTAAAAATTCTCAGCAAAATACTAGCAAACTGTATCTAACAGCATATAAAAAGGATTGTATGTCATGACCAATGGGGAATTTTTTTTGAGTAGTGTGAATTTGGTTTAATAAACAAAAATCAAACAATATGATATGTCATGTTAAAAGAATTAAGGGCAAAATCACATGATAATTTCCATTGATGCAGAAAACGCATTTGTCAAAATCCAATACCCTTTTAGAAAAAGAGCACCAAAGAAACTTGGAATAAAATGATACTTTGTCAATATGATCAAGGGCATCCATGAAAAACCCACAGCTGACATCATGTTCAATAGTGAGAGATTAAAAGCCGTCCCCGTAAAATCAAGACCCAGACAAGAATGTTCATTCTTGTGAACTTAACATTTGATATTGTATTAGAGGTTCTAATTCAGGGATTTAGGCAAGAATGAGAAGAAAATAAAAAAAAAAAAAAACCTCTTCCAAATTGAAGAGGAAGAAATCAAACTGTCTCTATATGCAAATGATATGATCTGGCATATAGATAATCCTAAGGAAAGAAAAGTCACTCTAACAAAAAACCCACTTTACATAATAAATGAATTCATAAAGATTGCATGATACAGGATCAATATACAAAATGCATCTCTCTCTCTATTGTAGCATATTTATATTAAAATGAAACAATTCTGCTAAAAGTTTCATCAAAATAGGAACAAGCTTATCCAAAGAAAACTCAAGACTTGTAAACTGATGAGAGAAAATAATGTTGAAAAAATTAAGGAGTATCTAAATAATTGCAAAAAAAATCATATTTATGAATTGAAATACATAGCTAAGATATTCTTCAAATCTTTCTACTGATTTGAAGTAATCCTTGTGAAGATTCTGGCTGACTTCTACCCCTCCCCAAAGTTGACAAGCAATTTATACAAATGCAAAGGTTACAGAATAGTAAAAACATTCTTATTAAAGCATAAATTGGAGGCTTCACACTGCTACTTTTAAAACTTGGTGCAAAGCTATAATAATCAAGTCTGTGTTGTACTGACATGCTTATAGTCATTTAGGTTGATAAGATAGCAGGAGTCCATGAGTTTACCCTCTTATTTACAATCAACTAATTTTTGTTATAAGCACTAAAGTAATTCAATGGGGGAACTTATTCTTTTTAATAAATAATGCTGAGACACTGGAATTACATTGGATGGTTGCTTCACACCATACAGAAACATTAACTCAAAATGAATTTTAAAATAATTCTATAATACTCTTATAGTTATTATACCAAAAGAACAGCCACCAAAGAAAACAACAGATTAATTGAGCTTTATCAAAATGTGAAACTTTGGTGCACCAAAGGATACTACTATAAAATGTAATTTGAGAAACCCTACAAAATGGAAGAATAGAAGAAAAAATATCCCAAATCAGATTTTATTGCTTGAAATGTATAAAGCAGTCATACAACTTGTGTGAGGCAGAATAGTGATTCTCTTGAGATGCCTACGTTCAAATCCCTGGAACCTGTGACTATATTACATCACATAGCAAGTGGGACTTTGTGATGTGATCAAGTTAAGGTCTTGAGGTGGCAATGTTATGGATTATCTGGGTAGACCCAGGGTGACCCCTAAAGTACTGACAATAGGGAGACAGGAAGATCAGAGCCAGAGAAGGAGATGTGCCAATGGAAGCAGAGGTCAAAGTGACATAGTCCTGGATCAGGAAATGTGGGTAGTTAAAAGACAGAGAAAATAAATAGGAATGGATTCTTTGTTTGAGCTTCCAGGACCTCTTCAAGCATCTAGAACTCTAGAAGGAATGCTGCTCTGTTGGTACCTTGAATACAGCTTAGTAAGACCCATTTAGAACTTCTTACCTCCCAAAGTGTAAGGTAATAAGTGGGTGATATTTTAAGCCACTATGTTTAATTTTTGACAGCAACAACAGAAACTGATATGGTATTTGGTTCCTGGATATGGGGTGTGCTTGAAACTAATGCAAAAAAAAATGTGGAGGCGGTTGGAGGATGGGGCAGTGGGCAGAGGCTGAAAGAATTTGAGGATCATGATAAGAAGCCTAAACTCCCTTAAACAGATTGTTATTAGAACTATAGATGCTAAGTCCTCTGTTGATGGAGGCTCAGAAAGAAGCAAGGAACATGGTAGCGAAAACATGTATAGTGTTACAGAGTATCTGAGTCATTATGGACGGAATGTTGGTAGACACATAGATGGCAAAAGTGCCCTTGATGAGGTCTTAGAAGGAAATGAGGAGCATGCTATTGAAAACTGGAGGAGAATCCTTGTTACATAGTGACAGAAAACTTAGTGGAATTTCATCTCACAGTTATGGGAGAACCAGAATTTTTAAGTGATGAATGGGATATTTAGTCAAGTTGAATGTTGAAGTTGTGAGCTGGCTTCTTGTTACTTATACTAAAATGTGAGAGGAGAGAGACACAGTGAGGGAAGATCTGTTGAGCAAAAAAGGAACCAGGACTGGGTGATGATTTGGGAAATTCTCAGTCTATGTAGATTGCAAAACACACTAAAATTAGGAAAAAAAGTCAGTACTGAATGCCTTAGAAGCAAAGTCAAAGAAATAGCTGGATTATTCTTTTCTAGTATTTAGGAAGAATTAAGAGGTCAGAGTCTTTAATTCATACAGACAGCTCTTTGAAGAAACTGAGTGTGTGGCTTGGACATTTATGTAGAAGTCAGGGATGGAGATGGGATTATCTAAGAAAGGAAGGTCTGTGGAGGAATCTATAGTCTAAGGAAGCGAATCTCCAGGTATACATAGGAGACCCATGTGGTTCTTGAGAATGTTATATCGGCAGAAACACATCATCTTGGACAAAAGCAAATTAATAAGTGAGAGAGGATGAAATGAAGGAGGTTATCAGACTTCTGAAGTTCTACAGCTAGGAAACAGGTTGATAAAGAGTTAGCTGCAAACGTCTTCTACCCTCCATGAAAAAGCAAAAATGATTTATGAACTGGGGCAACAGGCCCACAAAGACAATGGTGACATGTTCTCAAGCATTGACAATGGGGTAAAAAGTTTTCCTTTGAGAATTACAGTGTAATAAGAGTGCAAATAACAATAGCAGCAGCAGCAGCAGCAGCAGCAGCAGCAGGAAGTAGTGTCATTTATTAAACACACTCCATATTGCAGGTATCATTGTCTACATGTTCATGTTATCTCACTTGATCATTCTGCCCATTCTATGAAGTAGAAAGTCTCATGCACATTTTAGAAACATGTAAATTATTGTTTGGAGAGACTAACAATATTGCCCAGGTTCACAGAGCAGGGATGGAACAGGCTGCTTTCAGAGATTTTGGTTACACTGTACTATATGTCCTTCTGATCCTAAAATGGATTAAGGTGACATATGAAAATCATCATGTGAGGAAAAAGGTACACTCATACACTGCTGGTGGGACTGCAAACTGGTGCAACCAATATGGAAAGCAGTATGGAGATTTCTTGGAAATCTGGAAATGGAACCACCATTTGACCCAGCTATCCCTCTCCTCAGTCTATACCCAAAGCACTTAAAAACAGCATACTACAGGGACATAGCCACATCAATATTTATAGTAGCACAATTCACAATAGCTAAACTGTGGAACCAACCTAGATGCCCTTCAGTAGATGAATGGATTAAAAAATGTGGCATATATACACAATGGAATATTGTGTATATATGCCACATATATACAAATGGATGGAGTTAGATAATGCTAAATTAGCCAACCCCCAAAAGACAAATGCCAAATATTTTCTCTGATATAGGATGACTGACTCATAGTGGGATAGGGAGAGGAAACATGGGAGGAATAGACAAACTCTAGATAGGGCAGAGGGGTGGGAGGGAAAAGGAGGGAGCAGGGGGCTAGCAATGATGGTGGAATGTGATGGACATCATTATCCAAAGTACATGTATGAAGACATGAGTTGGTGTGAACATACTTTATATAAAAACAGAGATATGAAAAATTGTGCATGTAATAAGAATTGTAATAATAAATTCTGCTGTCATATATTTAAAAAATAAAATTAATTTAAAAAATAAAATTAATTTTAAAAAATAAAATTAATTTTAAAAAATAAAATTTAAATTAAAAAAAAGGTACTTTCAGACCAATAGAGGATTCTTCAGCAAATTGGATTATAGCATTAATATAAGAGAAGGACTAGAAAACAGAAGTTAGCAGTTGCTCCTACATGCACCTACTAGAGAAGAAATTTTAACTAAGAATTATGAATATTTAGATCCTCTGCCCCTGCTAACCTTACAATGAAATATGTTGCCTTAGCTCTCAAATTATCTGGAATCCAGAGGATCCAAATACCCAAATGTTAGAGTCAAAAACCTCAAATTCCACACTCACCAAAAAGTTGACAATTTTAACATCTTCCTTGTAGATTAGTTCCAGAGAGACAATGCAGAGAGCACATAAGCCCAAGGAAAGGGGTCTGTAGGAAATCTCTTTTTCTCACTTCAGTCACTAAAATCAACAATATGGGAAGGGCATGGGTTGACCTTGTGATGTGGTGGTTAAAGCATCAACCTCAGAGGACAAAAACTTATGTCTGAATTATGGTTCCATCACTAATTAGTCATGCAGCTGGGTGCAATCTGTCTCATAGGAAAATAGCGAGGACAAAATGTGATGTGTTCAGCCCAGTATTTTACACAAATTAAGCATTCAGTATAGTTGAGCTATTGTCATTATGATTATACCTTAGACTCTGTATCTTGGCTAATTTGTCATCTCTCTAAAGTGACAGATTCCTGAGCCTATAAAATGGAAGAGAAGATCCGGGACTCCAATAAAACCCAGGAATCCCATGGAATTTCATGAAACAGAAAAAAATCAGAAAATAAAGCTAAAAAGGAGACAAAAAGAACTGCTTATTATTCTTGCTTCCAAGTAATATTGTAAAACCTCAAACAAAACAAACAACAAATAGAGCAAATCCAACTGTCATCTAACTTCACTATCATTTCATAAAAGAATGAACATCAAAATATAGTAAGGAAATAATCTCAGAGTAAAAAATAGTTCTTGGAATACATTTAACTTTCTGAAAAAAACCACCTAATATAACCTGGTTTTCCTGTTGGGTAGAGATGGTGCTGTACGTGGACCAGCAATTAGAAAAGATTGGTAGAGGCCACTTGGACAGGTTTGTAGTCATCCAATAGATTGATGTTACTGGTAGTTACTGCAAACATGCAATGAAGTGTAGAAATATTTATATTCAATATTTTTCTAATGTTTCTATGGAGCTTTATTTGTTCTCAT
Organism: Marmota monax; assembly: GCF_021218885.2. Lineage (NCBI taxonomy): Eukaryota > Metazoa > Chordata > Mammalia > Rodentia > Sciuridae > Marmota > Marmota monax. Next base: position 16,164,087 of record NW_026693934.1, on the reverse strand, counting down.
AGTTTTGTGGATAAATATTTACATAATCTGATTATGCTAGGTTATAGAGCTATTGCCAGTGCTGGTACAGAAAAGAACATTGAAATAATTTAAATACACACACACACACACACACACACATGTGTATACTGAAATTATATATGTGTATATGTGTGTGTGTGTGTGTGTATCTCATTCAGCATGTGTTTTTACATTTCTGGTGGTATTTCAGGATTTTATGTGTATTATTTCATCAAAACTCTTCAACATTGTCTGTAGTAAGTAAAATTATTATTCTCATTTACAGGCAAGATGTCCCTGACATATAGAGATTAAGAGTCACAATATAGTAAGAACTGAGTGGAACTGAGAGTTTCTCTCATGCAACATCTTACTCTATCAGAATAAAATTCCTTGAATGCAGTATTCTAAGTAATCCTCTGGCTGAATTTTTTTTCCTACTTATAGTAGGAAAAAAGTCAAAGTCGGGCCTTTAGACTTGCAGGTGATGAGAATTGGCTTTTGGGAAGCAGCAATACCTTCCAGATGATTGTATTTATTTGTGATCAAAATTAAAACCAACTATAACCTAGACCAACTAGTCATCTCTTCATCTGCAGAACTTGCCATGAATATGAACTATATTATTTCAGCAAAATACCATGTTATTAAGATCTAGGAAAGCACATGTTACTTAGGAGTGCAGAGAATTAATCCCTGGCTCACCCTGAGGTTCACATCAGAATCAAAGAGCTGATGCTTAAATCTACTCCTGAAAGGTGAAGGGAATTTCTGAGAGAGGAAACAGCACCAGCCAAGGCATGGGGATATGAATGGCAGATGGGAACCATGTGACTCATGGTTCAAGGTCAAGACTAACCTAGAAAAACTGAGGGAAAATATTCATATGGAAGTCTACCATTATAATGGAATCTGAGCAGAAGAAAACTTTTAAACTTTGCTCTCTCCGCTGTATCCTGCAGGGTTATATCTATAAACAGAAGATGTTTTTAAGTGACCAGATACCTACATCTAGCTCTGGTTGTGCTGTGTGCTTCTTTTCTATTTGGTTAATTAATTCAAGCTTTTAATAAATCTAACCCCAGATTTAAAAAACACTTATAAATAGGAAAACTGAAAAAATAAAGACATCATCATATCAGGATTACTTACACCTAGAATTTTTTTTAATATTTATTTTTTAGTTATTGGCGGACACAGCATCTTTGTATGTGGTGCTGAGGATCGAACCCGTGTCGCACACATGCCAGGCGAGCGTGCTACCGCTTGAGCCACATCCCCAGCCCACACCTAGAATTTTTAAGTTCAGGCATGGAACTTTCTGGGACTTCTTGCAGTATAGTTATTTTCTCTCTAGAATCCTAAAGGACAAGACAATGCTATTGTGAAAGAGGGCTGGAGTGTCTCCTGAGAATGAGCACCTCTTCCTCCCGTGGCATCTCAACAGAAGTGTGCTTGCACTATTGGATTAGGAAGTGTTTTGCAATTAGTATGATTCTTGTGAAGGTGTGTTAATACTAAAGTCTAAAACAATGAAGTCTACTGTCTCTGAAACTGGGCTTGTTTGGGATTATTCTGCTGTTGTGATTTATTATTCTACTCCTCTGCCATGTGGGAAGTCATGTAGTCAATAAAATCTCTTAAAATCCTTCTAAGCAGTTGGCCTCTGTTTTAATGTAATTACCTCAATATATAGAAGCTCTAACTAAGAGAACACACTGATTAAAATTAACTCTGATAAAGAGCTAAACATCTTGAACCTAAAACTGGAAATGATAAACCTCTGATAGGAAAGAAATGGGGAATGAACAAGTTGTGGAAACAAGAGGCTGGTGGGTGGTGCATGTGTTGTTAGAATGAAGGGGAAATACTTTAACAAAAAGGCTGCCCCTGCTAATTATAGGCATCTGTAATTTGGCTCAAGTTAAAAATTCTAGTTCTTTCTTTTTATCAGCTTTTCTGAAATTCCAGATTTTATTTCCCCTTCAAATAGCACTTTGTATCAGAATAAAATTCCTTGAATGCAAGATACTAAGTAATCCTCTGGCTGAATTTTTTTTTCCTACTTGTAGTTTCAAAGTAGGGCCTTTAGACTTGCAGGTGGTGAGAATTGGCTTTTGGGAAGCAGTAATACCCTCCAGATGATTGTATTTATTGGGTGATGAAGCACGGGGCTCATTGTCATCCTCCACAATAATGGATTTATTTGACAGCTTTGATGTCTCCACTTGAACAGAAACACTGCTACTGCTGCATTCAACAGCAGATTTAATAGGATACCTTTTGGCTAAAATTATGGAAGAAAAACTTTCAGAGACAGAGTGAGCAGTGCGTTAAGTTGGACCAATCTGATGAGGTGAGAGTTCTTTGCCCTCTTTTGTGATCAAAATTAAAATTGATTTTTCTCTACTGTTTTGGTCGGGGAACTTTGTTTCTTAAGCCATCAATTTCTTGTTTCCATTTTTCCATAGGAAGTTGGACACAGGAAGATTTTCAGAGGCAACCATCCACTGATAGGAGATTTAATTGATATATATATATTTGACATATATACATATGTCAAATGGCTCTCTTCTTATATTAATTTTCTAATGAAATGTTTCTGCTAATTTATAATTACTTGAAAACAAAATGCACTTACTCTCATGTATAACTAAAAAGAATAGATAAAAAAGATTAGTTTGAATAAAGAGATAAATTAAATAGTGTTTCAGTTATCCAAACATGGTCTACTTCTCTATATCAGTACAATAGTTTCCAAATACAACAAGGTGGATTAAGGAATTTTTATTACCAAAAAGAATTGATAAATGGGAATAGATAGCATAAGCTAAAGGACTTCCTTCAGAGAATGTGTCCTGTGCATAGATAAAGTTGGCAGTAGCCTAATTCACAATGAGTTTAGAATACTCTTAAAGATAACTCTGCTGTCCTCAGACTTTGCAGCTCTCCTTAATTTCCATGATGTCACAAGTTCTCAAACTGGATCCTCTTTGGGGAGAGAGTTTATGGTGTGGATCTTGCTTCTTTTCCAACACCTAGTTCAATACTCTTGCCTTCTTGATAGAGACCCAGACATTGGCTCCACTTCTTACGCCCACCGGTGGTGATTGGACCAAAAGTAAGCAGAAACACACCATGAGAAAAATGGACCATGAAACCTGGCTCATAGAGATAAACTGGGTCCATCAGCTTTTCTTGGTGCTCTTAAGTGAGAAACAGTAAGACCCTGAGCCAGTGGACAGACAGACTGTGAGGAAGTTCTGCTGAGTTGCTGATCTCAGTTAACCCCACATATAAACTGAGGACATAGGCATTGAACAGAGGGAGAGGAAATGGGTAAAGAAGAAAGATAGGGAGCATCCATGCAGAGAGAGCGAGCCTGGGTTTTGGAAAGGAGAGACAGACCTAAAGGAGAGGCCAATGGCCGGTGGGAACACTATTTCCTTCTTTGGTGCTCCAGTTCCTTTCTGGTTCTCATCCATGTGACAGTCCATCCATCCTTAAAATAATCGCCTCCTTTCTCCCTGGTAACTTCAAATAAGTTGCAGCTTTTTACTACCTAAAAGCTAAACAAAAACCAAATATCAAAAGTGTCTCCAGTTGCAAATATGTTTAAAAAGTACTGACATGATATTGTGTAAGTGTCCACTGGTTAATGGGCTTGCATAATAAAACTCAGGAACCCAGTGAGTAAGGGATCCTGGTCAGGTGGGAAAAGAAGGCTTGGGGAAGCTTTATCACCCTGTGTTGGTTATTCTCCTGAGTAACTTTCAGGCTGGAATCTAAAGAAAAGAGAAAGATACATGGCAAACAATACTTTTCTCTCTCTCCACCCACCTCCAATAATAATGGTTTACGCTCAGTTATGCTTTGGTATTGTGCTCTAAATTCTCATTGAGACATCAGGACAAAGACTGGTTCCTGAGGCTCACACTTGCTTTCATATTGAGCTGTGTTGCACCTACAACAGTGTTTGGGTTCCTTTAAAGGAGATCTATGTGAGACATTTCTTTCAGAGATAAGTGCTGGGTAAGATCTTACTTCCCCTAAGAAACTGTCAGGGCTTCTCTTCATGAGCATCAAAAAATCACTGAAATGAATTGGGTGGCATCTTTATTTAAAATTACTTTTATTTTAATTAAAATCATTTTAAATTTTTAGTGATTTTTTTACATCATTATTGAGTCACCATGTCATATGATACCTGTTTTTGTTTTGGATGTCAGAAAGTCCTGGATGACCTTTGTCTCATACACACACACACACACACACACACACACACACATTTGGTAGCAGTGATTGAACCTGGTTGCACTTAACAACTGAGCCACATCCCCAGCTACCCCTCCCCCATTTTTTTTTTTTGAGACATGGTCTTGCTAAGTTCCTTAGGGCTTCACTAAATCGCTGAGGTTGACTTTGAATTTGTGATCCTCCTGCCTCAGTCTCTAGAGCCACTGGGATTACATGCATGTGCCACACCACCCATATCTTATATCTTTATTCTCTTTTTTTCTCCCATGATAGACTCCTGGGTTTAATTCTACTAAGCTTCACATTAACATACTAGCGGTAATTTGGTTATTTTTATTTTAAAATTTTAATTTCTTTAAGGTATGTCAGATTCTCAAACTCAGACTCTTCCCCCATCAATGTCTTGTTCATGCCATTTCTACTTCTTCTGCCCAGAAAGTCTTTGCCACCCCCACCTCCACCCACCAGAACACTTCAACAATTGCCCCAGGCACCACCTCCGGGAGCCCTGATAAGATCTTCAGACCCCAGTTCTGTGTGGTTCTCTGGTAGCGCATTAGGGTGAATGAAAGAATAATCATTCTATTTCTATTTGCAATGTACAAGCAAATGTGCAAAAGGAATAAACTATAACTCTGATCATTTGATCTACACTTACATGGAAAAATCTAAAAAGAAAAAAAATGAGATTAATTTATATTGTTGCATTTAAGGACTTGTGTTGCTATCAGTTTATCTTTTATCCTTTTAGATTCTACCCATCCTCAATGTTTGCAGAAAGTCAATTTTGGACTCCACATTAATTTCATTTCCTAACATAATGAAACTCCACTGAACAATTTCACTAGCCCTGAAAAGTGTTTGGTCATTTGGGGTTGAAAATTAGCATTGGTCTGAAATATAACAAATCTCCCATTTAAAAATAAAGCCAAAGAGAGTTTTCTGGTTTTACTGCACATAGTGATCATTTGGGTGAAAGAAAAGTGTCTGCCCCATCCCTCACAGCACCAAATCTCATCGCCTTTCCTTCACTGCACAGCTTGTTAAATGTGAACAGTGCCTTGGATTTCACAGCAGTGTTAAGATTCTCACTGAAATTGCCTTGGAACTTGGTGGCCCCTAATTAATCCAGTCACTGCTAGACATTTGTGTGATATTGTTTATAGAGTTGACAGAGAAAAACCACTGAAAATGCTGCCTGGGCTGAAAATGTCATGAAACTGGAAACATGGACTTAAATGAGGCCATGTTCAGTGTCTTCTCAGTATGCGCAGAATACAGCCATTGTGGTTATTATTATTAAGAATGTCGTTATTTTTAAAGAGCTTACAAAGGACAAATGTGTAAGGAGAGTTAATACCATGCTGACTTTGGATCCGGTTCACTGAGGGACTTGCTGAAGGCCTATGAGCATGCAGACCTTTTGTTGCTTTCAACCTGAAGGAAACAGGAAGACGACAGGACTGTGGACCAAGAACCAAGCTAAGAGGTTATTGGAATCATCCAGGTCAAAATAGTGGGCCTACTAGATGTACAACAGAAGAAAAGAGGGTAACGATCATGATAGAGTAGATACCCCTGGGTCATTTTGTATTTTGCTGTTTTGTGACTCTAGAAAATATAAATCGAGTCCAGTTCTACTTCTCTGGAGTTTCCAAATCTAACATGGGTGTCCTTACTTTATTTTGATTAGGTGTTAAATGCATTGTCTGTTTTTAAGAGTTTACTCTCTCTTCTGCTTTCTAAAGAGTTGAGCTTATTCAACCAAAGCAACTACCCATTTTTTTTTATGCAATTTGGTAATCTGAAAGTTGTCTGGAGCTATCTTGATCAATTGCACAAATTCATTATTTTACCAAATCCTAGAAATGAAATGAAACATTATATCCATTCCTATACGCTCACAATATGTGCCGCCCTTCATCTGGCTCAACTTATCAGTAATATTAAGATGTCGCAATTTTATTTTGGAAACTGATCTGGCCTATTGAGTATGGCAGAATGTGATATAAACTAATAATGCCTGGCCCCTCCTGGCTTGCGGATTAAATGTAGATCTTGAAAACAGTCCTCAGAACATCTGAGCCATGGAGTACAGCCTAGTGATATAACTTACCCATAATTGTTTGTCTTAAATGGAAGTGTATTTTTTAAATGAAGATTTGTGACTATTGTGTTCATTTTTAAAGTCTCATAACTAGATTCCAGTTATAGAAACCTGGTTTCCTACGCTATGTTTTCCTTAATGTGCAAACAGGCAACAGGACATTATTCCTCATCAGTGCTATTAACACAAGGATAAATGCTGTCACTTTTTCATCTCCTGTCCCTTCTCAGTGCCTGGTCTTAGGAGACAGTAGATTAGTGCTGAAGCCATATACGCTCAATAGCAGCCTAATTTGGCATATTAATATGCCATAGGAAAAAAAAGCCCTTACTGATAATTTACATACCAAGCAAACCATTCATTTAGGAACAAAAAGTCCCACATGTATCCATTAGTCATTTTCTGAGTTTGTTACTGTGTATGGCAGGCAATAATTACTGCTGGAGTCTTCTGAAATGAGGATGGCTCTGTTCTCATCCTCCAGGAGTTCACAGTGTGATGAAGGTGACAACTCTATAAATTATTGTACAACAGCAGGAAGTGTTGAAATACAGATGTGCAAAGACATATTATGATGTGTCTGGAGGGGGCCTCACTGAACCCATTTTGATTGGGGAAACACAAAATCATAAGACCGCCCCCACCCCCTGCTAAAGGCAATCTCCGTGGCAATTTATGAGGTCATAATGCAAAGTTTTAGTTTCTTTTTACAGAGAAGTTAAATAGATCATCTTTAAAAATGAATCATAACAGCATGAACAGACCCTCTGCCATCTACTAGCTTAAATTAAAAACCATTCTTTCTGTAAATAATTAGTAAACCCCTATTATGGGTCAGATTCTTCTTATTAACTTAAACATTATGACCTGTGTTCAACATGATGGATGCCGGATACATACTACAGTGTCTTTTTCTAAGTCTCCACAATCATTAGTTCTAGCCTTCAACTCTTTAAGTTTCCTTTTCCTTCTCAAAATAATAGTTATTATGTTATTAATGTCAAATTTGTAATGGGTAGAACTGACCAGAATTCAAAAGGGATGACTTTAGTGGCAGTTGCACTTGCAAACAGTTTATGTTCTCAAAAGATTTTTCAACCCAGAAATTATATATATATATATATATATATATATATATATATATATATATATAAAATATGCATTATATATATATATTATGCATAATATACATTATATGCATAAATGTATATACATTTCTCTGAGGGACTTGCTGAAGACATATGAGCATGCAGACCTTTTGTTGCTTTCGCTCTGAAGGAAACAGGAAGAGGATAGGACTGTGGACCAGATCAGGGGAATATATATATATATATATATATATATATATATATATATATACACACACACACACACATATATATATATATATATATATTATGCATAAATGTATATACACATATACATACATACATATATATGTGCATATATCTATTTTTTTCTCTAATAGAAAATGGTGGCTAAGTATTAATGAAGACCATGGAAATTCCATATATCCAAGAATAGAGAGGAATAGAGCCAAGTTCAATAGAGAAGACAGGTCCTGGGCAGTAGTCTATTCTAAATGACAGATTGAACTATTGCAACAGCTGGCTATGAAGAGGGCAGCATTGATTGAAAACATAAAAAATAACACTTTTCATTCTTTTTCACAGGCTTCTCATTCTTTGCTGGGTGGTGTGTATGAAAAAATAAGTTCTGACTATTTTCTGCCATTTGAGTTTGGTAGAACTGCTATTCCTGCAGTCTTTATTCACAGTGTTTAGATTTTATTTTAATCACTTAACATGCTAAGAACAAGGAAAATGTTACCCATATTCAAAGAAAAAATTATAAAAGTCAGCCAATAGAAACTGGCCCTAAGATGATACAGAAGTTGCAATTGAGTATGTCGAAGAACTTAAGGAAGTTATATACATGATAAACAGATGGGGTGATTTCTGCAGATCAATAGAAACTGCCAAGAGAAATACCAACTGGAAATACTAAAGTTGAAAAATACAGTAGCTGAAGTAAAAATTTTACTGGAATGATTTAACAGCAGATTAAACTGGTGAACTTGAAGGTGGACCAAAAGAACATGTCTAATGTAAAATATGGCAGGAAAACTAGGTGAAGAAATCTGAACTGAACCATGGAGACCTGAGCAACTACCAAGCAGGGTAACCTATATGTAACCTGAGTCTCAGGAGAGGCAAGGGAAACTTTGAAAAGAAAATGGTTGAACACTTTTCAAATTAAATGAAAGACATCAACTTATATTTAATGATCCGTAAGTAAGATAAATACAAAGAAAAACACCTGGAATACCACAAACTGCTTAAATCCAAAGATTAAAAATTTAACCTTGAAAGCTGCAAGAAAAAAAAAAAAAACAAGCTTTCATATTATACACTAGGAGCTATGATACAATAATGGCTGCAATTCATCAGACCCTGGAGGACAGAAGTAAATGGAATGTGGTGCCAAAAGGCCAAATGTAAAAGCTGTCCACACAGTTCTACATTCAGCAAAAAAATATCCTTCAGATGCAGAATTAAATACAGTTGTCTCAAGATGAACATAAACTGAAAAAAAAAAATCATTGTCCTCCATTTTATTCTGTGAGAAATGCTGAAAGAAATTCTGAAATTCTTCAGGCTGAAGAGAAATTATACCAGATGGTAAATTGAATCTGTATGAGGTATGAGCTTAATGGAAAAAGCAAATATCTAAGTCAATATAAGAGACGAGAGAATTTTCTTTCTCTAATTTTTTAAAAATGAAAATGTGTGGGATACTTAAAGCAAAATCATGACCTGATATTATAATACTTATAATGTTAATAGTTATATATGATAATTATAGAACAAAGAATGGCACTATGGTATTAGAAAGTGTTTTAGTCAGCTTTTTCACTGCTGCAACCAAAAGACCTGACCAAATCAACTGTAGAGGAGGAAAGGTTTATTTGAGGGCTCTCGGTTTCAGAGGTCTCAGTTTATATGAGGCTGGCTCCATTCCTCGGGGCTCAAGGTGAGGCAGGACATTGTGATGGATGAATGTGGTGGAGGGAACCTGCTCACATGATGATCAGGAAGCAGAGAGAGTGGTATCCACTTACTGATACAGATATCAAAGCCATGCCTCCCATGCCCACCTCCTCCAGCCACACCCCACCACTTCAGTTACCACTCAGTGAATCCCAAACAGGGGATTAAGTCACTAATTGGGTCAAGACTCTCACAACCCAATCATTTCTCCTCTGAATCTTCCTGCATTTTCTCACATGTGACCTTTTAGGGGACACCTCACATTGAAACCATAACAGATGTTTATGCAATTTTTACATAAAATAGTAGTAAAGTGTTATGTCTATGTATTCTATCTTATGTTTAGGATATAAATTGTAATTTATAATAAAAACATTGAGAAATAATGCACAGAGATATAGCTAACATGACAATAGAGGAATCAAAACAGAATACTAAAATATTTGATTATACTATCACATATAATATATAACATGACATAAAGATAACAGCTTTGAATCAATAATGATTATTATTAATAAGTAATTTTAATAAATAGTACACTAAATAATAATCAATAATTCAATAAAAACCTAATAATTAAATGGAACCAGAAGCACAAAAAGTAATTCACAACAAAAGCAAGAAAATGGTCAAGAAAAATGGGTAGAAGCAATCTGTGAAGGAAAAATTCATAAGAACTTTCTGAAATTATTAAAAGCTGTGTTGTTATTTGAAAAAAAAGCTGGTAATAAATTTTTCTCTATAGAAAACAGTTTTTAAAATTTTCTAGGAAGAGTGATGTCTGACAGTGAATTTGAATTTTTTTCTTACCTTAAGCTATAAATTCATCTCTGAACCCTCAAAACATTTTATTTTGCTGAAGAATCTTATGTTAATAGTATTAGAGGAATGTTATAACAACTATTGCCATTAATGTTGTTTCTCCTACTACTTTTCTTCAATTTCTACTATTGTAGAAGCCTGTAAACCATGGATCTACTCTGGGCCAAGAGCTGTACATACAGTGTTTCGTTTTTTTTTTTTTTTTACTACCAGAAATGTTTTTTTTTTTTTAATTTGTATTCTTTTTGGTTATAACGATAGCAGAATCTATTTGGATATATTTACACAAGCATGGAATATATCTTATTCTAAGTAGGATCCCAGTGTTGTGGATATACATGATGTTGAGATTCACTGTGGTGTATTCACATATGTTCATAGGAAAGTTTTGTCAGATTCATTCACTGTCTCTCCTTTTTCCTATCTGTCCTCCTTTGCCTCCATTCCTCTGTCTAATCCACTGAACTTATATTCTTCCCCTTCCTCACCCTTGTTGTGGGTGAGCATCCACAAATCAGAGTGAATATTTGACTTTTGTTTTTTTAGGATTGGCTTACTTCACTTAGCATGATATTCTCCAGCTCCATCCACTTACTGGCAAATGCCATAATTTCATTGTTCTTTATGGCTGAGTAATATTCCATGTGTATACATATCACACTTTCTTTATCCATTCATTTGTTGATTGGAATCTAGGTTGGTTTCCATAACATAGCTATTGTGAATTGTGCTGCTATAAACACTGATGTGGCTGCATCATTGTGGTATGCTGATTTTAAATCCTCTGGATATACCAAGAAGTGGAATAACTAGGTCAAATAGTAGTTCCATTCCAAGTTTCCTGAAGAATCCTCAAATGGATTTCCAGAGTGATTGCACCAATTTGCAGTTCCACCAACAATGTACGATATGTCCTTTCCCCACATCCTTGCCAACATTTATTGTTATCCACATAAGTGCAGTTGTCCCATACTAGACAAAGGCACCAAAAACATACATTAGAGAAAAGATAACCTCTTCAACAAAAGGTGCTTGGAAAACGTGAAATCCATATGTGGTAGAATGAATTTTAACCCCTATCTCTCACCCTGCACAAAACTCAACTCAAAGTGGATCAAAGACCTAGGTATTAGACCAGAAACCCTGCACTGGCTAGAAAAAGATGTAGGCTGAACTTTCCAACACGTCAGCTTAGGAACTGATTTCCTCAACAAGACTCCTAAAGGACAAGAAGTAAAAATCAAACATTAATAAATGAGATCAAAAATTAGACTAAAAACTTCTTCATAGCAAAGGAAAAAAAATCAAGAATGTGCATACAGAGCCAACAGAATGGGAGAATATCTTTTCTACCTGCACCCCAGTTAGGGAATTAATTTCCAGGATATACAAAAACTCAAAAAGCTTAATACCAGGAAAAAAAAATCAAACCAAACCAAACCAATCAATAAATGAGCAAAGGAACTAAACAGATACTTCTCAAAAGAAGAATTACAAAGGGTCAACAAATATATGAAAAAAAATGTTCAACATCTCTAGCAATTAGATTAAAAATTAATTAAATTAAAACTACACTGAGATTTCACTTCACTCCAATCAGAATGGTGATTATTAAGAATACTAGTGTTCTATCTTTTAATCTGGATTGAAACCCATTTCTTGAATAAAAAAGTAGGGTGACTTGGGACACTTAAGTGTCCAACCCAAATTACACATCTAGTGAGTGGTGGACAGGCAAGTTGACCCTGACCCATGACTTTAACGTGGGCTTATGCTGAAGGAAGAGAGGTGTTCTAGCAAGTGAAAAGTATTCTAAAAAGAGGGAGTGGCCACCTTGAGCCTCAATGGTCACGATGGGAAGCAACTGTTAGATATTCATAGGAATGAAGACCACTGTCCACTGGAAGATGTTAAAATATACAGTCGGTGGTTTTCTGGGTTATAAGCAAACATGATTGACAGGCGATCATGATCCTTTAAAAAAGAGCAAGGCAAAAATTTGAGGTAGTATACAAACATAATTAATGGGAGAATAATTAACACACATATATGTGCTGTGACTCATAAAAATAATTCAGGAATTCACATTTAGAAAGCAATGGACCCAGTTATTAAAAGTTAACCCTGAGTCTGGACAGAGCGATCACCTTGATGTCTATTATTCCTTATACTTTTTAAATTTCAGATTTCTACCTGAAATATGCATTGTTTATAAGCAGAGACATATTTCTAAAAGGAAAAAATAAATAAATGAAAGCATTTCAACAGCTCCAGGAAGAAACATAAAAGAATAAACATAATTTCAGGAAGCTTTAAAGAGTTTCTCTCATGGCAACTGCTTCTGAGAATCTGATAGCTTCTCTGAGGGAAACTGCTCATTAAACAATTTTCAATAATGTGGTAAGGAAATACAGCAAAGTTATTAAAGAGATGATGGCCCTCCCAGGATACACATACCACAGGGGCCAGAACCACTCTTCAAATATATTTTCATTTGACTCCTGCTCCTGTGGACCGAAGCTGTATTATCATACCTAATTTTTAAAGCTGTTTAATGGGGGTCATTCTTCTTGCCTTGAAACTGGTTTATTTTATTACTTTTGAGCCTCTGTGGAGTCTGACGATTTTATGTTCTTTTGATACTTGCATATGGATTGGTTTTTGCTAAATCAAAGGATGCGGTCTCTGTGTGATGACTTTAGAGGCTTCTCACACCTCACTGGCTTAGTGGTGGCTAACATTGCCTAAGGGGTAGAGTTGCTAATTATACAAATTATAGGTATGTTTTAAATGACAAAGTCCTGGAAGTGGCCATGCATCATTCAGTACATTTACTTGATGCCAAAGGATACTTGTGTCTATCTATCTATCTAGCTCGCTAGCTAGCTACCTACCTACCTACCTATCCATCATCTATCTATTCATTCATCCATCATCTATCTCTTAAACAATTAGAGCTGATGGGTATTTCAGCAAGGTCCAGTTTTCGGAAATGAAGGGGAATAATTGAACTAGAGTGTTTTAGTTAAAGACAGAGTGCTTCTCTCTCACCGAGTACGTATTTTGCTTATTAAACAGTTCTGTCCCAGGTTTTTTGAAATTAATCAACTCTAGCCAAAGGAGTTTGTATGACTAGTTGAAAGACTGCAAAGGTATGGAATGTTTCAGATGTACCTGAGTGAAAATTCTCTTCCTTCCCAGCTCCTCTAGCTGTCTGATTAAAAGCAAGGTATTCAGTCTCTCTCCACCTTATCTTTGGTACCTGTAAAAGGAAGATTCTTTGAACCAGCAGCAATTTACTTGATGCCAAGCACTGTGCTATGTGTGCATTGGATCATGTGCTTTATTTTTTCATCTGGATTCACTTGCATTTCAGGGAGGGTTATTGGTTTGTTTTGGGGGTTGAATGAGAGAAGTTTTGTGAAGTACAAAGCACAGGGTCTAATATCTCATAGGAACTCAATAAATATTTGCTCAGTTCTCCAGTGTCCTTTGACAAGGGCAAGGCACACCACGAGAATTAACTCAAATCATAAATTAATGATTTTAACTTTTTAAGCACTTATTTATTTTCTACCTGTAAAGATGCATTCCTTTTCCTTTCTCTGGTGAATTTTCAGCCTATATTTCAGATTCTTCTGTATTGACTCTTGGAACACTTATTTTTCTTCCTTCAAATTTCTGTGTCTCATAATTTATGCCTTTTGGGTCTGACTCCAAACATCATGCATTTGGAATTTTGCTCTCTGCTGTGGACGTTGTTGGACAGGACTTAGAGTGTAATTTTACAGTTTACTACATTAAGTTTCAGGGCAAAATATTTTCTCCCTCTGTACCCATTTCCTCATCTACAAAAAGAGGAGGGCATTAATTAAATGTACTCTGAGGGCTAATATAAGGATTAAATTAAATAACACTTGTGAAAATACAAAATGCATATATGATATGGATATGATAATCCAAAAGTGCTAGTTCCTGTTCCCAATTGTCCCCAAAATTTATCATTTTTGAAGCACAGAACATTTAAAATTTCTGTTTATATCTCATACTTGCCCATCTTCATGAATCATTCTGGTCATGTTGAAACATGAACTTTCCTACATAAATGTACCGCTTTTCTAAGATATACATTCTGAATTAAAAAAAAAAATTTAAGAATTATTTTAATTAGATACATATGACAACAGAATGCATTTTGATCCATTGTACACAATTGCAGCACCACTTGACATTTCTATGGTTGTACACGACGTAACGTTGCACCATATGTGCAGTTGTACCTGGGGTGATGATGTCCATCTCATTCCGCCATCTTTCCTGCCCCTGTACCCTCTCCTCACCCATCCCTCCCCTTTGCCCCATCAAAGTTCTTCCATTTTTCCCATGTTATATTCTAATTTTTTTTAATGTAATGAAATATTCATCCCTTAACACTTAACTAAGGTACCACTTCCTTCTGGAAGTCTCCTGCCTCCCTTAGGCTGGGGTTTCCCTCCTTTCCCAGCACAAACACACACCATGCGTTCCTGTTGACTTGATTGTATTTCATTGATTATGTATGTGAATTTCTCCTCTGGTGAACAAAAGTCCTCTAGAGAGGTGATTGATTTATCCTGGTATCTCTAGAGAATGCTTCAGACCATAATACACGGGTATACAATGACTATTGGTTGGATTAATAAGTGATGGAATAGATATGGAGAAGACTCTAGGGAACTGAGCACTGTCACAGGGCAAAACTCATGCTAGACCAAAGGGATGTCTGATTGCCAGAGTGAACCATTGGCATTAAATTGCCCCAAAAATACTATTAGCATTTTGGTGATTGATTTATTACTCCAACTTTGCCACATCTCAAACTCTCAAATACAGCAAAGGACACACCAACAATTGGCTACTGGTTAGCTACCAAGATGTCCTTTGGAAACATAAGCAGGTAAGAGCTTGCCTTTTTTGGTCATTGGTTTATGTGACTTACAAACACTGTTATGGTACAAATGCCACTGTATTTGTATGCATGCAGTAACTGATCTATAAAACATATGGCATTTTGAAATATTGATCTCTTCAGTGCCAGCAAGTAAGAGATATTAGTGTAGCCTGGGATTCCATTTGTAACTGTGGGATTAGAGTCAGAGAAGTGGAAAATTGGAACAGGCCAAAATTCATGTGAAGTGGAAAGTACAGCTGGCGGTCTTGCTAAAGAAGGAGAATAACAAATAAGGGAAGCATTATTTTAAAAGCTGACTCAACCATCAAATAGGAAAGGAGCAGTCAGACGAATAGGCTTTAACTGCCTCAGCTTCCTGCGCCTCCAGGTTGGTTTTACAGACTTAAATTCAGCACAACAGCTGGAAAAGGCAACACTGCATTCATTCAGAAGCAAGAAAAGGTGTCATCCCTATAGGGTTCCTGTTACTTCTGTCAAGCAAGTATGTGAGACAGTGAGTTCAGAAAGAAGTTAATTGTGGTCAGAAAAGATAGAAAATGTTAATAAGAGAGTTTTCCTAAAGCTTAGAATTTTATCTAAACTGGATTTCATAAATTTCTTCCAGTTATCCCTGGCTCCGTGAAGTCCTTCTAGATCCTTATTTTTATGTTCATCTGAAGGACTGACCATCTTCTTTTTTTCATTGCTTTTTATCTCTTTGGAAGGTTCTGTGATGACACCTTGCACACTTGCCATCCTGCGTTTACATGCTCCCTCTGCTTCAGACAGGGACCAGGTTGCATTAGTTTCTGCATCTAGAAATGGCATATTGGGCACACCTAGCCGGCCCAGGAAGGTGCTCCATAAGGACTTTTTAACCGAGTGGCTGATGAATAAATACATAAGGATTTTAGAAATATTTAGTTCTATCCTATCCATTGGACCTATAAGTAACATTTATCTAAGTATTTATTCCTCATTTTCAGATGAGACTGATTCCTCCTGGGTTGCAGGGAAAACACTAAAACCCCCAAAATCTTTGTGTTTAAGAAAAAGCCTAGTAGATGATACACTAGATAAAACAGGAAAAGAGGCAAAATGAAAGAAATAATGCTCATGACACTTACAAAATTGAGGAATGCTTTCTCCTTGGCAGTTCTCCTCTCCTTGATTCTTCCTTCTCTAATAGCTTGTTATGGGCTAAAGGTCTGCCATGTCCCTGAAGTGAAACCCTAAAAGATCACCTAGAAGATTCTAAGGAAAGATTTTTACCTTAAGCGGCTGTGTCGGTCAGCTTTTTGTTACTGTGACAACATACGTGACAAGAATAACACGGAGGAGGAAAGATCAACTTTGGCTGAAGGTTTCAGAGGATCTGGTCCATGGCCAATTGGTCCATCACCCTGGGCCTGAGGGGAGCCAGAATATCGTGGCCAAGGGACATGATCAAGGAAAGCCGCTCAGCTCATGGCAGCTGGGGAGCAGAGAGAGAGATGGCGGAGAGGACAAGGGGACAGAAAGAACATCACTCCTTCTAGCACAGCCTCCGTGATCCAACTAGATCCCCCCCTTCCTCGTGGTCCATCTAGCTCTCCATGTATTAGTCCACCAATGAGGTCAGAGCCCTCATGAGCCAATCATTGCCTAAAAGTCTCACCTCTGAAGCGTACTGTACTGTGGATCATGCTTTCAGCACAAGAGCTTTAGGGGGATCATTCCAGACTCAAACCATAGCAGTGGCAAACAGAGTCACCAGTTATTTTGCTTTCTCTCCTACATTTCTTAGTCATCTTTCAGGTAAAGAGGGCCATGTGTCTGCTTCCGGTCCGAGAACTCTTGGGAAGTGCTGTATCTCCTTTCCACAATAAAGCAATAAAAAGCCCCCGTGTAATTTTTTTCTTCTTTCTTTACCTCTCTTATAGCAAAAGAAAAGGCTGCATCTTACAAATGGTGCTCTAGAAGAACAGTGAAACCTCCCATAGCCCAGGACTTTGACTATAACACAGCCCTCACCAATCCGCTGGGGACTTGTGGCATAATGGGTATTAAATTTGTGTGCTATACAGCTGCAATTGTGAGGATGGGGATGGGTGCTATGGTTGCATCAACTAGGCTATTCTGACTCATTCCCATCCCTTTACCAGTTTTCAGTGTTTCTGTTTTGTATATGTTTACAGCTACACTTTGTCAATCTGATATTATCTTTTATATTTCATAATGTCGTGAATTTATTATTTTAAAAATATTATTCACCATTTTAGGGCCTTGGAGTGGAGACAGTAGCAGGTACTTTTGCTCAGAGGCACTTGTGATATAATCTCAGAATATACATGTCTTGGATACATTTATGAATGGTAGGTTCATAGGACTGAGTTGAAATGGCTTGCAATGTGCTCTTTTCCTGTGAAGGAAATGTCTT
Organism: Marmota monax; assembly: GCF_021218885.2. Taxonomy (NCBI): domain Eukaryota; kingdom Metazoa; phylum Chordata; class Mammalia; order Rodentia; family Sciuridae; genus Marmota; species Marmota monax. Next base: position 16,146,499 of record NW_026693934.1, on the reverse strand, counting down.
GACACAGATAGTTTTTCCAATAACATCATTATAGTGCCAGAGGAAACTCACCAATTGACTTGTTAGTGTATTTTGGTTGAGCAAAATTATCACATACCTGTTATATGCTTGATCATGTATTTGCTAGGATGCTATAATGGGGGGTAGAGAGGGAGAACAAGATGGATTATAAAACACAGATGCTGTTTTCTAAAAAAAAAAACAGAAAAGAAAAACATCCTTTATAGTTTTGAGGAAGAAAAATACAGATACAGTTAAAGCAATAATATAACAAAAAGGAAAACGTTGAGTAAGTGTAATCTTCCATTGAGGCCCAAACACATGAATAAAAGTGGATCTGCTTTGGTATAATTGGAGTCTACCATCTTTTAATCTCCATGGTGATCACTTTGACTATTGTTCTTGGAGAGTGCCTGCTTTTCTTTGCTGAGCTCTAAATGGATGAGAAGGAGTAGATGAGAGAAGGTTTCTCAGAGAACTGCAATTTGAACTTGACCTTGAAGGAGATGGTACAAGGAAAGAGTTGGGAAAGCAGTCACCACTTTGAGAATAAAGATTAGAATGAAAGGGATATGGATGTAACCGCCTGGGTGGACCAGGACTGGAAATTGTCTGTTGGAAAACAATAGAAATGATTCAGGCTGTGGTGAGTCTTTTTCTCTCCTCAGAGATATTAGTTAACCTTGTCAGTTATTTAATTTTGTGCGTCTCCATTGCCAATTTTGTATTTTATGGGACTCTTTTACATTGTGAAAATTCTTTCATTTTTTAACAAGATATCTGTGTTTTAGTCATTTTAGTATCCACACAAAGCTGCAAACTCATTTCCCAATCTCTCTTTACTATCCTTTATCCTTTTTTCCCATTATTCTTTCTCTGACTATTAGCACCAGATAGCTATAAAGTCTCAGGTGTAGCCATGGAGTTTCTAGGAGGATCATTTATATTCTGGATGGACCCTAACAGGATATTTATCCTCTCATGTCTTCATTCATCCTTCTGTTGTTGCATAAGTGTTAACTGATTGTCAGAAGTGGTACCAGGTGTTAGGGACAGAAAGAAGAACAGCATATTCTCTGTCCTGAAAGTATTCCCAGGGAGATAACTTTAAAATATGCTTCAACAAAGTGGGATGATTATGTCCCTCTGCAGAAATTCAGAGAGTCCTGTTTTGTGATCTACTTCCAAAGTTATAGCTGCTGTGAACATTTTTGTCACCCTCACCAGAGCCTAGGACCTTGTCCCTCTCCTTACCATTTTAGGGAAAAGGTCAAGTGACTTCTTGATATTGCTGGTCCTGGATTGTTCCCTCTCCATTCTTGGCTTCCTTGTTCCTTATTCATATCATTTGAATATTTGAAATATTATTCTGTTTGAGTGGGGTCTGTCTCTTTAATGCAGGATGGGATGTAGATGTGTTAGACTAAGACACCACAGAGGACACAGAGTCCAACAGAAATATATGATGGGTGACCACTGGCTCAGGAAGGTGGCATTCTAGCTGGTTTTTGGAACATATTGAAAACTAGCCCTGGGGCAGGCAATACACACAGCTGAGCAAGTCAGAGAAAATAATAGGGTGCAATGATAAATATACCAAAGTTATTGCATTGGAAAACTCCAGTGATCAATATTCACATTGCCTTCTTAGTAATAAAACCATTTCCAATGGAGTTTAGGAGCCCATTCTGGTCTTGAGGTGGTAGCTAGACAAGATAAAGTATTAAGGTGTTGGGAAGTAGCTCTTGTAGGATTGCAGACTAGGCAAGGTCTTTGGAGTTCTAATCTACTGTTGATGGCAATGACACTATTTTTTTAATGTTAGCAAAAGAACTTGCAGTTCTTATAATTGCTGCATTTCCTTTGGTAAGCAACATCTAATCCTCAGTTTCCCCATCTATAGACACTGGGGATAATGGTATCCACTCTTGTGTGAGGGTCCATGGGAAACATAGTCTTGGTGCAGATGTGTTGATGGATTTTGGAGCTCAGCACCTCAGTCTTTGGTTCATTATGTGCCTTGTAGCTTGAAGTTTCTGAGGTGTGTGTTTTTGCTTGCCATGTGACAAAAGTCTGACTTTTAAAATAGCATGCATTTCAGAGTAAGTGACCTTGGTGCCAAGTAACCTGGATTCAAGGGACTCAGCAAAATTGTTCTAACGAAAGGACATCTTTCTCAAACTTTGGGTCTGGGTGGCAAAGTGGCTAATAGCCCCATCTTATAAGTATTTAGCAACCCTAAAGGGCTTTGACCATTTTAATGAGGGAAAGAGACTTCTTAACATTGCTCTGATCTGGATCAAACCTTCAGAATCCTTGAAACGCCTATGCCTCCAGCAATGTTCCTCTATTGCTTTAAGAACGCAGACTTAGCTTATTTGTTGCATGAGAAATTTAGAAAACTGTCCAAGTAATCAACCTAATAATTTATTCAAAAACTGGACCTGTGACTTTTTCCATTTCTGTAAAGTTATTTTTTCCCTTCAGAAAATCCATTTTAATGAGATTGTATCAAAAATTACTTGTAGGGAAGGGTTTTACTGGAAACATATCCCAGTAAGTACCTTATCTAAAAGGACTAAAGGGCATAGAAAGCACAGATTTGTGCACCCATGATATCAGTTACAGACATATAAAATAAATAATAATAAGAGTGTAATGAGAATGGAAAATTCCATTGCACAAATGCTGCTTGAAGCACATCAGCATTAAAATATAACTAATGACAATCCAATTAAGTCAAGTATTTCCTCTTTGGTTTAGGGTTACTTGTTTGAAGCACTCCATGGCTCCATCCAGACCTTTATATTTGCTCTGACCAGAATTGGAGTCATGACTGAACATCATTTGCAATTTTATGGAAAATTATAATGCAGTATAACATGCTTTCAAGATATAATGACTATGTATTTGGAGAGTAGAGTGAATTATTAAATCACAGACTTTGAATATTTCCCTAAAATTGTTATGTGGATGAGTCAGTTTGTTAAGCTTTGATAAGAAGTTGCATTGGATAGTGTTGAAGTAAGATGAAAGGGGCACTAGACTTGCCAGATCCCTGTGACATCTGCAAAATGTTTAATCAAATAGGGTCTGCAATTGTGGAATAGTCGCCTCAGGTTTTCTTTCTTTTTCTCTCTTTCTTTTGCATTTTTACACTGTAGAAACATCTGTCAGTCAATGATTTGGAGGACATCATTTCATCTGCACTGTCCTTCTGTGTGCACAAAGGATGGTGGGAGTGAGGGGCCTTGGGTGGGGAGAAGTGAGGCTGGTAAGGGTTAATTTCTGGCTCTTGTACATGGATCATGGTGAATGAGGTCCTCTCAATGTCTGAAAGCATGTCTGGCACATGCTTTCTTTTTCATTATAGGCCCAGACTTAATAATGACATCAACCATCTTTGCTAAATTTCCAGAAGGAGTCATTAGACCAAAGAGGAAATTAATTTGTTTGCTTAACTGATTTTATTCATCTGATTCATTTGTATTGCTATAAGAGCTATGTGAGCTGCTACTAATTTTCAGGCAACCTTTAAGGTACTGACAATATGAAGATGAATAAGATGTGGCCCCTGCTCTGGGTAAACTTACAGTTCACTGGTGGATGACACATATGTACACAAATCAATGCAAGTAAGTGTAGAGGGTGGCCTATTGCAGAGATACAGCATGAAGTAGAGAAGTTGCCAATTTCCACTGGGAGGGGATACTTTGATTGTTGAGGGTTTTGCATGATGGTAACTGCTGATCCAATAGACAAAGGTGGAGCTCAGGAAAAGCCTGATGTATCCAGTTTAGCTTGGTTGAAGAAGGACTAGAAAGCAAACATAGAGATTAACAGAGGATGGTAATGAAGGCCTCTAACACTTTTTTTATTAGTTGCTCAAGACAATACAATGATCTTGACATATCACATGTTTGATTCAAATGGGGTATGAATTCTCATTTTTCCACATGTACAAATTGCAGGATCACATTGGTTATACAGCCACGTGTATACATACAGCAATACTAGTGTCTGTTGTATTCTGCTGCCCTCTAACACTTTATTAAGGAGTTTAGACTTTTTATAAGCTCTGGAAAATGATTTAAAGACAGGATATAAATATGGTCAGGATTATATGTTAGATAGGTGCCCATGGAGAGGAAAAATCCGATGGCATGGGTGCAATTGGAGATAAGGAGGAGATGAGTGAGGAAGATATTGCAAGGGTATTAATGCTAACATTTCCTGAGCTTCTAATGTGTGCCAGACTTATTATATGGATACACCAATTTAATTCTTACTCTAATCCTGAATGGCAGTTTACTATTATTATTAATGCTAGTTTCTTGAAGAGATACTAATGTTTGTGTAGGCTAAATAATGTGATTGAGGTGGGAGAGTAATAGTCAAGTTGAGAATAACTCAGATTTTTCATTACAGATTGGCCCTTTTTTTTTTTTGGTAAATATTCATGGCTACCATGAACCATGCCAAGGAAGAGCACAGGGAATGAAGATAGGGCCTGTTGGGCAGACATTCAGAAGGTAGAATCCAAGAAAGCTAATTTAATTGATGCAACTGTTTTCTTTCTCCTATAAATATGCCAGGTCATCTAGTCTAATATTCTGGAACTCCAAATTCACTGAGTTTTGAGACTAGTTTTCATTATAATAGTAAGTTTAAATTTACTGTGGAATAATCCATGAGCTCTCTTGAGAGCAAGAATATTCTAGGCTTTTTCCTACAGAATGGGAACAATCTTTACCACAAGCACACCAGATAGAGCATTAATCTCTAGGATATAGAAAGCACTCAAAAAGCTAAACACCAAAAAAAAAAAAAAAACCAAATAACCCAATCAATAAATGGGCCCAAAAATTGAACAGACACTTCTCAGAAGAGGATATACAATCAATCAACAAACATATGAAAAAATGTTCAACATCTCTAGCAATTAGAGAAATGCAAATCAAAACTACTCTAAGATTTTATCTCACTCCAGTCAGAACTGCAGCTATCAAGAATACAAACAATAATAAGTGTTGACAAGGATGTGGGGAAAAAGGTACACTCATACATTGCTGGTGGGATTGCAAATTGGTGTAGCCAATCTGGAAAACAGTATGGAGATTCCTTGGAAGACTTGGAATGGAACCACCATTTGACCCAGCTAGCCCACTCCTTGGTTTATACCCAAAGGACTTAAAAACAGCATACTACAGGGACACAGCCACATCAATGTTTATAGCAGCAATTCACAGTTGCTAAATCATGGAACCAACCTAGATGCCCTTCAGTAGATGAATGGATAGGGAAACTTTGGTGTATATACAATGGAACGTTAGTCAGCAATAAAAGAGAATAAAATCATGGCATTTGCAGGTAAATGGATGAAGTTGGAGAATATAATGCTAAGTGAAGCAAGCCAATCCCCCCAAAACCAAAGGCTGAATATTTTCTTTGATAGGAGGATGCTGACTTACAATAGCAATTGGGGTGGTGGGAGCATGGGAGGAACTTTAAATAGGGCAAAGGGGAGAAAGGGGGAGAGAGGAGACAAGGGGGTAGGAATGATGGTGGAATGAGTTAGACATCATTACCCTAAGTACATGTATAAGACACAAATGGTGTGAAAATACTCTATATACAATCAGTATCTTGAAAAATTGTGCTCTATATGTGTAATATGAAATGAATTGCATTTTACCATCATGTATAACAAAATAGAATTTAAAAAAGAATATTCTAGGCTTTTTAAGCCAGAATAAAAACCAACATGAAATCCTTAAAGCTACCATGGGTCAAGGATCCTGTGTGCATGCTTTGAGGTCATGCAACGGTCTGTATTTGTTTCTATCTTGGTATTCACCAGGCTGCATTGGAGCAATCTGATTGCTGCTCTGTCTCTTTCTCCAAATTTATGTATTTGAGGGCAGGGATTATTTTCCAGTTCAGGTCAATTCAACAAACATATGGAGAATCTAGGAGTAGGTGTGATTTTCGGCTCTGGCAGTAAGTACATGCACAAGATGCAGTTCTGTTCCCACAGCCAGGCAGGGAAAGCTGCCCTATCATAGTGCATTTCAATGCAGTGTGGTGAGAGCTCTCATGGCAGCATGTATGGGGCCAACAGAAGTCTAGAGGAGATACACTGTACCACGCTTACTTTGGAAGAGAGGAACAGATTGGGCAGGTTTCCCAGAGGAGATTATTATGAGATAAAGGTTTACACCAGTATATTTTATTATTATTCAGGTATGGTGATGTCAACAGAAAGGGAGATGATTGTCATTGAAAAGATAATTTATTTTTCACAGTTCCCAATAGGAGAGGCTACATCATGTCCCATAGGGCTGGCTACTCAGGAAACACCAGGAACAGTCAGAGGAAGAGAAAGTGAGGAGAAAATGAGACTTTGTTCTTTTTTCTGTAGCGGAAGGATGAAGGAGGCAAGATCAACAGGGTTAGAATTGGCTAATCTAAATAATTTCATCAGGCTCTGAAGTTAGGACTGTCTCTAGCTGTCTGGTGCCAGGCCCTGGAATGATTAGGACAGGGAGGTAGTAGCCCAGAGGATGAGAACCTGTAAGAGAGGTGATTGGGGTATGAGCTGTGGATTGGTTGTTTTGCATAGGGAAGGTCAAGGTCTCAGATGTCAAAACATCAGAATTCAAGAATGTAGTAAGGTATGATTAATGCAGTGCATCTTGGGGTAATGAAAAAGAATTATCCAGGCAGAGAATTGGTCAAGGGCACTCAGAAGACCTAAAATGACCAGAGAGGTTTTGAGCAGTGTGGTGCAATGTGTCCCTCAAATGCCCATTGTTCAGGTTCAGTGGAAGTGAACCTGAGAAAAACCAGAGGCAAAACTGAGGCGAGCATCTCCTTCCTGGGAGGTCTGCATTTTGGAAAGAATTTTAGGCATTGAAACAGTTACAAGAAAAACCAACAGAAGGCTACTGTCCTTAGTCTACACGAAAGAAGATGGAGGTTTAGACAAAGAATTTGACAGAGGAGAGGAAAAATGAGGGTGTTCTGTGGAGATTAAAAATAGGATGTATTGGGGTTGACTATTGGGGTGGCATTCATTTTGTACAAGGTCTTGCTGCGCAGGTGGTTCTCAGATGCACTTATTAAACTCATTTCTGGGCCAAAGATACTCCCTCTCCAAGGCCTTACATACATCACTTTCTGCATTCATTAGAAATTATTCCCCTGACTTTTATAATGGAATTTCCTTAAAGTGACTAAATCTCTTACAAATCATTGCTTTTGGTCCCTTTTTAAAAAAGTGAAAACAAGTCAGACATGATGGCCTATGCCTGTAATCCCAGGGGCTCAGGAGGCTATAATTCAGTGGTCAGGTACTCCTGGGTTCAATCTCTGATTAATCCACATCTACTGAGGGGGTGGAGTCATTATACCACGTGGAGAGCCTCCAAGAAAGCCCCTCCCACTTTGCAGAACTGAAGAGATGATTTACAGGTTGCGCCCATTCTGTTCGGCAGCAAGGAAACTTTGGACTTTAGTTTTATGACAAAATGTGCCACAAACATGTGACTTTGCTAGTTTTTTGGGCATTTTATTCTCACCAGGCTTTTGAGAAACTAGACACACGATTGAAGGATCTAATTATTATCCTGGAGCCAGGTAGGAAAAGCTGAAACCTTCCTCGTGGATGAAAGCCAGTAACATTCACATCTGCTTGTCACTGGCTGGTGCTCAGTCATTACCAGGCGATTGGTGTAGAGAAAGTTTCTGGTTTGGTATCTTTCTCAAAATAGAAACAAAGGTATATTTTTTGATACAGAAAGGTGTTTTAGCTTAATTTTCAGACAGGTTTCTTCTCTTATTGCAATGAAGATTTTATTATATAGGGAAGTACTGCATACAATGTAAAGAACTTTATAGAGGTTATTTTGCTTAGTTCTCAGAACAGCTCTGGGAGGAAATATATAAGGAATTTAATGAAAAGGCAGCAACAAGCCTTATTGGACTTGTCCACAAGAGTCTCATGGCAAAAATTTAAATTAGGTTTATTTGACTCCTGAGCTCATGCATTTTCCACTATGTGATTGGGTTTATGATTATTATCAGTATTGTATTATTTTATTATTGCAAAAGTGATATTTACTGATTATAGACAATTTGGAAAATAAGAAGAAAACTCTACCTATGACCCACTCTAATTAATATTAGTGTATTTGCTTTAGTTTTTTCTTTCTATTTTTACATTGCTGTGAATACTCTGCAGAGATAATTTTATATTATTTGGAAAGGTTTTAAATCATTTTTAGAGAGAGAAAGTAAAAATGATCTGAGAGAGAGACTGAAAATAGGAGGAAACATAAGCTGGCAGAAGTTGGAAGAGATGTTAAGAATTAAGAAACTCTGCAAACTGAGAACATGTCAATCATTCTAACTTATTTTGAAATACTTTTGTAGTCTGAAAGTAAGAGCATCCTATCACTGCCAATACCCATAGTTACAAGACACCTGTACCAATATGCAGCCAAACTTCCAGATTCTCAGTAAATTTCTATTAATTTCCCTGCCTTCCATATCAGTCAAATATTATAATAACTAGGTTATTATGACAGTTGGATTCCTCTCTCTAGATAAGGAAATGGTCACTGAAGAGTGAAGTTGTGTGGACTGTATCTGTGGGACTATAATTAATAATGAGATCTTGTTAAGCTCATCCAATAATAGCATTATGATAAAACTAAAGGAAAAAATGGATTCCATTACCTGTATTTAGAAACTCCTTCTTACCAATATTTTGAGATGGCAATCAGGAGCCAACTACTCCCTGGTGACTGATAAATTTGAACTAAAGTTTAATAATTATTTTCAAAGAGTTAATTATTATAATCTAATGCTCAGCTTCATTGCTTCAATAAATGGATCCCCTTATTTTAGCCATGCAAATTAGCATGTACTCTGGAATCCAGCCAAGGGAGGTTTTAGGACTCATGGGAATATGAGAAGTTCTACCAGCTAACTAACTTCAGTGGTGATATTTTCCTGATGCAAGATTTTTGTGTTAGCTGATTATAAAGTATTTTGGCTATTTAGCAGAAGTCAATACCAAGAATCAGTCTATGTAGCACAATACTAGAATTTGCAGAAATATGATTGGAACCATGTAGGCTTGATATGGGAGGGTGTGGTCAGGTGGATTGCTTTGTCTGAAGCTGGAAGTGCAACAGTGTGTGCTGGCAGTGGGGTAGATAATGCACTATTGGTAGAAAAGGCCAAAATCACAAATAAGAGATGATGCCAAGTTGAGATCAAACAGTTGGGTAAGTGTTGGGAAAACTTCCAAATTCTCAGATGGAGAGTGAGGTTGGTTGAAGAACCAAATGTGGGTCATGTATCTCAAAGAAACACTGATATTAGGTGGCTAAAACTTTGAGACATGTCTTCTTGCTATTGTAGAAAATATAGTGGGGTCACAAAATTTGCTCCAAGCAGGTGATTCTCATTCCTCTAGGGCCATCTTAAAGGACCCATAGTGTTGAATGTTGTAACCATCTACAGATGATGAGTTAAATGTAGGTAATTGGATAAGGCACAGCGATACTCTGATTGTTAAGCTGACTGAAGACAGGAATGGTAAATGTTTAAAATAATGAACAATGTAGGAGCACAGCAAACATAGAGCTGTCATTACTGGAGCCCAGGAAAAACATATCAAAGAACTCTCAGCAGCCCTTAGTCAGATTAATAATTTCCCACCCACCTGAAGTAACCTTTCTGCTAGCCCTCCTATCCTCATTTGGAGGCTCTGGATTGTTTAAAAGTCAGATTTTTTTTTTAATCTTCCAGATATTACAGCAGAAATCTCTTCTTTCCTCCATAGTAGTTATTTTTTGTTCTGGTTCTGTTTTTTCTGTGTTTGTTTTGGACAACACATTTTAATGTCACATTTTCTATCATTTTTTAATATCTTTCATCATTATTTTAGACATAAGTTTCTTATTTTCCTGATCATAATCTTCCTGGCCGCAGAAAGGAGGAGTTGTATGTCTGCACTTCTCCTGCCATGCTGATACAATGCTCCACAGACAACATTTACAAAAGAGGTGTTTCTTAGTGGAGTGAGAATCAACAGTTACCTTTAAATACCTTCCAGTGTCTCCTTGTTGACATATTACCATTTTAACTTATTTAGAAGATTTTTTTTTTTTTTCGCTCATGAGAGAGAAAGGAGAAATCCATGTGTTATAGAAGGCCTAGATATGGGGTTAATTTTGTGACCCTACTATATTTTCTACTTATAGTAAACTGAGAAATCATAAACAAGCTTAAAATGAAAGCAAAGACAGTGTTTGTTCTGGTAGAAGATATAGATTCAGTTAAAAACCAAGCAAGTAGTCGCACCAGGGGAAGGGGAACTGGGTTTCTAAAGGAAACAAAGGAGGACAATGGAATGAGGTGGAGTGACATCTTCTGAGTGGCTTTTGATTGGCCCTGGTAGTTCTATAAGTAGTTTTGGATAAGTTAAATTGGTGCTGGTCTCTGCTCATATGTAAGCTGTACTTGATGGGTTGCCAGGAGGCAGTTGTGCAGGAGGTGGGGTGGAGGTAAGTGATGGGTGGGAGGATATCAGTAGGCAGAGACTCTTCTGGAATAGTCCTTAAGTCAGTGGAAGCCTATGGTTATGCAACTTAAATGCTGAGGAACTTATGTCTGTGAGGCAGACTCCAGCCTGTCCAGTGTGATCCCTGAGGCCCACAGAACAATTCTGCTGTCTTGACCAAACTGCAGCCATCTTGATTTTTATTTCCCCATTCCTTAGTTGATGAGATAAAATAATTTATGTAAAAACACTTTATGAAAGTGTTTTTGTAAGGCCCTTCAAAGAAGCTGTCACTTTAATTCCATTAAACTTCTGGGAGCTCATGATTGCTTTGTAGGGTTTTTAAAAATACTCCTATTATTTGTGTTCATGTAGTTTGTTCTTTTCATCTAAAGGTATTCCATGTGCATTGTACTGGAATCTAACAATATTCGAAGTGACTGTATGAGTTTGCTTGAGCTGCTATAATAAAAGGTGACTTAAATACAAAAACTTATTTCTTGCAGTGCTGGAGGCTGAAAGATCAAGTTCAAGGTGTGCACAGGGTTGGATTCCTCTGAAGTCCCTCTTCTTGGCTTGCAAGTAACTGTCTTTTTGCTGTGTGCTCACATGACCTTTCTCTGTGCAAACTCTCCTGCTGTCTCTTCCTCTTCTGATAAGGACACTAGTTACACTGGATTAGGGCTCTACTGCTATGATCTCATTTAACACTGATGCTTTGAAGGTTCTATATCTGAATTCAGTCACAGGTTTAGACTTCAATATATGAATCAGGGGTGAGGACACAAGTTAGTGACTTGACAGCAGTGACCTTATAGTGTAGTCCAGTCCTCCGATTTTGTACATGAGGAAACTGAGGTCTAGAAATGGAAAGCCTCCAGACCACCAGGGACAGCAGGGATAGGAGGTGTAGCCTTAGCTTGATTGTGATGCTCTCATGCCTTTCTTCCCATGTTTTTTTTTTCCCACAAGCTTCTGTTGAGTTAGTACACAAGGAAAACAGGACACTTAGATGCATTTATTTTCATCTTAGGCCTTCAGGAATATGTGTGCAGAGAAATAACTTAAGCTTTATTTAGAATGTATAGCAGATACAATCCCCCATCGATAATACAACGGGTATTAATAATAAATCTTCTTAAGACTTTTTCTGACTTCTAAAGTACAGCATACATATTTTCTCCTGTGTATGTGTTGCATGTGTTGTGTGCTTATATGTGTGGTGAGTATGTGCATGAATGTACATGTGCCTGCATGTGTGTGTTCATGTGATAAAAGAGAAAATATCAGATTTAGACATGACCACATGTCTTTTTAGCTTTTTTTTTTCCCACTAGAAAATGGGAAAATGAGGACCAAGGATAACAGAAATGCAGAAATAAGAACGGAATACCTTCATGCAATTAAAAACTAGTCCTCTAACAAGTAGATCTGTAATTCTTCATAAACATATTGCTTAAGACAATTTATCTGGACCAGACAATTTAACCTTCATTTCAACATCGGTGCGAATTGTGGATTTGGAGGGGGGTGAGTGCTTCTGGGAGTTGTTGGGCTGTATGCTACCTGCCTGCACCCTCATTTTCTGACAGATTGTGCTTCTTCCACGGCCAAACTGTCCCACTGCCACTCCTTCCTCCACCACCCACATGGAGGGGGACCAAGGGAACTTTCTGACTTCCTAACTCAGATAAGCTATTGACATAAGACAAATATGGAATAGGTCTATATATGCCATGAATAATAAGGCATGATATTTAATGGAAGCTGTCATAGACTTACTAGCTACACATACACCTGTTTATCCATTCTTAGTGACAGAACCTACCTCTCTCCCTGCTCTTTTTAAACCAGGCATGTGGCGTAAAGACTGAGTTTCCCATTCACCCTTTCAGCTAAGTGTGGAAATGTGACTAAGTTCTGAAAAGAGAGATTAAAAACATCCTTTCAAATGCCAAGAATGCAGTCGCAATGGCTAGAATTCAAGCAATCATCTTGCACCATGTGATAAAAGGTACTTCTGAGGATGAAGAGTAGAAAAAATGGGAGGAGTGTATGTCCTCCATGATTTTATGAAGCTGTTTCATTTGTCTGTTCCAACTCTCCTCAAAAGGAAAAGAAACACAAATGACCCACCTCTCACTTATTACATTTACTTTGTATTTCTGACAGACAGACAAACCTCACAAATTCAGGAGTCCTTATTAGGCAGACAAGTTAAAGACTCACCAAGAGGCAGCTTTTGTGCACTGTACGAATGCACAATATTTCAGCTTTTTTGTGTTAGTGGGTTAGTCTTACAATAAAGACATTATTTATTTTATCACATTTATTAACTTCAAATGACAGACTAATTTTCACAGATTATTTTCTTGTATAGATTTCTTTCTCTCTCTCTCTCTCTTTCTTTTTTTTTTTTTTTTTTGGCATTTAGAAACCTAACACTCATTCTACAAGTTAGCTAAATACATGAGGGCAAGATATGTCATATTTACTACTTAAAATGTAGAGATTGTGGTCAAATGGTTTTGTTCAGGGAAAGATAATCTGATCATGTGCTCAGGCTTGTCAGTAATTTAGGGAAATCTCTAGTTGTGGCCAGAGTTCCCTTTACAAATCACACCTACTTTGTCTCTGGTTTGTTTAACATCACACGGAACATTCAGTTGATGTCAAATTAATAAAATTTATTGTGCCTGATGGGTTTAGGTACTTAATACAGAGCCTCACTTAAAATAATCTTCAGTGCAGTAAGAACTTTCCTAAAATGTTCTGAGTGCTGGGCTGTGGTCATTCCATCAGCATTTTTGCCAGCAGGAAAAGGGAGGAGGCAAAGAGAATCACCTCCACCCTGCCCTTAAAAGAAATTGCTGGAAATCCTGTAGGACACTTTGGTAAAGATGGGTGGAAAGGAGAGTGTTTCACCTCACGGTAATGCTGGATATTCAAATTGTCCTCCATTGATGTTGATGCCATTACGTAGTAAATGTGATATTTCCTTGGAAAATAGCAGACATTAATTCTGCCTGAAACTCTGTCTTCATTTTCAAAGCCACAGTTTTGCCAACCCTGTCACTGCACTCCATAAAAATACATTTTTCTTTCCTTCTGTAATTGATTAAATGGATTAATGTGTCAACATCCTTGAAATTTTGAATAGACTTCGTTGATATGGAATTTGAATTATGTTTATAATGAAGCCAGAGATTAGCAAGCCAACATTGACTAAGCACCCGCATTAATAAAGGGAAGACCAGGTAGAGAAGAGAGGCTTACAATAATTAGCTGTTGCTTTTTTTTCTTTCTTTTTTTTCCCCCTGTATCCAGGTGTTGAACTTTGTTCTCTCCGTTTCTTTCTCCACAGGAGGGGCAGCCTGCAATAAGTAGTGGCAGCAAGATGGCATCTCCCACCGAGAGACACTTGTACCACTTAGAGATGAGAAAGATGCACTAACTAAGGTGGGCATTTTCCGCTGTGAGTCTGTTTGTGCATGTCTAAAAATATCCCACATCTGCACAAGGACTGGAGACTCTCAGCATGTCTTGGTGGCAGTCTTTGTAGGGCTTTCCAGTGAGCATATTACAAGAGACCTTTGACATGAAGTTGAAAATTCACATTAAAGAAGGCTTACAAAAAACAAACAGTTATATCTATCTAAATGAAGTTGTTTCATCACATAACACTAATGTTCTTTTTCCCCTTGTACAGAAGCGGTAAGTCGGGAAGGGTAATTTTGGGGAATCTTGAGATTCAAGTTAGGAAATATGTACTTAATGTTGGCCTCTAGAGAGTGCGTGGTACTGATCCCAGGTTTATTTATTTATTTTTATTTTTTTTGTACTAGGGATTTACCCAGGTGCCTTCAATCTTTGAGCTCTCTCCCTACCCCTTCTTATTTTATTTTTGAGATGGGGTCTTGTTATGTTCCCCAGTTGGCCTCAAATTTGTAATCCTCCTGCCTTAGCCCCCCAAATAGCTGGGATCAGGCATCACCATACCCTGTAAAAATGACAGTTTTTAAACAGAAAAATAATGCACTCAGAGATGCACATGTAGAAGCCTGGATTGGCAATAACCTTTAAGATGGATAGCAGATGGAACCTCCCCAGGAGAGGGTAGTAAGCCCTGATAGAGGCTGTGAGAAGCTCATCTCCTTTTTATAATATATTTTGGGAACAGTTACAGTGGAGTTGTGCATACAAAGATGAAATGTCCTTGAGGAATGAGTGTGGTATTGGAGGTATAACACGACAAGTATGAGATTTAAGAGAGGTGAGAGGAGAGAACCTGACCAAGCAATAGTGTATGATATGGTAGGAAGGGATGGCAATTAAGGTTAGGTGAGAAAAGAAGAGTTTCTCAATGGAGGATAGACCTATCCAAGATAGGAAATGGTGATACACAGCTAGGGAATGTGAAATTAAGGGGAAAGCAGATCTAGTGAAGAATATTTATAGAGAGATGGGAAGGAACCCATAAGAACACAAAGGAAAATATGGAACAAGGAAAGCAGATACTATAGAAGAGGTCAGAATAAGAATAAAGTGAGAATAAGGTGGGAAGATTAGTTATAGATTAAAATGGAGGTGACCCTTTAACTAAAACACCAGGGGGATATAGGGGGCTAGACAAAAAAAAAAAATTACAGGCACTGTGGGGTTAAGAAAAGAGGTGATGGCACAGCAGTGCATTAGATGAAGGGGGTAGAAATAGAGGTGATGGGGCGAAAGAGGACAACTTTATTAGTACAGTATGACTTTTCACCAGAATGAACAAGGATCAAGATTTAAGACAGATTGATATGGAGAAAAGAAAGGTCAAATGGGGTGCTCTGAGAATGCACGGGGCAAGGGGAATCTCAGTTCCAGGGAATAAGGAGAAGGTCTGAAAAGTCACACCTGACGGACGGTTGGGATAAATGGAGAACCCTCAAAAACCAGTTAGTGCACTTTTATGAAATACTCAGATACATGAGATTTGTGATAGTTTTTTTTATAATATAGAAATTGGCATGTAAAATAGGTCATAGAATGAATCAATGTAAAAGGTACTGGTTGGATTAATTCATTCATTAAACTAATGTTATGGAACATTTACTTTGTTCAAGAGACTTTTCCAAGTACTCAGTGTTCCACAGAGCACAGAAAAGAGCCATGAGTCTTGAGGTATTACAGCCTAAATCTGGCATAAGACGAAGAAACGAGAAATGACAATACTATGGGTTAGGGATCATTCTTGTGAGCCGGGGGGACATAAGGCATGCACATCCTATCTTAAAGGATATATACTGTGAATGCATAGTATAAGGAAAAGCTTAACAGTACCAAGTACATATCATTTACAAGAAAGCCATAGCCCCCACAAACACCAGTGAAGGGGTCCAGAAGAGGCCTGGAAACTATAGACTGGACTTGGAGGGGAGTTGGAAGTGGGGTAAACTGAAGAAGATGGTGTGATGGTTAATTTCAAGTACCAACTTGACTAGGCCAAGGAAAGCCCAGATAGCTAAAACATTACTTTTGTATTTATCTGTGAGGATATTTCTGGGAGAGACTGGCAGGTGTTGCAGAGCTGTGGATTCAAGCCTGGACATCACTCCAAAACCTAGGTTGTTTTTGTTTCATCCAACCTCCTGGAGAGCCAGGTAGGGGGCACAGATCCATCTCTTCTGAGTAGACTGAGGAAAGAAGATGTGCCTTCTCCATTTTGGCTGGGGATCTCTATCATACTGAAGGTGGGGGAAGGGCATACTCTGTCTTTTCTGGTGTTGGGACGTCCATCTTCTCCTGCCTTGGACATGAAAACTCCTTGTTCCTGAGACTTTGAAATTTGGGACTTAGACCAGCAAACCCATTGCCATTCACTCAAAAAAACAGACATACACAATTCTCAGGCCTTTGGACGTAAACTGGTTTAGACTATGGCTTTTGGGTTCATCAGCTTGCAGGCAGCGTATTGTATGTGGTGTTCTTCTCCAAAATTGTGGGACAATTCCCATGAAAGATGCTGTCTTATACATCTATGTGTATACAACTGCTTCTGTTTCTCTGGAGCACCCTGATTGATAAAAAAGAGCCATACACAGTGGTTTGTCCCTACATGAGGGAAAGACTGGAACAAGTTAGAAACATCCACAATAAGGACTGAGTAATAGAGACAGTTAAAGAAATATAACTGGCCTCCTTATTGCTTTTGGAAGGTGGGGGGTGGGACAAGAGAAGAGTTGGGTCCGTGCCCCCTACCTGGCTCTCCAGGAGATTGAAACAAAAACAACCCAGATTTTGGAGTGATGTCCAGACTTGAGCCCACAGCTCTGCATCAACTTTTCTGAACCCCTGTGTCCTCATCAGGAATGTTGTTATAATATTAAACTTTCAAAGTTGTAAAGATCAAATAGGATAATTTAGGGAAAAAGTGCTTGGTCAACTTACCTTGGGAAATGATTATTGTTTGACTTTAAGATGCTTCCTGGAGTAGTCCCAGGCAGAAACACAGACAGCCTGTGACCAGCTGTCATCTCAGCCCTTCCCTGCAGCAGCTCTCCCAAAGAGAGTGGGAAGTCATTAGCCCATCCCTGAAGGTCAGACCGTCCAAGAACCTAGCCACTTTGTTGATCTCAGAGGTAGCATTTGGGTAATGAGTTTTCAACACTTGTCTGAGACTTGGAAGCTTTATGAATTCACATCTCAAACAAGAACCGAGGCGTCGATGACAAGCATCTGTGAGACCAGCAGGAGGGGACTGGGCATTTCTAATCTGAGAAGAAACACTTTGGGGTGCATAACACTGTGGCAAGCCTAATCCAACATTAATTAGAAGTTAATGATTTTACAAGATCATCCAAGAGTTTCAGCCGTCTGTAATCATGACATGCTCATTTTAGAGTAACGTTTTTCTCTAAAATTTTCTTTCACTTTCTCCCCAAACCTTTTCATCTCTTCCATATCTCACATACCCTTCACTTTCAACTCCTTCTTAGTATCATATCCAAGATTCTTTGGAATACCTGATGTCAGTTCTTGATAATGTGAAGCAACTCAGACAAAGTTAAAGTTGTCACTCGAACCTGGGAGTTTTCAAATTCTTGGGCATTAATCATGAGACTGTACCATGTAGGAAACATGTTTCATTACGGTTACTTTTTTAGATATATGATATGTTGTCCCCATCCCCAGTTTTCTAAAACAGGGTCTATGCCCATTTGAACTGGTTCACTCATTTTTAATTTTTTTTTGTTGTTTTATAATTGTTAGATTGGTTCCCCATTCACTCACTCAACAAACATTTATCCATGCAATGAATACTTGTGGAAGGCAATCATGGAGACACATTGCAAGATTTACCTGGTAGTTAGAGTGTGCAGCCCACGTGCATGATGGTTTGAAGGAAAAAAGGGCAGAAAGGAAGGACACCTGTGGACCATTGACTAAATATTTCTGTTCCCTCCCTAGCTTATATGTTGAAGCATAATCCCCAGTGTGAGGGTATGTGGAGGTGTATTCTTTGGGAAGTGATTAGGTCACACAAGCCTTTGTTCTATTAGTGATTTTATTAAAGAAGCTTGCAAGAAACCCCTTGCCACTTCCGCCATGTAGAGATAGGGTAAGGTGTGGTCGAGAGGAGGCAGGATTCACCAGGCACTGACTTGACGGATGCCTTGATCTTGGATTTCCCAGCCTCTAGCTGTGGGAGAAACAAGATGCTGTTGTTCAGAGGCCACCAGCCTGTGGTATTCCATTACTGCAGCTTGAATGAACTAAGGCGAGTGTTGATTCAGGTCCTGCACAGGGAGAGGGATGGTTGTGCAGAACCTTACAGAGAAGTGAGCTGTGGGTTCAGGAGGGGCTCGTGGGACACATGGCAAGCAATGTTCATAGCACATGCAAAACCCTGGAGGTAAGAGGTGCTAGGCATGTCAAAGCCAAATATCAGATTGAATTTTGTGGGTGCTGATTTGGGAGCCCCATTGAGAAGAACCTTCAGTTCTATACTGAGAAGCTTGAACTTTTATCACACAATTTTAAAATTTTTATGGGTGCACTGTAATTATACATAAAAGTAGAATTCATTGTGATATATTCACACATGCACAGGATATGATTTGTTCAATATTGTCGCCCGGTATTGCCCCCATTCCTCCCCTCATCCCTCCCACATGGGTCCACTTCTGTTATTCTATTATTCTCCCTTCCAGTGCTATAAAATTTCTTTTTCTTTTTTTAATTGATTTTATTTTTTAAATACAGTGGAATGCATTACAATTCTTATTTCACATACAGAGCACAATTTTTCATATCTTTGTATATAAAGTATTTTCATACCAATTCATGTCTTTATACATGTACTTCGTTTTTTTTGCATTACAATTCTTATTACACATATATATCACATTTTTTCATATCTCTGTTTGTATACAAAGTAGGTTGACACCCAATTTGTGTCTTCATACATACTTTGGATAATAATGTCCATCACATTCCACCATCCTTGCTAATCCCGTGCCCTCTCCCTTTCCCTCCCTCCCCTCTTCCCTATCTAGAATTCATCTATTCCTCCCATGCTCCCCTTCCCTACCCCACTATGAGTCAGCCTCCTTATATCACAGAAAAGATTCGGCATTTTTTTTTTTTTTTTGGAATTGGCTAACTTCACTTAGCATTATCTTCTCCAACACCATTCATTTACCTGAAAATGCCATGATTTTATTCTCATTTATTGCTGAGTAATGTTCCATTGTGTATATATGCCACATTTTTTAATCCATTCATCCACTGAAGGGCATCTAGTTGACTCCACAGTTTAGCTATTGTGAATTGTGCTTCTATAAACATTGATGTGGCTGTGCCCCTGTAGTATGCTGTTTTTAAATCCTTTGGGTATAGTTCAAGGAGAGGAATAACTGGGTCAAACTGTGGTTCCATTTCCAGATTTCCAAGGAATATCCATACTGCTTTCCATATTGGCTGCACCAATTTGCAGTCCTACCTGCAAAGTATGAATGTGCCTTTTCCCCCACATCCTCACCAACACTTATTGTTGTTTGTCTTCATAATAGTTGCCATTCTGACTGGGGTGAGATGATATCTTAGAGTAGTTTTGATTTGGCATTTCTCTGATTGCTAGAGATGATGAGCACTTTTTCATATATTTGTTGACCATTCTTTTTGCTCTCTGACTTCCACATACAGGAGAAAGCATGTGACCTTTGACTTTTTGAGCCTAGCTTATTTTACTTAGCATGATGGATTTTAAGAATGGAGACAACACAGAGAGATGTGCATTCCCTGATGTTTCCTTTGGCAGGAATGAGAAATTATATGGAGAGAGTTTGTTAACACATTGAGTATAAAAATTCATTTTAAGATTTCTGAAATTAGTGTGGTATTAGTCAGGTTTGAAGGAATGCTGCAGGTTCCCTTCTCCCAAATATCTCCTTTAGGGCCACCTAAATTCTTTACTGAAAATAAAACAAACAGCATTTTTTATAAGTAGAAGTGTTTTCTTTAAACAAAACACCCTGGATGAATTCCGAAGCTATCAGTCATCCACATCTTATTGTAAATGTGTCTTCCGATTATAGACGAGAATGTGGATTGGTGAGATCTTGAGTTTTAGCAGTGTGATGATATGGGTAGGATCATTTGGTGGCCGAGTCATTGGAGAAGGACAGGTGGAAATTGAAGTGTATGGGGCAGGAGAAAGATGTGCTTGCTGAAGCAGGTGAGTGTAACTTAGAAGGTAGAAAAGGGACCAGGTTCCAGATTTAACCCATTTAGAGTTTCTTCCCAAAGTTGACTCTGCTTTGTTACATGACTTGTTAGGATAAATTTTGTTACCTCTGGGAATTTCATTACCATTCTCAGAAGGCGTCCCATGGAAAGCTCAGGAGAGGGAATTACAGACTGGAGTTGTGCGTTTGCAGCAATATCTTCTTAGAGTCCTGACTGCTCATCAAGAGCGGCTATAAATCATGACCTTATTTGATATGTCCCTGAATTAAAGCCATCCCCAAGGAGAATCTGAGCAAATGGCAGTTCACCTCTTTCACAGAAGAGACTTCCCTTTTGATCCCCATAAAGATATGGGTCAGGCTTACCTATAAGTTCAAAGAAATTTAGCAGTGTAGAAATTATGCAGTGGATGCTTTCCAAAAGCTAGTCTTATACCCATGACAAGAGCAGGTGTCACATAGCATGTGGCCTTTCCCAGTGGATAGTCAGCCAGCATTTTGAGCATTCATAAACTCCAAGAATTAATGCGGAATTAGCTGAAGTGAAGTTGATGTACAGTGTGACAAAGAAATCATCAAATGAGTTGTAGTGGGTGTCCTTAGCAATCAATCAATTCATTCAGTTGATCAATTAATTTACATATGGACTCAATGAATATTTATTGAGCACTTTGTGCCAGGAACTTAGAAATGTATTAATATTCCTTGTGTTTTCTTCCAAGGAACACTTTACATTAATTAACATCTTCATTCCTTTGTTCAACCATAATTCATCTCTGCCTACCTCATAGAAAGTGGGAGCATTTTTGGATCTTTCAGTCGAGAGCTATAAGGCTGGTGGGGCAGGAATATGACAACTTTGATGCAAAAGAGAAATTAGTGTGTGGTGGGAGGGACTCAGATGGAGAGCTGCAGGTGCACTGGAGAGGGGAGCACTACTTCCAAGGGGGGAAAGCAAGGCAGGTGTACAGAGGGGCCTCTTGCAGAATGTGAGGATTTTTACATGGTGTAAAACAGAAAGAAGATTCTTGGTGGGAGATCAGTAGCAGCAAAATACAGAGATGGGATAGCAAAGATTGGATAAGGAGGATGCTCAATTTTTTCCATGTCCTTGCCATAGCAGGTAGGAAGGGGAATAATGTGAAATAAGATCTGAAAAGTCTGTAGCAGAAAACTACAGACACCTTGAGTAGCAGACAGAGGTGCTTGGATTTCATACATTTCTCAGAATTAAAATGGTTTGGCTAAAGCTGTGTTTCATGAAACTTAATCTGGTTGGAAGCATATGAAGTCCTGAGACTAGGAAAGATGGTGGTCAGAGAGTGAGGGGAGTACAGACCTTGTGATACCTTCATTTTCAGGGTTCAAGGATACAAAGCAGGGTTTCCCAGCTCTGCACGGCTGACCATCTGGAAGCATATGGCTTTACTGTGTAGGGCTGTTCTGTGTCTTGTGGAATGCTTAGCAGCATTCCTGCCCTTCCCCTGGATGTGAGTACAAACTCTCCCTGTTCTGAGAACAAAACACTCTCCACACTTTGTCAAATGTCTCCACATGCCCAAATCAACCCCTCTGAAAACCACTGTAGCAAAGGATTCAGAAGTAGTCTAAGAGGATACTAGTCAATAGTGGAGTGAAGATTCAAACCTGGGCCCTGCAAAGGCACAAGACCTTTTCCACCAATCAGCACTGTTGCTCACATCCCTATCCCCATTCCCCAATGCCTACACTTTTACAGACACACATGCACTCACATACACACGCACACACACACACACACACACATACACAAATACAAAGTGCACATACACAAGCACATATGCGCATATCTACAAGTACACACACTGATACCTAAGCACACAGATATATCCTTGATTAAAATGAAACCTACAGGGCCCTAGGCATCTGGATGGGAATGAGAGTGGGCCTGGAATGGCAGGACAGAGGAGGTGAATGTGTACAGCTGGATGGAGGTCTGCTTTGGAGCTTTTGCTCATTTCTTATAGAGTCCTAACTCCTAATAAAGGAGGGCAGTGTATACTGTGGTTTTGTGTGATGGTGATTGGACTGGCAAGGAGAAGGCTGGGTTCTAGGCCTGGCAATGTTGGGGATGTCTGGGGATCACAGACTGCACCTCCTTGATGGTTCCCTGGCCTGGTCTGCTGTGGACTCAGGGGTGCCTGAGATGGATGGTAGAAATTAGCAAGAGTCTGGGAGCATTTAATTTCATCTCACCACTTTGTAGATCTCTGACTCCAGAGAACAGCCCCAGCTCATTTTCTCTGAGTCTCTGTTTCCTTATCTGTTAAATGAGCATAGCACAGTTGTTTTCATTACATGAGTTAGGGTATTATAAAGAGCCTGATAGCATCAGTCACGGTGTAGGCACTTGACAAATGGCAGCTCTTTTATTATTCTTGCTATAAGCTTACATAGTACAGTCACATTGTATCTAAGATTATTTATAAAATAAGCAGTCTGAGCTCCTCAAGACCGGTGACTCAGATCATTTATAAGTTTATGCATTTATACATGTCTCATTTCCCTGTGTTAGGGTTTATCCAACATTGCTGGCCTACATTTAGCTTACTTGAATACTTTGAGTGTTAAATTTCTATTGCTGATAAAAATTCCTATTTCATAAAATAGAAAAATATATTATTTATCCCCAAGCTTCTAGGTTATTAGTATTAACCTCACATTTGATTGACCAAACTAAAACCTTCATTGTTTTTCTCTGAATTTTAGTGGCCCATGTTAGTGGTCTTTTAAATATACTTAAATTAATCTGATTATGTGCCTTTAAAATTCACTTGAAATAAATCTGTTATGAGTTTTGATAGTTCTAAATCATACTTCAAATGCATTTGCATATATGAGTATATGCAATTTTGTGTTCTATGCTGGTACACACACCCACACACCCACACACTTATTGTTGCCCTCTCTCTATCTATTCATCTTGCAACCTTATCCACACAGCAGTTAGATTTGTTTGACATCAGTTGTCCAACACAATTCATTATTTCTCTTGTCCTTTACCTTGTTCAAGTAGGAATTTTTATTTTAAATTTTCTTCCATTACTTTTTCAAGAACCACATTTAGACTTTCTGCATGTTAATTGCCAGATTTGCTCAGGTTGATTTATAAGCTGATGAGCTTTTAAAGACATTTCCTATAGGACATTTGTTTTCTTTGACATTGTTTTGCTGCTAGATTCTGGGTTTTTGTTACCCAATGCCATGATCACTGCTGATTTTATTAATTTGTTGATGCACAGGAATGTGGTTTGAATAAACATTGCCAACTTTATTATAGCATGTGTTTTTCTTTCAGGTCATTTTATAGATTATCATCTTATCTAGTTTCCACTAAGCAATTAAGATAAGAGAGTCTTAAAATTAAGCTTTGAACAAAGATTTCAGAATCATCAGTAAGTAATAGGAAAATTGCTTACCACAAGTATCACTGGATTGCTTTTATGTCCCTCCCTTCATTTCTGTGGAAGCATATTTGTTATGATTTTGGTATTAGCTTTAAAAATGCTCCTCTATATCATAAACTAACATCAATTTCCATGCATGTATGAGTTTGTCGGGATTAACCCAACTACTATGTATAACTATAAAGCTCTAATAATAATTAAAAAAAAAAAAAAACACATCCCTATACTTTTCAAAGTACTTTGGGTCTATGACAGAAAGCAGTTTCTATTCTAATTTTGTTTTTATTGAAAGATCTTTTAAGTCAGACATACTTTCGTTTAATCCTGGTTTCATTGTCTGTGATCTGGGTTGACTTGATAAATTACTCATCATCTATGAATCTTGTATCTTTCTGGCCCATAAAATAAAGACAGTGATACCCCATTCATCCAGTGCCTGAACTGCAAATGCCCCTGCTAAAAACTCGCTGACTAGCAGACTTCCATCGATGATCATAACCATCAAACTGCTTCCATCTCAGAGAGGTTCTTTCCTGGTACAAGATTGTTCTTTCTCTTCTTAAAAATGATTTTTCAGTGCCTCCCCTTGGTGTCCTATCCTTATGCTCTGCTTGAGTCCTTGCCTCACACTTCAGTGGGGAAAACAATGCCCCAGATGTGAGGTCATCTCTCTCTTCCGTTCCATCTCCCACCACACCTGTGTCTGCACACCTGCTCTGTGCTTCCTCTTGTTGACATGAATGACCTGGGCTGTGGACCAACACTTCCAGATGGTGACCTGGTTCAGCCTTGCTTCCACACTTTAGAACTTTGATCCTGTAGTCTCTTTCCTATTCTTCATTTTTTCATTTCTTCTCCATGGATCATGACCATTAATACAAAAATAAGTTCTGGTGTGATCTAGTTGCAAATAAACCCTTTAGTGGCCCAATATTGCCCTTTATCTATCGCCTCTTTTATCTATTGTCTTTTTTCTTTTTCAATAAATTTTATTAAAGGAATCACTACCACTGATCGTTCTTCCTTGATGTCCTCTCTTCTCTGTTCACTGGGCTTATATCTTTTCTACTCTTTTGGGCCAAGAGGACCCTGAACTTCCTTCTGGCCAAATCCAATGGCTATTTTTGGCCCTACCATCCATTCACAACCTCTCAGCCGCATTTAACACTGTTAACCACCCCCTTTGGAAATGACCTATTATTTTGCTTTTCAATCACACTATAATCTCAGAGTTTTCTTGATGTTGCCCTGGACTTTCTCCTCTCTTTGCTTGCTGAAAGTAGGACATTTTCCTCAGTCTTTGCTGCTGGGCTCGTTTCTCTACCAGCTCCCTGAGTATCACAATGCCCACGGGTACTACAAATAACTGAGCAAAATGTAGGAGTCATGCTTGATTCTTCTTCTTCTTCTTCTTCTTTTTTTTTTTTACCATGACATCCAATACATCATTAAGTACCGTTAAGTGCTAGATGATATATCTCCCATCTGGCTACTTGTATCCATGTCCATTCTCTCCTGGTGAATGACTGTAACCATATACTCATGGAGCTGCCTGTCTCCATTTGGCTTTTATAGAACAGAATGTTTTTTTTAAAACCCAAGTCACACAAAACTCCTCCATGGCTTTTCATCATCCATAGAAATGTCATCTTTGGATAATGATGTCCATTACATTCCACCATCCTTGCTAACCCCCCTCCCCTCCCTTCCCCTCCCACCCCTCTACCCTATCTAGAATTTATCTAATCCTCCCATGCTCTACCTCCCTACCCCGCTATGAGTCAGCCTCCTTGTAACAGAGAAAACATTTGGCATTTGGTTTTTTGGGATTGGCTAACTTCACTTAGCATTATCTTCTCCAACGCCATCCGTTTACCTGAAAATGCCATGATTTTATTCTCTTTTATTGCTGAGTAAATTTCCATTGTGTATATATGCCACATTTTTTTTATCCATTCATCTACTGAAGGGCATCTAGGTTGGCTCCACAGTTTAAGTACATGTATGAAGATACAAATTGGTGTCAACAATACTTTATATACAACCAGAGATATGAAAAATTGTGCTGTATATGTGTAATAAGAATTGGAATCCATTCCGATGTCATTTATTTTTTTAAAAATCAATTAAAGTGTTCATTGATGCACCACTAAGTAAGAAAATGGATTATATAACTATACACAGCATCCATTAAAAAGCATGGATAAATATGTGGTATATATCTGTATTCACGTTTTTGCAAATTATTTTAAAGTTCTAGAATGCAAATGGGTGACAAGATTGCATGATTCGTTTTTTCATTGTTTATGAATATTTTCTATTATTTACAAATATATATGTTGTCTATTGTATTATTAAAGGCTAATAAATATGCATTAATGTACATTTAAAAAAAGAAATATCACCCACTCTCCTTCACATAGTCTTTGTGTCTGATTTATCCCTTTGCCTTGTACCACTGAGTCCTCATCCATCAAATTCTTAAACTCTTTAAACTCAATAAAGTTGACCTTTGCATCAGCTTGTTCACTCACGGATTTGGGGTCTCAAGTAAATATATTATTTTTAATTACTCTACAAAAATGTTCATTTCCCATTTTCATTTGGAAATATAATTTTGAGTTATGTTTTGGGGTGATCATGGGAAATCGGCATTCAGTTTTTCTCAAGATTCATTTTGCTGGAAGTCTTTTGATGTTGTACAGCCTAAGCCTACAAGACTTGGGCTTTGTAGGTGATGTAATGAAAAAGGTCTAAGAATAAGAAAGTAAGGAGCAGAATGTTGAAAGCATAAATTTGAAGGTAATTCAACAAGGTCTTTTTTGCTAAGGGACAGATTTTACGTATCAAGTTATCAAAAGATATACAACTGTTCTTGTAAATATTTCAGAAGACTGCTACAGGAGACTTTCTCTCAATTTTTTTAGTGCATAAAATAACATTGTGACATTTCATATAAATTTATTTTAATTGAATTATAAATTTTGTTAATAGTTTTATGATCTTACAAGTAAAATATGCATTTAAATTATTTCCATAATATTTTTGACATAATAAGATCTTATTTTCATTGCTCTGAAACTCATATTTTTTTACTTAAAACATATCCAGTTTAATATTTAAGTATATGACTCATTATTTTTATGGCTATAAAGCAGTGATTGAGACTGATTTACCTTAACTTGTTCATAACTTTTCTTGTGGCGTTTAGATTATTTTCAGTTTTTATGTTACTATAAACAGTACTGTAATAAATATATTTAGATACCTACCTCCTTTGGGTATGAAAATTTTAGTTTCTATACAATTGGGTCCCAAAAGGAAGATAGCTGAGTCATTGGTTTTGAAGTTACCCTCTTGCTCCTTTGATTTGTGAAAACACTTTGACTTTGAACATTCCACAATAACCGGTGAGACTTAGCATTTATCCATTTAACAAATACTTACTGAGTGCCTGATCTGTGCCAGATGATAAGTTAGTGTTGGTTTATTGGCTCACGACAGATGATTAGGCATGACTGTAATTCCAAGTTCAATGACTTTGTTAACATGTTGCTAGAAATCTGACAAGGTGAGAGGCTTTAAACCTCATAATCAACAAATGATAGCCCCTGCCCAGCTGTCTGGAAGTACTTGCTAATACACCACTATATGTGCCAGAGCCTGGGCTATGCAGTGTGAACACATCTGTGATCAGTGAGACAAACATTCCTGCTGTCATAGAGTTTGCATTCTTTGGTGGTCAAGAGAGAAATGACTGTGAAAATAAATGAACCAGGCTGGGGCTGTAGCTCAGTGGTAAAGTGCTTGCCTTGCACACGTGAGGTACTGAGTTCCATCCTCAGTGCCACTTAAAAATAAATAAAATAAAGATATTGTGTTCATCTACAAAAAATATTAAAAAAACAATAAATGAACAAACAAGTAAATCATGTTGTAAGTTAGAAGACAATATATTATGAAAAAAAAAGTAGACCAAGATAAGGGAGATTAGGAGTGTGTATGTGCTTGTGTGTGTGTTTGTGTATGTGTGTGTGTGTGTGTGTGTGTGTGTGTGGCATGTATATATGCTCTCTGTGTTTCGGGGGAGCTATGCAATTTTACATAATGTGGCCAGAGGTAAGCCTCTTACAAACTAGACATTGAGCAGATTTGAAGAAGTAAGGAAGAGAAACCTTAAAGAAAAGTAGTCAAGGTAGAGGATACATCAATCTGTGCAAGCGCCCTAATTAGGAGTGTGCCTTGTGTTCCTTGTGTTTCTCTGAAGCAGCAAAGCAGGCATCGTGGCTAAAAAGGAATGAGCAAGAGGGAGAGTGATAGAATACTGAGAGATGAGGAGCCTGCAAGCACAGGAAGACCTTTGACTTGCACTTGGACAGATGTGGAAGCTGTTACAGTATAATGGACTGAATGTTTTTCTCTGCAACAAATTCATAAATTGAAATCCTAACCGCTAATTTAATAGAGATAGGAGATAGGGAGGTGGATTGGGAGGGGACCAGGTCACAAAGGTGGAGCCATTATCTGTGGGATTAGTGCCCACATAAAAGAGACCTCAGAGAGTTTTCTAGCTCTCTTTCTACCATGTTGAGATCACAGGAAGAAGTCACTAGTCTGCTACCAAGAAGAGTCCATCACTGGGACCTAGCATGTGGTTATCTAATCTTGGAGTTCTAGCCTCCATAAAAATGAGAAATAAATGTCTATTGTATATAATTCGCCCAGTTCATGGTATTTTGTAACAGCTGTCTAAATGGACTAAGCCCAGACTGGACTCAACAGACAGATTTTGATCTGAGAAGTGACCTGCCCTCTCACTGAGTGCACTTTCTTAAATTTATGGATATTTTGAATTTTTACTTTTGAAAATTGCCTACTTATATTCCATCAGATCTATCCACTGGATCTGTTTAATCCTACTCTATACTAATATGCAAGAATTCTTTAGACATTAGATACAATTATCCTTTTCCTGCCATATGCACTTGAAAGTACTTTCTTTTAGGCTAAAGTTTGTCCTTTGACCTTGTTTATGGTTTCTTATACTCTATGGTTCTATCATTATGCAGCAAATATGAAATATTCTTTCTGCTATCTGGGCTGCTGTCTGTTCAAGAAGACCTCTTTACTATGAGATTATAGTTAGAGTTAATATTTTTGCTTTCATTTTTTTACAATAAGATTCTAAAATCACATGTAACTTAATTTTTCGATCTAAGAAATTCACTTAAATTTCTTCTAGGTCAGAGGTGGGCAAATTATGGCTTACAAACCAAATTTGTCTTGCTGCCCATTTTCTTAAATAACATTTGTTTGTGTATCTTCCCAAAATGGCAGAGGGCTTGTGAAAGAATTTATGGCTTGCAAAGTTGCAAATATTTACTGTCTAGCCACTTACAGGAATATTGTTTGGGCTGATTAATAGACAATTATTTACATGTTACCATTAAAAAATCACAATTTCCTTATTAATTAAAATATCACATTTACCATATGTTAATTATCAGTTTTGTGTTTTATCTTGTGACAGTTACATTTGATTCTGTTCACACATCTATTGTATAATTACCCTTTTTATAATACATTGGGCAGATTTAAAACTTTGAAAAGCAAGTTACTGTTTAGTATTTGCTTTTAAATTTTTTGGGGGGGGGAGTTGTGATACATTTATTTTCCATATATACTTCAGGAAAATATTTCCTATTTAAAACATTGGGATCCTAGTATCAATTTGAATAATATTGGCATCTTTGTAATATTAAAAGTCTTCCAATCCAGAAAACATGCTATGTTGTCGTCTTTGAGTCCTTAAACAAAATTTTATATCACTCTTCATAGAGGTTCAGGAATTTTAAATTAAATTTAATATATGATATTTTGTAATTTTCATTAATTTTGTAAATAGAACTTTCCTTTTTGCATACATATTTCTTTTTTGAGTTTTGTCGAATATGTAAAATGTTTTTATTAGTGCATTATAATTAAACATAATAGTGGTTCATTGTTAATGTAATCAAACAGGCACACAACATACTTTGGCCAATTTCATTCCCAGGTGTATACCTATTTCTAATGCAGAAATTTTAGTATTAAAATTTATTCAACTCATATTTAGCTACTGAATACATTAGCAAATTGTTTTATTATTTCAAATGTTTTTAGTAGTCTTCTGTGTTTTCTAGGCAAACCATCAAAGATATTTTTGTTTAGTGATGTTGAAAAAACTAATGTTCCTATTGTTCCTGCTTTTTAACCACGCTGATTTTCGTATTTCATCATTATTACTATATTCCTTTATTGAGTATTTTTAATTAGACTTTGCCACATTTAGAATTTTTGTTCTATTCCTTTTATGCTAAGAATTTTCATTAGGAATAGTTTCAAATATTATGTTAGCACATGTTGATGTAATCACATAGTTTCTGCTTTTTCCTTTTTAATTTGTTGTCCTAATAACTTATGTTGATAAATTTATTCATGCTGAATCAGTAGTCATGAGGTGCACTTTGCTTAGTTAAAATGTGGCATTTTAAAATATGATGGTATATTTGGTTTAATTAAAATCTATTAGGAATTATTATTTCTATCTTTATAAGAGAAACTGAGTTTTCTATGTATTATAACTGCATCAGTTTTGAGATTTTCATCTGTCTTGGGAGAGTTTACATAAGTAAAGGATAATTGTCCTGAATCAAATTGTGTGAGCCTATTACCCTCCCACATACATACTCATGTGGAAATCCAATCCCCAGGTGACTGTAGTGGAGAGATGGCCTATAGGAAGGGGGTACTTCAGTTTAAATGAGGTCATAAAGGTGGGGCCTGGATCCAAAAGGATTAGTGTCTATTGTCCTTTTAAGAAGAGACAGAAGAATTCCTTCTGCCCCACCACCTCCAGCAAACATACCAAGGAGAGATTATGTTAACACAAGAGCCACTGTAAACCAGCGAAAGAGTCCTCATCAGAAGCCGAATCCTTAACCTTGGACTAAGCATACAGAACCATGAGCAAATAAATTTATGTTGGTTAAGCCACCTAATAGGTGTTATTCTGTTTTGGCAGATGAGCAGACTGACACAGTAATGTAACTGCTAGTACTGCTCCTATTTAGAAAGTTAGCTTGAACTCAGTTACAGAATCTTCTGTAGATCGGACCTTTGAAAGTTGTAGACCTTTATAATCTATTGTAATCCATTTTTCTTAAAATGGACGAATCTTGCAAATTTGTATTTTTATAAGCACATCTTAATATTTTCAACTTCACATTTTAAGGAGTTGAGCAGATATCTCCTATGATAGCTACATTTTATACTATGAAGCTTTCTCATCCTTAGTGATATATATTTTAATTTTCGTTCTTTTGTTTTAATCAGTATTGCCAGGAAACGGCTATAGGTATCTTCTCGTTACAAAGGGCTAGGTTTAGGAATGGATCCATCATATGATGCAGTTATACCACTCCTCAGTATTTACCCTGAAGATTTAAAGTCATTATAGTGATATAAGTACACCCATGTTTATAGAAGCACAATTCACAAAAGCCAATCTATGGAACCAGCCTAGGTGCACATCAATGGATGAATGGATAAAGAAAATGTACTATATGTCCACAATATACTACAGTTTTGAATCATAAAGAAAAATGAAATTATTACATTTTAAAAAAAATGTATGGAACTTGAGAACATTATGCTATGCAAAACAAGCCAAACTCTAGAAGGTCAAGTGTCACATGCTTTCTCCCACATGTGGAAACTAGAGAAGAAAAATGGGGAAAAAAAAGGTGTGTGGGCGGGTGGGATCTCACAAAAATAAAAGATCAGTAGAACAGAGGAAAATTTAAAACATTAAAAAAATAAAAATAAATAAAAGAGCTTGTTTTAGAAAAAAAACTTTATATTCTCTTATTTCATCAATTTCAAATTTATTTCCACTAATTCCTTGTCCTGGTTCATATAAATTATATAAATTTATTCTCTAATTTTTGTCGCCTCCTTCCTGTTAATGGCACTATTAATAAGTATTTTTAGGAGTATAAATCATTATTGTTATCTCACATGTTGAATTATAAGGCAATCTCTTTTTTTAAAAAATTTTATTTCTGCCTTGCTCAATTTCTAGAACACTTTTATCTATTTATTTATTTTGCATGAACAAATCAATTAAAAACCTGCAAAGTCACTTCAAAATCATTCTCTCAGCCTGGCCTTTTAAGAAGGATATCTCATAATTTCTAAGAAGAAAATTTCATTTGGTTATATTATTATTGAGGATTTCTAGTATGATTTTGTAAAAGAATGCAGACTTTAAAATATCCTTCTGGCATCTCCTCCTGTTTTCCTGTGCAGTGAATAACATGAGTTTTTCTTATACATTACTCTATAATCTTAAAAAAAATAGGTTATTCTCTATCTTTCCAGTGTTGATCGGTTGAAACTTCCAGTTTATCAGCTCGAGGGAGGACTAGGGGATTATTGATCTCAGGTGCTCTAGACCCAATATGGTTAATTCTCTCAGGATAATTGGTGTCATCCTAGAGTGTCCCTTCTCCAAGGGACTCCTCGTGAGCTATTTGGTAGTCAACAGACTCTGGACAGCCGAGGCATCTTTACCTTAAGGTAACTATAGACCTGTCATACTCTAGGTTCTTTCTTTGTCACCTGTCCTACCAGGATGCCACCAACTAGCATCTTGTTATCTGGGTGCTCACAGGCAGCCGCAGAACACAGCAGCCCAGGTGAGAAGGGCATAGAAAGGGGACCAGACACCTGAGGTTTCTTGCTATTTTATTTCTAAGGCAACTTAAATAGCTCCTTGGGCTACATTCTAGTTGAACAACTACTGCTTCTTTTTTCTTTTTAAAATGTCTGTGAAATATCATCCTGCCTTAATTGGATGCTCTATCTTGCTCTTTCTCTGGTTAGTTACCCTTCCTAGCTTACCACTTATCAGCACTATCATCATGAGCCCATTGAACCCCTTTTGGCTTTATCTTCATCTCAGCATGTCTGGTTCTCGTGTGAGGTAGTGGTAGTATTTGCCAAATGACTAGCAAAGTTCATAACAGGGGAGGTGGATATTGTCAACCACTGTTGACATTATTATTAATTACTTAGCCATTATTTTGGCAGTTCGCCTCAATTAGGCTGTCTCTGAAATGGAGTTAACTCTGGTAATAAAGGAACCCTTTCCTCTTCTTGACCTTGGAGATGCTCTTTGACAGTCCAGACCGCTATGGGTGGGGGGACCATCAGAGTTACTGGCTCCAGTTCCTTGATCTCCTCTAATCCCCTGAAAAAATAGTGTCAGAGGAACTATCCATAGAGGTCACTTAGAAATACAATGCCACACACAATATCACAAAATGGGGTATTATTTAAATTCTGGCTTGGCCAGTGTTAGAAGTTGCAGTGTTATTTTAGCAATTTCAGCAGGCCCCGGAGTGCAAATAGTTGTAATTAAAGGCTTCCAGTAACAGCCCTGTCAAGTCCTTGTGTGTGTATCACATTTGGCACATGTTTCAAAGCCGAGAGCGATATTAAATAGACCATCTGTTGGTTTTCATTAGGTTTCCTCTCATCAACAGCACTATTAAATATAACTGAACCCATTTTAAAAAACGTCCCTGACATCTGTGCTTCCAATTGGAACATTGATCAATATTAATAACAATGCTACTTCACCTGAATTTATTATTAATGAAAAGTTAAATACAGCATAAATATGAATGTTTGCCCTACAACACTTTTAATACTACTTCTCCAAACAAAGCCAGAGAAAGCACCCCGTCTTGCGAATTGGAAATGACAAAAAATAAATGCCTGAGTACATGTGTGCCAATGAATCCCCTGGGTGGCCAGAATACCTGCAGCATCTGGACATGCAAAATTTCTCTTCAGCAAACCCTTCCTTGCAAACTTAGCCTAGTGATCTCTTACTGTCCTTCAAGAATCAGCTTAGGCACCACCTCCTCTTGGAAGTCTTGCTCCTCTTTTTGAGTATTGCTTACTTCCTCCTCCTCCCGTCTTTTAAATATCTGTCTTCTCACATTTCACTCTCTCTCCAGGAAGAGTAGAATCATGCCTTATAACTAGACATTAAACCCTTTGCATAGTGGATGTTCCCATTAAACAAAAGAATAAATAAATGAAAGTTTGAATAAAATGGAACTATAGAAGAAGGAGAGGAAAGGTAGTGAAGTGAATACTTACATCCTTTTCTGGCACAACAAACAAGGAACGTGGCAAAGCTGGAGGATTTGGAGGATGATTCCGATATCAACTCTCAACAGAGGGGGGTCTCCTTTTTTCTTGTTTCTGTTCTTCCTCTTTGCC
This sequence comes from Marmota monax, assembly GCF_021218885.2. Taxonomy (NCBI): domain Eukaryota; kingdom Metazoa; phylum Chordata; class Mammalia; order Rodentia; family Sciuridae; genus Marmota; species Marmota monax. Next base: position 16,112,414 of record NW_026693934.1, on the reverse strand, counting down.
CCACAACCCTGATCCTATATGCAGATTTGGTCATTGTTCATTTTCCTTCTTTGGGAACTCAAACACATTTTGGTTCAGTAGAGAGGAAACTGGGATGTGTGCATTTGCATTTTCTCAGTTTGGTTTCGTTCCAGTAAACCCACCAAGCTGAGAATGTCTACTGTGTAAAATAATCTTTTGTTTATGCAAATACTTCTTAACTGGGAGAATGGGGAAATATTAGAGTATTGTGGCGACTTAATTAAATGACACATGCAAAGTGTTTAGAGGAGTGTCTAGCGCTGAATAGATGCACAATAAAATGGCAGTTGTTGTGACAGCATTATTAGTATTGTTATTACTTTTCACTCATTATCACCTACTGATACATAGAATTTGGTGTTGAAAGCACTCTCCATGTACAAGCCAAATCCTAAGAAATTTATCATCAATATGGAGAGTTTAAGACTTAAGTTATATTTTATGATACAGGGTAAATCAGGGCATGTATGGTAAGTGATAATAGTTACAATGGAGGGACCACTAGTTGAGGAAGACTGTATGGATTTAATGTATATCCTGACCTGCTTCAAATTCCTTAATAAAATTCAGATTATCTTGTAGGGGACCCATCAAGAGTTTTGTAGGCAAAGTAGATCTAAGGATGCCAGTGGGAGGTGGGGCCCTACAAGGAAGGCTCAGACATGTCTTCTTTGGACTGTTGTGGATGCTCAATGACAAGACGTCACACACAGCTGCAAGACTGAGGGAGAAGGCTTTGTATTACCTGCTACCCCAGGGTTCTCTCTTGGAGTGAATAACACTGCTTAAAATAAAAGAAAGCAATAGGTCCAATTTGGTAACAAATATTAACTGAAAAGCCGGAAACAAAATTGTTTTTGAACATCTTATATATACATTGTTATTTCTGGCCTCTTTTTTGTTTGGGGCTCAAGTGTTGATTTTCCATTTACTTGGTGTCTCAGTATTGCCCTTCAGCATTTGATGTGTTTTTCATCAAGATTTAAAAATAGTTCTTCAGCATGGTAATAAGGCAACCAAGACATCCTTAAGGTCAATATGAAATTCCCTGCTGATACCCAGCATTGATCAAAGGTAACAGCTAAATGTTTTTGTGAACTTTGTACAATGGAGCACACGATCACACCTACCCTTAATATTTTATAAAAGGGAATATGTTACATGCTATCTAATACTCTCTCTTCTTCTTTAAAGAAGATATTGATTTAAAGAAAAAGCTATTGACAGAACATGAAAGTCATTTCACAGCATTTTTCGGGATGTTTGGAGAATGTTGGTTGGGATATGTCCTCATTACACCAGAGTTGGAAGAACTCTGATGACCGTATATTGTCAATTTAGGACAACTTAAATCATACCTTAGTTTACATACCTTATATTACTTATTCAGATAATTAGGATGGAAAGATTTCTTGGAATCTTTTGAAAGATTTCCCCTGGATGATTGCTAAACACCAATCTTCTTTTGTTTGTATAAGATCCTAAACAGAGTCCCTTTGCCAGTTTAGTCTTCTATAGATGATGGTGGATTGGATCTTGAGGGTCTGTTTCCCTAGGGCTTCAAAAAAAAAAAAAAAAAACAATTGACTTGATGCAACTGGTACACAGCTGGTTCCTTAGAGTGACAATCCCCAAACTTTATGGAACACCAGGGTGCTCTTAAATATGGACCTAAGCAGGTAGACACAATAGACTCAGGGGAAGTGTTCTGAATGCAGATTTCAACCTTCCAGATCCACATTCTGACAGTTCTGGGAGCTGGGATAACTGACATCTACTCCTCTAAAACCCGACCTCTGGCAAGTTATTTGTAGACTTCTGGTTGTTCAAGACTCTGAAGACACTTCTCAGGGAAAGAATAAATGTGGGCAATGCTTTCCCTGAGAAGGAAAGGAGTGGGATCATGACCTTGAGAGAGCCAGAGTATAAGCACCACTCCCTATGCGTGGCCATACATGATGTCTCCTCTCCCTGCTCACTGTGGAACACATCAGAACCCTTGGAATGTCTCTCAAGACAAGTGGAGAGTCAGACCTTCTGAGGTTTTCAGATATGGCAGAATAAATATGGGCAATGCAGACTCTTACCCTGGAGGACAGCCTTTGTCTGGCTCTGGGAACCAACAGGACAGTCTTGGGAAGACTGGTGTTCCAAGAATTTGGCCCTTGGCTGAGCAGGAACCATTGGGTATAACTTCTGTCCAGTGGCCCTCAGGCCAGTCCCTTGGGAAACATCTTCTGTTAAGGTATTTCAGTTGGAGTCAAGGGTCAGCCAGTATCAAAAGGCATCAAACCAATGCAAACCCAAAAGCAAACATTCATGTTTGTTCTTTTAATGAAAGCTATTTAAAAAAAATCATGACAGTTTTGATCAGTGTATATGAGATGGTTACTCATATATACGGATAGTACTATATAGCAGATACCTAATGCTCCCACTTTTATCCAGTAATTTTGATTCTCAGTTTCTATCCTAGGGGATAATCTGAATCTGAAATATAAATGATTACATCTAGGATACATACCAAATGTTATTCATAATAATTGAAAGGCAGAAACAGCCTAAATATAACAGTTTGGTAAGTTAAGAAAAGCTACATGAGGAAATACTAAACAACCATTAAAATATTTATTAAACTTAGGATATGAGAATTTGTTCTTGATACAATGTCAAGTGGAGGAAAAACAATAGAATATAAAAAAGATGCTGTAAACCACATAAACATGCATATAATGATAAATGATGGGAAGGAAATATACCAAAATATAAATGGTGGAATATTCTTCCTCAAATCTGCCTTTTTTACCACTCTGTCTAGACTAAGTTCCCAGAACCACCCTTGTTTTCTTCTGTAGAACAACATTCTTTTTACTGATGAAAAAGTACCTGTTTGTTTGCTTATAAAATAGATCTTCCAAGAAACTGCAAGATCTTTTAGGGTGAAGAATACTTCCATTTTGCCAAAAAATTGCAAAAAAATCTAGTTCTATAAATTTTAATTGGCTTTAATTTTAGATTCTAGAATAGAGCAGCAGAAGAGATTTAATAAAGAAGATTCAGAATGTCCCATCCCATCACCTGTGCAGGTTATATTTATAGCCAGAGGAAAAGAAATGACATGGAAAAACAACCTGTTTGGCTGCAGTTGCTAGTTGCCTTAAATGCTCCTATTTGAGGAGCATTTAGTTCCTGGTTGGCCAAAGATCCAGCTGCTATGATCGGCCAAGATTTTTTTGCTAAGATAAAAGGTTACAGTTCACTATGTACAGAGGCTGCCTTGGGCCAGACTTTATCACCCAAGTATGGAGACAAGTTTAGGCCAAATCTCAACTGTTGGTGGTGCCCACTTGGCTACCTGGTAGTCCTGCATGGGCAAATAGTTGGGAGATCTATTCTGACGCTGTGGCCTGGAATCCTGGACTGGCATAGTGACTGTTATGCCCACACAGGAGCAGGAATATTGCTCGCAGAGAAGCAGTATTCTCACTACTTGAGTCCCAGGTCACAGAGTGACACAGAATGCTGCTTCCCTCTGGCCCGCCATTTTGGATCTCCCCAAATGAACTCAATTTCATAGTTTTACCTACTTTCATTTATTGGTAACTAGTATGGGTTAGTTCCAGAACAGTAGACACTCAATGAATTGGTATGTTCTAAGTCACATTAGCTGATGGTATCTGTACTCTATACATTTATTACAAATTATATGAATAGACACATGCATATGTGCTTATCATCTTCCACTCATCCCAGAGTTCCACTTGAAATTTGAGATTTACTCCTTTTCTTTGTTTTTCCCTTCTGCCTTTTAAACACACCCTCTGATAAATAGCAGTTGGATAGGGTAGTAGATTTCATTTAGTCATACCTTACCTCAGTAGGACATCTTTTCTCTTGGTTACTGGTATGAGGCTATTAAACAAATGACCACTCTGATGAAGCAGGCAAAGGGCCATCTTGGGTCTCTGATATGAATTGGCCTAAGTACAGTCAAATAGCCCTGCAGGGTTTGACCAGTAGGAACCATGGAGCAGGTCGAAACAGGTGATCCTTATCTTACCTTCATCTGAGGACTAACCCTGTCTTTAGATGTTTGTGAAAGATAAGGTAGGTATATGTATGTGTGTGTGTGTGAGACAGAGAGGGAGGAAAAACTAATGATAGATGCTCAATATTTGATCATAAAAATTGTACTCCAATTTATGCATAAATTTATACATACACATAAATATATATTCTAAGTTGTTATTTCTACATACAGAATTATTCAATCTTACTGACATGCTCATTTATTTTTTTTCAAGGCTTTTCAGAATTTTGATTTCAGAAAAAAAATACCAATACATCTTTGTGCACTTCAACCCAATAGGAGCCCTCTGGTTGCTTTCTAGAAGCCAAGCACAAAGGGCTCACTTTGAGATCACATGAGAACAAAACATTAGTGTGCATGGATGAATCCTAGTTCCCTCCCCACCTCTCTTCTTCCTTCTCTCTGTGTCTCCTTCCTTTTCTCTCAGTCTCACCCTCTGTTCCTTTGCAACTCTCAAGTAGTAGCAGAGATTTAGGGAGAAGCAGATGAGCAAAACAGATTGGGTCCATTAACCTTGAAGCTGTTGTGCCTCTGAATTAGCATCTACTCTGGGTGTGAATGACTGTTGATTTCTATGTTTAAAAAAGTTGTGATCTCTTGAAAATTAGATTTAGGAGTATCTGAAATCGGCAGGGGGGCCTTTTAATTACATTTCTTTGAACAAATATTTTATCAAGCGAAAATTAACACACAATGGAAATATTGACTTGAAGTCTTCCCTGGCATGCCAGTGTTGAGGCTTAATGTCTATTTTATTTCTTTAATGACAGAACTGGGGTTGTTAATTAGCTAGACTATAGAGATGACTCATCATCTTCCTGCTGGGTCTCTTACTAAGGAAGGAAAAGGAGAAGCTTACTTTTACCCACTCCCTGTCACCACTACTGTGGTGAGGTGTTCTGAAAGGTGGGGCATTGGGGGAGATCATTGTTTTTAATGTTTTGTAGAGAGGGCTCCAGACAGGGCTGTCATAAATGGAGGAAATGTGCTCTCCCCAGATCTTTTGCTTCCTGATTTGAGATCTTTGCTTCAACACATGCTCCACCATTCACCCTGGAGCCATCAGAGCCTGTGCTGTGTTATTTTGTCTGTTGGCTTCCAAACCTGTGAGCTAAATTAACCTCTTGGCTTTATAAAGTTAACTTCTCTCTGACACTTTGTTACAATGAAGGAAATCTGACAAATGCAACTGCTAAAATCTCATGTTCTACAGAATCCATACTTTTCTATTCCCAAGATTTCTTATTGAAATATCCAACTTCTTATAATACTTTTGATTTCATTTAATTTCTGCAATAATTTCTTCTTTCCAATTCTTTCTTTCTGTTTTTGGCCAGGGATAGTTCTGATATATACCTATTGTCCTAGAATAACTATTAAAATGTGCCCATTGATGCTTAGGTAGGTCTTGATTTGGTAACAGGTGGGTGGTCAATCTGACTGATTTGAACCAACCAAGCCCACCTTCCCAACCTTATCTGCCATGCTTCCTCTTGCTCACGGCACTTTCTCTTATTTCCTTAGACCATTTCGTGCTTTCCTGCAACTTTGAATATGTTCTTTTATGCAAGCATGACATCTTCCTCATTCTTCCTATTTCCTCTTCCTCTGAAATTGCTTCTAAAGCTTTCTCAAACTTTTAGATCTAAATCAGCATTTCATGTTTAAAAGGTTATTAACATTGATTATGGCTATAATTCTATAATTACTGCCATGTTTGTCTTGTTGATATTTACTTCTACATTATATTCTACTTATCTCATAATATATATATTAACAAAAATATGTTAGATACATTAAAAAATTGGCTTGTGGTAGCTGAGAAGGTGTTTGGGTCCTAGTTCTGCCTAATTCCAACAACCAAGGAGAGCATAACTCTATGGCTCCTTGGGGTGGATCTCTCTACTCCTTTTTCTCCCCCCCCCCAGAATCCTGCTTGGCTGGTAACTATGGATGATGACTTGATATATATCTCCAGTGAAAAACAATCCTGTTGAAAGGGGTACCTAGAACAAGTACATATTGAAGAAGGAATAGCTTAGATTAATTGGTAGGCTTTAAGATGTATTTTTCTCTCTGAAGTGACCCGATGGTTGATTTTGTCTTTAGAAAAATATTAATTAACAATAAAAACATATATCATCTTTACTGCACCATTAGATCTTTCTTTGAACAGACTTTAGGACAACTTTTTTTTAATATAGGAGGAAGAAAAATACCAAGAGAGGCCAAGAAATTCATCCAGAGTCACACAGGTGCTACCCAGAGATCCTGTGAAATAGAGTTCAGATCAGTTATCCTGGATTCTTGGACCTGAGGTCTTATTCATAAGAGAGCTCTATGTAACATTCCTTGGCCACTTGGGGGAGGTCATGGTGGAGTGCCAAAAACTCTTTCATCAGAGTTCCAGACTTGGTTACCTCAGAGAATTGCTTTCCACTTGGGCCAGTATTTTCTTGCAAGTATTCTGCTGCTCATTCAACTACAGGGTCCATAATGCATAGAAAGGTATGAAAGGATCAGCTGAGGCAGCACATAAGGAGCAACTTAAGACATGATTAATTATTTTCAAGCTAACTCATATGCCACCACCAGTCTGTTGCATATCAGTGTTGACATGTGTTGTGAATTTCATATTTCCTCCTGCCCCAAGATCATATGTTGAAGCCCTCACTCTCAATGTGTTGGTCCTTTGGGAGGTAATAGATTTAGATAAGGTCACGAGGGGGAACCCTTATAATGGAATTAGTACCCTTATAAAAAGAGGAAGAGACAGAAGAGATTTCTTCTTTCACCATCTGATAATACAGCAAGAAGAAAGCCTTTTGCAAACCAGGAAGAGAGCTCTTATCAGAACACAGTCAGGTCGGTGTCCCCATCCTGGACACCCCCAGATCCCACAACGTTGAGGGATAAATGTCTGAAATTTAAACAACTTAGCATCTGATATTTTTGTTATAGAAATTTGGCCTAAGATTTATAAAAATACATTGAAAATAATTCCAATGTGAAACCCAATTGGCAAATTGCTATGACAGCAGAAATTTGAAACGTGTTGATGAAAGAAAAGATTCCTGATAGTTAAACAGGTAATAGAAATTTGCTCATTTACCCAGTGGTGACCAAGCAATTAAAAAGCATCTCTGTAGATGGACACTTATTAATAAAAAATAGTTTGAAATGAGGTCCTACTTCTATTTCCTTTATAAATTCTTAACAGGAAGGTCATAAACTGAAATTTTGAATTAACAATAATCCTGGCCTCTAATATTTTCTTTTTCCCTTTGGTATTAAAAGTTATTTCCAATCAGTATTTTTAAGTTCAAGAAGCCCTGGAGATTAGTCAACTATAAAAAGTCACAGTTTTGAGTTAAATACCCATGCATCACTTACGACCTGGGGAATCTCCTTATACTGCCATTATTATTTCTTGGTGGTACATGTAGCCCCAACATTTATCTGATGAGAAAGGGCAGAATATCTAGAGCCAAGCAATATACAAAACTAAGAATTGTCTTCCCACAGATGTTTTAAAATTTTTTGAAAAAAAGTTAATTTACTTCTTTGTTTCTCTATCAATAGAGTTGACAGATTAGCATATTTAGAAAATAATGGTGTATGCATGCATGCATTTAACAGTAGGCCTTTGAAGAGGAGACCCTGATCAGTGGAAGTAGAAAGAGAGATTTGCCCTGATAACGTAAACCTGGTGTGAAGGGAGCATGTTGGTAGATCATATGGTGCTTTAACCACATAGACTCTCTGAGGCTACCTGTTCATCTTGGAAACCTAGTTAGATTGCAAATTTTGCTAACTGTTCATCTTGGAAACCTAATTAGACTGCATTTTTCAGCCTCCACTGCAATTAGATAAAGTTCTGTGATTAAATTCTGACCAGTGGAATTTGAACAGATAATGTGGTATGGTATTTCTAGGCGTGTCCCAAGAAACTACTGCATGCAATTTTCCATAGCTAATTCACTTGGAAAGTAAACAAATTGATTTTATACCTTGACCCAAGCCACCATACGAAATCCCAAACTCCCATTTGATTTTTGCCTGTGGAGTCAGTAGTGCTGGTCAACTTCCCTAATGCCTGTTGGAATCACCCTTACTGCCAATACTGGATTCTTAGCAGGAGTATAAACTGGTGCAGCATTATGGGAGACAGTTATCCATGGGCCTCTTGCATTGATGTAAGTTTTGCAAGCAGACAGTTTCTGTCAGACTATATTTGCAAGCACGTCTATAGAGCAAACCAAGATACATGTTTCCCACTGGAGCAGAAGACAGATTGGTTTAATGCCCAGGATAATAAAGATAATGTTTCCCTCTGGCTTGAAGGTCAAACAGGTTTGATTGTGAGCTTTTTAAAAGATCAAGGTTTCCTAAACTCAGGGTTCCTTGGGTACATACATGTACATGCATATATTTCATGTAAAAGTTCTCAAATATTAACCAGTAGCATTTCATAGCTTTGGGGGGAGAGTTGGGAGAACTTTATTACGTATTATTGTGTTCAAACATGATACAAGTAAAAACATTCTGCATATTGGTGAGAAATGATGAGAAAGGGCAGAATATCTAGAGCCAAGCTACATACAAAACTAAGATGGAATTTTTTCCCACAGATGTTTTAAAATTATCTGAACAAAAGTTAATCTACTTCTTTATTTGTTTCTTTATCAACAGAGGTGGCAATATTAGCATGTTAAGAAAATAATGGTGTGTCTGCATGTATACATTTGACAAAAATCCCTCTGTTTCTGGTTTATGAATATTTATTACCATCTTTAAAAAGAGGTTAAATGAGAAAAACAGAACCACAAAGAATATAGTCATGCAATTTTGTCTTGAACAAGCTAATAAACTGCAAGCTGAAATAAAAACAGGAGTATAAAATGACCTAGTCCAGGAAACACTCCAAAGATCTTCTGATAAACTGGTAAGTATGATATTAAGGGAAAGATACTTTGCAATCGAAAGACTTCAAAGGTTGCAAAACAGAAATTCAATGTTTTTCCTACTGTCAGTAAACAAAGAAATCCGTATATATTTTCTTTCATAAATATACAATTCCAGCAACTCATTTTTACGGCCATTTTCCACTAAACCATCTTTCATTTTGATAACATAATTATAGTGGAACACAAAATTCTGTACTGAGGCTGAGGCTTCATTTAAGCTTCTCCAAGCTTCCTATTTAGAGTGCACTTGTTCTTGACCTACATATTGCTTAGCTTTTGATAGCTATCTTCGAAGAAGCCTCATTAATCTATTCATTGCAATTTCATTACCCCAAACACAGTCACACACACACATGGCCACTCCCTCTCTCATTGTCAATCCCAATTGGTGACTCCTCAGGGAGAATGTGTCCCATTTTTCTTTTTTAAGCCGCATATTAACAAAAAGGAAAACAAAAGAAGGCTCAACTTTGTAACATGGAAGAAAATTGGCTAATAAGCAAAGCTTAAGTGACACAGTCAGCACATGTGGGAACCTTTGACCACCCTTATGGTAAGGTCAGGTGATTCTGATTTCACATTTTCGCATGATGTTGTATGTGGGGGCTCACTCTTGAGGAGCCACCCAGTAACAACCATGGTATTTTAGCTTTTTCATTGCTGTGAGCAACAGACCTAACAAGAACAATTTTAGAAGAAGAAAAGTTTATTTGGGGGTTCGTGGTTTCAGGTCTCAGTCCACAGACAGCCAGCTCCCTTGATCTGGGTCCAACTTGTGGAAGAACATCATGCTGGAAGAATGTGGTGAAAGAAAGAGGCTCGGGACTTGGCCACTAGAAAGCAGAGAGAGAGAGAGAGCTCCATTCACCAAGATAACTGTGTACCCCAAACGGATGTCCCAAATGACCCACCTCCTCCAGCCACATCCTATCTGACTATAGTTACCACCCAGTTAATCCTTATCATGGAATTAATCCATCCATTATGTTAATACTCTCAGAACCCAACCATTTTACTCCTAAACTTCATTGCATAGTCTCACACATGAGCTTTTGGGGGTCACTTCATATCTATGCTATAATATGGGAATCTTAGAACTTATAATTAAGATTCATTAGAATCTTAATTAGGGGTAGAGAGAGAAGATGGGAGGGGAGGGGAGGGGGGATAGTAGAGGATAGGAAAGGTAGCAGAATTCAACAGTTACTAATATGGCATTATGTAAAAATGTGGATGTGTAACCGATGTGATTCTGCAATCCGTATTTGGGGTAAAAATGGGAGTTCATAACCCACTTGAATCTAATGTATGAAATATGATATGTCAAGAGCTTTGTAATGTTTTGAACAACCAATAAAAGAAATTAAAAAAATATTATTGCCAAAATTAAAAAAAAAAGATTCATTAGAGAAACCATTCATCATCTTTACCTGGCTCTGTACAGAATGAATAAATTATACTTTTATTTGTATCTTTTGTAGTATCTAATCATATTTTGTTTGGGTCTCCACCATGTTAGATATGTCCTACTTACTTTTTTCAAATTTATAGGTCCTCAAAAAGTACCATGAAATTATATCTCCCTCCAAGGCTGCATTTGGCTTTGGCTTGGCTATTTGGAATTCATAACAATTGGTGTTGCATTCAAATAGCATATTTTCTATTGTTTGGGGCATAGAGATTTATAACAGTGCATGAGAAGGTTTCTCTTTTGACATATCTACATTGATGAATTAGGGGGAATACTTCTCAATCACAAGCTTCTGCCCAAGTTCCCTTTTGAACAGAAGCATGAGCTCTCTAATGAGAAAAGAGATAAAGGAGCAGGTGGATAAAAGAGGAGATGAGCATGGAGTACATTTCTCAGACTACAAAAAGCTTCTACCTGCATCCTGGCTGGGGCAACTCCACTCTGTCTGGCATCAGCAAATCTGGTTGACATTTGTGTGAGTTCATCACTAATTGCCCCCAGATTATGGGAAAAGATTAGCAGTTTTGTTTACTCTCCAATAAAGAAAGAAAAAAATTATGGATTTTGCTCTAAAAACTTTCCAAGGATCTCCTTACCTGCTTCAGTATGGCTCAGAATTGCCCTCCATTGAAATAAGCATATGTATTTTTGTAGGGGTGCCTGCCTGGGAAAATCCCTGGGTTTCTCTTGAACAAAGTCAAGAATGTTCCCTGAATTCATGCATCAGAAGTCATCTACTTTAGGAGTTGCAGGTGAATCTTCCCACAGAGTCTGTAAAGCCTTGGTGATATCATAAAATCCTCATTTCCTGTTTTTTTTATTACCAATTACAAAAAGGTTCGCCTTCTTAAAAGACTCTTTTCTGAGAGATTGACTCTAATTTTCATGAGTTCCTCAGGTCAGAGGATGGGTGGTCTGGCCCTTGCCTCACACAGTTCTATATGTACCACATGCACGTAAGTTCTGGGTGTAGTTGAGGACAATTACTATAAAGCAATGTTTTAAAAACTTTCAAAAGCAGTATGATCATTTGAAGTGCCTACTAAAAATTACAGCTCAGGACTCCATAAATCTGGGTAACAACACTAAAACTCTGATAATAAAAGTACCGTACTGATGGTCATTATGATGTATATGGTCTTGAGTTCACCCTTTGAGGAGTAATGCATTTGAATGACGGACACTGGCTTGTGAATCAACAAACCTTGTTGAAGTTCCAGTGGCACAACTTAGTACAAGCACTACTTTGATTATGTTGATTTTTTTTCCATACCAGGGATTGAACCCAGAGGTGCTGAACCAATAAGCCATATCCCAACCCTTGTTTATTTTTTATTATATTTGGAGACAGTGTCTCACTAAGAGCTGAGGCTGACCTTGAACTTGGATCCTCCTGCCTCAGCCTCCCTAGCTTGCACCACTATGCCTAGTAATTATTTGAATCTTAAAAACCAGACTCGCTGTGGAATTACATGGACTGAGGTTCATGTCCTGACTCTTAACTTTCCTGTTAGCACTTTACTATTTCTTCATGCTTACAATGCTGCATAGTATGTGCTGAGGGCCATTGCTAAGTAAGAATGACGCATGGCATGACCCAGGTCATTTGCAGTGTCATTGCATGTAAGGTGACCTTGCTCAAGGACCAGGGCGGACCGGGTTTAGGGAGGATCGGGGTTTAGGGCGTTCCCAGTTTAGGACAATCCGGGTTTAGGGCGGTTCCAGGTTTAAGGTGTACCCTGCTGGGAATAGGGCGTATCCTGCTGCCTCAGGCGCGCCTGCTCCTTGAGTTCCCGTTGAGTTCTCGCGGGATTGAGAGAGTATTTGGGATTATGCCCAGAACGTGGATTTCCCCCAGAACGTGTGTACAGTACTGGTGTGAGTTCGGGAATAAAGAGTTGCTGTTTGAATCTACAAGGTGTGTGGTGGTTCGTGATTTTGTGCCCAACCAGACTGCGGCAAGTATGGGTGCAAGGAACAGGTCATTCTGGGGTAGCTTACAAGTGAAGAGTCAATAAAGAGTGGTTATTCAGATGTCTTGGCTTTCTTCAGAGATACATTTGGAGCTGGGTCTTGTGGACCCCACTGTGGCTATATTCCAGAGAAGGAACTTTGCTCTCTATTGCTGTCTCTTTCAGGGTTAAACATGAGATGGACCTTGACAGTTATTAATCACATGAGCTATCAGTGATGCATAATGATCTGGGAATTCACCTGCTACTGTATCTAACTACAATGTAATAGTGGCTTAAGGGCCAGCTCTTCAGAGGTGTGATGAGAAATTCAACCTGCTCACTACCTGGAGACCTAGGGAGCATAGGGTGCTATCAGAGACAGCTCCCAGGAAACTTTGCAGAGACTCCATATTATTTCCCAGGGCTTATATGGGCATCGAGTGCAATAATAGGTGACAGGACCAACTGTTCAGATCCACAGTAAGTGTTTAATATTGGTTTCACTATTATTATTCATACTTCACCCCTATTCTGTATCCTATAGGGCCAAAGACACTTTTTAAAAGCTGTGTCTCCTCTGTCCCAAATAGGCTAATTGTTCATGATTGTTGATGTCAATGCTTTTGTTGTTATTAATCCCATTCTAAGTTGTAGATTCTCTTTATTTTCCTGAGGGAAGTTTAGCCTGAGTGAGAAATTTTGTTTCCTCCTCTGGTTCTTAAGTTGAAGCCTATTATAATCCTAATGATTTGCCTTACAGTTTCCTGCATTCGAATGGTTAGAGGCTTTATGTGAGTAGCTGAATTGGTAAACTCCTTTTCCAGGGAAAGAAAGACCGAATTTTGCAAATATGGATTATTTGAAATATTATTTTTTGAAAGGCTTGCTTTGAAATTTTTAACAATATATCACATCTATTCATTCACGCTTGCAAACTTTCTTCACAAGACTTTGTGTACTCTCATGGAATTATGTATAATCTATGACATTAGCATATGCAATTCAAAATGCTACAGGTTCAAATTTTAACAATAGTATAAATGATGTATATGTGGTTATGTGTATGTATACATGTATACTACACATGCGAATGAATTGCGTAAATATGCTTTAATGGTGCTGAATGGCCAGAGGATGAGTGCTCTATTAGCAATTGTTTTGTTCATTTTCAGTTTTGAGAATGAAAACTACTGTTTAGGGGGCAAGATGAAGTTCCTCCATCATGCTGAAGATTCTTCCATGTTTTCGCTGAAAGGAACTTTTTGTTCAACATTTTAGAGGAATCGCCAAGGGCTCTGTTCTCTCAAATCGATTGATTGTCGTCTCAGAAAACACTGAATACTGCTCAAGGGGAAAAAAAAAGAGTTAAAGGGAGAATTTCTGGTGTTAAGAGAAGGGAAGGACACAGATCCATTCTTTCACTTCCACCATCAGAGGAAAGCACATTTCCACGTACATCCTTGCACATAGAAAGAAGGAACAGGGGAGCCCCAAGCACCTGACTCTCCTTCCAAATGAACATATCTAACCTTGTGCTGCTGCTAAAATCTATTCTCACTTCTTTAACAGTATCACCTCCCCTATTCTTGAATCTGTTGTGTTCCTAAAACAAAGGCCTAACTGGGTTGAATTTTTTGTGGAAAAGCTCCTGTGCCTTCTGGTTTTTTTTTTTCTTCTTTTCTTTTTTATTTCAGTGCTGAGGATGGAATGGAACCCCTGCTAGACAAGCACTCTACCACTGAGCTATATCCCCAGCCCTCTCACATTCTATTTCTTATGGAATATAAATTTAAACTCTGCAGCATGAAAATTCCTTCCTTCCATGATCTAGTCCTACAGAGGCTTCCAACTCCCATTTCCATCGCTATGGTTTGAAGGTTGGTGTACTTACGCTGTAACTTAATCTCCATAGTGATGCTTAAGAGGTGGGCCCTCTGGGAGGTGATTATGTAAATAAGATTGGGTGCTTTTGTAAAAGGGCTTGAGCATCACAGCATTTGCTCTCCTTTTCCCATTCCACCATGTGAAGATGTAGTAAGAGACACCATCTTGGCCAAAAAGGCTCTTTTACCAGACCCTGAGTCTGCTTTGTTTCGTTATTGTCTTTGTCGGGGCCTTCCTAGCCTACAGACATGAGAAAAATGAATTTCTCTTCTCTACAAATTGCCCCCAAGATATTCTACTATAGATAAACAGAACAAGGGCTCATAACTCTTCGCGTTGCCTCTATACTACAGAAACCAAACTATTCACTTGTTCCAAACACATCACACATTTTCACATTCAGTGTTTGCTGTCATGCTCTTTTAACGTCCACCAAATATGATTCTGCCCTTACTTTCTTCGTAGGGTTGTTGCGTGGGTATGTTTTCTGCCACCTCTTCCATGGCTACTACCTCTCTGTCCACTATCCTCTCTTGGACACTCTACCACAGAGCTGACATGCTAAGGCTGCCTGCTTGAATATTTGCCTGGGCAGGGGATGTGCTTTCTGCACTTCACAACTCCACACCCTGCTGAGTTCAGCACATGGACTTGCATAGAGATCAAACAAGAAGGAGGGATTATGCCCAGTGCATTAAAAGCTTTAAGAATCCTCAGCTCCTCAGTCCTACTAGCATATCTGATCCTGTGCTAGGAGCTGAATGCTAAATGACAGAAAAGAGAACAAAGGAAAATAAGATACTTAATAAACTGGTCAAGTATGTTGCATGAACTTATTTCTTAAGGAACTTGAGAAGGATGCATTTGGGGGACATTGAAGAAAAAATAGGCAAGGTTTGAGATGATGCATATTTCATTGTTTGCTATATAGATGGTTTTATGAATCTAATTCATTTTAAAAAATGTGATAATTGATATTCAGCAGGCGTCAGTATGTAGTGTGAAGAGCTTGAGTGCTAAACAGTGTTGGGTTAAATATTGGCTTCATCCCTCTATTACGTTGTGACCTCAGAAGTGACCTCTAACTTACTCTTAACCACAATTTTCTTATCTCTGAAATAAGGACAGTGGTAACTGTGCTGGAATTAAAATAATACATGCCAAGGGCCTGGCACAAGAGCACTGCCATTTTTCAAATTATTCGTAGGAGTTACAACAACATAAAGTTAATGTAGATTTTATTGAATGCCTGTAATTCCTTTAGATTTTTCAGTGTATTGTTCCTAAATACTCTTTCAATAGCCTCTGTGTGTTTTCTGTGTGTTTTCATGAACATGTGTGTATAAATATATTTTATAATATCTGCCACATACAGAAACTGAATAAAAGTTTGTTAGATATCCAGCGAACCACCATTGTTTGTGATCATGACATTTTTATTGTCCATAAAGTTTCAGGGAGCAGGGACTATTGAAGAGTTTAGTGTACACCTGCTACCCTCAACCCCCAGCAACCCTGCCCACCACACAGTCCCTAGATAGGTCTTTAATTCTATAGATTTAAATTGCTGAACAATTATTATACCCAAGATATAATCTACCTACCACAATTTTTCACATCATTTAAGGTGCTGATTGACATTTATGAGGATATTAATACAAACTTGAATAAATTGCTAATAAACTGCCACTGTGAGATTAAAATCGTTCATGAAGTCAGAAATGTTTCAAACTTGGCAGCAACTAAACTGTACTAACTGGAAACTGGAACGGAAATGATCCTTTTGTCATTTGACATTTTGAAATCCATTGACCTTTATCTCACTTGCAACACTATTATGGTTTTATTTTATGTGCTTTCTCACTTTATCACCAGCTGGTTTTTTTCCTTCTTTTTGATTTCCAGAGGATAGGATACACCTGCCCTAGCTGTGCTGCTGCTCCTTGGTAGTCGTGTTATTCAAAGTTGTGCAAACATGGGATTAGAGGCTTGAGGCCAGGCGTCAGTAGGTGCTGGTGCATAGGGGTCCTAATGTTTGTTGATTTCTTGCAGAGAGAGACCGCTGAAACAAGGGAATTTCTAAGTGAAATAAAGGAGGAGAATATAGGAGGGAGGAAGGACTGAAAAGGGTTGGAGAGAAAGAGAGAGGGAGGGAGGGAATTACAACTTTTCATTTCTCTGGTTGTACACGATGCAGTGTTGCAGTCATACATGTACCTAGGGCAATGATGTCCATCTCATTCCGCCATCTTTCCTGCCCTCATACACCCATCCCACTCCTCCCTCCCCTTTGCCCAATAAAAGTTCCTCCATGTTTTTCATGCCCTCCCTTCGTTATGGATCATCATCCACTTATCAGAACATTCGGCCTTTGGTTTTGGGGGATTAGCTTACTTCACTTAGCATGATGTTCTTCAACTCCATCCATTTACCTAAAAATGCCATAATTTTATTCTCTTTTAATGCTGAGTAATATTCCATTGTGTATATATACCACAGTTTCTTTATCCATTTAACTATTGAAGGGCATCTAGGTTGGTTCCACAGTTTAGCATTTGTTAATTGAGCTGCTATTAACATTGATATGGCTGTGTTATTATAGTATACTGGTTTTAAGTGGGTTGGTTTTAGACTGAGGAGTGGGATAGCTGGGTCAAATGGTGGTTACATTCCAATATTTCTTAGAAATCTCCATACTGCTTTCCATATTGGCTGAACCAATTTGTAGTCCTACCAGTAATGTATGAGTGTGCCTTTTCCCCCACATCCTCACCAACATTTATTATTGTCTGTATTCTTAGTGATTGCCATTCTGACTGGCGTGAGATAAAATCGTAGAGTAGTTTTGATTTGCAATTCTCTAATTACTAGAGATGTTGAACATTTTTTTATATATTTGTTGATTGAATGTATACCTTCTTCTGAAAAATGTCTGTTCAACTCTTTAGCCCATTTATTGATTAGGTTGTTTGGGTGTTTTTGGTGTTAAGTTTTTTGAGTTCTTTATCTTAGAGATTAGTGCTCTATCTGATCTGCATGTGGCAAAATATGCTCCCAAAATGTAGGCTCTCTCTTCACCTCATTGATGTTTCTTTTGATGAGAAAAAACTTTTTAGTTTGAGTCCCTCCCATTTATTAATTCTTGATTTTATTTCTTGTGCTTTAGGAGTCTTATTAAGGAAGTTAGGGCCTAACCTGATGTGATGTAGATTAGGGCCTACTTTTTCCTCTGTTATGAGCAGCGTCTCTGGTCTAATTCCTAGGTCCTTGATCCACTTTGAGTTGAGTTTTGTGCATGGTGAGAGATAGGGGTTTAGTTTCATTTTGCTGCATATGGATTTCTAGTTCACCGAGCACCATTTGTTGAAGAGGGTATCTTTTCTTCAATGTATGTTTTTGGCACCTTTATTTAGTATGAGATAACTGTGTTTATGTGGGTTTGTCTCTGTGTGTTCTATTATGTACCATTGGTCTACATGTCTATTTTGGTGCCAATACCATGCCATTTTTGTTACTGTATCTTTGTAATATAGATTAAAGTATGTTATTATGATGTCTCCTGCTTCAGTCTTCTTGCTAAGGATTGCTTTGGCTGTTCTCGGTCTCTTATTTTTCCAAATGAATTTCATGATTGTTTTTTCTATTTCTATAAGGAATGACATTGGGATTTTAATTGGAATCACATTGAATCTGTATAGCACTTTGGGTAGTATGGCCATTTTGACTGTATTAATTTTGCCTATCCAAGAGCATGGGAGATCTTTCCATCTTCTAAGGTCTTCTTAAATTTCTTTCTTTATTTTTCTCTAATTTTCACTGTAGAGGTCTTTCACCTCTTTTGTAAAGTTTTTTTTCCCCCAAGGCTATTGTGAATGGGATAGTTTTCCTAATTTCTCTTTCAGAGGATTCATCATTGATGTATAGAAATGCACTTGATTTATGAGTATTAATTTTATATCCTGATACTTTGCTGAATTCAGTATTTACTTCTAGAAGTTTTCTGATGAAGTTTTTTGGATACTGTAAGTATAAAATCATGTCATCAGCAAATAATGATAGTTTGAGTTCTTCTTTTCCTGTTTGTATCCCGTAAATTTCTTTTGTCTAATTGCTCTGGCTAGAGTTTCAAGAACTATGTTGAATAGAAGTGTTGAAAGAGGGCATCCCTGTCTTGTTACAGGTTTTAGAGGGAATTCTTTGCAGTTTTCTCCATTTAGAATGATGTTGGCCTTGGGGTTTAGCATAGATAGCTTTTACAATGTTGAGATATGTTCCCACTATCCCTAGTTTTTCTAGTGCTTTGAACATGAAAGGGTGCTGTATTTTGTCAGATGTTTTTGCTGCATCAATTGATATAATAATATGATTCTTATCTTTAAGTCAATTGATGTGATGAAGTATATTATATTATATTTATATGTATGTTGAACCAACCTTGCATCCCTGGGATGAAACCCACTTGATCAAAGTGAACTTTAAAAAAAAATATGTTTTTGTATGTAATTTGCCAGAATCTTATTGAGAATTTTTGCATCAATGTTCATCAGAGATATTGAAATTTTCTTTCTCTGATGTGTCTCTGCCTGGTTTTGATATCAGTATGGTACCAGATTTGTAGAATGAGTTTGGAGGGGCTCCTTCCTTTTCTATTTTATGGAATAATTTGAGGAGTATTGGTATTAATTCTTCTTTGTAGGTCTTGGAGAACTCAGCTGTGAATCTGTCTGGTCCTGGGCTTTTCTTGGTTGGTAGGATTTTAATGGTGTATTCTATTTCCTTGGTTGAAATTGACCTGTTTATATTGTGTATGTCCCTTTGACTCAGTTTGGGTTGATCACATGCCTCTAGAAATTTGTCAGTGTCTTTGATGTTTTCTATTTTACTGGAGTATAAATTTTCAAAATACCTTCTAATTGGGTTCTGTATTTCTGTAGTGTCTCATGTGATATTTCCTTTTTCATCACATATGTTAGTAATTTGAGTTTTCTCTCTCCTTCTCTTCAATTTGGGGTTCGTCAATTTTATTTATTTTTCTAAGGAACCAGCTTTTTGTTTTGTCAAATTTTTGAATTGTTTGTTTTGTTTCAATTTCATTAATTTCAGCCCTGTTTTTAATTATTTTTTGTCTTCTACTACTTTTTGTATTGGTTTATTCTTCTTTTTACAGGGCTTTGAGCTGTAATATCAGGTCATTTATTTTTGACCTTTTCTTCTTTTAATGAATGAACCTAATGCAATGAACTCTTAGCAATGCCTTCATAGTGTCCCAGAGATTTTGATAAGTTGTATGAGAGTTGTTATTTACCTACAAGAATTTTTTTATCTCCTCCCTGATATCTTTTATTAACCATGTGTCATTCAACAGCATATTGTTTAGTCTCCAGGTGTTGGAGTAGCTCATCTTTTTAATTTTATCATTGATTTCTAATTTCATTGCATTATGGTCAGAGAGAATGCATGGTAGTATCTCTATTTTTTTGTATTTGCTAAGACTTGCTTTGTGGTATAACATGTGGTCCATTTTGGAGAAGGATCCATGTGCTGCTGAGAAGAAAGTGTATTCACTCGTTGGTGGATGAAATATTCTATATATGTCTGTTAAGTCTAACTTATTGATTGTATTATTGACTTCTATAGTTTTTTTTGTTTAGTTTTTGTTTGGAAGATCTATCCAAAGGTGACAGAGATGTATTAAAGTCACCCAGTATTATTGTGTTGTGGTCTATTTGGATCTTGTAGTTAAGAATAATTTGTTTGACATACATACATTCTGATTCATTCTTCATGATTGGGAAATTTTATGATATTATCTCATTGAAGAGATTGTGCATCCCTTTGGTTTGAATTTCTGTACCTTTCTCTATCCCAATAATTCTTATTTTTGGTCTTTTGATGCTATCCCATAATTCTTGGATGTTCTGCTCGTGGTTTCTTACCATCTTCACTGTGTGGCCAACTTTATTTTCCAGATTGTATACTTTGTCTCCAAATGATCTAGTCTGTTGGTAATGCTTTCTATTGAGTTTTTTATTTGGTTTATTGTTTCCTTTTTTTCAAGGATTTCTGATTTTTTTTTTTCAGAATCTCTCTTTCTTCAAGTAATCTTTTGCTACCTGTATTTAATCCTTTATCTCTTTGTTGGTGTAACCAAAGGTTGCCTGTATTTGCTTTCTTATCTCTTTGTTGGAGTGATCAATCTCTGCCTGTATTTGCTCATTTAGGTCATTCTATAATGCACAGATCATTTTAATTATGCATATTCTGAACTCCTTCTCTGACATTTCATCAACTTCATTGTCCATGGAGTCTATTATTATAGTATACTGGTTTTGGGGAGAACTTTTTTCCCTTGTTTTTTTATATTGTCTATGTGTCTTCCTTTCTTGCAGTATGGATCCTAGGTATTACAGTTTCTACCCTATACTATTATAATATTTGTGCAGATTGTCTTTACCTCTTCTTGGTGTTGGACATCTAGACCCTGCTGGTGTCCCATGATGGATGCTACTGCAACTAATGGTGGTGGCAGCAATAGCAGAGGTAACTCAAGATAGGAGTGGAAGTGCCTCAAGATGGATGCAACCTCTTTCAGAGATGGGGTTGAAAGAGTGGGCCCTACACTGGCTGTGGGCTGCCTGTTCTGAGATGCAGCTGCTTCTAAGCCCTGTCTGTTGTTGCAAGGTGGAGGCTACTTTGTGGGGAAGGCCATGGTAATGGCTGCAGTGTCCCAAGATAGAGATGGGTTAGGTCTGGGCTCCCCAGTGAGCGGTGGTGAGGTGCATACCTGGCCTAATCTGGGCATGGGCTGTGGCATGGGTTTGCAGAGGCTGTCCTGGGCCAGGGTCTGGGCTCTGGAGTGGGTCTGCTGGTCAGCATGGGTGTTTCTGGGCCAGGGCCTTAGCTCTAATGTGGGTCCACTGTTTGGCTGGATGGACCAGAGCCTAACATGGGCCTACGGTCACTCATCGGTGGCAGGGGCTGTTCTAGGCCAGGGCCTGGGCTCTTGAGTGGGTCTGCCACCCAATCCAGTTGGGGGGGGGGTCCTCTTTTCAATTCATTTAGAGATTTAAGAGTGTAAAAATTAGTGCTTGTGATCAGCATCTGCAACCAGCAATTAAAAATCAACTATGGGCACATCATCTTGGCAACCATAACACTCTGCAAACTGACATCTTGATTCCCTGTCTTGTAAGGGATTCGTTATGCCTAAGTAATTCAAATTGTAAAGGAAAAGACATGATCTCTTGAGGTGCCTAGCAACATGTAATACATAGTAGCTACTCAATAAATGTTTGACTGGCTCACCATTCTTAATCTGAAATGAGAAGAAATTGCGGATCCTGTTTAGAATTTCCCAAAGTCCCAGCGTATTTGTATGTCTGGATGTTTGTGTGTGTATGTGCATCTGTGTATTTCTATGGTCTGAGAGAAGTCATGTGTGTTAATCAGTTTTGCATTGCTGTGACAGAAATACCTGCCAATAACAATAAAGAAGAGGAAAGTCCTGTTTCGGCTTGTGGTTTCAGAGGTTTAGTCCATGGTGGACCGACTCCATTGCTCTAAGCCTAAGGTGAGGTAGGACATCATGGTGAAGTTTATGATGGAGGAGTGCTCTCAGCATATGATTATAATGGGTCAGAGACTGAGGAGGGGCAAGTGGCCACAGGGAAGACAAACCCTTCCATCCAGGGCATGCCCCAGTGACCCACTACCTTCAGCTGCCCCCTCCACCCTTACCTACCCAGTCAATTCATTTAACCTAGGATGGATGTATTTATCAGGTTCATGTTCTCATTGATCTAATCATTTCCACCTCTGAGTATTCCTGTATTACCACAGGAGATTTGGGGGGACAACTAATATCCAAGCCATAACACCATGAATGCGTTGTATAGTTTTAAAATTGTATCTGCTAATTTTACATGTGCATCTGAGCCTTGATGGTTTTTCCCCAGCTGAAGAACTATTGTAGAACACGGGGTATGATGTTCCCCCTTGATTTGATCACCACAGGGCAATATAGCGTACAGATTCAGAGCTTAGGCACATAATCTCTGGGCCCAGATCCATTTTTCCTGCATACTAGCCACATGATATTGGGCAAGTTACTCACCTCTGTAGGCTTGAATTCAGCAATTCTGACAACATATTTAGAATAATGCTTACCACTCAATAAACGTCAGCCAATATTATCATGAACAGTGATATTATTTTTATCTAAATTTATAATGAGGTAGAATCTTCTGACTTTTTAATGTATAATAAATATTTGGATGGTCTCAATGCACCTTTAATATTATACTACCAATGCATACAAGAATAATAAAATTTCTACAAATCAGGCAATCCTTTGTGTCTCTAATTATCATCTCTTTCATCAATGTACTTTTTAAAAATGCATCTTCAAAACATTTCAGATGTACCGCTTTTCTTTTTCCAGAGCCATGGAAATGGGTTGCGTTATGGTCTGATAGTGTTACTACTGTAGTTGATGTCAGAGAGAGGACATTATATTGAAACTAATGGTCTTCACTAATAGTAAAAGATGAATGTCCCATGTACCTGAAGGAAGGCATCCTGCAGTAAAATAGGAGCTGTTCATCAGAGAAACCTTTCAGGTATCATTTAATTTGAGAAGAGGGAGGAATTAAATTATCCAAGGAAGGGCACAGAGAATCCACTGAAGGCAATGGAATGAAATATTGATTTAATTCTGAGTCGCATGCAGACTGAGTTATGCCATATTCCCAGAGCCTAGGCAGAAGCACAGGGCTCTGTATATTTATTTACTCTTGTAACTCTAAAGCATTATCTCTCTTTGCCACCACCAGAGGATGACAATAGCCAAGGAAATATTTAAAAGAAATGTTTTAGAGGTTACATTGCAAAAAGGAATTATGGTCAAGTACTGTAGAGAAAAGAACTGCATTTGAGAATTTGAAGATGTGAGAACTGGTCATTATTCTGGATGGGAACCTTAATACAGTCAAGCCTCAGATTTTAATGGAGATGTCAGGAATTTCTGTTTGAGTGATGGCTAATAAGTATATGGTAGCTTAAATGTGTGTAAATTATAAATGTATAATTCTAGGTTTCTGTTATTATTAGAAAGAATAAAAATTTGAATTTGGGAAGAGAAAAAATTTGATACCAAGTGAATGAAAAGAACACATAGATGCTTTATAACGTGCACTTAGGAAAGAGAAAGTATGAGATTTGGGAAGGGAAATTATAGATCCAAGCTATAACTTTGAATTCCAGAACTCTTAAGTAAACCTCTCTTCTCCATAAAGTTAGCTGGTCTGAGATATTTAATTATAGTAACAAAAAAGACCAATGTATGCAGTTATATCCTTCAATGCTAGCATTAATGGAGATCTGCCAATACTCTTTTTCCCCCTATAGATTAGGCATAATGATACCTAGTTCTTGATTATTTATGATGTTGTAGACTAAATGGTACAAGTAAAGCATTTAGCACAATACTGAGTAAACATGATTGCTAGTTATATTTATTATGTGAGAACAGGAAGATGAATGTCCTCCTGCCATCCAGTGTGTACTGGAAGAAGGTATCCTGAAAGGGCTTCGTCTAGCTCTATGGGCTGAGGGGGAAATACTCTTGGGGGTCCAGGGAACATTTACGCGTAACTACTGAAAACAAAGCAAGTTGAAGATTGCCCAAACTCTCCTTATCTTGATCATTCAAGTTCCTCTGTTACAGAACGACACTGAAAGTTTAGTGTCAACACAACAATTCTCTGCTCTACCATTAGAACTTTGTCCTGGTAGTTATTATTATTATAGATTATGTTGTACTAAAAGAGCATAAGTATCTCAAGAAATATTCCAGTGAAAAATATTCCACTGCTTTATTTTTTTTTAACCTAAGGCAAATCACAAGGTGGGAGGGCAATCTGGAGAAGCAGTAAGATTTCCAGCATCTCAACAAAGAACACTGATATTAGCCTTCTAGGATCTTAACCAATGAAGTAGACCATTTCGCCTCCAGCACTTCTAGTCTCGCAGTTCTTTATCATTTTCTCACCTAATTTTCACTTTCTCTTCTCTCCCAAGCATTCCACTTTCAGGAAGCAGAACCCAACATGTAAAAGAAAGCAAAAATGGATTCTGCAAGGACACACAGTAGGGATTCCAATGGCAAGAAGAAAGTGGGTAGGAATTTGATTCTTGAGTGAGGCTCTCTCTTCATTCTTCTCTTCCACCGTCTTGGTGTGTAGGTAGATGGCTCTGAGCTTCTCACTTCAACATTCCCTTGAAGGACCATAGGAAGAAGCATCAACAGCCAGGAGGGAGAGCAGAATCTCTAGACCTGATGGTTGCTGAATTTACAATCCATCTCAGCCCCACTTGGATTCCCTGTGCTGCAGTGATTTCTACACCCAGACAAGGATATTTTCCCCGAGCATGTGAGAGAAGCCCTATTCTCTGTGTGTGTCTGGTCCTCTGGCTGTCAGACAGCAAGCGGAAGAAAGTAGAAGACAAATATTCCTTTTGCAATTTTCCTTTAAGTGGACTTTCCCACCTACCTCAGGGACTAATGCATGCAATAAAAAAGTGATTTTGACACTTTAGTTCAATGCTTACAGGAGGAAGCAAGGCACACGTACAGAAAGGATTGTTTCACTGATGCAAAGGAAATTATTGTAGGTACTTTGGAAATTTCACTTCCTCACACAACTCACTGCTGGTCTCCCCAAAGTACAGTTGCATGGACTTTCATCAGCAGGGTCAGTCAGACAGTAAATCAGCCCTTTAGCCACTTATTAGCTTCTATGAATAAGTGAATGATGCAAGCACATTTTTGCATAACTCTAAGTTATTGAATAGTATAAAATGTTTATTCAGCAAACATTGAGTAAGCTCTGAGAGATAATTGTGCTTGAAATCTTTAGAGTTCCCCCATGGGTGTTCTAGGGTGCATAGTGAAGTAGAATGTTCTTACTAAAGAACATGTGTGAACAGGACAATGATACAGGTTTCATTGCACATTTGAATATTAAATGTTCCTTGGGGCTGGGCAGGGAGAAAGGAGAGATTATGTTTAACTCAACGTTTTCAAAATTATCTCTTTCCAGAACACATTTTTTTTTCCCGCTCATTGCATCAACTAATGTTATGAAAAGTAAATGTTTCTTAGGAAGTACTGACTGGTGACTTAGAAATCATTATATTGATTAAGTTGCCAAGATAATTTGTAGACTCTGTGAATATTGCACTCTTAATTCATCCTTGGATGGAACAAGGGTTTAGCAAAGGTGGGATTTGGCATTATCAAAAGAAGAGACAGAAGGTTCATTGAATTGAGCTTTTTTGGGGGGCGAGGGGAAATTGGAGGAGTCTTGAGATGTTTCCAAAATGATCAGTGGAGAATCTTTCATTCAAGATCATTTACATTAATTTCCAAAGGAAATTGTAAAAAAAAAAAATTGGATAGTTTTCTAGCAAAAAAAGTGTTAAGATGTTGTGTAAATATTTTCATTTAAACATAAAGCTAGAGATAGATAATTAAAAATTTGTGAGGATATGATCATTCATTTATCTTTTTAAATGGCTTGTGAATTCATCTAACATTCACAGAGCATCCACTCTGCGGTAGGCAGCACCAGTCGCTGAGGATGCTGGGATGAGCCATCAGACTCAGGCTATGCCTGCCTGATACTGAGGCCTATGAAGATTGCCTCCCATCTACTTTTTTTTTATTGTTGGTTGTTCAAAACATTACAAATTTCTTGATATATCCTCTTTCACACTTTGCTTCAAGTGGGTTATGAACTCCCATTTTTAGCCCATATACAGATTGCAGAATCACATCAATTACACATCCATTGATTTACATATTGCCATACTAGTGACTGTCATGTTCTGCTACCTTTCCTATCCTCTACTATCCCCCCTCCCCTCCCCTCCCCTCCCCTCTTCTCTCTCTACCCCCTCTACTGACCTTCATTTCTCCCCCTTGTATTATTTTTCCCTTTCCCCTCATTTCCTCTTGTATGTTCTTTTGTATAACCCTGAGGGTCTCCTTCCATTTCCATGCAATTTCCCTTTTCTCTCCCTTTCCCTCCCACCTCTCATCTCTGTTTAATGTTAATCTTCTTCTCATGCTCTTCGTCCCTACTCTATTCTTAGTTACTCTCCTTATATCAAAGAAGACATTTGGCATTTGTTTTTTAGTGATTGGCTAGCTTCACTTAGCATAATCTGCTCTAGTGCCATCCATTTCCCTGCAAATTCTATGATTTGTCATTTTTTAATGCAGAGTAATACTCCATTGTGTATAAATGCCACATTTTTTTAATCCATTCGTCTATTGAAGGGCATCTGGGTTGGTTCCACAGTCTTGCTATTGTGAATTGAGCTGCTATGAACATCGATGTAGCAGTGTCCCTGTAGCATGCTCTTTTTAGGTCTTTAGGGAATAGACCGAGAAGGGGAATAGCTGGGTCAAATGGTGGCTCCATTCCCAGCTTTCCAAGAAATCTCCATACTGCTTTCCAAATTGGCTGCACCAATGTGCAGTCCCACCAGCAATGTACAAGTGTACCCTTTTCCCCACATCCTGGCCAGCACTTGTTGTTGTTTGACTTCATAATGGCTGCCAATCTTACTGGAGTGAGATGGTATCTTAGGGTGGTTTTGATTTGCATTTCTCTGACTGCTAGAGATGGTGAGCATTTTTTCATGTACTTGTTGATTGATTATATGTCCTCCTCTGAGAAGTGTCTGTTCAGGTCCTTGGCCCATTTGTTGATTGGGTTGTTTGTTCTCTTATTGTCTAATTTTTGGAGTTGTTTGTATACTCTGGATATTAGGGCTCTATCTGAAGTGTGAGGAGTAAAGATTTGTTCCCAGGATGTAGGCTCTCTATTTACCTCTCTTATTGTTTCTTTAGCTGAGAAAAAACTTTTTAGTTTGAGTAAGTCCCATTTGTTGATTCTAGTTATTAACTTTTGTGCTATGGGTGTCCTATTGAGGAATTTGGAGCCCGACCCCACAGTATGTAGATCTTAGCCAAGTTTTTCTTCTATCAGACGGCGTGTCTCTGATTTGATATCAAGCTCCTTGATCCATTTTGAATTAACTTTTGTGCATGGCGAGAGAAAGGGATTCAGTTTCATTTTGTTGCATATGGATTTCCAGTTTTCCCAACACCATTTGTTGAAGATGCTATCCTTCCTCCATTGCATGCTTTTAGCCCCTTTATCAAATATAAGATAGTTGTAGTTTTGTGCATTGGTTTCTGTGTCCTCTATTCTGTACCATTGGTCCAC
Source organism: Marmota monax (assembly GCF_021218885.2). Lineage (NCBI taxonomy): Eukaryota > Metazoa > Chordata > Mammalia > Rodentia > Sciuridae > Marmota > Marmota monax. Next base: position 16,084,731 of record NW_026693934.1, on the reverse strand, counting down.
CCGCCTGTTTTGGTACCAGTACCATGCTGTTTTTGTTACTATTGCTCTGTAGTATAGTTTGAAGTCTGGTATCGCTATACCGCCTGATTCACACTTCCTGCTTAGCATTGTTTTTGCTATTCTGGGTCTTTTATTTTTCCATATGAATTTCATGATTGCTTTCTCTATTTCTGCAAGAAATGCCGTTGGGATTTTGATTGGCATTGCATTAAACCTATAGAGAACTTTTGGTAATATCGCCATTTTGATGATGTTAGCTCTGCCTATCCATGAACAGGGTATATTTTTCCATCTTCTAAGATCTTCTTCTATTTCTCTCTTTAGGGTTCTGTAGTTTTCATTGTATAAGTCTTTCACCTCTTTTGTTAGGTTGATTCCCAAGTATTTTATTTTTTTTGAAGATATTTTGAATGGAGTGGTTGTCCTCATTTCCATTTCAGAGGATTTGTCGCTGATATACAGGAATGCCTTTGATTTATGCGTGTTGATTTTATATCCTGCCACTTTGCTGAATTCATTTATTAGCTCTAATAGTTTCTTTGTAGAGCCTTTTGGGTCTGCTAGGTATAGAATCATATCATCTGCAAATAGTGATAATTTAAGTTCTTCTTTTCCTATTTTTATGCCTTTAATTTCTTTCGTCTGTCTAAGTGCTCTGGCCAGTGTTTCGAGAACTATGTTGAACAGAAGTGGTGAGAGAGGGCATCCCTGTCTTGTTCCAGATTTTAGAGGGAATGCCTTCAATTTTTCTCCATTCAGAATGATGCTAGCCTGAGGCTTAGCATAGATTGCTTTTACAATATTGAGGTATGTTCCTGTTATCCCTAGTTTTTCTAGAGTTTTGAACATAAAGGGATGCTGTACTTTGTCGAACGCTTTTTCTGCATCTATCGAGATGATCATATGGTTCTTATTTTTAAGTCTATTGATGTGGTGAATAACATTTATTGATTTCCGTATATTGAACCAGCCTTGCATCCCAGGGATGAATCCTACTTGATCATGGTGCACAATTTTTTTGATAAGTTTTTGTATCCGAGTGGCCAGAATTTTATTGAGGATTTTTGCATCTAGGTTCATTAGAGATATTGGTCTGAAGTTTTCCTTCTTTGAAGTGTCTTTGTCTGGTTTAGGTATCAGGGTGATGTTGGCCTCGTAGAATGAATTTGGAAGTTCTCCCTCTTTTTCTATTTCCTGAAGTAGCTTGAAAAGTATTGGTATTAGTTCCTCTTGAAAGGTTTTGTAAAATTCTGCTGTATACCCATCTGGTCCTGGGCTTTTCTTAGTTGATAGTCTTTTGATGGTTTCTTCTATTTCCTCGATTGATATTGGTCTGTTTAGGTTGTCTATATCCTCCTGACTCAATCTGGGCAGATCATATGACTTCAGAAATTTATCGATGCCTTCACTATCTTCTAATTTATTGGAGTATAAGGATTCAAAATAATTTCTGATTATCTTCTGTATTTCTGAAGTGTCTGTTGTGATATTGCCTTTTTCATCCCGTATGCTAGTAATTTGAGTTTTCTCTCTTCTTCTCTTCGCTAGCATGGCTAAGGGTCTGTCGATTTTGTTTATTTTTTCAAAGAACCAACTTTTAGTTTTGTCAATTTTTTCAATTGTTTCTTTTGTTTCGATTTCATTAATTTCAGCTCTGATTTTAATTATTTCTTGCCTTCTACTTCTTTTGCTGTTGTTTTGCTCTTCTTTTTCTAGGATTTTGAGATGAAGTATGAGATCATTTATTTGTTGTTTTTTTCTTTTTTTAAGGAATGAACTCCAAGCAATGAATTTTCCTCTTAGAACTGCTTTCAATGTGTCCCATAGATTCCGATATGTTGTGTCTGTGTTTTCATTAATCTCTAAGAATTTTTTAATTTCCTCCTTGATGTCTTCTACAACCCATTGATCATTCAGTAACCTATTGTTCATTCTCCAAGTGATGTATGCTTTTTCCCTCCTTCTTTTATCGTTGATTTTCAGTTTCATTCCATTATGATCAGATAGGATGCATGGTATTATCTCTACTCCTTTATATTTTCTAAGAGTTTCCCTGTGACATAATATATGATCTATTTTTGAGAAGAATCCATGTGCTGCTGAGAAAAAAGTGTAACTGCTTGATGTTGGGTGGTATATCCTATATATGTCAATTAAGTCTAGGTTATTAATTGTGTTATTGAGTTCTATAGTTTCCTTATTCAACTTTTGTTTGGAAGATCTGTCCAGTAGCGAGAGAGGTGTGTTGAAGTCTCCCATGATTATGGTATGGTGGTCTATTAGACTCTTGAACTTGAGAAGAGTTTGTTTGACGAACATAGCTGCACCATTGTTTGGGGCATAAATATTTATGATTGTTATGTCTTGTTGGTGTATGGTTCCCTTAAGCAGTATGTAGTGTCCCTCTTTATCCCTTTTGATTAACTTTGGCTTGAAATCTATTTTATTTGATATGAGTATGGACACTCCTGCTTGTTCCCGAAGTCCATATGAGTGATATGATTTTTCCCAACCTTTCACCTTCAGCCTATGTATGTCTTTTCCTATCAAATGCGTCTCCTGTAGGCAGCATATTGTTGGGTCTTGTTTTGAGATCCATTCTACTAGCCTGTGTCTCTTAATTGGTGAGTTTAAGCCATTAACATTTAGGGTTATTATTGAGATATGGGTTGTTGTTCCAGCCATATTTGTTTATTTATGTTACTAAACATGGTTTGTTTTCCTCTTTGATTATTCCCCCCCCTTTACTGTCCTACCTCCCACTGTTGGTTTTCATTGTTATTTTCTATTTCCTCTTCCTGTAATGTTTTGCCGAGGATGTTTTGAAGAGATGGTTTTCTAGCTGCATATTCTTTTAACTTTTGTTTGTCGTGGAAGGTTTTAATTTCATCTTCCATCCTGAAGCTTAATTTTGCTGGATACACAATTCTTGGTTGGAACCCATTTTCTTTCAGTGTTTAAAATATGTTATTCCAGGATCTTCTAGCTTTCAGAGTCTGTGTTGAAAGATCAGCTGTTATCCTGATTGGCTTACCCCTAAATGTAATCTGCTTCCTTTCTCTTGTAGCTTTTAAAATTCTCTCCTTATTCTGTATGTTGGGCATCTTCATTATAATGTGTCTAGGTGTGGATCTCTTATGATTTTGCACATTCGGCATCCTGTAGGCTTCTAGAATTTGGGATTCTGTCTCATTCTTCAAGTCTGGGAAGTTTTCTCGTATTATTTCATTGAATAAATTGCTCATTCCTTTGGGATGGAGTTCTATACCTTCCTGTATCCCAATGACTCTTAAGTTTGGTCTCTTAATGTTATCCCATATTTCTTGGATGTTCTGCTCATGGTTTCTTAACAGTCTTGCTGAGCTGTCTATGTTCTTTTCAAGTTGAAATACTTTGTTTTCATTGTCTGATGTTCTATCTTCTAAGTGTTCTACTCTGCTGGTAGTACTGTCAATTGAGTTTTTAAGTTGGTTTATTGCTTCCTGCATTTCTAGGATTTCTGTTTGTTTGTTTTTTATAACCTCTATCTCCCTGTATAGTTGATCCTTTGCTTCCTGGATTTGTTTGTGTAATTCCTTGTCGAAGTGATCTTTCATTGTCTGATTTTGCTGTCTAATTTCTTCCTTGATACTCCAGATCATCTGAAGCATATATATCCTGAATTCTTTATCTGACATTCCATCTGCTGCAGCTGTTACCTCTTCTAAAGTTGCGTTGACCTGCATTGCTTGTGGTCCTTTCTTTCCTTGTCTTTTCATACTGCTTGCGTTTCTTTCTTCTTGGTGAAAGTGTTGTTTTTTTGAAATTTCCCCCCCCCCTATATATTTATATTGCTCTTGTATAGTTGAAAAGTCTCCCTTGCAGGTGTGGGCGGGGGCTCTGCTCTGCCCCTCCTCCAATTGGTGTGAGGTGTCTACCACGTCCGCGGACCCCTGGGCCTGATCCGCCGTTCTGTCGCAGGTCTGCCTACCTTGCAGGTGGGGGCGAAAGCTCTGCCCTGCCCCTCCTACCACGCCCGGGGACCGCTAGGCCTGACCTGCAGGTTGGTCGCAGGTCTGCCCACCTTGCGGGCATGGGTGTCAGTTCCGCTCCGCCCCCACTCCAATTGGGGTCACTTGACCACCACACAGGCGGGCCGCTGGGCCTGATCTGGGTGCGGGCGAAGGCTCTGCTCTGCCCCTACTCCAGTTGGGGTGAAGTGTGTACCACGCTGGCAGGCCGCTGGGCCTGATCCGCCCGTCTGTCGCAGGTCTGCTTACCTTGCCGGCGCGGGCAGTGGCTCTGCCCTGCCCCTCCTACCACTCCTGCAGACCGCTGGGCCTGATCTGCAGGTTGGTCGCAGGTCTGCCTACCTTGCGGGCACAGGCGGCGGCCCCGCTCCTCCCCTCTGGCTCGACGACAAAGCGAGAGAGACTCGGGTATCTGTGACTCACCCTCCCTACCAGGGGACCAACCGTTTCCGTCGCCGCTGGCACCTATGAAGTTTTCTCCTCGGCCGCTCTCCGATGACATCAGATCTCTGCCATGCTGGCATCCCCTGTTCAATGGCTGAATCCCATTTTCTTCTCTTCCAATAGGCGGAGCTGTGCCCTCTGAGCCGAGCTTCTGCCCTCTTTGTGCTGACAGAAATCCCTGTACGGTGGCTCCTGGGAGTCTCTCAATCCTGTTAGTCCAGAGCCCTTTCACTTATCCGGCCCCTCCCCCTGTTCCTCCTCCCAGCCAGCCAGCCAGGTCCTGTTCACCAGAGGCGGTTCCCCAAGGATCTGATTACACTTGCAGCCCCACCGCGTGTCCTATATCCCGAACGATGAACACCCTCTCTGTCATTCATCTAAGCCCCAGTGCTGTGGTGGGGTGATCTGGGAACCAACAGTTTAATTTTTCCGGACCCCTTTGGTGGGCACGCCCCCAGAAACTGGCGGCTAAGATCTTGGGTGTCGCCGCTGGTGTTAAGGGGAGGTGGGGATCTGGAATCCCCTCTGCTTCCCTACAGACACGCCCCCGGTGGTTTCCTGGCTGCTTGTATCTGGAGGGGGTGGGAGTCACACACCTGCTAATGTGGATTCCGCTGGGAAGGAATTCTGTTGGCGGAACTCTGGTGATGTCACCACTCTGCTATGGAGGGCCCCAGGCTCCTTGCCGGAGTGTCCGAAGGGAGGGGTGAGACTGGTCTGTCTCTGGTTGGTTTCAGCTCCTGGTTTGCTATTTCATGAAGGCTTGGTGAGAGACCTCTTCCTAGAGTCCCTGCACCGCTCCTGCTGCGCTGCGCCTCGGAGGCTATCCGCCCTGACGCGGGGGCCTCGTGCAGGCAGCAGACAGTCGCCGAGTCGCGCAGGCAGCGGCTGGCGGGTCTGGACCTCTGCGCTGCGTGGCGGAGATTCACTCGTCTAGCGCAGACTGTCACCTCCAAAAATCCTACCGATTCCCGGCCGATCTCTCTTTAGTGGAATTTTGCTAGGAGTTTCTCAGCAGGTCGAATCTAAGCATATCCATGCGTCTCTCTGACCCCGTAGTTGAGGAGGTACTGAAAGCGCTGCCTCCCCTCTTGCCGTCATGTTCTCTATCCCCATCTACTTTTGAAAGAAAAAAAAAATAGACTCAGTCCTGTCTGTTCCTCCTTCGAATGTCTGATTCATTCCATGTACTCTAGTCTCGGGCAGACCTGAGTCAAAATGCTCACAAAAGATTTTCCCATTTCACCGCCTTCCATTACAATAGAGCTATCCATGTCTCTGTGCTCGTGTCTCCTAAGTTAATCATTCTGACTGATATGGTATTTTCTGACTGATATGGTCAGGATGGTAAATACAGAATGATTAGCATTTATAGAAATTTTGAATCTTGCAGAGGTCTCCAGGTAGAGAAATTTTACTGTGTTCAGAAGTTTTGTCACTGGAAGAGTAAAAGGGCACAATTTACTAACTTTCCTCCAGGGGAAATATCATGTTACTTCTGAGTACCAATTCTTCTGTGTCCTACTGAGGAAGGGATCTTTTTAAAAAAACACTCAGGAGGGCAATATAAACAGAACACATGTTTATATTTGATGGGGAATGTATTAATTTGTTGTCCGTGAAGCATCTTGGTTCACATGTGTATTTGAAGAATTTTAAAACATCTCTTGTACCCAAATACATGTTCTCAGAGACAATTAAAATTAATTTATATTCTTCTAATTTGACATAATTGCCAATAGGCCACAATTATTTGGGGGAGGGTTTTAATCAAATCAATATAACAAATGAACTTATAAATGTCTGCAGGATAAAAGGGAACTCCAACCTTGAAGTAACAATGAGTTCAAAGTAATTAAGTCAGGAAGATTAAACAAAAACTCATCTTGCATTCGAGAACATGGTGTACAGCTTTTTTAAATTTCCATGTTACTGAATAATAACAGCCTTTTACAAGTAGATGGGTTTGAAAATCCATCTATCACAGGCAAAAATGTGATTAGGAAAGGGCTTCTGGACTCCATATCACAATACTGGATAAAACAACCAGTGATTCCTCTTTGTGTCTTCTTGCCTCAGGAATCAGGCACAGAATCTGGAATCCCAGGTGGAGATAGTCTTCTTCTGACATGGGGACCTGCCTACCATTTTGATCAAGTCTAGGAGGAGTTTTTCCTACAAGGGTTACCTCTTTCGACTGAATCCACTGAGTCCTTTGCATGGAAGGGGAGGAGGAGGGGACTAGCCTTTAAGTAGAAGTATAAAGTGTGCTCATAGGGATCCACTCCACAAATAATCTGTTTTTATCTAATGGGATAAAACCCAAACTCCTTATTGTGACACTTAAGATCCTTTGGAAATCCAATCTGCCTACATTTCTTTCCTCCCCTGGTCTTTTCACCATGCACAACACTCTATTCTGCTGTCCCCTACTTTTCCTCAGACTGTTCCCCTTGCATGGATGCTGTCATCCAACCCTCAGTGGCTAATTAAGTGAGAATGTGTAACAGAGACTTCAGCAAGCAAATGAGAGGTCAGAGAGGACCCAAGCTGGAGTTCTGGATCTGTGAACTCCAGGTAATACTATAGGCTTTAGGTGGAGAACTTGCAAGAGGTACAACCCAAATCGATGTAACAATAAAACAAAACAAACAAACAAAAAACCATGTGAATGTCTGAAGGATAAAATAAAAACCTCCAAAAATAAAAGTCAACTACAAAAATTGACTAACTTCCATAAACACTGAGACTTAATGCAAATGATATTATTCCTAAAAGGACTAAGATTATTCCCTAACTGCCTCCCAGAGCATGAGATGACATAAATTTCACATCACAGGACCAAAGAAATGAAGGGATGGTATGGACTAATATGGAAATGACATCAAGATCATAGTCCTGTGCTTTGAATAATAGAATAGATATGAATTAAATAATGTACCTCACTCAAATATTCTCACCTGAGATTTATATGCACCATAGAGAAAAGGGAAATAATAAAAATGTTAAGAATAATAATTACAAAAAACATATATAGTGCAATGAAGTCAGTGAAAGTGGAAGAGCAATAATTTTTGATGGATGGAAGAAAAATAAACACACCAAATTTATGTAATGTAATGAAATCTGTTCTCAGCATTGCAAGGAAATTCTACACAATTTTATGGCAACATATTGATAATGCAGATGTAATAGACAAATTCCTGGACACATTAAACTACCAAAACTGATTCAATAAAAAATAATGAGAGTCTAATGGAGTTATAAAATTAAAGATTGAATTACTAATCAAAACACTTCCAACCAAGAAAGCTAGTATGCAATGTCTTCCCTGGTGAATTCTGCAAAGAAGAATTAACACCAACAATTTCAAACTATTTTAAAAGATAGACTAGCAGGAAACACCACCCAATGCATTCTATGAGGCCAGTCGAAGTCAGACAAAAGCATCAGGGTTAATATCCTTTAAAAATATATTTGCAATGTCCTCAAAGAAGAACTAACAAACTAGATCTAATAACATGAGAACTACCTGTCATGTCCGAGTTGGATTTTTCCTAAGAATACAGAGTTTGCTGAACACACACACACATACACACACACACACACAAAATCAATCAATAAAATATGCCACACTAATAAAAGAGAAAAACTACATGATCACCTCTCAAAGGAGAAAACAATTGATAAATCCAAAACAAATGATTCTCTCAGAGAAGAAGGAATAGAAAAGAACTTCCTCAACCTGACAAAGGACACCTCTCAAAGGCCCACAGCAAACATCACACATAATGATGAAACACAGAACACTTTCTCCATAAAACCAGGAAAGAGACTGGGACGTCCACTATGACCACTTCTGTTCAACAGTGTGCTGGATGCCCCAGCCATGGAGCTAGCCCAGGACAACAACAACAGCCCAAACAAGAGGCATCCACTTGGAAAGGATTAAATAGAACTATTGCAGTGGCATGCCTTATATATAGAAATTCCTAAAGAACACACACACACACACACACACACACACCATAACACACATACACACATATACAACTACTAGAGCTAATAAACAAGGTTAGTGAAGTGGCTGAATAAACGAGAGATATATAAATGTCAGCTGTGATTCTCTTCATTAGCAATGAAAAACCTACAGATTAAAAATAAGAAAACAATTCTATTCATTAATTAATTTGTTTGTTTATTATATTTTTTGGTACCAAGGATTGAACCCAGGGGCACTTAACCACTGTGCCATATCCTCAGCCTTTTTAAAAATATTTTTATTTAGGGACAGAGTCTCACTAAGTTTCTAAGGGCCTCATTAAGTTACTTAGGCTGGCTTTGAACTCATGATTCTGCCTCTGTCTCAGAATCTTGGGATTACAGGCGTGCACCACCATACCAGGCTAATTTATTTTTTTTTGCATTTATTGGTATGTTACAGTTGTACGTAATTGTTGGGTTCGTTTTGACATAACCATATGGAGTTTATTTTATTCCATTTCAGAGGCTAGTGTCTCCCATTTCCCTCCCCTCCTTCCTCCTCCTATAAATACATATGTCAATGTATGTATCTATAATATTATACAGAATAGTTATGATATATATATTTTCCCCTTTTCCTCTTCTACTGTTCCCTTCTTTTTATTCTACTGATCTTTTCTGCTATTTACTTTTAGGATTTTTGTTGTTCTTGTTATTAGTGTCTTGTGGATGTACATAATGGTGAGATTCAGAGTGGTATATTCATATATGTACATAGAAGAGTGAGGTCAGATTCATTCCACTGTTCTTCCCTTATCTCATCCATCCTCTCCCCCTCAGCCACCTTCATCTATTCCACTGATATTTCTTCTATTTTGATGGATCAATTCTATTTCTAATAGCATCAAAACTTAGGAAAAACTCTTAACCAAGAAGTGTAAGAATTATAATTGACAAATACAGAAAACTGAGAATTAAATTAAAGACCTTAATGAAAGACATTGATTGGAAAACTAAATATTGTTCAGAGGACAATAATTCCCAAACTCATCTGTAGATTCAATATATTTCCCCCTATCAAAATTCCAACTGCCTTGTCTGTGGAAATAAACAAGTTGGTTCTAAAATTGTAATGGAAGTGCAGGGGACTCTGAGTACCCAAAACAATTTTTTAAAAGAAGAAATTTGGAGGACTTACACTTTCTGATTTCGAAAATACTATAAATTCCAGGAATTAGGAGAGTGTTCTAGTGTTAAATAGATGCATAGATCCATGTAATATAAATGAGATCCCTTTTATCTATGATCAATTGATTTTAAGCCACAGTTTAGAAAGAATGGCTAAAGGGTAGAAATAGCCTAAATTTATATTACCTGATAAATAGATGAACAATGTATATATATGCAATGGAATCTTACTCATCCATGAAAATGAATGAAGTACTGATTCATACTGTCATGGAATAAACCTTAAAACCTTCATGCCAAGTGAAAGAAGCTAGACACAAAAGGTACATGTTGTACTATTCTTTCTATATGAAATATTCAGAATAAGAAAATCCATAGAGCAGAAATAGTATTTGTAGCCAGAAGTTGAACAGAGAAGAGAACTGGAAATAATTGGTAACAAGTACAGGGTTTCTTTCTTAAAGCAATGGAAATATTCTGGATTTAGATAGTAGTGGTAATTGCATAATATTTACATGTGCTTATTATTAAAAAATACTGAATATATGTTTTAAAATTTAATGTGATCTGAATTATATCTTAGTTAAAAATGCAAAAAAAAATATAGTGACTCATTTAGGTGTCTAGTGAAGGTCCAAGTGCTCTATGTGCATTAGCTCCTTAAATCATAAAGATCCTGTGAGGTTATTACTGTATCTCTCCCCATTTCTCTTCTGGGGAAACTCATGCATGAGAAGCATCAAGAGGTTAAAAACTTTGCCCACCACAGTCAATGAGCAGAGGAGTTATGAAGATGGGCAGAGGGATGTCCTGGTCCATCCTGTTAACGGGGAGTAGTGCCCAGGAAGGCACAGTACTAGGTATTTAATGGTGTTCTATTTGTTCCTTATAAGAACCATATGAAGGAATTTTCATTATACCCGCTAAAGAGATGAGGAAAGTGAGACTAAACAGTGGTAGCTTTGCCTGGGGTCACACCCACTAAGATGCAGGAATTCCTAGACGGTGAAACCAGATTGAACAAATGGCCAGTGTATGGAGACTGTTAGGTTGTTCATATGCCCTGAATGTCCAAATCCCTCCTGGTTTTTTTTTTTTTTTTTTTTTTTGGTGCTTCAAGCCTCATTGTGTTTGTCCCTATCAATTTCCTGGATCTTATAAAGCCAATTCCCCTGCTAAATAAATTTACTTTTTTAAACAGAGCAGGGAAATGTCTTAAAAGGAAAGTTTTGTAGACTGATGATAAGGAAGCTGAACACAGGCAGGAGTTTTACATTAAACAACTTTGTTTTTATCTGAGTTTAGAAGGAAGGAGGTGGCCACATCTTCCCCAGAGGAGCCAATCAATCACTCCTGTGTAATCTGTCAAAAGAAACTTCCTTTTAAGACACTTCCTAGCCTAACTATGTCTGTCAATTCAGCAGCGTGATGCGTGAGGTCTGTTCACAAAGAGAAAGAAAACTATAGGGTGCAGAAACAACTGAGAGGAACAGATGAGTTTTAGATTTCCTGGGGATAAGGTTACCCCACTCAACTCAGAGGTAAAAAAAAATGGATAAAAGTTCACTCTTGAAAAATAAATAAAACCAGAAGAAACAAAACCTAAATTAATTCTGTCAACTTCTGGCATAGCTGTCGCTCCTGGACCTCAGTGGGGTAAAAGGGAAAACATGGACACTGAAACCAGGTGTATCCCTGTTGGCCTCTGCCTATCTTTATGAACTTGAGCACGTCGCCTCAGTTCTTGGATTCCTAGTTTCAGATTCTGTAAAATGGCTGTAATGATACCTGCTTGTCAGGGTTTGTATGTGGATTTCCTAAGATAATGGAAAACTTTGAGAATGATTTACAGCAGCATGCTTTGGGACTTTGGTGAGTGCAGTGTGCTTTCCCCTTCCCTTATGCACCTGTGACCTTGTGAAGCAGGCGCTTGTTGTCCATGGGTAGGTCCCATTTTCCACCCCCCCCCCTTTGCATCTTCTGGTTCTCTAATGTTCTGATGGATGGGCTTCCAAGACCTTCTCACATACACTCTACTTTTGGGAAGGGATTAGCGGGGAGATAAAGTCTCTTTCTTCTTACTTTAAATTTCCTGGTAGTATAGGAATTCTAGAGCCTTTACCATCCAGCCATGATTTCTCTGGTTAGTCAGGTTTTTTTTTTTTTTTTTTTCTGCTGGGACTAAAAGATCTGACCAGAGCAATAGTAGAGTAGAAAAAGTTTATTTGAGGGCTCACAGTTTCAGAGGTCTCAATCCACAGACAGCAGGTTCCATTCCTCCAAGCTCCAGGTGAAGCAGGACATTATGGCAGAAGAGTGTGGTAGAGGCAGCTCACAGGGTGCTTAGGAGACGGACTGAGAGACTTCACTCTCCAGATACAAAATATATACCCCATAGCTACACCCCCAATGAACCACTTCCTCCATCCACACCCCACCTGCTTCCAGTTACCACTTAGTTAATCACATCAGGGATCCATTCACTGATTAAGTTAAGGATATGACCCAATCACTTCTCCTCCAAACTTTCTTGCATTGTCTCACATGTGAGCTTTTGGGAACACATCTAAACCATAACAGTTTATAATGCAGGTGTTATTCAGATACAGTAGTGGGGCCAACCAAGAGATGATCACCATTGGTTTATTACTCACAGTTCTCAAGTAGAGGAGGCAAACCACGTTACTGGGAGCCACATGGAAACACACAGATCAGTCAGGAAGTGGAGGGAGTGAAGGGAAACTGACCACAAGAGTCTTTAGTCTAGTTAGGAACACCTCTGCTGATAGGCGCAGGAGCACAGGCCAGGTGACTCCCAGGTCCGCCCTACCGACCAGCAGACTTGGCCTAGCACTTACTCCTGGGCACACCTGGGAACCATAGCCTATAGCCCACCTCCATCTTGGGACCCTGCACCCATTGCCCTTTCCAAACAGTAGCCTCCACCTATGACAACAGACAGGGCCTAGAAGCAGCTGCATCTTGGAACAGGCAGCCCAAAGCCATTATAAGGTCCACCCTTTCAGCTCTACCCCTGAAAGAGGTTGCATCCATCTTGGGACAACCCCCCCCCCCACACACACTGCTATCTTGATTTACCTTTGCTATTGCTGCCACCACCTGTAGTTGCTGTAGCATCTATCATGGGACACAGGGAGGGTCTGGAAGCCCAGCACCAAGGTGAGGTACAGGTAAGCTGCAGGGACACTAAGATTATAGGGTAGAAACTGCAATACCTCAGACCCTCACTGCAAGAAAGGAAAACACATAGACAACACACACAAACACACACACACACACAAAAAGGGAAGAAAGTGCCCCCAAACAAATGAGGATACTACAGTAATACAATCCATGGAAGGCACAGTTGATGAAAATTCAGAGAAGGAGTTCAGAATATACATAGTTAAGATGATCTGTGAATTAAAGAAAGACGTTAATGAGCAAATATAGGTAAACATTGATCACTCAAACAAAGAAATAAGGGAGTAAATACAGATAGCAAAAGATTATTTCGAGAAAGAGAAAGAAATTCTGAAAAAGAAAATCAGAAGTCTTTGAAATGAAGGAAACAATAAACCAAATTAAAAAAACTCAATAGAAAGCATCATCAACAGACTAGATAATTTAAAGACAAAGTATACAATCTGGAAAATAAATTTGACCATGCAGTAAAGATGGTAAGAAACCATGAGCAGAATATCCAAGAATTATGGGACAGCATCAAAAGACCAAATCTAAGAGTTTATTGGGATAGAGAAAGGCATAGAGATTCAAACCAAAGGAATGCACAATCTCTTCAATGAGATAATATCAGAAAATTTCCCAAACATGAAGAATGAATTGGAAAATCAAATACAAGAGGCTTCCAGGATAGCAAATGTACAAAATTACAATGGATCTATACGAAGCCACGTTATAATGAAAATGCCTAGCATACAGAAGGAGGATACAATCTTAAAGACCACAAGAGAAAGGAATCAGATCACATATAAAAAGGGAGACCAATTCATATCTCAGGAGATTTTTCATCCCAGATCATCAAAGCCAGGAGATCGTGGAACATCATCTACCAAGCTCTGAAAGAAAATGGATGCCAACCAAGAACCTTATATCCAGCAAAATTAAGCTTCAGATTTGATGACAAAATAAAAACATTTTATGATAAACAAAAGTTAAAAGAATTTACTGAGAGAAAGCTTGAACTTACAGAGCATCCTCAGCAAAATAACCAGAGGGGGAAATGAAAAACAACAGTGAAAATCAGAAATAAAAGAACTATACTAAAGAAAAGACCAATCAAAGAAACAATTCAAATAAAATCCAAAAATAAACAAAAATGTCTAGGAATACAAATCATATTTCAACAATAACCTGAGTGTGATAGGCCTAAACTTATCAATTAAAAGACATAGACTGACAGATTGAGTTAAAAAAAAAAGACCCAACAATATGCTGCCTTCAAGAGACTCATGTCACAGGAAAAGACATCCACAGGCTGAAGGTGAAAGGGTGGGAAAACAACATACCACTCACATGGACCACGTAAACAAGCAGGGGTCTCCATCCTCATATCCAACAAAGTGTACTTCAAATTAAAGCTAGAGAAAAGGGATAAAGAAGGACATTTCATACTGATTAAGGGATTCATATATCAACAAGACATAACAATTATAAATAGTTATGCCCCAAATAATGGGGTATCTATGTATGTCAAACAAACTCTTCTCAACTACAAGAACCAAGTAGATCACCACACCATAAAACTGGGTGACTTTACACATCTCTCTCACCACTGGATAGATCTTCCAAATAAAAACTAAACAAAGAAACTACAGAACTCAATATTACAATCAATAATTTGGACTTAACAGACATATATAGAATATTCCATCCATCAATGAGCAAATAAACTTTCTTTTCAGCAGCATATGGATTCTTTTCCAAGATATATCATATGATACGCACAAAGCAAGTCTTAACAAATACAAAAAAATTAAAATAAAAATAAAGAGCAATACTACCCTGCATTCTGTAAGACCATAGTGAAATAAAATAAGAAATCAATGATAAAAGTAAAAGGAGAAGCTACTCCAAAACCTGGACACTAAACAATATGCTATTGAATGATGCATGGCTAATAAAAGACATCAAGGAGAAGATAAAAAAAAGTTCTTAGAGGTAAATGAGAACTTTGATACAAATTATCAAAATCTCTGGGATAATATGAAGGCAGTGCTAAGAGGAAAGTGGATTGCATTAGGTTCATTCATTAAAAAAAGTAAAACTCAACAAATAAAGGAACTAAAATTACATCTCAAAGCCTGAGAAAAAGAAGAAGAAATCAATCCCAAAAGTAGTAAAAGACAGGAAATAATTAAAATTAGGGGAGAAAGCAATGAAATAGAAACTGAAGAAACAAATTAAAAAATTCACAAAACAAAAAGCTGGTTCCTTGAAAAAAGTAAATAAAAGTGACAAACCCTTAACCACCCTAATGAAAAGAAGGAGGAAGAACACTAAAGGAAATATCACTGCAGACACTATTGAAATAAGAAGACAATTAGAAACTATTTTGAAAATTTATACTCCAGTAAAATAGAAAACCTCAAGTACACCAACAAATTTCTAGAGGTATATGATCAACCCAAACTGAGTCAAGAGGAAATACACAATTTAAACAGATCAATTTCAAGCAAGGAAAGAGAAAACACCATCAAATGTGTAACAACCAAGAAAAGCCCAGGAACAGACAGATTCACAGCTGAGTTCTACAAGACCTTCAAAGAAGAATTAATACCAATACTCCTCAAATTATTCTATGCAATAGAAAAGGAAGGAACCCTTTCAAACTCATTTTACAAAGCTAATATCATCCTGATAACAAACCAGGTGGAGACACATCAAGGAAAGAAAATTTCAGACCAATATCCCTGATAAACATTGATGCAAAAATTCTCAATAAAATTCTAGCAAATTGCATACAAAAACATATTAAGAAAAATAGTGCTCCATAATCAAGTGGGGTTCATTCCAGGGATGCAAGGTTGGTTCAACATACAGAAATCAATAAATATAATTCATCACATCAATAGACCTAAAGATAAGAATTATATGATCATGTCAATTGATGCAGAGAAAACATTTGACAAAATACAGCACACTTTCATGTTCAAAACACTAGAAAAACTAGGGATAGTAGGAACATACCTCAACATTCTAAAAGCTATCTATGCTAAACCCAAGGCCAACATCATTCTATATGGAGAAAAATTGGAAGCATTTCCTCTAAAAATTGGAACAAGACAGGGATGCCCTCTTTCAACACTTCTGTTCTTGTAGTCCTTAAAACTCTGGCTAGAGAAATTAGACAGACAAAAGAAGTTAAAGGGATACAAATAGGAAAAGAAGAATTCAAACTATCATTATTTGCTGATAACATGATTCTATACTTAGAGGATCTAAAGAACTTCACCAGAAAATTTCTAGTATGAGTAAATGAATTCAGCAAAGTAGCAGGATATAAAATCAATACCCATGAATCAAATGCATTTCTAAACATTAATGATGAATCCTCTGAAAGAGAAATTAGGAAAAGTACCCCATTCACAATATCCTCAAAAAACAAAACAACAACAGCAACAACAACAATAAAAAAAAACAACAATTCAGGAATCAACAAAAGAGGTGAAAGACCTCTACAGTTAAAACTACAGAACACTAAAGAAAGAAATTGAAGAAGACTTTAGAAGATGGAACCATCTCCCATGCTCTTGGATAGGCAAAATTATTATTGTCAAAACGGCCATACTATCCAAAGTGCTATACATATTCAATGCAATTCCAATTAAAATCCCATTGTCATTCCTTATAGAAATAGAAAAAGCAATCATGAAATTCATTTGGGAAAATAAGAGACCCAGAATAGCCAAAGCAATCCTTAGCAAGAAGAGGGAAGCAGGAGGCATCATAATACCAGGCCTTAAACTATACTACAAAGATATAGTAACAAAATGGCATGGTATTGGCACCAAAATAGACATGTAGACCAATGGAACAGAGTAGAAGATGTAGAGATAAACCCACACAAATACAGTTATCTCATACTAGACAAAGGTGCCAAAAACATACATTGAAGAAAAGATACCCTCTTCAACAAATGGTGCTTGGTGAACTGAAAATCCATATGCAGCAAAATGAAACTAAACCCCTATCTCTCACCATGCACAAAACTCAACTCAAAGTGGATCAAGGACCTAGCAATTAGACCAGAGACCCTGCTCATAATAGAGAAAAAAGTAGGCCCAAGTCTTCTTCACTTTGGGTTAGGCCCTGACTTCCTTAACAAGACTTCTAAAGCTCAAGAAATAAAATCAAGAATTAATAAGTGGGGGTTAGGGTTGTAGCTCAGTGGTAGAGAGCTTGCCTGGCATGTGCAAGGCCCTGGGTTCGATCCTCAGAATCACATAAAAATAAATAAATAAAATAAAGGTATTGTGTGCAAAAAAAAAAAAAAAGAATTAATAAGTGGGAAAACTAACAAATTTCTTCTCAGCAAAAGAAACAATGAGGTGAAGAGAAAGCCTACATTTTGCGAGCAAATTTTTGCCACACATATCAGATACAGCACTAATCTCTAAGACATATAATGGACTCAAAAAACTTAACACCAAGAAAACAAACAACCCAACCAACAAATGGGCTGAGGAGCTGCACAGACACTTCTCAGAAGAAGATATACATTTGATCAACAAATATATGAAAAAAATATTCAACATATCTAATAATTAAAGAAATGTAAATCAAAACTACTCTAAGATTTCATCTCACACCAGTCAGGATAGCAGTTATCAAGAATACAGACAACAATAAATGTGGCGAGGATGTGGGGCAAAAGGCACACTTACACATTGCTGGTGGGACTGCAAATTGCTGCAACCAATCTGGAAAGCAGTATGGAAATTCCTTAGAAATATTGTAATGGAACCACCATTTGACTCAGCTATCCCACTCCTTGGTCTATACCCAAAGGACTTAAAGTTAGCATACTATAGTAATGCAGCCACATCAATGTTAATCACAAGAGCTAGATGAGGAGCCAACCTAGATGTCCTTCAATAGATGAATGGATAATGAAACTGTGGCATATATACACAATGGAATATTAATCAGCATCAGAAGAGAATAAAATCATGGCATTTGCAGGTAAATGTATAAAGTTGAAGAATATTATGCTAAATGAAATAAGCCAATCCCCAAAAAACAAAGGCCAAATGTTTTCTCTGATAAGTGGATGCTGATCCATAACGGGGGTCAGCATGGAAAAAAATTGAGGAACTTTGGTGGGAGAAAGGGAAGGGAGAGGTGGGGAGGGCTATGGGGGCAGGAACGATGGTGGAACAAGATGGACACCATTACCCTAGGCCCATGTATGACTCCACATATGGTCCAACGCTGCATCATGTACAACCAGAGAAATGAAAAGTTGTGCTAAAATTGTGTACAATGAATCACAATGAATTCTGCTGTCATATATACCTAATTAAAATAAGGAATTAATTTAAAAAGGAGTTTTTAGTGTAACTTCTGTCAGAAGGAAAGAGTGAAGCAGGGCAAACTGGCCTGAGTTGGCTAGTTTGAATCATTTTAGCAGACTCCGAGGTATAGCGACTGCCTCTTGTTGTCTGGTAGCTGTGCCTGGGTGATTAGAGCTGGACTGGGCTGGAGTGGTCAGAAAGTGAGAAACCAACTGTAGGAGGTGGTTTGTATATAAAAGGCAGACTCTCAGGTGAGATGTTTATTAAATCTGAGAATTGGCTACCCTTGGAAGGGGCAGTCTCTCCAGGGTCCATTCAGAATGTCTTAACATCAAATACACAAACTATAAAATATGTTTACCCCAAGGCCACATCCTACAATAAAAACAAGACACGATTTGGTCTTACAAATCCAAATTCTAGTTCTAACTGGTAGAAAATATCTGATCTTTGGCAAGTCACCCTGTTATGGTTTGGATTATGAACACAACTCCTGTGTTCATGAAGGAATATTCAGAGGTAAAATAATTAGATAGATAGCTGGGGTGTAACTAAAAGAAGTCTGTCACTAGAGGCATGACCTGGAAAGCTCTACCATCCTTGAAGTCCCTTAGCCCCTCTCTCTGTTTTCTGGCAGCCAGGAGTGGAGTAGTGCTCCTCCACCAGCCCTCCCACATTGGGCCCAGAGCAATGGAGCTGGCTGACTATGGAATGAACCTCTGAAGCCATGAGCCAAAATAAAGTTTTCCTCCTCTAAATTGTTCTTGCTGGGCATTTTGGTCACAGTGATGAAAAAACTGACTGATACTTTATTTCTCTGCGTCTCAGTTTTCCTGTAAGTAAAATAGAAGTAGTTCACAGGGTATTTATGAGGATGATGTGATATGAAGTATGTCAGTTTCCTATTGCAGAATTGGTTCCAAGACAAATGATTAGAGCAACACGTGTGAAGGAAATGCTTCTTATGTTCCATATACTAGTCTGGTATGGCTGTGAAGAATTTAGACAAAGCTCTTCCCTGGTGTAGCTTAGATCCTGGAAATGGTGTGATAAGCAACAAATTAACAGGTTAAACGTATGGTATGTCAGGTGACAATACGTGCTCTGGAGAAAGAAAAGGTAGAGTGGGTTGTTATAATTTTTACAGGGTAATCAGGGGAGGTTTCACAGGAAGGCAACATTAAAACTAAGATTTAGAGTAGGTGAGAAATAAGATGTTTGAATATCCGGGGGGAATGATACTCAGCAGAGTCATCAGCAAGTGAGTGGGGTTGTGCCTGGAGCCTCAGTACTGTGGAGGAGGACCTAGAGTTTGAAGAAAGATGGATGGAATGGAAAATGGAAAGAATATTAATCAGAGAGATCCTGAAGGGCTTCACAGGCCAGAGTGAAGCTCTTGGTCTTTACCAGTGAAGTCGGGAGTCAGCGCTGGAGTGACCTGACCTGGTATGACAGGACTTAGAAGAAATGAATCATTTGGGTTCCTGTGTTATAGGTAGACTACAGAATACAGGTAAACTACCCTCAGGGGAGAATTGCGATGATCCGAGTATTTTCTGAGATAATGCTAAAATGGATGGGACATTGCATCACAGGGGACTTCATAAGGATTGGATGCTGAATGACTTTATGGATTTATGGATGACAGGATTCGTTATCAGATAGGATAAGGAAGTGTTTGATAAAGAAGTAGTAGTTAAGTATGACTCCAAGGACTTTGCCTTAAACAACTAACAGAAGTCGTCATTAATAGAAATGGGAAAGAGGGTGGGACACCATGGTTTGAAATGGCGGGGGGGGGGATGGGACAAAAGTAAGGTTGGATGAACAGGACTGAAAATACCTATTGGATATCCAAATGGAGAGGCCGAGAAGGCAGTTCTGTATATACACCTGGGGTACATGGAGGAAATCTAGACTGGAAGTAAAAATTTTAGGGTCATTTGCATATAGATTATATTTGAAGCCTGGAGACCTGATGGAATAATAAAGAAAGTGGACTCAGAAAAAGTAAAATAATAGGATTTGAGAACCCTCTAGGCACAATCCTCAGTCCTGACCTGTAAATCCATCTGCTACCCATCATTTCAGCATCGCTATCCTATTTGCTCTGCTTTGTTTTTTTTACATAGCATTAACCACCTTCTAATTACTATTTTATTATGTGTTTATTTTTCATTATTTGTCCCTCTCGCAAGCCTCCTCCCTTCCCCCCTGCTGAATTTAAACTCCTAAGGTCTTCGTGTATTTTATTCAGTCATCAAACATCTGACGTTAGGATACTCAAGAAATGTTCATTAATTGAAAAAAGAGAAAAAATTTAAAAAGTGACTTTACTCATTTCTCTATTGAAGGTCTTTTGACCTTAAAAGTTTGACTTTTAAAGGTCAACTTATCAAGAAAAGCTAAACCTTACCAACTTTCATATAAGTTAACAGTCTAAATTTTGATGACAAGTTTGAACAAGACCTTAAAAGCAATGGAATGAAGAAAGCAAGAAGAGGAAAAAAACAGAAATAATCTTGCTGGAGAACCCTGGCTCCTGAACTCTGCTCTGATCTGTTTGGGAATACCAAAAAAAGACCTAAAATGACTAAGACATCTTTGGGATGTCTTGGGACAAACCAACAGGAATAGCTTTGCTAATAAACACTGGCTTAATTCCACATAAATTTAAGAATGACATTAACAAGTGTTAACTCTTCTAAAAAGTATGTTATATATTGAGGGTGCAGAAATGAGTAACTGCCAATGAGTAATATGGCCAATGAGTAATATGGCCAATATGCAGTTGAGTTATGGTCACTTCAACAATAAGGAATGGGTGCAGACTGGAGGACCACAGGACAAGAGTCCTGAACTTGCATGGCACAGTTAGAAAGGTCAACAGGATGTCTTGTGAATTTTGAGGGTCGAGGAGCTTGAGTTTGCCAGTCACAGGCCTTTTCTGGATACTTCTGTTTTGGTCTTATGGATCCAGTTAGTTCATACTCCCCTCTTTACAGGTGGCCCAAAAGAACCACAGAATCATACATATACAAGGCTCAAAACCCAAACCTTTGTTTAGTAACTTTTCATAAACACTTATTGAAGGTTAACTTTAGTTTGAGTACTGGACACTAGGAATGCCAGATTGAATACTCCATGGTTTGGGACAGTTCCATTTGGGATTTGGAAGTGAAAATAACTGTCCACAAAGACGTCTTTGCCCTTTATCCCTGGAGATTCTCTGCTGATGAATTATAAGCTTCCTTAAAGATGCATCTTGCAGAGAAGTATCAAAACTGGGCTCCTTCAAATTGTTTTCATGTTCACTTTCAATACTCAAAGTCTTGGCCATAAACTTAGTACATCTGGATTTTGATTATTTCATAGAAAGGAAAATGAGACACATTGTGCTCACTGTGGTTAAAGGCAATCGAAATAGAAAATCAGGTATGTTGTAAAATCCACAGATTAACAGTAATTCAAGTTGTTAGTAGAATTAGAGATGAATAACTTATGTCTTTATAGCCAACAGGAATTCAAGGAAAAATATGCAACCAATGGATCTTCAATGTAGCAACATGTCTCACTGAATGTCAGGTAGGCAAAAATATTTCTTTAGTTACCTCTTTGTGTATAACGTGGTGTGATGTGACAGAAATAATAGCACGAGAGGTGGCCCATGGCCTGCAATAGATTGCAGTGTAGTTATGTGGATAAGGGGATCAAGTCTTACATATTCATTGATGTGAAATTGTGACTTGGTTTTTAATACATAGTAGGAACTATGTTACATTCTAAGAATACTAACATAAACTAGCATAATGCATGCATAAGTCTATGGAGTCTGATTCTTATTATACATTCAAAGAAACTGAGGCAGAGAAGACCTGTGTAACTTCCTCAAAACCATGGAGTTAGTGAGTAGTGAACTCAGTATTTAAACCCAGGGAGTTTGGGCTTTTTGCTATCATATTAAACCAATCTCAGAAAACAGGCACACAGAATTAATGATCCTGGAGATCTGCTAATCCACATTCAGAGTTGTTTTCTTATAGTGGGAGAGCACTTCTTGGAAGGAAGTTCTTTTGTTTTGTCTAATGAGATTCTTGGGAATATCTGTAAAGGGTGATAAACTAGTTCTCTCTGGCTATGTAACAAATTGTCCCAAAAGTTAGGGACTTAAAATAACAAACATTTATAATCTCAAAGTTTCTAAGGGATGCAAATCTGGGCATGGCTATGTAGGTGCCTCTGACTAGGGTCTCTTGCAAGATGGTGATCAAGGTGTCATTGGGCCCTGTGATCCTCCATGATAACTGGATTGGAGAGGACTCACTTCTAAGCTCATTCAAATGGTCATAGGGAGAATTCAGTTCCTGTGTGCTGCTGGACTGAGGGCCTTAATTAAGACTGTTGGCCAAAGACCTCTCTTAGTTCATTGCCATATGGGTCTTTCCAAGGGCAGCTCATACATTGTTGTTGGCTTTAATCAGAGCTTGCAAGATAGACATGTTTATACTAGACAAAGCCAATATCTTTTTTTGCAACCTAATCTCTGCAAAATCATCCTGTAAATTTTGCCATGCTTTATTAATTATGTAAGTAATTATGCAAGTAATTATGTAATTGGTAAGTCTAGCTCACAATCAAAGAAGGGAATTCATGACCATGTGAGTCCAGGAGGTGAGGGTCATTGAGAGCATCATGACGCTGCCTGCCACAGGCTGAGAGTGGACTGTCACTTAATTCAGAGGACTTGGTACAGTCTGCTGCCCAGACAACAAGGAACTGCTCTGGCAAATTTTCTGGATCTCTGAGAAAACTCCTGGGGAGGAGCGTGGGGGAGGTAGAGTCCTGAGTATTCTTGGCCAAGCCCTCTGTGCACTTGGCTCATTTGTCTGCCATCTGAAACAAGGACAGGAGATGAGCACAGTTCGTCCAGGCACCGAGCCTGCTGCAGTGTTTTGAAAGTCACAGCTTATTAGGGACTCCCTGAGGGTCCATGAATCCTGCAGGAAATCCGCAGGGTCCACCTTTGCATGGTGGCAAAGGTGAGCCACAGATGTCTCAAGAAGGGGAGACGGAGATGGTTCAAGAAAGGAGGCCCACACTGGCTCCCTCACTGACATTCTGCATATTCTAAGTCACATGCAGTATTTTTGTCTCAATTTTGCATTGTGCTTTTCAACTTATTTTAGCTCCTCAAAGGATAAAGATGCAGAACTGTTAAAAGCTCATTCTCTATTGGGAATTGGGTGGATTTGCTGGGGCTTAAGGTTTTGTCAGCCACGGTGGATGGTTCTTCTAGGTTTCTGGCCTTGGATGGGTCTGGATAAGTTTTCCATCTTACCTTATTGTACACAGAGGGAAGGATCTGGGTAAGGACACTTTCCCTGTTTCTGGAAATATCCATGGAACATTTGGTACATTTATTTAAACACTTTGAAATACTGTGCATGGCCAGAGTTATCATTATTTGGGCAGCAAAAGAAATAAGTCTAAAATGCCTGCTCAAAGCTGCTCTGGCCACAGATGGGGAAAGAGACAGGGCCCGAGGCAGGTCTAATAGACTGAAGAGGAGCGAACTCATGGCAAGACTCTTCCCCACTGAGGAAATGAACGCAAAAGCAATAAAAAGTTGGACAAACAAAAAGAAAACACCTCGAACTCTTCAACTGCCTGGGCTTATTGCTTGTACTCCCATCACGAGCAATATGATTCATTTCACATATGGAATTTCAGCAGAGGGGCTCCACTTTAAGAAAGTCTAAACCTTCTTAAATGTCTACTCCATGCCTCATATGTATTTTTAAAAACACCAAGAAATATTCTCAATAATTGCAATTGGGACAAGAAAGAAAAGCCAAAATAGTTTTCTTTTTCAAAACTATCTTGTTGTTTGGTGGTCAAGAGTAGCTGGAGTAATGTTGGAGTTGGCGGTCAAGTGGTTCACACTCAGTGTAGTAAGGGGAATGAATGAAGGTCTTGAAGCAGAGCAAGCCCAAGTTCAAATACTGACTCCCCTTTTACTTTAGTAAAGTTACTAAAACTCTCTGAACCTCAGTTTCTTTATTTGTAAAATGCAGCTCAAAGAGGTTATCCATGCCTGGTACTCAGGAAGTGTGAGTATTTAATAAGAGGAAGTTGCTTCTTTCTACTGCAGTAAGGGACAGTCAAATGTCTTTGTCTAAATTTCTGCATCAAAAGAAAGTGCACAAAGTGTGACAATGTTACCGAGCCTTCCACCTTTAATAGAAATTGTTAGATTCAAGCTGGGCTATCAAAGTTGGTCTTTCTGGGGACTGTCAATAAAATTACTTCTCCCTAAAATGTGTTTCCATCAGACTATTATCCCCCAAACACGGCTGGGCTTTGATGAGGGACTCCACTGTGGCAGAATTTTCCGTCATAATGGAAGGCAAGGGCCACTGAATCAGTATCAGATAAACTCATTACAGTTCACTCGAGAATACCGGCCTGATTCTCTGAAATTACTGAACATCATTGTGTGAGGGGGAAAAAAAATTGCCTTTTATTTTAAGGAAATTTTATCTGTAGTTTAAAATCTAAGGGGCATTTGAAAAATGTGGCGAGACACAAACAAACTGAGAAAAAGAATACAAAATTCAGTTACGTGATGCACCTTGAGAAAGAAGCATTTCAGAAACAAAGATCCAAATAGCATGGAACACGCAGATCCAGCTAGGAGGAAACTTAATGTCCCCTCAGGTTTTCCAGAAAGTTGAATGGACATTGATGGATTTGTTTTTCTTTCAGATTAAATTGAACTTCTGATGTGAAAGTAGTTTACCAGTTCCTGATCTTGAAAGCCCCATTTTTTCCCCTTAACTAAATTTCTCTTGTATAGATGTCTTGTCTCTCGAGCAGCTTAAAAAGTGGTACACTGGGGTCTGGGAAGATTTAGGAGAAATTACTTATTTAGAAAAATTTGTGAGGAAAAACAGTGTTTGGCAAAATTTACTTTCCCTCCAGTGAAGCGGAGTCTGGCAAATAGACCCTCTACTGGGCTTGAACGTCGCTCTTGGGCTCAAATGCCCAAAGATATGCAAAAACAACTCTTCAGCAATTTTTCATAACTTGACAAGACAAATATCATCAGGACGGAAAGTTAACATTTGTGCAAATGAGGACTGCCCTTCTAAAGATGGAGATGGCACATGGGGACGCTTTAAGTGGACGGCACTGTGGGCTGATAATTAGAGGATGTGCTGAGCACTGGCTTTTCCTTTACATTCTGTGACGTAATCTTATCTTTAGGGTCAGTAGTTTAAGAAAAGATGCTTATTCTAATTCATAGTTCAAGAAAATATTTTAATTTCAGATGCTAACAAACATATCTAGACCTGGTAGGGATATCCACGGAAGTACAAAACAAATGTTCCTGTTCCCGTGAAGATTTACAGCATTCCCAAGGAATAAGTCCATGGATTGCTTCATTGTGTAAATTCTTGATTACATTCCAGATATAACAGGAAAATTAGGCAAAACGGGGCAGTTTTATTTTAGAATAGACTAGACTGGGGCTGTAGCCATTGGTCCCTCTTCTTCTAAAACTCCAGCTTCTTGGGTGGAGCAAGAAAATCCTGGTTCCTCCAGCTGCCGCAGTCTGGCTAGGCACAAAATCACGAGCCACTCAAGCAGGAACAAACTTTATTTCCAAAACTCGCGCCAATGCCACTTCACACACGCTCCCCGGGAATTCTCCCGTGAACCACGCACGCGGTGTTCTCTCAGGACACACTACACCAACAGAAAATCCCTCCTCCAGAAATCCCTCCTACCACACTTCCCCAACCAATGGGAACTCTCCCGGAGTCCCGGGAGCGCTCCAAAGTAGCAGGCCCAGGTGGACAGCAGGGGTCTAATATCCAATTGAATGCAGATCTCAATGGCTTGCTGGGGTCACCTTTCAACCAAAAATGCCATGTCATTCCTACTTGGCTATGGCTCTCAGTATCCAGCTTTCTGGAGAAATAGAGAGCTAGCTGTAGGAAGGAGAAAGTGAGGTAGAGGGGGAGAGAGAGACCAGGAGAGTGATGAGGAAACTTCAAGAGCACCTACAAATTACCCTTCAGGAGAGAGCTGAATGTTTTCAGAGTGCTAATCATGCTCAATAAGGTAACATCAGTGACAATGAGTTCTAGGTGGCAAGGTAAATTTGAAAGATAATTCCAGTTTTTTACTTGGATTATTTTAGCTTCCAAAGGTATTATTGTTCTTACCTATGAGATCATTCATCCAGAAAACAATTGGAAACATGGAACTGGATGTCATAAGGAAGGTCAAGTTGGAAGAGACAGTCTGTTTGCAATAAGGCAACATTAAAATGGAAAACTTACTTCACGGGTCTCCAAACATGTTCATTCCCTAATCACTGCAATTTATTCAGGGAACCAAACTTCCATGCCAGACATTTCTTTGACAATCCTTATCCCAGCCTTTCATTACAACTTCAGAATAAAAGCAAACTGAGGTCAAATGTCAGATTCCCACAGGAAGATAACCTGGGCCCTTTGTCTAATGAAATCTCAGCACCTGTCAGCTCACTGCTCTTCAGGGAAATCCAGGGTGGCTATTTTCCTTAACTTCAAAATTTAGCACTTTGAATGGAGCCAAGTTCCTTACAGCTGCTCTTATCTCCTTCTCTCCAGTGATCCAGCAAACTGAGTTCTTTGCTGGCAGCCCTGACCCATGAGGGCAGGAGGTATATATAATATTTCTCTTTGCTTTTGCAAAGTACTTTGAATGGAACTGGAAGCATACCATATATTTGGGAGAAAACATGAGCTTAAAAATCAGGTAGACTTGAGTTCAAAACCTTGCTGTGTCATTTGTACTTAAGCAACTGGATAAGTTGTATTGTCCTTTGGACCTGCAGATTCAGCTGAAATATTGTGAAAATAGTGCATATCTCATATAGAAGTTGTAGACATTATATGCAGCAATGTATTAAAGCTTTTAGCATAGAGATTGAATGCAGTAGATACCTGATAAAGATTAGAAAAAGAAGCCACTTACTTACACTTACTAAAGATCAAATATTGCACAAAGTAATTCTGAATTTATTCATTGAATCCTCAAAAAATCCATTAATATCAGTAGACCACTGCCATTTCCATTATATAGAAGAAGAAAGTGAAAAATAGACTTTTAAAATGACTTGTCCTCCCACGTCAGGAAGAGCTTGGACCTAATTAAAACACTGCTACTCTGGCTTCTGAATCTCTGCTCTTAAGCACTATGGTATACCATTATTATGCATATATCACATAATATTAATAAATTATAACTGTTATAATTGTTTAAAAAGCTTCCTGAAGTTACCATAAATGTAGGACAAGTCAAGAATATCTTGCATACCCACTTTTACTTAAAGTTCTCTTAGCTATTCTAGTCAATACAAGAAAAATAAAATGCACAAATATAGAAAAAATTTCAACTGTCAGTTTTTTAGTATAAAAACTCAAGATAATAACAACTCTAAATAGAAAGATGCATGTTTACCAAAAGAAAAGTTCAAATTCAAAGGCTTTCCTATATAGAAACTGTATAAGGCATTCTTGAGCAATCATGAAGGTCACACACAGAGATGATATTGACTGTTGTTTGAGATCTCAGCAGAGAATGCCCACACAAGCACCTGCCCAGGGCCTCATTCCCCTGGTAGTGTCAGGATCAGGATACCACTCAGCTTTTAATGCCATGTTCCTTTAAGTCTTTCATAATGGTCTCCTTGAGTCCCATCAGGTTTCCTCAAGAATCTTCTAGACACCTTCCAAATTTCCTAGTGCTTCTCAATTCTATAAGCACTACACATTTGAGATTATAGTTACAGTAGCACCCCACTTCTGGTACCAAATTCTATTCTATTCTTGACCCTGGATAACATATTACCAAAAAACTTTGTTGTGTTCAGTAGATTCTGTTATTTTTCCTATGAGATTGTACATCAAGTATTTGAAAAGGTCCTAGCAGAGCAGGTCTTACTTAGTTTTTCTAGGAGGCTGCAGTCAGATGGCAGCCTAGCCCCCAGGAAGATAGTTATCATAAGGCCCAGTTGGGCTTTATGTTCAGGATGTGGTATTCATATTGTTGGCAGTTTTTCTGGCAATCATCAAGGAGCTCAGCTATTTATGTCCACTGTACTGTCAAATGTGACCTCTCTTTAGCAAAGTCATCTCAAAGTAGTTGGCCTTTGTAACAAGGCTGGTTTCCTTCAGTGTGACTGATCTACAGAGTCGGTAGGAAGCTGCAACCTTTTCTGACCCATACCCAGAAGACACATACAAACACTTCTACCTTACTCTATTTCATGAAACAGTCATAAGCTTCAAAACTGGGAACACAGGCTCCACTTGTCAAAAGAAGGTCTGTGGAAGAATTTGGAGTCATGATTTATTGCCACATTAGTCAAGGAAAGTCTCAGCTGGAACTAATTTATGAAGTATTTAGTCATTCTGAGAATCTCATGTATATAAATATGTTGTAAAAGTGGTTCCTACAAATAAATTCTTGTTTTAAAAAAGATTATATTATATAAATAAAATACATAAGAAAATATTAGTTAATGAGTAATTTGTCCCCTTCAAGTATTTAGAAAGAGAAAAAGTAAATAAATCTGATGGAGTGTAAAGGGAAAGATTTATATAGATGAGAGTCTATATTCATTGAGGAAAAAATGAAACAAAAATTGAATCAACAAATGTTAAAAGTTTCTTTGAATGTACTAACAAAATGTACCCCTCACAATTTCAATTAAGTACAAATAATGTTATAAATGAAAAAAGAGAGGGTTTGTGATGAAGAATAAACTAACAGATTACGTGACATAATAAAAATCATGGCAGAAAATTTAAAAACTTTTAATAGTTTCTTAAACCTTAGCTACCACACTCATCCCTCCAGCTTCTAGTGATGTAAATGACTCACAGGTTCCTATTCATTCTTTCTTGCAGAAACCATGTTAGCAAAGTCATGCCCACTTCTCAGGAGAAGGTCACCT
Organism: Marmota monax; assembly: GCF_021218885.2. Classification (NCBI taxonomy): domain Eukaryota; kingdom Metazoa; phylum Chordata; class Mammalia; order Rodentia; family Sciuridae; genus Marmota; species Marmota monax. Next base: position 16,055,557 of record NW_026693934.1, on the reverse strand, counting down.
CTAATGATTGGTGGATGCCAGATATAAATACTTGGATTCCTGGTCTTATGTGGGACACTTTTGAAAGATATCTGGCTCAAGAGTGCCCAAGGGGTTCAGATGAAATCTTTGTTATAACAACATTACGTTTCAATTTTTTCCTCTGCTCAGTTCTGTTTCCATTACTTTCCCAACAGGTTTTGAACCTGAAAGCTGTCCTCAATACATTCATCATACAACAATCTCTCCCCTAGAGGCTGCTTCCTGGGAAACTCAACCTGTGACATAGATCTAAGGCCCTAGCATTCTATTTAAGGATTTTTCTTCATGGTTTCTGACAAAAGGTATTTTGAAAGATAGAGTTGAACAGGTGAGGCAAAAATATTTCGCCTTGTATTCTCTGACTGTTTCTCATGACTTTTTTAATGTTGGGGATTACTACACATTAGGGAAAGAGTAAAGGGAAATAGGTATGGGAAGGTCTTGGTATGACCTGGTCATTTCTCAGGGTCCTCCATGTAACAATTTTATCTGAAACCTGTTAATGGATTCCCTCTCTTCCTAATCAGTTTCAAGCCATCATCTAGGCTAACTTCAGAAAAAGAGAAAATATATTCTTCTGTATAAATGGGAATACAAGAGGTGATATTAAAGGTTGGAAAGTTTCATGAAAAGTAATACATAAACAGAAATGGGAAGATAGATGACCTATCTATCTACGGAGAGAATGAGTTATATAAAGTCATGGCCACCGGCACATACTAGAAGTTACAAGTTGAGCAATGGCAAGAAAACAAAAGAGGGCTTCTTCTTCAGTGTTTACATCTTGTTACAGTTGGAAACTTAGGTGTTCCCTAAAGTTACAGGGAACTTTTTCTCTAGGCGTGGGCTTCAGTGCTGCACCATTGGGAGATAGTGAAGCTTTGCGAGGTGGAACCCAGTGGGAATTCTTTAGGTCTGGGGGTTGTCCTCTCAATGAGGATTGTGGGACCCAAGTCCCCACTTGATGTCTCTTTGCTTCTGGGGCACAAGGGATCAGTTTTGTTCTGCTATACAATCCCTTCCAATGCCACCTGCATTCCCACCAAAGGCCTAAAAGCATGTGACCCACTTGATCATGGTCTAGATCTAGATCCTCTAGAACCACAAGCAAAAAAAAAAAAAAAAAAAAAAAACCTGTTATATTTCTGTATAAGTTGATTGTTCCATGTATTTTTTATAATAACAAAAAGCTACCTAACACGTATCAATCCCTGGGGTAGCTATTGACTGGTTCTACTTGGACCATATACCACCCAAGTGGACCACATGGTACAAAAGAAAGTGGCATTATGATAGATCAGACCTGAGTGGCTGCATCCCTATAACTAGAATGAGGCATTGGTAGCAGAGCTGTGTTCAAGGAACAATGATTGATGGCCAGAGAATACCAAATTAAGTTCAGGAGATCTCCAGTTGGAGTATTGTAATACCAGAATTAGGAGAAAACATTAGCAACTGTGATGAGTGTGTGAATTTCAGTTGTGAGATTATATAAGGCTCAGTAGGATGGTCTTTGTAACCAACTATTGCACAGCCTCATTGCACAACCATGTTTCCCTCAAATCTTTAAAACAGGTTTGCCAGGGAGGGTGGAGCATGCCTGCAATCCCTGTGACTTGAGAGGCTGAGGCAGAAGAATCTCCAGTTCAAAGATGGATAGTCTCAGCAACCTAGTGAGGCCCTGAGCAACATAGCAAAACCCTGTTTCTAAATAAAAATAAAATAATAGAACAAAAATAGCTGGAGATGTCGCTCAGTGGTTAAGTGCCCCTGGATTCAATCCCAGAACCAATCTATCCATCCATCCATCAATCAGTCAATACATACATACATACATACATACAGGCAGTTTGTTAGTTTCACTTAGAAAAAAGAGTTCCCATGAATCCTGAAGGTGCTACCACTAAAATGTAGGCTATGAAGTATGCAGATTCAAATGGTGCAAGGGTAAACTGTAGTTTAGGTCTGTTGTATCATCCAGATTCCCCATTGCAAGAGTTCCTCCCAGGGTGGGATGGGATGTGAGCAGTGTTTACCTCTCCCCTGAACCACTCATTCAAGTTTCCTGTCACATTGGTTAGCATTATTCTGGTCTAAATGATTTACTAGTGAAGTGACCGGACCTGTATTCCTGATCCCCGGGCCACCGCACCTCTTGGATCTCTGTTGTGCTTTTCTATCTAATGTCAAAATTGGGTAAGGGCTACAAGGAGATGCTGTTTGGATCCCCTGGGGAATACACACACACACATACACACACACACACACATACTCTTTCCTGCCTTTTTCATATATTAAAAGCATTCTGGTAACCAGAGCCATTTATCCTAATAGGATGTTGACTCCTTTCCTTGCTGGTCTTTTGGCAAGAAGAATCGGAAGTGACCAAGCAGCAGCTGTCACTTGGGGGGAGTAGGACTCTAGCTGGGTTTTGTGGTAGGATTGTCCCCCATGTAGGAACTGGAGATGCGGAAATGGGAGGCACAGTTTCACCAAGGGGGAAGCCCCGGTGATGGCTTGTGGCCCCTCTTCCTTCCACTCTGGGTAGGCATGCTGTCACTTTTCCTTTTGTGTCTCCTCATAAACTCCATAGGGCATCTTTTCTCCTTGATCGCTACCTTGTGAGGCTCTAAGCAAAGGTCCGTTGGAGCTGTGCCCTGAGTCCTCATCGAAGCTGTGAGATGATAACTGTGATCACCCTCCGCCTGGAGTCTGAGACAGAGAGCGTTCCTGCCTAGGCCAGTGAGGGTCAGTTTTATGCATCGACAGTACCTGGCTCTAGTCCCCGGTTATGCAGCCAGATACTGACCTAGGGATTGCTGTGCAGATATGTTGAGCATGTAATTAACATCCATAATTGATTGAATTTATAGAAATCATACTAAAAAAAAAAAAAGCTGGGTAGGCCTGATTACAATCAGTAGAAAGGATTTAAGAGCAGAGCTGAGATTTCCTTGAAGAAGAAATTCTACCCAGTGTACAGGAGTTTTAGTTCTTTCGAAAGAATTGCCAGACTTCTTGGTGACCTGCCCTACAAATTTCAGACTTGCTTAGCTAATTCCCACAGTCCTGCAAACCAATACCTTGAAATAAATCATATGTATGTTAACACATATACACATATATTTGTATGTGTGCATATGGTTATATTTCTAAATGGACACACACACACACACACACACACACACTGAATGAATGTGTATCCTACTTGTGTGATATTCTGGAGATAACCTGATCTGGAGATAACCTGATTGACAAACAGGCCCTATTACAGTTTGGAATCTTTTGGTTTTCTCAGAGCCCATCCTTTTCTAATGAGAGCTTTGACCTTGTCACTACAAACCTGTTAAGGTAGAAAATTCAATCTCCTCTTGAATTCTGTTACTTATAATTAAACCTCGGACCTAGTCTCAGCTTTTCTTGTTACCCATTGTATCAGATGAGAGTCTCTTTAAATACGCTTAAGGATCCTCTGTCCTTAGTATTTAGGATTAATCACCTTCAGCTTTTCTCCATCTATTTTCAAATTGTTCATTGCCCACAGCAACATTCATTTAGTTCCATGGTCCTCATAATTACGCATTCTCAAATATTCCTAATCATCTGACACAGTGCATGTGTCAGGTGGTTTTTCCCCCCTATTATACTACCCCAGTTAGTCACTGAGGAGTGTTCATATTTTCCAGGTGGAAAGTTTACTATGGGAATGCTTTTAGAATGCACGTCTGTGGAGGAAAACAGGCAACAGAATTAGGCAGAATGATTGCCACAATAGTATAAGCATCAGTCAGTCCTCTATGAAGTTAGGAAAATGGATTTCCTGTTATGGTTTAGGTGTGGTGTCCCCCAAACGCTCACGTGTGAGACAATGCAAGAAGTTTTGGAGGAGAAGTGATTGGGTTATATCCTTAACCCAATCAGTGAATTAATCCCTAATGGGATTAACTGAGTGGTAGCTGGAGGCAGGTGGGGTGTGTCTGGAGGCCATGTTTCATTGGGGGTGTGGCTATGGGTTATATATTTTGTATCTGGAGTGTGGAGTCTCTCTGCTTCCTGATCATTTGCTCTTCTCTGCCACTCTCTTCTGCCATGATGTTCAGCCTACCTAGAGTCCTGAGGAATGGCGTCTGCTGTCTATGAACTGAGACCTCTGAAACTGTGAGCCAGCAAATAAACTTTTCCTTCTCTACAGTTGTTCTGGTTGGGTCCTATTAGTCACAGTAGTGAAAAAGCTGACTATAACTGTTTCCCCTTCAGGCTCATGTGACATTGGATAAGGAGGTTGGGTACTTCCACTTTTGCATTTATCACTGGATGTGAACTTAAACCCAGGGAAGGATTAAAAATGTGAAAGGAAGTTCTTTTCAGCTAAGGGCAAGTTCCAGGGAAGAAATCTGAAAGCTGTTGGCTGCTAAAACTACCCACAATAGAGGTCTGAGGGTTTCTGTCCTGCACACCTTTTAGGGAGGTGCCCTACAGCATTCATTACAACCTGACATCAGAATCTATGGCTATAGAAAACAACCCACCAGGCTAAGAGCCACACACATGGATCATATCTTTAAAAATGTCCCAGTGTTGGTCACGGGGAATTCACAAGAATATAACAACCTTGAAGTTGACTGGAGTTTTAAAGTTGTGATGGTGTCAGAGAAACATAATATTTCCAGATACAGTTGTGTTGTCTCAATTAGTAAGATACCACAAAGATCCATAGAACTGTACCTAAAGGAAGTGAGATTCCCAAAAGATACAACTTTAGGAATTTAACTTGTTTCCGTGCCTCTGTTTAACATGATGATGGGGGTTAAAGTGCCAGAAAACAGTAAGGCAGCCAGACTGACCAATTGAGGATCTTGTGAGCTCCATTAGAGCAGAGGGATTTTACTTGTCCTGTCCAGAATTATGTGGCATGTGCTATCGATGAAGGACCTCTCTAAATTATTTCCTTTTCTCTGTTTTATAAATGGGAGTACTCGGATTGTTATTTTCATTCCATTTTTAGATTCATATGCTTTAGATGGTGAAATTGATCATTTATTCTATTCCTAGAGCATTGAAAGAGGATTTCAATAGGCAGAGTCAGAAAGAATATCCATTTCCTCTGAAGCTCAAGGTATTCATGCCACGCCATCAGTGTGTAGCATCTGGTATTAACTTTGAACTATAATCCCTTGGGAAATGTTGAGCATAATATTCATTGTACACAGATACTTGTGATTTGTTAGGTGGAACTGAATGTTTGAGAAGAAGGGTCTGAGTGCTTTGGGGTCACTAAAGGGAAGATTTGAGCTATTGTTCCAATTTTAAGTATGTTTCTTCAATATATAGTCCCTTCCCTTTAAGTTACTCTTATTCTATGTTCTAAATTGGTTCATGAATCATAAAATTCCTCTGGACTGCATCATTTATAGGACTGAAACGTAACACAAATGTATCAAGTAATGCTAATCAGTTTCTTGGGTCGGGGTTGGTATATAAACTAAACAGGGTAATTAAAGTTCTGCCCTGTGGTTATTGTGTGGACATTGGATGACAGTCATTCTTTTTCAGTGGGGGTTGCTGAAACTGAGTATTGAATATGGGATTACAGGTGACCCTTCAGCTCAGTGCTTGGAAAATGCTACCTACAGGAAAGAGTGAGATCAACATAGACATCTAAGAAATAAAGCAGAAAAGAAAGCACTACTGAGTCCAGGTATAATAGAAATCACCTCTAAATTCAGCCTTCTGGGTTACATGAGGATGTACAATTTCCCTTTAGTTCAAGATAGTTTTAGATGGTTTTTTTTTTTACCCCACATGATCAAGAGTCCTGACTAAAAAGACCAGCAGTAGATCTGCTTATTCCAGCCAATGAACTTTAATCAGCTGCTGTTCTTGCTCAGATCTTATTGGCATTGCCCCCGCATAATTTGTTCTTGGTTCCCGAAGTTCTCCCTTCACCTGACCTGTGTAATCCTCCCCTAATACTCAGACCCCCCTCCTCTTCCTGTACAAAATAGCAGAATCAAAAGCTCTGAGATTGGTGCTGTTTTGGCTACTGGTTGATTGTACCTCTATAGGTAAGTTTCTTTACTTCTCCATGACTTTATTTCCTCATCTCCAAAATGAGAATTGGATGCAAAATTACTCCTAAGATTTAGCATTCAACTCTAAAATCCTGTGATTTTATAACAAGAAGAAGCAGAGAGAAGAAATTGTGCAGTTAGAAGTTGCATAAACTTCAGCACATGCTTGATTCAAATGCAGACGCACTCAGATGAGATAATTTTTAATTTCCTTTTTTACTGTTGGGTAAGGTCATGATGTTCTATAATATGTGCATTTTTTCCCCCAGAAAGATGGAAGGAAAACTTGAAAAAAAAAGCTATAAAGGACTCAGCAATGCCCAGCATTATTGTTGCTTGAATTCCAATTACTGGGGAAGCATTCTACACATTTTTACTCTTCACATTTCAACATGTCATCTCCTCTAAGTGGAACCAATTGCATTAAAGCAGTCATGAAACTATAGTCATCCTCCTCTCTTCACTAAAAATGTAATCATAAAAATTTTAAATGCACATATTCATTTTCCTTCCCTTCAGCCAAGCAAGTGCACCTTTTCAGTATTCACTGCAAAAGTGATTATCAGGTCTCTGTCTGTGAAAATCTTAATGGAAAAATTAGATACACAAGAGACTCCCGCTAAACTAAACATTTGATTTTATTACTTGGAAAAACAGTTGGTATTCATTTTTGCATCTGCCACTGAAAATCATTCGAGCTTTGTTAATTTTCCTGCTTTCCATTCCTTTCTTACATTGTGTGTGTGTACGCACGCATGCGCATGTTTATCATGTACGTGACTTAGGGAAAAGAGAAGGGAATCTTTCTCAGACATTCAAGCTAATACTGTAGCAAATATTTAAACTGTAGAATTTCAAGATTATATATACACACCAAAAGGGTTTTAACTTGCATCTAAGAATTTTTTTCACCTTAATTTGTTCCCAATCAATTACATCTGACTCTAAGCCCCTATTTGCCAAGTTAGATGAGAAGTTTAATTCCTTTGTTTTGGAGAAACTTCACCCTCTGGATCATCATTTCAGATTCCCTAGAGTCTACCACACTCAGAATGTTCAGTTCATGTCCCCTGATCAGCAGGGATATATATAGTCATCCAAGTCATCATGGTTTCCTGAAATCCATAGCAATATTATTTCCATATCAAGCTTGTATGGCGATCATTAGAATGAGGCTAGGAGCCTTACCTCTTTGAGCAGAGGCATCTTACCATGCAGCTTGCTATGGGAAATCCTACCAGGTCTCCAGGGTGCTGAATTGGGAGCAGAGTGATTGCTACCTTCACCTGTGAGGTCTCTTATCGATCCTACTGGCTTCCTCCTTTGGATAGAAATCTAAAAAAAATATCTATATCTATGTTCTATCTATCCATCTATCTAAACCTTGGCCACACCTAAGCTTTGAAGTCTTCCCTCTCTAGGTTTTGAGAATAAAGATCAGGGATGGCTATCTTCTGAGAGTTTGAAAACTTCATCATTGAGTCAGGATAAATAAAAACAATTAATAACCCTCTTAGACAAAGCCCTGGTCACACACTGGAGAAAAGGGGAATGACCATTTCTAGTAAGTACTATTTAACACAGTTTCAGCAGAAAGATTATTCCTATCTGCATGAAAATTCCCAATTCTTCACTTAATTGTGTGACTTTGGGCTAATTACTTAGATTCTCTGTGTATGTTTCCTTATTTTTAAGTAAGGTTATATTACTTAATTTAGAAGATTGCTATGAAGGATAAATGTGCTATTATTTGGAAAGCATTCAGACAGTTGTCAGATACCTAGTTCACACTATGGAAATGTTAATTAACCATTAGCCACATTCTAAGCCTGTCTTTTCTGGATTTAGCAAGCCCTCAATGTCTGATGGAGAATCTGAAAACATGGTCTTCAGAATCAAAGTTTAAATCTTTGCTCTATCAATTGTTGGGCCATGTGGAATCCATATAACCTCTCAACTTTGGTTTTCTCATCTGTCAAATAGGATGGTTGCACATATTAAAAGAAACACTGTCTGTGAATCCCTTGGCAAAAAGTTTAGAAGAGGCTTTACCCTTGACCACAGAGGAGAATTTATTTCCTCCTTTAATTAACCACATCTAACTCTGTTATCACATCTTTGCCAAAGGACACCTTGCTTCATCTACGTTCTGGATATCTGATCTCCCATTTTCCTGATCACAGGGTAGAACCAAGGTAGGCATACGACTATGTGTAACTTCTTGTTGAATTCAGTTAACTCAACTGGGACCACAGAAGCAGCTCTAGATTATCTTTTAATTGGTTGTCCCCTGTCATCAGAAGAAGTGTACCATCTGTAGGCCAGAGCTGGTGGCAGGACTCAACCCCCCCAGCTACATTCATTTTTCATGAAGTGGAGCTTCACTAGGAGAGAGTTCTTGCCATGGATGCTCTGTCTCCAGCCAAGCAACCAGGCTGCCTGAATGGAAGCAGATGCAGTGTGCTTGGCCTGGTGGAGTCATCAGAAGGGCCTCCAGGTTGCCTGGGAGGATGCATCTGGTCGTCTTGCTGGGCCAAGTTTAACACATGGGCCTGTTAACAATATTAATGACTGTCCTCAAATGGGCCCAGCCAAATGTCATTTATATTCAACAGTCTTCCAACTCATTCTGTGTGGCAAAGCTGAGTGGGAGAAGTAAGCAATGTGCTTTTCATGGAAATAGCATCAATTCCCCCATGCAAGAAGATCTCAGCTCCCATCCATCACTTTGGTGCTTATTTCTTTGTTGGCTTATTTATAATTCAGTTAATCACGTGTCAAAGACTTATGGCTGTTGTTCTGTGTGCCTATCTCTTGGCCCAGGCACTTTGTGGAGCACCATAGAGGAGAACTGTTTGCCCTGGTATACTGACTTAACAAGCATTCTTTCATTTAACCATAGTTATCAAAGAATACTGACTCTTGGATGTGCTAAGCATTGATGATATGTCAGTGTACAGGACTATAAATGAAGAAAGAGGAGAGAAAAAGAGAGCCTGAAGTAGTCACAGGGCATTTTAGAGAGGAGGAAGGAATTGGGCATTGATTAAATGATGGGATACAGTGGAATAAATAATTTCTTTTCTGATTTGTCACATTTAACTTAACAGCTCACCAGTGCCAACCCTCAGAGAGACAATGCAAAGAGCTTCTCTGGGGGGATCATTTTCTGTCTTATACTTTTCAGATTGTCTGCTATTTGTGGTTGTAGTTGCAACTGGATTGTAAGCATGTCCATTTCTCTACCCTGGGTTACTACTGGAGATTGTAGCAACAATTAGGATTGTTGATAAATGCTACCTTCTGTGCTTTCTTTCTGGACACATGGAGGAGTTAACTTTCTTTCCCCTTTGAAAGTATGCCTGGCCATGAAACTAACTCTGGCAAATGAAATTCGAATGGAAGTGAACTGTGTTGCTTCCAGAAAAAAACTCAAGAGCCAGTGTATGATTATTTACGATCCTTTCTTTTACCATGATCATATAAACGTGTGCAACAATGGAAACCCATTAGTCTGCACACTCTGATGACAGAGCCACTAGCTAATCCACATTGGCATTAGTGTGAGGGTAAAGGGCATGTCTGATATGTTAGCTCGCACAGATTTGGGGGTTGTCTTTTGTTAAAGCATAAGCTAGCAGATTCTGTCTGAACTGGAATTATAAAACAAAACAAAATAACAACAACAACAAAACACTTGTAACAGGGACTAGGGACCAGTCTAATGGTAGAAGTGGTGACTACCCCCATGCAATGATGAGAATCTCTCCAATTAAAAAAAAGAAAGCTTCATTTTCCCTATAGTCAGAGAGACTGTAACTCCTACTTCCTTCCTGTATCTCCTTCAAATTATGGCAGAATACTTCCTGTTAGAATGCAAATGGGATCCCCTACAGCTGCTAATTAGGCAGCCTCACAGACTGAGTTTGCCAGCTGTGTTTCTTTCTAGCCCAGTGGTTCTCATTCTCTGCTGTGGTCTACTGTTTCAGTCAGATACAAGGTGACCTAACTTTCCCCCCGCCCCTTGGTGTTCAATGTGAAGAATTTGATGGGAGAAATATTTTTAATTATAAAAATTCCTCCATGAATTGTGTTTATATTTCATACTTGTTACTGCTTATTTCTAGTAAACTATGGTCCAAAATTTCACCTGTAATTATTTCAATTACAAGTACAGGTATCTGACCTGACTCATGGTGTCATGGAAAGAACAGAAAGGTGTTCAGGTCTTCTGTGACTTGAATCAGCTTGAGAAACATTTTAGATTATTACTTATTCTGTTCCATGGTTCAGGGATTCAGAAACTTGGATGTATCTGTCCCCTGGGAAGATATGTTAAACATGGAGGTTTGCAAGAGGAAACAAAACTCACCAGGGAATTATGGTGTAAGAAGACCACAAACAGGTCATAAGCCCGTCTTCTAGACTTGGTGCTTTAAACTGTTGGCCTTTACTTCTGTGCACTTGCAAGATAGGGAGGTGCTGGGGATATAGCTCAGTCGGTAGAGTGTTTGCCTCACATGCACAAGGCCCTGGGTTCAATCCCCAGCACCACCAAAAAAAAAAAAAAAAAAAAAAAAAAAAAAGAACAAACAAACAAAAAAAGAGGGAATGGGAAGAGACAGGTGAAAAGGGAAAAAGTGTTCTAAGGATCAAAGAGTTTTAGCCCTTGGGAGAGAGAAGTCAGAATAAGGCACAAGGGAAAGAGTACTTGATTCGGCATCATGTGAGAGGGAGACAACCTATGATTACAGAACTTCACTGTCAGGGTGGAGTACTAAGCTGCCTCTATTTCCTGTTTGGTCCAGAAAATTCTTGCTCAGAAACAGAAGGGTGCAAACCCAAAAACAACTTCCCTGATGCCTCAGGAAATTTCTGCAAACCAATTTGTGCAGGCCAATAGTCTGCTCCTTGGCTCACCTGTGTAGTCTAGTCTATTCCTCAGACTCAAGACCTCACCCTTTGTGCTGCCAGTCCTATATTAGAATGACAATTGATTCCCAGGCTCGAAAGATATGCCATAAACTATTTAGACCCAGACCCCCAAACTCTATTAATATTCTGCTAAGCTCCTCCTTGTCGGCCACTACTAAATGTTGACATAGTATTTCCCATTATTGCACTAAGTAACAATTGGTGAAATGGAGTAGATTAGGATCGTTCATCCAAGTCAGAGATGGCATTTTCTTCTTCTTTAGAAATGGAAAGGCTATCTCTGAATATTTGCCCCAAAGTAGCAAAATACTTTCTAAAGAGCAAATTTATATTCTCTCACATATTTATTTATGCTTGCTAATTAGCTAGTCCAGTACCAACTGCACAGGGATTTTGATTGTGTTGATGATGTGCGTTCAAACAAATTAAAAGGAAACAAATGTGCCTGTTTTGGCCAACTTGCCCAAGTTTGAGATTGAGTCTGCATTATATCTCTTCCCAGGGAAAATTCAAACAGTTCTATAAAGAGACATATAGCTGGCACAAATGGGAATTCCACAATCTCATATGCTCCTGCTCCCTGTTTAAATTATCATTCCCAGTTTTATCAGTGCTGGAGAAATAGATGATGTGTATTTTTTGTTGTCCATGATGATCTTATCCTCACAAAATACAAAATGGATTTGGAAGTAGTTCGATTTTTCTTTGACAAAGCTTTGGCTGTAACACAATTTTGTTTGCAAACGAAGATTCTGCTTTTTGGGTTTTATCCAGTCTTAAATTAATTAGCCTTTTCCAATAATCATAGCTGGCATATCTCACATTCTAACAGACGGCAAGGACACATTCTGCTCTTACACTGAGATGCTTTTTGCAAATCAGATCCATCTCCAAGAGACCAGACTCCAGTTTTGGATTCTTCCATCTAAATATAGATAGAAAAGAATATTCCCGCTCACCCAGCAGACAACCCCTGACACTGATTGAGCATCTACCATGGGTGCAGTCTTCAATTCTTGACTCCTTATCATAGTCCCATGACTTAGTTACTATGATTGACCTCATTTTAAAAACAAGAAAGTGGGAGGAGAAAGAATTTAAGTGAACTTCCCTATGATGGTAGGGATGATGTGGGGGAACTGGGTGAGACATCTCCCTGCTGTCCCCACAATCTGTGCATCTACCACACTCTCTACTAAGGTCTGGAGTTGATGCCTTAATGCACACCATGGTTTCTCTTTCTAAACAAACCTAAAATGTCTCCACTGGGATTGATTCACTGTTTTTTTATTTCCCTTAATAGCTGGGAAAAGGAATAGCTCATCGTTTTACATCTTGTGTGATCAAAAAAGGTGATTTCTTCCAGATAAAGGGGTGATCTGCTGACAAGTGAATGTAAACTTTTACCGCCAAAGACTGATACACAAATTCTCATGAACAAAAGGACAAAGTTGCACTCTACCAGCTGAGGGACTTCCCTTCATCCTCCTGGGGCCCAAAGTTGTCTGGACCTGGATCTTTATTGAGATTGCTGTCACTTTGTTCTTCTTATCAGGACTGGATGTCTGCAGGCCCTGACCAACTCTTCTCCCAGGTCCTCTCATACCCCCAAATTGGCCATCTATTGCCACATCTTTCTTCTCTTTCTGTACAATTTTTTTTTCCATGAAGACATGCTGTATCTCATTCTCTATTTACAAAACGATATGCCTAGTGGTTTTATATACATTTATAATTCAATTTTCTCTGTGTCCTATAAGATTAATCCATTCCTTTTACTTATATTAGATCACTTGCCGTTAGCTCAATAAAGGTGAAAGAAAGATAAAATTGGATTAGGCTCATAAAGGAGATTGTAGTGAATGAGAAATCAGAAAGATTCTTATTTTTTATAACTGAAAATATTTTCCAGGTGGCTCAGAGGCCTAGAAAGGAGGTGGAATTGTTTCAGTTTTAAGCATACCTATTCAGGCTTCCTAATAAATCACTGTACACATATTTGATTTTCAGCCTCCCCATCCCACCCAAACTTAATTTGAAAAATGCAAAGATGTATGCTTCATCTGTGGGTGAATGAGTCTGTTTAATTGGCAAGTTGTCATAATTTTTTGTAATTATGTTTTTTTAACTATGTGAAAAAAAGACAAATTGCAAATTATAGTAACATCATTTGTCATTTGGTATAATGATGATCTCTGAATTATAAGTGCTATGTGCACTAATGCATCTGCTATTTATCTGTGACAAATAGGATGATCAGAACCTCTAATAGATCGTACTTTTTCTCTCCTGGCAGGTTTATTTATTCTCCTTTCTGTGTTTAGAAAATCCACTCTTCAGCCTCTACTAGTACCCAAGGTAGAGATTTAGAACCAGGATTCAGAACAAACCAATTTTTTTTTTTTCTGGAAAGCAAACCAAAGAAGATTATGATCATGATTGGGAAGATGGCTATGTCCTTCCAGATAATTTGAGGAGGAAAATCAGACAATTGAAGCCACCATTTACTTAGAGCCAGCTCTTCACTAGGTATGCATTATTATCCTTGTTACCTCCAGGGAAGAGAAGTTGGGGAGGAGAGATGGTATGAGTGAGTGGAGTTTCAAACAAGGTTATATTGCATCCTATAGACATGTGTCCTTTCATGTGGATTAACTCTATTATTTGAGTCAACTCACAGGTTGTGGGTGTGTGTGTGAGAGAGAGAGAGAAAGAGAAAGAGAGAGAGAGAGAATAATAATAATAATAATAATGATAATGAGACAGAGACAAGGTACAGAGGAAAGGAAGGTGGCAGAGTGGCTCTTTGTTCAAGTTGCCATGTTTATTTATAACAATAAGTTGCATTAGGTCATTAGTACCCTAACCACCTTATTGTTTAGAGTATCAGTAAGATTGCTTATTCTGCAGTTACATTTTATAGTTAAAATCTGAAAAAATTAGGAGCTTTGTATAGTTCTCAAGAAGGTCCATTGTCTGAAGTTACTGTTAGTTGGGCAGCTCTAGGAGCACCAGAGCTTGGTGAAACATTGTAGTTATCAAGCAAGCAAGTTCCTTTATTCCCAGGAGTTATGTGCCTACAATTAAAGTCGAAGCTGATAAGACTCTAGCATGGAGGGCATTACCATAGCAACAGAGCATCCTATGCCTTTGCACAGAAACTTTCCCAGGCACCAAGCATGCCACAGCCATGAAGTCATCAGGGACCCCCATCCCAAGCACAAAACCCCTACAGTGAGAGTGTTTAATTATCTGGTTTATAAAATTATCAAAATAGGGATTACAATATGAAAAATCAAAATAATTGTTTCTACAGGACAGTCATTGAGAGAGCAAGGAGATAGCAGAATAATGAAGATCACTTAAATTTAATTTGCTAATGTCTTACTTCTATTTTAAAAAGGAAATAAAAGAAGGAAAGAGAGTAATGGAATGAAAAGAAGCTACTCTCCTTGAGGAAATGTACCTAAGTAGAACATTATATTTGTGTACCACATTTGTTTCATTTCTTCTGAATTGTCTTTTCCCCGCTGTCCATCCTTGCTTGGTGGGGTGTCATCTCTCTGGAGTTCCTTCCCTTCTCGGAGATGAGCTCAAGGGAAGCTAAGTGACTTGCTCAAGTCACAGAGAATGAGCTTACCTTACTGAGGCGAGATGATTCTATTACACATGCGTGGCTCTGTGTGACCATAAGATGACACACTCCCTCTGTGAACACATTGTTAGAACGCTTCATAAACAAATTTCTGAAGGTGATAGATTAAGAACATTTCACCAAAAAATGGAAATCACAACATTCTAATGTAAGTCAAGGTACGTTTACACATCGTTACCTGCTCAAGAGTGTGAAAAGAAGGAAATTAAAGGTAAATGCTGGAAATTATAATGAAAATAAATAGAAAATTTAATTTAATAATCAAAGTGTAATTTTCTAGTAATGTTTTACTAGGAAATAAATTTCATATAGTACAACATTCCTTTACTAAACACAAAAATCAGTAATGGTGTTATGACGTTCATCTTCAGAATTTATGTTTATAACTATAATTTATCTTATTCTCATTAAGAATAAGGCTATGATTTAAAATACTCTTGGTTAAATGCTAGGTGATGTCCTAGATTTGATCTTGGAACACATAAAAGGCCTTACCTTAGTGGGGAAAAAAACTGACATAAGAATACAATCTGAGTTTTGTTCATAGTAGTGTACTTTTGCTGGTTTCTTAGTGGTGACCAATATACTGCAGAGGTAGGAAGGTGTGATTATGTTATTTTCAAACATAAGAAGTGTCATGGCCAGCATTCCCCAAACAGAAGAGAGGTCAGCAAAAGAACTGCAAATTTCTTTAAGCAGAGTTTTATGTGACACAAGAGCCTTCAGAAATGAAGACCCAAAGATCCAGGGAGAACTGTCTATTTTTATGGATAGGTTTGATGAAGAATGGAGAGACTTGTAGAAATATGATTGGACAAGAGGCTATGATTCAATGGTAACACAAAAAAGGGAAACCCAGCAAGTCATCTGCTCAGATATATCACAAGAATCCTTTCCTTTGGGTATATGACAGGGCACCTATCAGGGCAGAAGGAAAAAGATCAGAATGAGAACTTCTTAGGTTTTATGGCTTGTATTGGGTAAGGAGAGTTCAAGTTTGTATGACCTGTTTTGGAAGAAAGTTTTAATTTCTATGAATCTCTTCATGGGAGAGGGGTGGGAGACAGGCAGGCAAAGATGGTCAGAAAGACCTTTGGATCTGAGGTCCTTCCCGTGTCCTTTGGCTTAAAGGACATGCTAAGGCACCATACTTTGGGGTGTCATGATCTGAGCCCCAAAAATACTGTTATAGTTAAAGCTTTGTCCCAGGGTTTCATAAACTGACTTTCAGACCACTCACATATAATCGAATCAAGCCTTTATTGAAGCACACCGGTGGTGGCTGACCAGAACATAAAGCTGTTCCCCTGATCAGCCCTGAACAATTGTAAGGGCACTCCTTATAAGCCTGAAGACCACAAAAGGGATGTTAAGCCGGGTTACAGAAGCGGGACAGTGCAGTCAAGCGGAGGTAAGCCTAACCAATCACAGTTAGCCCAGTCACCCCAGTTACAGAAACAGAGCCCCGTTACCCTAGTTACAGAAACAACACCCCATTAGGTAGTTCCATGTTCTTAAAGGTTTCTATAGCAAAAGGAAAAGAACATCTTGCCCCAGTCATGACTCTTCTACTTAGCATGGTTGTTTTACAGGATGAAGTCATAAAACAAAATGGAGTCACATTTGCTCCTACTATCACAATATCATGGAGGTATAAGATGTTAACAAGAGTGGGAACTGCATAAAGGACAGACGGGGACTTTTTGAACTACGTACATTTTCTGCAAACCTAAACTTATTTCAGAATTAAAAGTTTATTAAATAATTCTGTTTTGAGGACTAAAGTGTAGTCTAATTCTCCAATCAATAAGGCTAAACTTAAACCTTGTTTTTCCTCAATATTTGTTCTTAAAAATCCTAAAACTCTGGGGATGTCACTTTTACCTGATAATTATACTATTTCATAAGTAATGGTTGAGCATCCCAAATATTTTTAGCATTTTTTTCAGTTCTCTTTGGTTGCTCCTAAAATATAGTTTGACATGAATTCATGAAGTCCTTCTTTACAGTCATTGCTTCTCTGTCATATCAAATCTCATTTTGTTTTCTTACCTAACTTTTTCAAAGTAGGCCATCATGTATATATAAATATGTTCTCCATGACACCTCTCAGCAAATGCCCTTCCCCATTCTTCAGAATTCTGTTCTTGAGGGTCCACCATCTTTTCTTGGTCTATGAACCACTTGAGCTTAGCCCAGGCCTGGCTCGTGATAAAGGTTTCACAAGGATCTGTTCTCAGATTTGACAGCAGTTCATACATGATCTTCTGGGAAAAAAAAATAATAATAAAAACAAAAAAAAACCCCAAGATAATAATAAAAACAAAAAAACCCCTTGTCCAGTTGGTAAACCATAAATTTGCTTCTTAAAAATGTAGGGTCCAACTATATTTCCATTCTTATTTAGCAGGTTCTGTGGTTTTACTGAACAATACATTATACTGGTTTCCACAGTCATGTCATGGGACTTTTGCTTTTGACGCAATTTCAAATTGAATTTTGTTCAGAACTCATTTTCTCAGAAATTTCCATTTCTTCAAAGGTCCTAACACCTGAATTGAGGTTTTTTTCCAAGAGATCAATGTAGGGATCAGGGAAAAAGTTTCTTCTTTGGAAAATGCTTTTCTGTATTTTTAAAACAAATGAAATTGGGTACAAGGACTTTATCATTTTGTTTGTTCATACTTTTATTCTAAAATTTTTTATAATTCTTAATTTTTTATAATTCATTTATTTATTCCATAATATTTATTATGTACCTACTTTGTGCAGGACCCGTGGCTATAGGACAGGGGCAGCAGATGGACCAGGACTCTGTTGGCTTACTACATATTTGTGTGTTGGGGGGTGAATGGTGTGTGTGTGCATATAGGGGTGCACAGGTGTTTAGGGGTAGTGTGTGGACAGTAATTAAGAAAGACAAACTGGGTGAGATAAATGGAGTAATGGCTTGGTAGAGAAGGCTACATGAACTAGTGTGGTTGGGAACGATCTTTTAATTTAGTGGTCTTTGAGCTTAGCTCTGATTGAGACAAAAGAGTTGGACTTTGAAGAGCAAAGAGCTGACATTCCATAGAAAGAAGAGCAATTGCAAAGGCCCCCAGACAGGAATGAGCTGGACAGAGGTCAAGAGTCAGAACAAATGTCCAAGTGACACAAGTTAGTGACCACAAGAGTGGTGTGGACAAAAGTTGGAGCAGTTGGGCTGGGCTCCTATGCTTGGTTCGCTTGGACCACATAAGCAGTGGGTCTTTTCCCCTCTTCTGGTGAGTGCAGTGGAAGATGGGACATACATTTTGCTTTCTCTCTTTCCCCAAAGAACTCAGAGTCTAGTTAGACTCTTATAAGTAACTGCGATACGTGCAATATTTGAGAACAACTCTTAGATACACAAAAAGTGATGTAGGAGCTCAGGGAGAAAAGGAGACCTCAAAACCAAAGGGAAGTTAGAGATATTTCATGGAGTTCACGGTCCTTAAATTGGCTTTGAAAGTGGAGTTTCCCCCTATGATGCCTATTCTGTGTTAGACAGGGTCAAACATTGGCTCTATAAAGAAGAGTGAGACATGCTATTCTTCATGGATTGGTGGGAGACACTGGCAGACAAACATGATGTCACATGGTGAGTGAGTGAAAGCACAATACACACATAGAGGTATTATGGCCACATGCGTTTGTTGTATTGGGCAACATGTGCATGAGTTCACTGCCCCAGGGAGAGAGAGCCAAGGTCTAGGGAAAATATGCAGGTAAAGAAATGGTATGAGGGAAGCACAGAAATTAGAAAATGCCAACTGGTAATGGAATATTTGATGGGTATGATGGCAGGGTCACATTTTTGAACTCTCTGTGCCATAACATCTATCTTGTAAAGTAGACTTCCCATACTGTATTCTATGAATTTACTACCTGTCTTCTTCATTATTAGGTGTACCTTGCACATGGTGGGCAGTTAATATAATTGCGTCACACTGATAATAAAGCAACATGAACTTCAGCATCTGCTTCTAGGTGTCAGTGGTTTATGGTTTGCAAACTACCATTTGACTGACTGTTCAATATTTCCCTTAAGTAGCTTTACGGAACATGGTCAGGTGACCTATTGAACTTGCTCAGGACTCCCAAGCACTTCTGAAAGATCAGTAATCCTATAACAGCAAGTTGTACAAGATTCTATAAAACATTTCAAACACTACTTAGATCACATAAAGAGATTGAATTGACAAAATAGGTTATATCAACAAAGCTGAGATGATGTCTTTCTTGTGGGTTTAGACTTCCAGCATTTCTAGGGGGTCCTGAAGGTACTGTGTCTGTGAGTAGGTCAGAGGTACTGGGTTCTTCTCTGCTGGCTCTGGTCCACTTCTTCTGGTTGCTTCGCCAGCCATTTTTTTCCCTTATTAGAATTTACAGTTGGTTATGAAATATCTCCCATCTACTATGCATCCTACATAGTTGTTATGGTTTGGATCTAGAATGTCCCCCAGAAGCTCATGTGTGGTCCCCAGTGCAGCAATGTCCAGAGGTGAACTTGGGGAGGTGATTACATCATGAAGACTGTGACAGTCTCAGTGGATTCATCCATTTGGTGGGTCAATCATTTGAATGGACTGTTGGAAGAGATGGGAACTGCGGGTAGGTGAGGCACTGAGGGAGGAAACAGATCACCGAGTTCTCTTGTGGGGCTCTTGGAGGACTAAGGGACTCGATGGTTTTCTCTGGTACTTGGCATCTTGTTTCTTATCTTGCCTTTTGTTATTTCTTCCTGTCTTCCTTAGAGATTTCTCATCATATGTCTTTAAACCAGGTATGTACATCCTTATGTCACAGGAATATTTACCAGGAACATGGATAGTATAAGAAAATCAATGTCTAGATTCTCAACTTCTCTCTGTCCTTTTCCTTTAAGATCATTCTGCTCAAGGCTTCATTGGCTGATTCTTCTTTCTCCATTTCCCTATCTTGTTGATCTTTTTCTACTTTACAGAGATCTCTTGTAAAAGAGAAACCTCTCCCCATCTCCCCATCTGGAATTCTCTGAAGAGCTGTAATTCAGTGTGCGCAAACCTCCTAGGCTTCTAATAAGGGCAACTTGGGAATGACTCTGTCCTGGGAAGCAGGGCTTTATTTTACTGGGAAGTACACCCAGGCGAGGTTTCCC
Source organism: Marmota monax (assembly GCF_021218885.2). NCBI lineage: Eukaryota > Metazoa > Chordata > Mammalia > Rodentia > Sciuridae > Marmota > Marmota monax. The sequence continues at coordinate 16,035,714 of NW_026693934.1, read as the reverse complement.
AAGGTGAATTCTCAGATTTCAAACTCAGCAGTGAGAAGCTCCTGAAAGGGGTGTGTATTAATTAACAAGTTTATTTAATTTTAAAAACAAAATCAGTTTCTTTGACTGACGGATTTGACAGTGAAGACTGGAATTGTCTGAAATTTAATGAAGTAACTCTGAAGATTTTAATTTAAAAAATATATATAAACATTATAAAACATGTAATACACTGAAAAACATATCTTTTGTACTTGCTACAATTATGCTCAAATTCTCAGATGTTAAGTTTATAATGTCTCTATGGTTTTCACAGTTTTTCCATAGGGCATGTGAACCAACCAGCTCACCGTTGAGTTTCCTATTCTCCGCTTAGCCCCTCATCTTTCTCTTTTTGTATTTTTCTGTCAGTCTTATCAGCAGTTCCTCAAAGCTTATATATGATATAGAAATGAAATTATTTTTAGAAAAGATCTGAGTACTTAGAATGACTTGTTCATCTGAAATGTGGTACGTTTATCAGTTTTTTACACAGATGGAATAAAGTTGATTATGTGGCTCTTTTTCATATCCTGACATGATCTACTTTTACAGGCATTACACTAAAATATTCAGTTTGCACTTTCAGGGAATCAAAGCCTTAGGGAATTAAGGGGCTGCATAAACTAGTGGATTATTAATGAGCCTGTAGCTCAGTAGAAAGATAATTAAGAGTTTATTCAGAGAAAGATCTAATTCAGGGCAGGAGACCAAAAGATGGGGTCTCAGGCTTTAATTCACAAACAAAAGGCTTCCCTCAAATCCGGTTCCTTCTGGATGAAAGCAAATCCAGAATCAGTTGTCAGAAATATCCATGTTTAAAGGAAAAGTTATTTTTAATGTATGTCTTATAACATTTATACCCAAGTATCTAAGGAAAATTGTGGTATAACCCAGAGATTAATTCAGTCGCACATTTGAGATGAAACATAGCCCTCAGGAATAGCCCTGTCTGCTGAGATCTATCAAAGTGCTGGCACAGGTGGACACACCTTCCCCTCTGTCAGCCAACATGACAAATAGACTCCTGAGATCAGAAGACTGGTGGAGATGGAATAGGCATGGTATAATTATATATTTTCTCCTTCTTTGAACTTTGAAAGTAGGAATGCACAAAGAAAAGTTATCTTAATAAGTGAAAAAAAGTAGCTTTGCCTCTAGGACCAAGAAAAGCCAATGGTACCTGAGCAGCAAGCACCTTTGCCCAACTGGAAGCCGTGGTGATACAATGCAAAAAGGTAACTGCTTTGGATTGTGGATGTGCTCAGCCAAGAGTACACAAGTCCTGAGAAGTGAGGCACAGGTGCCGAGGGAAAGGGAGAGAGTGAGGGTGCTTGATTTAGAGTGACAAAAATATTAGGACCACATGTGTAGGGAGACTTCCGTGATGACTAGAAAATAAATAGGGATTAGACTCTAGAAAGACCACGGGGACTTTGCTAAGGTAGAAAGCAAACAATTTGAAAGTTGCTAGGATACTTAACTATAATGAATGGCAGATGATAGTCAACAAACTATGGCTCACGGGTCACTCCGGATCACTGCCAATGTTTGCAGGATCCAGGAACTAGAAATGCTTTTTAAATTCTGGGTTGGTTAAAATAAAAATCAGAAGAATGAATAAGATTTTGTGACACATAAAATTATGTAGATTTAGGATTTCAGCATTCATTAAAGTTTATAATCCAGCCAGTTTATTTATATATGTGTTATCTACATGAATAGTAGCAGAATTGAGTGGTTATAACAGGAACATATGACCCACAAAGCCTAAAATATTTACTGTCTGAACCTTTACAGAAAAAATTCCAATTCCTGGTTTAGAAAAGGATGTTGAGCTTTCAACAGATACACATTTTGATTCTTTCACTTTTTCTGTCACTTAGGTGGGTTAGTTTGTCCCAATGTTGTTTGATCCTCTGTAAAATGGGGATCTTGGTGGACCTTTGGTGTATCACTTGGCATAAATTGTTGTGTGACTACTGGACACAAACAGCCTATTTTCCTCCTACCTGATAAATCTCTCTTTTTTTTTTTTAATTTTGAATTCTATCTCATCTCTTTTTACCCCCAGGAATTCTAAATTATTTAATAGTTCACACCTTTCCTATATAATAAAAATTGTCTGAGATTGTCTTATGCATTGACTTAGAAATATTTTTAAGAAGTCAAACAAATTTCTTTAAAATCTAAAATAATCTTCCTTCTCAAGCTCTCTTCTCTTTCTAAACATAGCTAATAAACATTTTCTTTCATTGTATCACCAATCTTCTCTATTTGTTATCTCTATTTCTTTGTGCTCTTGACTCTCTCTATTCACATCTCTCTTGTGGACTCCTGAGTACTAGGTCAACATGAACTTCCCTGTCCCTGGTCTTGTGGACAAATTTCAGTCTTGATTGATCTCCAGGACCTCATTATCTGTTGGTCTGGACCATTTCCTCCAAATTGGTATTGTCTTCTCTTGGACCGACTCAACCTGGTTCCTCCTATTTCATTTCTCCTCTTTGCCCTCTCTTTCTACTGTCTATTAAATACGCCACATCCTAAAGACTCTTTCTACTCCACACCTCCTTCCTTGCCATGTCAACAGCACATTTGATTTGGGCCACGATGGCTGAAGTGTATGCCTCATGCACCAAACCTCCACTGACCATCTCCTTGACCCTTCTTGTCTGTCTCAAAAGCTCCTTAAGCCCTCTCCCTTCAAAACCAAAGGTGGAGACAACTTGTAAGCATGAAGAGTCTAAAACCTGAGACCATCTCATTTCCATTTGAGAATGAAGGAAATGGGACCAAATTGGTATTTTATAATGAAAAAAAAATTGTCAATTAGGCTTTGGGTACTTATGCCCAGTCAGTGATTCCATGGTATTGCTTTGTACTTGTCAGATGTGCTACCTGTCAGTAATAATACTACCTCATTAACTGATTAAGGGGTGTAGGGTAAATAATTGGAAGTAGGAGAAAAAAAGTTTTAAAAACTCAGGAGTGTTTATCACAGAGGAATGATAGAGGGGATAGTTAGAGTGCTGGAGAATACTACATCTTCTTCAGTGCATTAACAAATCAAACACCACTTCTTCCTTTCTCTTAGTTCTTAAGTATAGACATACTTTTTTTTTCCCTTTCCAAGATAAATTTTACCTTTCTTATAGGACTTATATCTGTAGAAAATTTATGTGAATTGAAATAAGGACTGATTTTTCCTCCTTAAGCTTTGATAATCTGATTCAAATACAGAAAACAGAATGTTATTTTTTTCTTTTGAGTAATATACTGTGCTGCACAATTTGGACTTGGACTGGAAACTCTAAAATTACCCAAAGAAATGTTTCTCAACTTTGCATTCATAAAGCATGAGTGGTCTAGAAACTGGATAAAAAAAAAACAACTCTGCGCACTTGGAATAAAGAAATCTTTCCCCACATTTAGAGAATCAATTGAACAAAAGGATGTTTTCTAAATTTTAAGTTTCTTATAATGCATTATTATTCACTCCAGTTTTCAAACAAATAATCCTCTAGTACCAGATGGTAATTAAAAATAATAGAAAATGCTAGTCAAATATTCATGTGTCTATTTCTGGGTTAGTTGCTTCCATACTTCCTTATAGAAACACTTTCTAAATTTCATGGAATTTAATATATAATTTAATTTATCATAATATGATTAAATATTACTGTATTGTATTATATACTATTATACTATTATAATAGTATATATAGTATATATTATACTATAAAGTGGTGTGACTTCCTGGTGTTCTATCACCAAAATGAGTTTGAAGGGGTCTAAGGAGAAGCTCAGTAGCAGAGCATTTGCCTACCGTGTGCAAGACCCTGGGCTCAATTTTTAGCTTGGCAAAAAGTTAAAAAAGTAAGTTTGAGAACTATGTACCAATGTGCTCTCTTTTAAGTAAGTTGGCATCTTGTGATCGATTTGCTATGTCTCATTGATTATCCACCGACTTCATGCACACTGTCACCTTGACACAACAACATGGCAGCAGAGCACGGCACTCTGGGCTATAAAAAATCCAGAAAGCATACAATATGTTGTAATGTTTTCAGTAAATTAACTTATTAATTCAGGATTGCAGGTTCACAGTAAATAGCTGTTGTCTCAGACTATGATTTGTCACCATCATTGATCTAAGCCCATACTTTTTTTTCTATTTAGTTACCTTTCATTTTATTTTTTAAACTTTGTTTCCCTGTGATCCCCCTTGCTAATTCTACTGTGCTCTAATTTTGATTCCTCTTTACTGGTTACTGCTCTTATTTGATATTATGTTCCTCTTCCCTTCCATTTTTCTTACAATTATTTACACTTATGCATCTATGAACTGTAGAGAACTGAGTGTTTTGTAGGTTCAGAGGCTTATTTTACTGATTTAATTAAGGAGCATTCAGTTGTGATTTTTTTTTTACTTATATTGTTTTTGACATCCATTCCTATTAATATATGTAAACCTAGTTCTTTCCTTAGAGAATGTGTTTTGTACTACAATTTGCATGTGGTAATTTAAAAGTATTATTCCCATGTAAATTATTTTCTACTCATTTTTACAAATCAAGCCATGATGAATAGACACATCAATGTCTTTTTATCTACTAAATGAGGGTTTTTCTGATGGTACATACCCAGGAGTAGAATTGCTATAAGATAATGTATATCTTAATTTAAACAAATAATTCCAAATATATCTGAAAAATGGCTATTTCAGCTTTCAATCCCATTAGCAATAAGTGAAAATCCTGGCTTGTACATTTTTTTGGCAATTCTATTTCTTTTATACTGATATTCCTTATTGTTATTCAATTAATTTCTCTTAATTTGTGAGGTAGAACATTTATCCATATTCTTAATAGTCACTCGGGTTTAACCATTATTAAATTGCTGCTTATTTCCTTTGCTCAAAATCAATACTGTATGTTTTTTGATTTTCTTTGGAGGAAAATTTAGTTGCCTTCTTTTTTTCCCCTGATACTTTATAAGATAATCACATACACATACTCCCACCTGATGCATATTCTCTGAAGTTAGTCAGAAGGAAAGAAAAGTCACAAAAATAAAGTGTTTGTTATCTGTCCTTTAATTGTATTTATATTTCTATTTAAGCATGCTCTATGCATTTTAACAACAGTACTGAAATGTAATCGATATTCAATAAGCTGCACTTCCAATTTATTTCTTTTGTTTGGTGTTTGTTCTTTTAGTGTTATACCAAAGAACTCAATGCCGAAATTTGAGCTTATACAGGTTTACTCTTATGTTCACTCTTCATAATTTGGTGCTTTTTCGAATTAACCTTTTTTGCCTGTAATAGAAGGCAGGTGTTAAACTTCACTCTTTTGTACATGTCTGTCAAATTGTCCCAGCACTGTTTCTTTCTTTCTTTCTCTCTCTCCCCCTCTCTTTAAAGAGAGGGGGAGAGAGAGAGAGAGAGAGAGAGAGAGAGAGAGAGAGAGAGAGAGAGAGAGAGAGAGAGATTTAATATTTATTTTTTAGTTTTCAGTGGACACAACATCTTTATTTTATTTTTATGTGGTGCTGATGATCAAACCCAGCGCCCCGTGCATGCCAGGTGAGTTCACTACGGCTTGAGCCACATCCCCAGCCCCCAGCACTGTTTCTTGATGACGTTATTTCCCTCCATCAAATGTTCCTGACACTCTTGTCAATAATCAACTGATGCCTATTTTCTCTTCACTCTCAATTATACTCATTGATCAATATGTTCACCCTGTGGCCAGGACTGTGCTGTGTTGATTCATGTTGTTTTGCATTACTTTTTAAATTGGGAAGTGTGAGTTCTCCAACTTTATCTTCTTTTGCAAGGTTGTTTTGGTTATTAAGGATCCAATGCAGTTCCATATAAATTTTAAGATCAGATTTTCCAATTCCTACAAAGAAAACTAGTAGAATTCTGTTGGGAATTATATGGAATATGTAAATAAATTTGGAGAGTATTTTCATATTAACAATATTAAGCCTTCTAATTAATAAGCATAAAATAATAGTCATTTATTTAGATCTCTGAATTAAAATTTTCTTTCAACAGTATCTGTGGCTTTCAGTGTGTAGGTCTTGCACATTTTTCTTAAATTTATTTCTAAAATTTTATTATTTTTGATTTCATTGGAAATGAAATTATTTTCTTAATATTATATTTGTATTGTTCATTGCAAGTATATGAGCTATTCTGTGATTTGGGTATATTGCTATTTGGCAAACTTGATGGAGTCATTTATTAGTTTTAATGAGTTCTTAGGATTTTATATGTATGTTATATGTATGTTATATGATCTACAGAGATAGTTTTATATATATATATATTATATATATATAATATATAAAACTATTATATGTAGTGATATATAAAAACATGCATTTGTATAATTTATATAATTATATATATAAATGAGAGAGAGAGGTTTTTGTTTGTTTGTTTTTTAACAATCCAGATGCCTTTTAATACTCTTTAGTTCCTAACTGTCCTGTCTGAAGCCTCTAGTACAATGTTGAAGTGAAGTCTCAGGACAGGGTCTTGTTTCTGGTCGTATGAGAAAAGTATTCAGAATTCACCTGATAGGATGATGTCCTTTGTGGTTTTCTCACACATGACTTTGTTAAGTTAGAGAAAGTTTACTTCTGTTTCTAGTCTGTTTTGTGCTTTCAACATAAGGTTGTGTTATCCTTCATCTGTGTTTTCTGCATCTGTTGAGATGATCATATGTCTTTTGATTTTTTAATTTTAATAAGATATTTAGATATTTGAACCACCCTTGCATTCTTGAAATAAATCCTACTTGGTTAAAGGGTTAAAACATATAGTCCATTTTTTTTTTTTTCTTTTGTACTGGGGAATGAATCCCAAGGCACTTTGCCACCGAGCCACATCCCCAGCCCTTTTTTATATTTTATTTGGAGACAGGGTCTCACTGAGTTGTTTTGGGCCTTGATAAGATATATATAATTCTGTTAATGTAATCATTAGCAGGTTACTGTTTTGTGGAAAATTTCTGTGATCTATATCAGAATTGGTTTTTAGTTGTCTTTCTCATGATGTTTGTGTGGTTTTAGTGTTAGGGCAATACTGCTTCATGCAAAGAGGGATTGTTTCATTCTTTTGTACTTTCTGGAAGAGTTTGCAAAGGAATTGATGTTAATTCTTGAAATAGAAGAAATGCCCACTGGAGCCAGGCATGGTGGCTCATGCCTGTAATCCCAGCGGCCCAGGGGGACTGAGGCTGGAGGATTGCAAATTCAAAGCCAGCTTTAGCGATTTAGTGAGGCCCTCAGCAACTTAGCAAGCAAGATGTTGACTCAAAATAAAACATAAGAAGGGCTGGGGATATGGCTCCATAGTAAACACCCCTGGGTTCAATCCTTGGTACAACAAGAAAGGAGGGAGGGAAGGAAGGAGGAAAGGAGGGAAAGAAATACTAGTGAAACTATCTGTATACAGGTTTTTCCTTGTGGGCGTCCTTTGGAATACTAATTTAAATTTGTTACTTGTTATCGCTCTGTTCAGATTGGCTTTTGGTTAGTAGTCTTTTTTTTTTTTTTTTTTTTTTTTGAAATTTATCTATTACATCTAATTTATCTAATTGAAAGTAGTAAAATTGTTCATAGTTCTCCTTTATAATGCCCTTTTATTTTGCAATGCTGTTAGCAATGTCCTCTCTTTGATATTTGATTCTAATAATTTGAATCTCTGCATTTATTTTCCCTTTGGTCAGTCTACCTAAAAGTTCATCAATATCTTTGGTCTTTTTCAAGAACCAGCTTTTGGCTTCCTTACTTTCTATTCTTTATTAATTTCTGCTCTAATTTTTATTCTTTTCTTTTTCTGCTTTAGGTTTAATTTTCCTTTTTTCATATTAGAAGATTAGATTTTTAATTTGAGATCTAGTTTTTTTAATATGGACATTTTTGAGCTGTAAATGACCCACTGAACACTGCTTTTTCTTCATCCCATCTTTTGGTATGTTGCATTTCTATGATCATTAATCTCATTAGTATTTTCTGATTTTCATTTAATTTTCCTTTTATCTTTTTTTTAAATTCATAAGCTATTGTGAAGTGTATTAACTTCCAAATACATTTTAGTTTCTTAAATTTTCCTGGGCTGTTGAATTATTTTATTCCATTGTAATAAAAAGTATATTTTGCATAATTTTATCCTTTTAAATTTATTGGTGTCTGTTTTATAGGCTAGCATATGGACCTTCCTTGAGAATGCTCCATGTGCACTTGAGCAGAAAATATATTGTGTTGTAGTTAGCTGGGAAATTTATCTTGATGTCTATTTTATAGTATTTTCCAATTCCTCTACTTCACCTTTGATAGTCTGCCTAGTTGTGCTAATAAAAGTATGATATTGAAGTCTGTAACTATTATTGTCTATTTCTCACTTTGTCTTTTGCTTCATGATTTTGAAGTTCTGTTGTTTGGTGTCTACGTTTATAACTGTTGTGACTTCCTGATTCATGAGCCCTTTTTTCACTGTAAGTGTCTCTATTTTTCTGGTAATTGGTGTTTTTTAAAAATTGTAAAGTATATTCTTTTTGGAATTAATAAAGCCACCCTTTTTTCTTTTATTTGATATATATACATATTTTTGAATATATATTATATATGTGTGTGTGTGTATATATATATATATATATATATATATATATATATATCAAATAAATATATATTAGAATCATTTTCAATCTGCTTGCATCATTGAATCTAAAGGGAACAGTATATCCTGTGAACAGTATGTTTATTTGTTTTAAATATATCCTGCCAATATTAACCTTCTGACTAGATTATTTTAAATAATTGATATAGATGCATTTATAGCTGCCATTAAAACCAAAATAACCTCCTGCCACCTACAGCCTGGTACATGGGAGCACTAATTTTTGATGTGATATTTATAATTATAAACTTGCATACATATATATGTATATTTTATGTGGGTTACTTTTGTCTTTTCTTTCTTTTTTTTTTTTCACTTTTGTGTCAAAAATGTGCTTTTAGCAGTGCATGGTGGTGCATGCCTATAGTCTCAACTCGTCCAGGTGCTGAGGCAGGAGGATCACAAGTTCCAGGCAAGCCTCAGCAGCAACATGGGAAGAAAATCAATCAGTCAATCAATCAATCAATAAAAATAAGGTCTGGGTTGTAGCTCATTAAGTCAGTCTAAAGAGATTATCTTCATTTTGTGTACTCAATTATTTCATATGTATCTTACAAATGTTTTGCAAATCTAACACACTTAATGAAAATTTTATTAGAAGAATATTAAATTTATAGATTAAGAACTGACATCTTTATACTATTAAACCTTTTCATATACAAACAAGTTACAATCTCCCTATCACATTTTCATTTATGTTAATAGAATAAATTTTTTTTCATAAAGGTCTTGTCCTCTTTTTTCTTATTTAATTCCCAAGTAGTATAATGTCTATTTTGTTGTTGATGTTATGTATTGTTTCCTATTCTATAGGTTTTTCTTTTTTATTATGGATATTGAAATCTATGAGAATTTTTACATGGTTTTGTTGTTTAGCAATCTTGCTGGACTTTTTTAAAAATTTTTTTTTATTAGTTGCTCAAAACATTACAATGATCTTGGACTTTTAATTCTAATATCTTGTCAGTTTTATTTTCCTGTCAGTTATATCACTTGCATATACACTGATTTTATTTCTTTTCTTCTATGTTTTATAATTATGTTCTCTCTTGTTGCAGTTATCCTTGTCTTATTACTTACATTAAATAAAATATGTGGGTTTTTTTTTTTCACTTCCTGTGTGAAGTATGACATTTTCCATATGGTTTTCTTATAAATAATACTTATCTAATTAAAGAGATTATTTTTAAGTTTTTTCTCATCTACAGGTATTTTAAATTTGTGAATATTATTAAATTACTCATTACTTTTTGTCATTGTTGTGAATTTTTACTTTAATCTCTTAATTGTGAGATAAAATGACAGTCTTGTAATTATTCATTTAATTTTACATCCCTAAGATATGATATGAAATCATGGATATGAAATCATGATTTTTTAAAATACACCCTTGGGTTTCATCGGCAAATATGTTATTTAAGAGTTTTGCATCTTTGATCAAAGGAAAATGAGTTGTCATTTTTCCACCTCTTCGAATATTACTAGCTGATTTAATATCAGTGTTGTATTAATTTTATTTCAAAACTGGTAATATTTCTGTTTCTTAATTTTCTGAATAACTCCTTTATGACGGTGACTTTTCCTTTCAGAGTGCAGGGAAACCCCGAGTAAGCCATTTAGACCTGGGAAATTGGTCTGGGGGAGCAGAAAATGCTTGATGATGATTTCTGAGTTTTAACAGTTTTGTTAATTTGTTAATTTTGTTATTCAATTTCTATCACTTTTTTGTGCCCATTCTAGCAATTAGTGCTCTTTTGATTGTATATATTGATCCATGATGATTAAATTTTTGGTTTGCAGCTTATTCTTGACCAAAATGTTCTTTTATTTTTAAATCACTTAAATAATAAATAGTAGATGTTCTCTTATTATTTCACATTTGTGATTCTCTTTCTGTCTGAGTTTGGGTAATTCATCTCTCTCTCTCTTTCTCTCTCTCTCTCTCTCTCTCTCTCTCTCTCTCTCTCTCTACTGTTTACTTGTGCTCTATTGATCCCTGTTTTCAGAATTTCTCTTATTAGTTGTTTTAATTATCCTTATTGTTTCATTGTTCCCTAATTTGTGGATTTGAGATTTCTCAAATTCTTCTCTAGATTCTTTATATTGGTGTTAGTGGTTCATTGAGTTTCTTGAGGCAAACACTTCTTAAACTCATTTATTTTTGCTATTTGATTTTCATTGACAAATACTCAGAAATACTTCTTTGCCCTAGAAAAATGAATATAAACATTTTGATATTTTGGAATTCAACTCTTGTTTATCACTAAGTGCTTCAAAGTTTCCTCATGATTTCTACTTTAACTCATTGGTTGAATGGGAATATGCTTCTAAATTTTCTAAACTTGAGAATATTTTTAGGTATCTGATACTGATTTTGACATTTATTGGATTGTGGTCAGAGAAAATAGTTTTTGTGTTAAAATGAACCAAGATTTCCTGTGGCTTATTTAAAATTAATATGCTTTTAAGAAAAATATAAAATCATTTCAATAATGCAAAATTGTAAACATATATATTAGACTGCATTCGTTGAACATGTTGCACAAATCTAACTAATTTTGAGTATGATCTTTTGAAACTGTTTGTGTGTGTGTGCATGAGTGAAAACTGAAACTACATTTGTAGATTGTATACTTCCTATAGTCCTTTGTCCTTAGATATATTATGTAGTTCAAGGCTATGTAATCATAACTAATATATGTATATTATCTACTTGCTATAGATCTTTCATTTGATCAGTAATCACTTTTCTTTTTGTCACATTTCCATTTTTATTTGAATCCTATTTTGTCATAATAATAACCAGCTTCATTATTTTAACATTTATTGGTTCTATTTTCCCCATTTCTCTGTTTTCAATCTTGTTGTAACACTTTTCCTCATTTTAAATACATACTTTTAGGTCTATTATTGTTAGATTTTTTTTATTTGCCTTTTTCTGCCCTTGACAGTTAAATATTTCATTTTTTGATAGTAATACTTGGTTTTAATAACTAGGCCTTTAATAACCAAGGCCTTTATGCACACACATTTTCCTGATTATTAAGGATTATCAGTACCTAAATAATCTCCTAGGAGATAAAGTAATAATTTAATCACACATGTCACCCATTCTTTACTTCCCCAAGCCACCAGGCCAACTCAACGTCAAGTTTGAATCTCATATTGATTGTTACAGAAATTTCTGGTAAGTTTCTTTTTTTTCTCACTAACAAAAATATATTTTATATTTTACAATTGTACTTCATTGGTTCTAAGGCCCCTTTTTTTAAAAAACAACATTTTTATTTCTTAAATTAATATCCTTCTAAATGTCAATATGGTAGGCAGGCTGGTAGTCAAGGTTTAATCTTTTTCTTTTTTGGTGGCACATGAAACAATGGTGTATAGTAAATGTTATTTCTAGTTCAATCAAATACATTATTTTTTGCTTGCTTTTGATTCTATTTTTGTTTTCTCATGGAATTGTTTAATACATTACTGTAACTTTTACCCACATGTTATCAGAGAGAGTCTTTCTATCACATGCTTTCTGAGAACACGTGTGACTTTGTGGTGGGTCCATCTTGACACCTTGGCACTCCATGAAGTCTTTTCCCTGAAATCTAACATCTTTTAAAAATGCATCATTATTTCTTTTTTAACTTATTCCCTTTTCTCTCGAGACAATGTGGCACTTTTACCTTTTCCTAATCTTATCTTTTGTGTTTTCCATTCTTTATTTCTTTGTGCTGCTTTTTAGAAGACCTCCTTCATCCCATCAGTTTACTAACTTGCTCTTTACACTCGTCTATTTTATATTTCAACTTACTATTATCGCTTTGAGCAGTTTTGCTTACTAGTATAGGAAAACTCAATTTTATTTTGAAGATAAAAAAGATAAAAAAGAACTTCATACCCTATTTGAATCAAATGTATGATATGTCAAGATCATTGTATTGTCTTGAACAACTAATAAAAAAAAAAAAAAGAACTTCATGGTACATGTGTCCAGGATATAACAGCCTTCAGCTGAAGTATGAACAGGGTTCACCTCTGATCTTCACTGCTCAGACTAATTTCTATTATGGTAGGAAAATTTCTGTGAGCTTCACATCACATAATCCGGAGTCATCATCTAGAAACATTTGTGTTCTTCAAGTTCTTAAAGCAATCAGATCTCCTTTTCAATTTCAGTACTTTAAGTTACATGCCAACACACAAATCAATCACTGTCATGAGAAGATCAACAGATATTGTATATCCAAGGCCAAATGCACTTGAGAACCATACATGTCCCAATGGAACTCATGGGCCACTGGGCTTTTGGGATATTGTATGCTGGAGAGGCCTCCAGTTGGTGTCCATGAGTTGTTTTAAAACTTATTTTTCCTATTCAATATCGCCCAACCGTTTCTCAGTCAGAACAACCTCTCATTGACATGATGGATTATAAGAGTTTGATTCATTATCCCTTGATGGAAGGGAATCCTTTCAGAGACTCAACTACTCAGAGCAGAAAATTAAAATGATGTAGAATTTTGGGTAAAAAAAAAAAAACACCTATTATTATGGGATAAAATTTCTTCTAAATCTCACAGTAGAAGAAGACCTATTACTTGTTGGTAAGAACATTTTTCCATAGGATGTAAAGCCATCTAATGAAAACAATTATTCTTGTTTCTTTATTCGGACAGTATAAAAATAAATAAAATTAGAATGGTCCTTTCATGAATCTTGAAGAATTTCTGACAAGGGCAGAGATAATCAAATAATTTTGATCATAAGGGGGAACTGAAATTTGCAGGTAGAAAAAAAGTTAATATGCTTGTAATGTAACATTAGAGAATGTTATACCAACCTAAAATGTGTTGCTATTCCCTATTCTTATTGTTGATTTACTTTTAAAAATTTATTCTCCTTGTTGCTTATATTTAAAGTCAGTTCTTTTAGTAAACTATTAAAATGTATGGGATGTAGTTCAATTACATTTTGTTTCAGAAAATCAACATATGTTTGATTTTCAAGTTTTACATTAGGTAGAAAATGTAAATAGCATCAGTTTGTTGAATAGTATAAAAATCTGCAAGATATTTTGGCATCAGCAATTTTGTCAAAGTTTTTCTGAGTCATTTTCTTCTCCATTTCCATGTACCTATATGTGCACGCACTTAGGTATTGTATCAGGCAATGTGAAAATGGGCTATATAAATGACTTTATTCTTTTCTATATCTCATTTGCAGTTTAACTGTCTCTAATCTTGCACTTGAGGGCTTATTCAATCAAATTGCTTGCAGTGAAATGAAACTCGACTCTTATCTCTCACCAGTTACAAAAATGAACTCAAAATGAATTAAAAACTTAAATATAAGACTTTAAACTATGAAGATGCTAGAAGAAAACATTGGGGAAATGCTTCATTGGAATGTGCAAGGATTTTTCTTAAGTACAGGAATCAAAAGCAAAAGCAGCCAAATGGGATTTTATCAAACTAAAAAGATTCTGCACAGTAAAGGAAATAATCATCAGAGTGAACAGGATTGAGAATTTGCAAGCCATATGAATCACAAACGGTTAACATCCAGAATATAGGAAGAACTCAATAAAACACAACAGATATGCAATAGAACTAAGTATGCATTTCTGAAAAGAAACATACAACTGGGTAATAGGTATATACAAAAAAAATTAACAGAACTAATAATCAGAGCTATGCTAATCCAACCACCATAAAATATCACCTCACTCCAGTAAAAATGACAAAGATAACAAGGGAGCTGCTGAGGACGTGGAGAAAAAGGAACACTTTCATGCAGTTGGTGAGAATATAAATCAGTACACTCATTTTGGAAAACAGTATGGATATTCCTTAAAAACTAAAAGGACTGCCACTGGCCCAGTAATCCTCATACTAGGCATATATCCCAAAAAAGATGAAATCAGTATACCAAAGAAACATTTGCACTTCTGTGTTCATTGCAACACTATCCACAACGGGCAAGAAATGGAAACAACCAGTGTCTATCAACATATGAATGGATAAAGAAAATGTGCTACCCATACACCATGGAATACTCTTCTGCCATAAAAAAGAACAGAATTTGTCATTTGCAACAGCAAGGATGCAACTGGAGATCAGTAGTTAAGTGAAACAAGTCAAGCATGGAAAAACAAGAACTGCTTTATCTTATAAGTGGAACCTAAAAATGTTGATCTCAAAGAAGTTGAGCATACAATGGGAGTTACCACAGCCTGGAGAGAGGGGATGGGAAAGCAGGGGGTAAGGAAATGATGATCAATGAGTACTAAGTTGCAGTTCAGGAGGTAGAAGAAGTTCTGTGCTGCTGCACAGTAGGGTGACTGTAGAGAACAAGTCTATAAAGTATGTGTATTTCAAAAAGCTAGAAGAAAGTATTATAAATGTTTTCACCATAAAGATATGTAGTTGGGTGTTATAGTGCACACCTGCCATCCTAGTAGCTTGGGAGGCTGAGGCAGGAGAATCCCAAATTCAAAGCCAGCCTCAGCAACTTATTGAGACCCAGCCTCAAAACATAAGAGGCTGAAAAGACTGGGGATGTGGCTTGGTGGTTAAGCACCCCTGGGTTCAATCTCTGGTTGAAAAAGGTATATAAGGAGCTAGATATGTTTAACCTGCTTTAAGCATTACACAATGCATACCAAAATATCATATGGTACTCCATTAATATGTTTAATTTTTGTTTTTATAAATAAAAATTATTTTAAAAAAGAAAAAAACCTTACTCTTTCAAGCATGTTCACTAATCTGCTTATGAGAATTTTGAGCAGGGAGATCTCTGTTCTTGCTTACCCATGTCTTAATCATGTCTCAAATCCACTCCCATCTCTGTCTTAGGAATTTTCCACATCACTTCAGCTCCAATTCACTGTGATATTGTCCTCTGTTCAGTTCCCGCTATTTCACATGTCCATTATAAAGTTCCCTCACTTATATCACAAACTCTTGTCCCTTCCTGTGTGGAGCCTGCAGTCTAAACAACTATAGTGGGTGAGAGAAGCCGTGGAATGATTGAGTCAGAGGGGGAAGCTTAAGGCACTCCCTTTGAGGAAGTCAGGAACACAAAGCCAAAACAGAGATAAGCTAGTGGAGAAGAATGAGGAACAAGGTGTCCAGACAAAACTGGAAGTGAGAGAAAGAGGGAAGAAGGATGGAATGAGTAGGGAAATGCAGTAGTTCAGATTAATTTAGAAACTGGGATCTAACATCACATTTTACTGCATAATGTATAACATTTGTTACTTAAGGATAGAATATATATTCAGTGGTTGCTGGCTTGGAGAGTGTGAGTATAGTGAGGGCAGAGATCCTGTGTGTTCATCCTGGACTGTACCAGTGCTTAGAACAGTGCCTGGAGAGAGAGAGAGAGAGACTTGTCCATTTAAAAAGACTCCAGACCAGGGTATGGATTCCTCTTGACATAACTGCATCCGTCTTGATTCCTAACCACCATGATTGCTCCTGAGTAACCATAGTCTGTCTTCCCTGCATGGTTTCCCAGCTTCCTACAAAACAAAAAACATTAGACTGGTGTGTGGAGTTTTATACGCAGCTGATGGTACCAGGGGTTTTCCTCTTTAATTAGTTTGAGATAGAGGAGGTCCATTGTGATTTAGATGAAGTCACTTTCATCCTGACCCATCTTTGGGTCCCATCTTTTTGACTGGAATTGCAGGGATCCACTGATCTTGCTGCCACCCAGGAACATGCTTCTGCCAATATGTCTATCCCGTGTGCTCCTGGATTCTCCTGCCTCTTTCTTCAGTCTTAGTACCATGGGGCCAGTTCTCATACCCTGGGACTGGGTTGTTCTGGAAAACTGAAAAAAAAATAATGTTTAGTTAAAAGCAAACCAGAATGATCTTGTTCCAAATATTATGACCTTATTGTGAGAAAAAAAAAAAAAACTAGCTTGTGCTTCATTTTGTGGGTGATTAATAAACATTGGGTCATTGTGAGAAGAACTTGGCTCACTGTGGAGGCCAAATGACCTCTTACATAAAGTTATGCATAGAAACCAAATAGAAAGATCAAATTCAGATTAACTCCAAAACTACTTATAAAATAGGAATTAGCACATCCTTTGACTAAATGCTACCTATGCTTATGTTGTCTAAACTAATCTTCTGTCTACAGTATTCTTATGTGTATATACTTCTTACTTTTGTCAATTTCATGCACAAAAATTATGCAAATACTCACTGTCCAATGGGACCACAAAAGAGACCCTAACTAGTGACTTGAAAATTGCTCTTTCTTGCAATTTACAGGAGCCACATCTTTTAGTTGTAAAGATGTTGGCACTTTGATACTCAGCAGATATCCTTCCCTTCAATGTCCAGACTCTGTGTTTAGGATGTGAGGGAGAAAAGGCATGGCTTTGAATGGTCTGTCATGATAAAGAGGAAGGTCAAGTTAGGGGGGATTGTGGATCATAAGTAATAATAATGGAAGGTCTTTTGGATCACTATTTGGAAAACTAGAGTCATGCCAGCTAGACCACTAGGACTTGTTTAGGGGCAGAGGAAATCTTAAACTCTGGCAGGAAACCCAAAGTTATAATGTGGGAGAAATACAAAAGTCTGCAGTAAGTATAAAGTAGGTATAGAGAATTTGATTAATTTACTAACTATAAGGAACCATCAAAATATAAAAAAAAAAAGACAAGTGAGGATACTGTATAGAATGTGCCTTTTTCTTATGTTAAAAAATTAATTTTAGAGTTGAAATCAAAAAATTAAATTTCCCAATTCTTCAATTGATAACTCCTGTATAAAAAATTGAATCTTTTAAAAATAATTAGTAATACATCCCAAAGTGTATGAAAGACAAAGAGAAATTTAAACTCTAGTAATGATATATTATACACTTGAAAATCCCCAAGAAAGTGAATTTTAAAGGTTGCAAGCACAAGAAATCATAATCAGAAATATTTAAGGTAATGGCTATATTAATTAGTTATATTGAATTATCCTACATTTTATTCATAAATTATAACATCACTGGTACTGCAATAGCTTGAACCAGTTGCATAATTTAATCAATTTTATAGCAAAAGCTATAAGTAAGCAGGGAAGGAGAGGATGGGGGCACTCCTGCAATCCAGTTACTCAGGAGACTGAGGAAGTACGATCTAAAATTCAAGGACAGCCTCAGCAACTTAGCAAGATCTTGCCTCACAATAAAAATAAAAAGCAGCTGGAGATGTGGCTCAGGGGTAAAGTGCTCTGGATTCAATCCCCAACACTAAATAAATGTATAAAGAAAGCTGTAGGTGATACCAAGAAAAATCAAGAGAAAAACATTGTAAAAAGTAACACTTTTTCATGTATCTTTCCCAACTCATGACAGAAAAAGTGGACAAAAAATAAGGTTACAGATGATCTACTGTGGCATATTTTATAGAGATCACAAAACCTATTATTAAAAATATATATATTTTCAAATAGAAAAGTTGAATCACACAAATCATACTAAGGTTAAAGTCATATAGTAAAAACAGAAACTTTTGTTATAATGAAATAAAACTTTAAATTAATAAACAAAATATTAAAAATCCACTTGGAAATTTAAAATTAACTAATTTAGATTTTAGTGAAAACATTAAAAGTAAGTTGCACTTTGTCAAGCAAGCTTCACCTCTAAATAATTCACGTGTCAGAAAAAAAATTTATGATACTATTACCACCAGAAGAAAATTCATAATATTTTCATATTATCTTCTAATATACGTTCCTTATTCAAAATCTTCTATTTAAAAAAAAATGTTTTTGATGACTTTGAAAACAAAGTCAAACATTCTGTGAAGTGTTTCTCACTACATTTACTTGGTACCAACTAAATTTTGCTTTTTTAAAAATACCTTTATTTTATTTATTTTTATGTGGTGCTGAGGATCGAACCCAGTGCCTTATACATGCCAGGCAAGTGCTCTACCGCTGAGCCTCACCTCCAGCCCTAAATTTTGCTTTAAATATGTTTATCACATAGGTAGCCACATGCTTAAAATTTATAGAGTATACTACAGTAAAAACTTTCTAATTGTGTTATTTTCCTTGTTTCACTTTCCTCAGGCTACCAATAGAATCATTTTCACATTTTGAAAGTATCTTTCTTCCCTAGATATAAATATGTATCTCATATATACTTTTACCTTATATTTTACTAAAATGGTAGCATATTGATCAATCAAGGAGAGAAACCGTATGATCAATCCATAGAGGTTTAGCCTCTACATTATAAAAGCTCAAACCAATATTCTTCATTAATTCAGATGCAAAAAATATTTAAATGTATTAGCATATGAGATTTTACAATATATAGAAAGAATTATATACCATAACCAAATGAGATCTCTTTTAGTATGCAAGTATTGTTTAGTATTTGAAAATCAATCCATGTAATCCACCATATTAACAGGCTAAAGAAAAGTCATGATTATATTAATTGATAAAGACAGAAACATTTGACAAAAGTTAGCACCCACTGATGACAAAAACACTCAGAAAATAGAAATGAGGAAAATGTTCTCAGCTTGATAAGTTATTTACATTAGCCAAAAAAAAAAAAAAAAAATCCTACAATTCACTTTATACTTAGTAAAATACTGAATTGTTTCCCCTGAAGATCAGAAACAAGGCATGTATATTCATCGTCAGCAACCTAATGCAACACAGCACTGGAAGGTCTAAGGGCCAGAGAAGAGAACAGAAAACACACGGAGAAACCAAGTCAAATGTACCCAACTATGGTTAACAAAGTTGCAAAAGCCATTCAGGAGAGGAAACCATACCAAGATTGGTGTTGAAACAATTGGACATCCATAGCCAAAAAGTAAGCAAGACTTCCCCTAATTCTCATATGCTTCACAAAAATTATTGGATAGAAAGGTAAAACATAAAACTATACTACAAGCAATCATTGGGGTCTGTGGTTATGCTGAAAGTCCTTATTACTTTATACCAAAAGAATAATCCCTACAAGGAAAATTTGAGAAAATGGACTTCATTTTTTTATATGTTGATGGACCTTTATTTTATTCATTTATTTATATGCAGTGCTGAGAATCAAACCCAGTGTCTCACACATGCTAGGCAAGTGCTGTACCACTGAGCCACAACCCCAGCCCGAGAAAATGGACTTTAAATTAAAAATTTGCTCTGTAAGTAATTCAGTTAAGAGGATAAAAAGTCAAACTCCATAATGAGAGAAAATATTTGCAACTCACTTATTCTAGGAAGAAGTATACTGATAACATATAAAGAATTTATAAGTCCCAAGAGTAAAACACAAACAACCTAGTTTGAAAATATCTAAAAGACATGAACTGACATTATACCAAAAGGGCTGTAAGTGGCAGATAAGCACATGAAAAGATGTTCAACATCATTAACCATTGAAAAATGCAAATTAAAACCACAAGGAGATGTCTCCACATATCTGGCTGAACTGCTTTAAAAAAGCAAGGTGGGTGGGTATGATGATATAAAGTGTTTGCAAGAATTTGAAGAAAAGTTGTGGGTATAATTTTGAAGTCAAACATTATGAACATTTTGCATTTTGCTAGATATTCCCCAAAATGTTTTAGCAGTTAATAATATCAGCAGAAGTAGAGCCCTAATTTTCCAAGATCATGAAACACGGTATGCTATCATACATTTTTTCTTTACCCATCTATAAGTGAAGAATGATTTGGAAACTTTCATAATTACCATTTAAAATTGTTAGTACATGTGGGGAGCTGCTCTGAATGACCACACCTTCCAGTCCTGGAGCAAGAGGCTCTGACCAATCTCTACATTTTGGGGTGACTTGGGCGTTGTCCCAGCTTGGATAGCAAGGTATGGTTCCAAGTGTAGGTATCACTGTGGGGACTGAGCTACACTCACCTATTCCCTTGTAAACCTACCCCTTGCCTCATTTGAATGGCTTCTTCCCAACAAAAGGGCTCAGCACTTGCTCCTCTCTCTTTCCACGGACCCCTAAGGTCAGAAGAGCTGTCACAGAACTCAAAGAAAAAGGTATTTCTCTGTCTCTGTGTGATTATTTTGTGCCAGCCCAGTTCACCTGGAGTGACCCTGAGTGTTTAGTCATGGAACACAACAAGCTTGACTATAAACTTTATATGTATTTTATATATTTTAAATTTTTGAAATGCTTCTCGTACAATTTTGGCTCCATTTTTTAAACTGTGTTGTTTTGTAATTTCATTCAATGGAAAATAAAGCATTTTCTTTCCTGTGTATTGCAAAGCATTCTCCCTTCCCGTCTACATTAGGACTTTTACATCTCTTGTATTTGTTCCTGGAGATCTGTGGTTTACGGTTCACTGTCACTGTGGAGTGAATGATTTGAATTTCTCTAATTTTTTGATTATAAGTTTTACCTTTTTGGGGAATTAAAATTTTTGAAGTACAGCATGAGCTTATTTATTTATTATTTATTTATTTTTATTGCTGCTTGCTACGGTTTTCTTCCCCCAACAGACTCAGAGGGATGTTTTTTATTGGGCGACTTTGGAATACAATATAGACTCAAAGGTGTTTTATGAAAAAAAAAAAAACAACAAAAAAACAAAACCCAATAACCTTTATTGCACATGCTTCATAACTAAAAACATTATCTATTTACTTATTTATTTAGATATGCCGTGTTAATGACATGGTATTATAAACACATAGATTTTTGGCTCTCCAAGGATATTCCATGGATTACCAGTCTTAGGATCACCTGGGAGCTTGTAATAGATATGAAATCTTAGGCCCCAGGGTAAACGTACAGAATTAGAATCTGAATTGTAACAAGACTCCCAAATCATCCTTGTAAACATTAAGTTTGGAAAAGCACTTCCATAAATTTTTTTTTCAGAAAGCCTCAGGTTATAAATGCTAAGATTTTAGAACATGAAATAAATTTCATAAGGGACCTGAAAAGAAGAGGTCATTTTCAAAAGAGTCTTTGAAAAAAAAATGAAGTAGAAGAAATTTAGAGTTGTCCCTAGGTTATTAGGATGGAAGAAATGGAAAATCATAGAAATAGACTATTGAAAAATTTAATTGTCTATCTTCATAACCAAGACTCACTATTAATGCTATGGAAAGAATTCCAAACAATGAAAACAACAAAGAACCCAACAAGAAGTGTTAATTGGTTGCTTTGCTGAAGCAAACTAACTTAAAAAAAAAAAATGCAAACTTTAGGCTTAAGGAAATGCAAAGAAAGCAGACACGGGGCAGTAAGACTGGAAGCATCAATGGAAAATAAGTTTATTAAACTCATTGTTATTTTCAATAGCTGCCTAGTTCAGGCTCCATTCCTCTGCCAGGGGGACTTTGGGGGGCACTCCCCTCAATCTTTGTATTGCCCTCTTCAGAATTCAACTGACAGCTTAGCAGCACAATGTTCTAGGTGTCTGGGTCCAAATGACAGTCTGCTTATCCATTTCTGTTCATTTAATATGTGTTTTCAATTTTTATAATATTATTTTAGCCCTCTTAATGCTTTGTTCTCTGAAGATAGTCTTTCCTTGTTTGTGGGCAGGAAGTAATCTTGTAAGAAGAAAAATTTAAACTCTTGAGGAAAAGATTTTGACTTCTATTTTAAAAATGTCCACCACAGACAGCACAATGTTCTTCACATGAAAGCAGTTTGAAAACTATGTATCTTACTTCTCTGAAGATTTGGGGAGTCATTACATATTTACACAAATATGTAAAGTTATTGGAAGTTATTTTCTTGCAATAACTTTATATATTTGTATAAACATGTAATGAATCCCCAAAATAAAAATATAAAGAGTATTCTGGAGAAATGCAAAATAAGAAACAGGAAGACTCCATCTCCACACCTAGACAATAACTGCAGCAGCAGAATCTCTCTATTTTGGAACTCTGCAGCATATTAAATGCTTGCAACATCCAGGGAAAGTCTTGAAATGTACATCATGCTTAATTCCTGTCAACATCAGTTCTTGGCTCAACAGTGGCTACCCATCCCCGGCACCGCCCCCCCCCACCCCATGACAGGCAGCTGTGCACCTGTTCCAGGAGTTTTCATTAAGCTCATGGGACTTGGGGTGAGCAGTAAGGATCTTGCCTCTAAACAAACTTGATTGCTTATTGCTGCTTTTGATTGTGAAACCACAGGCACAGAGGTAGGAAGCCACTGTTGCAACCCCTCTCCATTATTGCAGGCCTGTGGCCCTACCACCCCATACTGAAGATTTAAATGGCCAGTATGTTTTTCCTCCTTTATTTTTTTCTTGCCCCTTTTAGGAGTCAGACATTTAAAGAACAGGACATTTTAAAATGACAGCAAATACAAGGACATTTAGAAAGTTAATTTATATGCCCAGTGAAAGATATAGCCTCAAAAAGGTTTAGGAAGACCTTGAATTGACACTTCAAGGTGATCCTGATCACAAAGTTAGCCTACAACAATTCGACATGAAAACAATAGCAAACCTTGGAGAAGGGAGTTTATTTTATTTCCAGTGACCACATCAATTCAAATGTCCAGTTAAATGAAGAGAAAGAGAGAGAGAGAGAGAGAGAGAGAGAGAGAGAGAGAGAGAGAGAGAGAGAGAGAGAATCACAAGGCATATAAAGCATGAAGAACATACAGTTTCTTTAAAGGATAAAAATTAAACCAACAGAAATCACCTCTGAGAAATACCAAAAGGAGGGCTTATAAGACATGGATTTAAAACAACCATAGTTAAAAATACTCAAAGTTATAAGATAAGTTATGTTATAAAAGTTATAAGAAGAAAGATAAAAAGTTATAAAAGTTTTAAGAAAACAACAAAGTACATGTATAAAGGCATAAATTGGCGTGAACATACTTTATATACAGAGACATGAAAAATTGTGCCCTATATGCGTAATAAGAATTGTAATGCTTTCCACTGCTGTCATGTAGTTCAAAAATTTAAAAAAAATTTAAAAAAGAGAAAGCTTAAAAACTAAAGCAAGCATGCACCAAATGGAAAATAGCAATAAAGAGATTAAAAACTTAAAACCAAAAAGAAATTCTGGAGCTAAAAATATCAGTAACAATTTTTTTTTAATTGAGGAAAACATAAAGGAATTTAAAAAGTAATTTGAGCAAGCAGAAAAAGAATGAGAGAACTTAAAGATGGGCCCATTGAAATTATTGAGCCTGAGGAACACAATGGGGAAAAAAAAATGAAGAAAAGGGAATGATATAGGCATCTGCTCAACTGCATCGTAGATTCAAAACTCCTTATTCCTTTACTTTCATTTTATGATGGGGCAGCTTCAAGTAGATCCACATATGCACTGTGGGAGACCCAGAATTACAAGAGAGAGAGAGAGATAGAGATAGAGAGAGAGATAGATAGAGAGAGAGAGGTGTCAAGAAATTGCTTTAAGAATGATAAATAATGATAGAAAATAATGATAGAAATGATAAAAAACTGCCCAAATGAATTGGTGACAGGAATACACAGGTTCAAGAAGCTCAATGAACTTCAAGACATTCACATGAGACATACTGTAGTAAAATGTCAAAAAGACAAAGAAGGCATCTTGAAAGCAGTAAAGTGGTTTGTCACATACAAGGGGTCCACAATCACATCATAGGCAGGTTTACCATTAGAAACTTTGGAGGTTAGAAGTCAGTGATACATTCAAAGCGCTGAAGAAAATCATCCAAGGATTTGATATCTGGCAAAACAGCCCTTCTTCAAAAGTGAGGGAGATAATAAGACAGTCTCAGGTAAATAATATCAGAAGAAATTTGTTTACCACTGTTTTCCCCTGCAAAAACACAATGCTAAAGAGAGTCCTGCAGGTTCAAAGAAAGGACACTAGACAGTAACTTAAAGCTAGAAGCAACCTAATTGTCCACTCCTAGATAAGTGGATAATTAAAATGTGATGTACACACACACACACACATACACACATTTCACCAATCACAAAACCACTGAGCTGTACACTTAGAAATGACTAGGATGGTCAATTTAATGTTGTGTATACTTTACCACAATAAAAACCACTTAATAATACAAATACGAGAGATTATTGCTTAATGGGTCTTATGTTACAGTGTTTCAGTATGATAATATTTCTGGAGATAAATGATAGTACCGGTTACACAACAATGGGAATATTCTGAATACCACTGAACTGCACACTTCAAAATGATTAGGATGATAAAGTTTATTTTATTTGTATTTTACCACAAGCAAAACTCTGAAAAAAGTTCACATAAAACTTTTGCGTGCTAAGAGCTTAAAACATGGCCAGGATAAATCCTTCCACCTGGTTAGGATGTACATTTACTTTACAGCAAATTCAAGGCAAGTAGCATCCATAATAAGGAAGCAACCAATATCTCTTTTCCTTTTTCCTTTTAGAAATCTGTGGGATGAGAAGATTTGGACATTGACACACATTTCAGTCTTGCAGAGGCAGCATTCATCAGTGTCTCTTTTATAATACACACGAGAATGTGCTTCCTTTTGCCGGAAGTATCACTTGTTAGTGTTGAAACTTGAAATTTTGCATAGGGCTTTAGAAACTATTGCTCACTTTATTGAAAATATGAAATCCCTGAAAACAAATTACCAGTATGAAGTAAACCTTAAGAAAATAATGGTGGCAATATATAAAAGTAAAGCCATTTCAAAGTTCAGTATACTTCAGAATTTTTTCAAGCTTAATTAAAAATGCATGCTCATTTTAAAAAATTGGGGGGAAAAGAAACAAAAAAATAGAGAGTAGGACAGATTTTCATAGTTTCACACACAGTTGCAATTGCATTTTTGTGTAACTGTTTCCAGAATATGTCCCTGCATTTTACAGATTTCTTAAATGTACTAAAAATGTGGAATTATTTTCAGGTTTTTCATTTAATATAAAGGTTTCTTACATGCATTAATTTCTGGAACTGCTAAAATGTGTGTTCAGATTTTTTTTTAATTAAGTGTTTAGCACTCACTATGTTCCCAAACCATTCTATATGGTGAGCAAGGTTCAAGAAAATAAAAGTCAAGAAATATGGAGTCTGTAATTTGCAATGCAGATGAGCAGATGAAAGTATGAATAAGAAGGGGAGTTTCCAAAAGGGGAAAATCTTTAATATTCTCAGCAGAGTTAATCAGTCCCTCCCACTGTACTTGCTAATTCAGGTCTTTACCCTCTATTCTAAAATGTCCCAAAGCTCTTAACTGATTTGGTGATGAGACCTGAGCTAACCTGAACTCATTTGGGAGCAAATATGATCAGAACAGATGTGAGGCTATTTATTGACTCTTGCACATTCAGTGTGAATATTCATAGACTACCTCAAAAACATCAATGTACTTGTTTATCGGGTGCTGCCTTACAAAAAGGTCATGATACCATATATATCATAGAAGCACTGCATTACCTCTTCTTAACATTGAAAAGTTCTGAATTCCAAAACTAAGCTGGCCTAAGGGTTCTGATAGGAGACTGTCCACACCAATTTCACACGGCTCTCATCTTAGTGAATTGCCATGCCTGATGTCATCCTTGATAGACTGGCTTCTTCAAGATAGAGACTTATTTTCATCATCTGTCCCCAGTACCTTGAGCCTAATGCATGCTAAATTAATGACTCCTGTGACCTACTGTACTGGACAGAGAAGTTCATTGTCAAGTACAGCAGAGCATGAAGAACTAGCATCAGCATGTGAATCACAGTACCCCATTTCTTAACTTCTGGACTGCAGGGAACATTGGCATTTCAGGACATGTCCATTGCTATCTTGGGCACATCGGGTTTCCTTGGGGGTTGAACTTCAGCTAAAATTTGAAATTTTAAGCGCGTTATAATAGCAGTATGAAGAATGTGATGTTTATAAAATTTCAAAATTTAACACATTTCTAGATGATTACATCGTCTAGATTGGCAAACGTCTGCTGTTAGACTTTTGCTTTTTTACTGTCTCTTGAATCTATGACACTAAGTCGCTGACTCATGTTTGGAAAATTTTTAATTTTGTCTCCAGGTCATCACAGCCAGGGTATTCTTGCTAAACACAAAGTTGTGTTTTGCAAATACAAGCACATATTTCCTTAGATAAAAATTTTAAAAATACCTTTGATGTCAGTATTTCTAAAATTTCCCGAGCTTTGGGAAGTAGTGCTTATTTCTTTGTGTTACATTGACAAACACTTTGTTCAAAATCTGATCTCTTTTTAGAAGAATGACTTAATACTAGAGATCAGAATCCTATTTAATATATAAAGTAATTTTGGGTCAAAGTTTTTTAAAGGTTAGTGGTACTGTTCTTTCATATACATTTAGTTTATACTAGCAAACTTCTGACGATCAGAAAGAAAAGCAACACAAATGTCAGAACATTTAAACTATTTACAACCAGGAAGATCTCCTGGCTACTCAGTTCCACTTTCCTCATGAAACATACCAGCAGGGAGGGATTTGCATGTGATCAGCAGAACTGAATGGGCCCCTGGGCCCCTGGAGCCCTGTCCTTTCCATCTTGCTTCAAATCAAGCTGCAAATTACAGTAGGCCCCTCAATGAGGGAGTCCTGTAGATAGTGTGCTCATAAAACAGCTATTGATTAAAATATTGCCATTAGAAACAAACCACAAGTACAAGGAAATGCCAGGATTTTCAGAAAAAAAAATATTATAAAATTATGTCCCTACTCTTGGAATTATCTTCATATTTTTGTGTGTTTTTGAATACCATCAGCTATGCTTTGAATACCAATGTAGACCTCATTGAAGTCCCTCAAAGAAGCGCCCGAGGTAGAACAGAAAAGGGCCATTTGCTATCATTCCTATATTTGTTCCTTATACATAATATATAATTTTTTCTGGCTGCTTTTAAGATTTTTCTCTTTATCACTGAATTTCAGCAAATCACTAATGATGTGTTTGAGTGTGGTTTTCTTTTGTTTCTTGTTCACCAAGATTCTGAAATCTATGGGCTTATGGTTTTTGTTAAATTTGGGAAAATTTCAACCATAGCTGCTTGGAATGCTTTTTTATCCCCATCCCCCTTTCTCTATTCTCTCTTTGAGATTCTGATTATACTAGGTTGCTTAAAATTGTCCCACAGTTCATGGATGTTTTTGTAGGCATAGGAATAGGCATAGGAATGGGCAAATTTGAACTCTGTTTCTTTTATATTCCCACTCAATACATTTCTTTCTTTCCTTCTTTTTGGTGGTCCTGGGGATTGAACCCAGGGCCTTATGCGTGCTAGGCAAGCACTCTACCAATGGATCTATATCCCCAGCTCCCTACTCAACACATTTCTGATATGAGATGTGGTTCCCCCAACCTCGACCCATCAAGCGAACAATGCTGCAGGAGTGGACACTTGCTGAATATCCTCTAATTCAATTCAATTCTGAAACCATCTACCTACAAGAGAGCATCAGATCCCAGAGGCAGAGGACTCAGTCCCCTGCCCACACACCCATTTCAGATGCCAGTCCCAAAAGCCTGAAGTCATTTTACTTGTGCTTCAGAACCACCAGCCACTGGGGTTCCCACACTCCTCTCCTTGAGTCCAGTTAATTCAATGGAGCAGCTCAGCTTTCAGGGAAACACATTCCCAGTGTACCATAAAAGATATTTCAGGTGGCACAAAATGAAGAAAGATGCACAGGGCCAGGTTTGTAGGAAAAGGTTGGCAGCTTCCATGCCCCTTTCAGGTGTACCACCCTCCAGGAACCATCATACATTCCCTTCTACGAACTTTGTCTCCTTGGTATTTTATAAAGGCTTAATTACATAGGTATGATTGATAAAATCATTGGTCATTAGTGACCAACTTAATCTTCAGATCCTCTCCCCTCCCTAGAGGCTGGGCCTGAGGTGGGGCTGAAGGTCCTAATTCTGTAATTCTGTTTGGTGTTTCCTGGGGTCAGTCACTACCCTGAATGCACCTAGGGATGATCAGCTACCAGTCATCCCAAAGCACACCAAAACTCTTACTGCTTTGGAGATTGTAAGGGTTTTGGGAGGTGTATGACAGGAAATGGAAATAGATATCTGTGGTATATTTATAACATCACGATGCTCTATTCCTTTTGGTTTTAACCATCTTTTTTCTTTTTTCTTTTTATTTCTGTATTTCGTTTTGAATAGTTTCTGTTGCCATATCTTCAAGTTGACTAATCTTTTTTTTTTCTTTTTGCAGTGTCTAATCTGCTGTTGATCCTACCAAGCGTATTTTTAATCTCAAGACATTATAATTTGTACGTCTAAAAGTTCGATTTTGATTTTTAAAAATCTTTTTGTCCTTTTCAACACGATATTCTCTGTAGTCTTTTGAGTATAATTAATAAAGTTATAGTAATTTTTATAGTCTGTCTACTTATTCTGTCTTTTATATTATGGGTTAGTTTTTTTTAGTGTTTATTTTTTAGTTGTAGCTGGACACAATACCTTTATTTTATTTATTTTTATGTGGTGCTGGGGAACAAACCCAGGGCCTCACATGTGCTAAGCAAGCACTCTACCACTGAGCCACAACCCCAGCCCCCTATCGATTAGTTTTGATGGATTTTTGTCAAAATCATGGGTCACACATAGTTTTCTGATTCCAGATATACCTGGTGATTTTTCTTTTCTTAGAATATCTGACTTTGTGAAGTTTATTTTGCTTAGTGCTGAATATTTTTGCATTTCTATGAATATTGTTTAGTCCTAATTTGGGATGCAGTTATTTTAACCTGGAAATAGTTTTAGCCCTTCATGTCTCACTTTCAAACTTTGTTGGGTGGGACCAGAACAGAATGTTTCTCCCAGAATGAAATGAGGCAAAAATTTTTTTGATGCCTTTCAAAGGATGAGGTTTTCAACTCTGCCTCCTTGAAGCAGGACTTATTTCTGGACCTGTGTGAGCTTCTATATCTTTCCCTCTAATTTGGGAAGTGATTATTTCCTTGGTCTCAGTGGTTTCTCCAGTGATCATTAATGGGCTAATACTTGAGTGAGACCCTCTGCACATTTCTGGAACTCCCTTCTTTCTCACGTACTTGAGCAACATTGGCCCCTGTAGCCTCCAGCTGCATCTCCTTATTACCAGAGTCCTAAACCAGAGGTGCAATTCTAGGAGTCCTGACAAATCAGATCTGGCCACTTGCACCAAAAAATAAATGGAAAACATAATGGTTAACAGCAGGAAAGGAACTTTAATCGGTATGGCCATATTGGAGAGGCAAGGTGAGATCAAGGATCTCAGCCCTGTCTTCAGGATACTGATATGAGCTTCAGGTCTAAATGAGGAAGAACTGTATAATTGTATGTGCAATGAAGCAGCCTTGGTCAAATTGTGGCCTGACTGATTACTATCTCAGTTCTGGTTCTGACTGGTGGATCCAGAGTAATCCTTATTACTTGAGTCTGTAATTTCTATTTGCTACTCAGGATGTTTGGACAATTTTGGTTCCCATGTGATGCAACTGCTCCTGGTTAGCAGGGTCAGTCTCATCATGGGGTGATCTCCCAGACCCTTGCTATTCCTGGAGGTTATAGGCAATGAATGAGACTTACAGGTGCCACTCCCTAGGTTTTTATCGGGGTGTTGTAGAGGGGGCGGTGAAATCTCCTTACAAATTTTGAAAATACCTTAGTTATTCTAATCTTGATGTGCTCAGTCTTGAAAGGAGATGTGATGCATTAGGTAAATTTAGGACTAATAAACCTCACACCAGTTTTTAGATGAATGCTCCTTAAATTATTAACATTCCTATGAACAGAGCTGAGCAGGAATATGAAGACAGATACCAAATGAAGGCAGAGATGCCTTTATTTGTTCTGCTTTTAGTTACTCATGGGGCGCCTGAAGACCCCAATGAAGAGTCTGTGCTGTTAGCCAAAGGAGCTTCTAATTCTCTATTATATTCTCCACTGAAGGACACTCCAGGCTACAGCTTATTACTGCATTGTGAGCTTGAAAAACCCTCTCCAGGTAGAAAACTGATTCAGGTGTGGCCCACCTCATTTGTTTCCCCCCAGTGACTGCCCTTTGTTTCCTGAAGTTCATTGTCTCTGAAACCATGTTTCACCTATTATATGTAGTATCTTAGTTGTTTCTGGTGGGACAATAAATCTAATCCTTGTTGCTCCATTTTTTCCAGAAGAGGATATCTAAAAAGAGTAGTTAGAATCAATAGCTCAATTTGGTGGTGGGATTCTAAAAAATATGACACAAAGCAGTTGAATTGATCTATAATTTTAGAAAGATATTTTTGGACAAGCTTTCAAAGGGACCTAAAGTTAACACACACATACAAAAAGGAAAGTGTTTTATTTGGCTTTAGAGGAAGGGAAATGTCCTGTCCCATTCATGAGCACAGCCATAGTTCTGAACTAGAAGATTCAACTACCGGCAAGAGGAGACTGAACTGAGGAACCACACCAGGTTGGGAGACCAATCAGAATACAGGAAACACAGCCCAGACAAGAGCTTGTAAAAATGCAAAGTGGAGGAGATAATGAAGGAATGAAGAAGAGCAGTAGAGACCCATCCTCCACAGGTGGCCAGAGTGAGGACAAGATAGGAGCTGGAGATGGTCTGAGGTCTGATTCTGGCTCCCCGGGGCAATTACGTACAATTAAGGGAAATTAGAAATGCAAGATTAAGAATAGGTTTAGAGCCAGGCAAGGTGGCACATGCCTGTAATGCCCTGTACTCAGAAGACTGAGGCAGCAGGATGGCAAGTTAAAAGTCAGCTGTGGCAGCAACTTAGTGAGACCCTGTCTCAAAATAAAAATTTAAAAAGGCTGGGTATGCAGCTCAATGGTAGAGCATCCCTGGGTTCAATCCTCATAGGATTAAAAAAAAAAGAGATTGGAAAGGAGATTTTATGTATATACATGTGTGTGTGTATACACACACACACACATTATCTTCTATATATACAAATATATCTTGCATTTGATTATTTAGAGTATTGAGATAATCAAATGTCTTATCCAAATAATTTCTACCACTGAGAAAATAACCTTCTTTCCCCTATTTTATGGTAGTTTTCATAAGCCTTCTTTATCCTTAGTGCTTTCTTGTAATTAGCAATTAGTTTAATTTCTTCTCATGTCTAACTTAATTTTTTAAAATAAAAGCAAACATGATTTTATTTTTTCTTGTTTTTCCCTCAGCATAGAAATAGGTCCTATACCTTATGGAAATTACTTAATTGATACCTTGTGTTGTTTTCCTTGGACTAAACAGGCCAATTTATTTGTATCTTTCCTGTTTATGATACCTGGTTGAAACTCGTTTGAATGAACTGTGCTTTTGCCATTAGCAAAGGCCATTGCTGCACTTTGAAAGTTCATTTTTAAAAAAAACTACATGCTTACAAATTGATTTGCCCTAGTTCCAATGAATTATTACTAATCAACCTGAGTACGACATCAATTGCTGGTACCTTCTGTGACCTGTGCTAGGTGTAATGTAATGCAGCCTGGAGGCTCAGGCAGGAACTCTGCCTCTCCAACCCCAGAGCGCCACTTGTCCTCTCTTCACATCCTGTCTCTCTGAGCCAGGTCTATTAGGAGCCATGCTCAAATTAATTTTTTGGTTTCAGCACAAATGCATGAGGGCTTCCATTTGAAATGTGACCTATTCTACTGGATGCACTTTATTTTAAAATCCCTTTCACATTTGGGACCCATAATAAGAAAAAAAATGTTTTCCCCATAGTGATAAAAGTGAGAAAACTGTCTAAAATAATATCTGTATGTCATATGAGGTCACACCCGGAGGTATTGATAAAAAAAGATGACGCAAGTATTGAATGTCGCAGGACTTTCCTGAGTCATTTCATTTTGAATTTATTTGATCATCTTCATCTCCATTTAAATCTTTCTAAGAACTATCCACAATTAACTATTTCAAATTTTGAATTTTGTGACAACCCTGGAGATCCTTATATTTATTTTGCTTCCATCTTTTTGAGCCAGCATTTTTGTATGAAGGCACACGTGGATGTGTGTAAACTGTGTGGGTGAGTACAGGTAAGGGTCAGCATGTGCATGTGTGTGTGTGTGTGTGTGTGTGAGAGAGAGAAAGAGAGAGAGAGAGAGAGAGAGAGAGAGAGAGAGAGAGAGAGAGAATGTGTGTGTTGGCAAAGACGGCAGAATTGTCTCTCCTGTGATTTTTCCCTAGTGCTCAGATTTGGAAACAGTGAAACAGCTCTAGGGGTATAGAGAGCACTCCACTGACCTGGGTCCTACTTCTCAGTTTGCACCTTTTCTTACCAGATCATAGCATTAGGTGATCAATCAATACTTTCTATGATCTGCTATTACCTGGCCTCTCCAGACTCATCCCTTATGACTCTGGGCTTAAAATTCTGGTGTTGTGAAAAGCTGCCAGAAACTTCCAATCCCAGACATGTCACTTTTTTTCCCATATTTACCTGCCTCAGTTATTTCCCCTTCTTTTGTTTATCTAATAATTCTCATTCACTTCTTAATTCTTTTTCCTTTTCAAGATCAACTCTTTCTCTTCATAGGCAGTCAGTCTTGCTGGGCTATATATCAAAGTGCTCTGTCTTCCTGTAGGCAACAGTTAAGAATCTCTTGAGAGGAGAGATGTAAAGAAGAAAAACTGGTGGTTCGCATTCACCCAACTCTGCTTCCTGTTGAGAACACTGGTGTTCCCCAGGGTGTCCTGCTTTCCTTCTTGTCCCATGCTGGCTGCTCTGGCCTTACCATCAGTCTATAAGCCAGAGAGAGTAGTGTCCACCCGGCATCTCACGTCAATCCCTGTATTCCCCATCCTTCTCTCTAGTTATTCTGAGACCACATGACTGGTTCTGGATGATGGATTATGAGAAGTCATGATGTGTTGTTTCTGAACCAAGAAAGACAAGAATCAATGTGCCTCAGTGATCCTTCCCTTTCAACCAGGCTACCTTGAGGCAAAAACTGCACAGTGGAAATAATCTACATCCCAGGGTTACTCTCTGGCAAATACCCCATCATATCAGGTTATGATGAAACCTCTGTTGAGTTCCATCACTGATTTTTTTTTTTAGTGTTCTTGCAATATTTCTTGCAAATTATGCCAACCAATTTAATTACTCTCTATTTTTCTGGTCAAATAATTTCTTGCTTTGTTTACCAGGCTACTCAGCTTTCTGTTACTGGAAAACAAACAACAACAACAAATACCTGAGATAATCAGATTAAGAAAAGAATAGGTTCTTTCTGTTTTACACTTTGGATAGTTTCAGTCCTTGGTCTCTCTGTGTCATTACTTCTGGTTTGTGGCAAGAAGAGTGAGAGAGCACTTTTTGGCAGAGGAAGCTGCTTACCTCATAGCAGCCACGGAGGGAAAGAGAGAGGAAGAGGAGGGGCCTGGGTCCCAATAACCCCTTCAAGGACACATCCCCAACTACCTACCTTCTTTTCACCAGGCACAGTCTCCTGAAGGTTCTACCACCTCCGTACAGTGCCATAGACTGGGGACCATGCCTTCGACTTATGAGACTATAGGGAATATCCAAGATCCAAATTGTATTGGTTACCCAGGGTCAATTCCTTTTCTTTGTTCCTAAAAAACATAGATTGATAAATCATCCATTATGTGCTCAAATCAACACATTTCTACCATTATTTGTTCCTGACATTGCTTCCTACACTAGACTATGAGGGGCTTGAAGGTGTTTTCTTCATTTTTGTATTGCTGGTGGCTAGCATAAAGCTTGATACAGAAAGGATCTCAGTTTAGGAAATCTTACAAACAGAGGAAACCCTTTGCTTGTTGGTTTGTTTAATTTGATTTTCATTTGGCTAGTTAAAAATGACATCTTGATCTTTTGGGATAAAAACACTTTCTACTTCAGCCACTATCTGACTCTGATGAAGTGATCTAACATTTCTGATCCTCTGGTTCCTTATCTAGAAAATAGGAACAAAACGATTACCAACTCTATCGAGCTATTGGTAAGATTAAATAAGATTAAGTGACAAAGTATACACAAAGTGTTTTGCAGGTACCTGATACATAGTGTAGTAGCAGCTGAATAAACAATAGCTATTATTACTATTGTAAGGGTCATAGCTCTTTTATGTAATGTGCTTTTATTTTCCCTAATCATAGATATAAATGCAGCTTAGTTAGCAAAATAATTCAATGGACTTTCTCTTAGACCTTTTTGTTTAAATGTAGTTATTTTCACCATTTCTAAAACAATGTTATTACCCTCATTTTTCCCCTTCTATATTGTTATTACACTGTTCCACAAAAGTTTTTCTATTGATATAAGAGGGAATAATCTTCCTTGAGACCTTTTTCATAACATTTAAGACCTCTTCTTAGTCTTCAAATGAAATTGTTATTATAAATTGTTGAGAGATGTAGTTTTGTAAATGAGAAAAGATAATCTTTTAATATCTAAAGATGGAGTGGTGGCGTCTATTTTTCTACATATCCACTTCCTGAGGACTAACTTCTTGGCAGTACTGACTGCGGGATGGTTTGCATTCTGCAATGTGACCAGAAATAATGACTCAAATTCAATAGAGGTCAGAAATGATCAGAGGTTAGAGCTCCTTGGCAGCCACTCCATGTTCAATATCAAGCTGCTTTCCTAAACCTCTCCCAAATACATAATGAAACAAAAACACCCCCCACTTTCTCACACCTGCCATCCTGCTACCCACCCTAATTGCAAGTCAAAAAGAAATAGATTTAAATGAGCTGAGAGACCTTACCAAGCTCTCCTGGGTCAGAGGTGTGTCGCATTTGCTCACCTAGAGGAGCTTGCTTTGCTAATGTACCAGTGCCATAAATTACTCCTGGAGGAAATCACTTCATTATTCATGACTTAAAGGATCCTGCTGCAAAATGGTGATCTATGTCGTGTACTGTTGCATTACCAATTCAATTATTCTTTTGTCACGCAAACTCCCTGAGCTGTGGCAAGGGGTGGGGCAGGCTCTTCACAGCCGGCAGTGTGCGATGCTGTCCAGGAACAGCTTCTCCCCCCAGTCTGCAGCACACTGGAGAATTTATGAAATGACTCTTTGGGAGATGTCTGCCAATGATGGCAAATTGATGATCACTATCTAAACATTTAGCAACCCTTCAGTTATGATGTGGCCATCTTTAATTTGCCTTTCTTTCTTTTTGTTTGTTCGTTTTTATTTTGCTTTTTAGTTGTAATTTGCCTTTCTTAACTGATAGCATTTCATGTGTTTTGAAATGAATTTGGAGTTATGGGAGAGAACAAATCCTTCCTTACAGAATTTACCCTAATCAAATTCATTTTCTTTTCATTTTCCATTGTCTTAATGCTCTGAAACCAACTTTGCATGAAGTGATAGGCCAAGGTTTTTGAAGAGGTCCTCCCTCCACCCCCCACCGTTTTTTTTTTTTTTTTTGTATTATAAAGAAAAGACTTCAAGGCTGATAACCTGAAGACAAAAAAAAAAAAAAAATTGGCAAGACTCAATTTTAGCCACATATTTGTGAATCAGAGAATCATCACAATTTACTGATTTCTTATATTAGAAGAGAAATAGAAAGTTGGGATTAGGAACCTCATGGGCAGGAATTGATCAAGGACAGTATGCTATTTTGCTCATTTATTTACCCCCCCCCCCCACTTCACACACACACCCTCAAGCCTCCTTTTTAATAGAGCCAAGACCTCTGGAGGAGTGAATTAACTTCTACAAAAGACTTGTTCTCAGCCTGAAGTTAGGAGGGAAAGGTTAATACTTACTACTATCATATCTGTGGGAAGATATATTTAATCCTTAAAGTTGATCCATGAGTAATTAATTCAAATTCGTTGTTGAAAAAATAGAAGGTCAAGAGAAATCTTACTCAAGATCAGGAAGATCCACCTATTTTGAGAAGTGTACTCAGCACACCCATAAAACTAATAATATTATAAATTGTTGGTCTTTCACATAAGTGATTAGTCTATGGTTAAGATAAAGGTGGATCTGGATTTTGTGCCACCTGAAAACATTCCAATTTGAAAACTTGTTTTGGCAAAAATGATGCGAAAATTCTAAACTGAAAATTATGTTCAGGGTCTTAAAAGGAACCCACCAAGTGTGGTACATTGAAGATTAAGCTTTCAAGCTGCATAGAAAATTTGCCTTTGAAGAAGTGTCGAGAGCAGATAAAAAAATATTTCCAAGTGTGACCCAGGGTCTCTTTGGGTCAACCATAGCAGTTGTAGGCAGTTCCATCTGCATCATCTCAGTAAAGCCATCTGCTGCTGCATGGCCAATTTTGATGATTTTCCCATGGCAGAATCCAGGCTACATGGTATGTGCATTAAAAAACAGAAGGGTAGTCCTGCCTCCAGAAGCACCCAATAATCTTTGCTGAAGGGGCCAATGTTCCCAATGGAGAAATCTGAATTTTTTTTAGAGGAGTTAATAATCCATTCACACAGTCATCCAGCATTTTGGGATTATATTTCAGAGTAACTCCCATTACTGAAGCTCTAAGTCTTTTAAAACAAAATAAACAACAGAAGCAAAAATAAATAAGTAAACTTCAAATTATTCAAAACTTCTGCTCTGAATTAATGTAAGCTCTTTAGGAGAGTGGCTTTCAAAATTTTTGGTAAACACACTCAGACAAATAATATATTTTAGGTTATGATTTAGCTAAATGCATGAACATGTGTATGTAAGAGTGTGTGGGTGTGTTTTTACAGTACTAAAGTGATACACACTTACATGCACTGAAGTCTAGTAACTTCTATTTTACTCTATTCTAGTTTGTTAAAAATGTCTTTTTCTTAAAATTTCCTGATTTAGAACATACAAAATTTTAGGAGAGGCTTAATTTTTTAAAAATAAACGTCCCCTGCTGTTGGTTGTTGATCACAGAAGCAAATCATATAATCTCCAGGTGTGGAAAGATGAACTACGAACTATCAGCACTGGCAAACTGGTGGCATGAACAATGTGCAGTTGTTTGAGGTCCTTCCTGCCTGGTAACTATTTTTTTCCTGCATTTTCAATCTCACCTTCCTCTGTCTCTATGTCCTTCTGTTGTTCCATGGAGGACAATATGCTAGCCTGCATCTGTATAGAATGAAAGTCTTACTTTTGTTCTTTAACTAGGACTTCATTAAGCAGGAGACGGGATTTGGACAGACCAGGTCTTGACTATAGCCTGTGAAACACAATCACTTGGGCTGCCACCCAGTCTGTCTGAAAATAAGAAAGACAAGAGTCTTCACCACACTCATTTCATTTAGAAAACAAAGGCACAAAGGACTGATGAAAGGTTCTATGCAATAACCTTTCTTGTCAACCAGAAGTAACTGTCAAATATATGCAACTACAATTGACTAGGTACTATGCCAGGCACATTACCCAGACATTCGTGATCAATTTGAAAGGCAGAAATCATTATGCCCACCTGATTTGCTTCTGTCATAAACAATCAACAGAATGGGAAATTTATCTTTAAAAAATTAAATCTGTCCTAAAATTATGTATGTTCAAAATCAGGAATTTTTAAAGAACAAAAACATTTTAATGAACTAGAATGGAATAAAATAGAAGTTACTAGACTTCAGTGCATGTAAGCATGTATCATTTTAGTACTGTATAAACACAAACACACACACACACATATATATATATATATATAAAATCTGGTTGCAGCATGTCTGCTTCTGAAAAATGTTAAGTGCAATGTTTCATCGTCCTTCTCCAAGTAAAACTTGGGATATTGCCCAAGATCTACTCTGAATTTCCTCCTCAGAATCAGAACTAACTCCATATAGGACAAGGTCTACTTTGTCCTTCAATCATGGGCAGGGAATAAAAATTTGTCTTATGCATGAACTAATATATTGTTTGTAGTCAAACTAAGTGAACAACTATAAGTGAAAAGTTTATTGAAAGGAACTCCACATATATATACACAGATATATATATATATATATATATATATATATATATATATATATATATGAGGAAATATTAAAAGTATATTTAACTATATATAATAAAACATACATATAATTTTATATATAAACTATATTATATATGTTTATATATTATGTAATTTATATGTGATATAAACATTATGTAAAATTCATCTATAAATAAAATATAATTATATATCATAGAAAATGATATATAAATAATATATATTTATTATATATTATTCATTATATATTATTTATATATCATTTTATGTGCTATATAATTTTATTATTGTATAATATGCATTATACTGTGTATATAAAATGTTATTATTTCTTTTATCAGCTGTGGTTCTTGAGTTTGAGGCAATTGGAAAAGTGTCCACAACCCTATTATCGCTTGTAAACCTTCTCTCTTTTAATTTTTTTTTGGTTTTCTTTGATAACTAGGAAGGCATGTTACATAGTTCTCAGTATGTCTAGTTTTGTTATCATGTTTGTTGGAAAAGAATGGCAACATAATATTTAAGTATTTTTAAAAGTCCCAAGTCCAAGTCCTAAAATACATAGAGAGAAGATATTATTTAAAGAAATAAGTATCTTGATACTTTGCAGGACATCTAGGAGGAGTAAAGTGTGACCTCCCCATTCTCTGTATCTCCACACACATATCATAGTAGGGCAAAGAAAGTCCACAGAGGCAGACTGGCACCTGGCAAATGGGTTGGTCATACAGCCCAGGCGCTGTGTCTGACAGCTGTATATTCTGTGAGAAGGTGACAGTTCCCTACGTATAGCCCTCTATGTATATGAAATATTAATCACGATTAGAACTTATGAACACTTTAGAAATGGTCAAAATATGGGTAAAATGAGATTGGCTCAGGTGTTATTTGAAGCATTACAGAATTAAAATAAAGGTCTGATTCTTTTTAATTTGAAAATGAAACATATCTCTGTATATGCAGGAGGTATTTAAATAAGGAGGTTAATTGGATTTTGAGAAATACTATTTTTCTCCAATCAAAAATAATTTACCTAATTTTAAGCACTTGGAACACTTGTAGTAATAACATGAGTGTTTGGTCTAGGAGATTAAAGAGAAATAAAAAGACAAAGAGATGGAGCCAACATAGGAAGAAAAGTAAACAGAGAAAGAAACTTGAAGATTAAAAAGCCTTAGGGATATTTGAATCAGTGCAAAAACAGACTTTGAAGGAAGAGAAATGATGGCTAAATCATTACATTTTCAAGTTCTAAGCTAGAAAGGTCAAAGGGTAACAATAAATACACATAGAAAAAATATGCAAAGAATTTTGTTGTATATGTTAATAAAACTAGAATCTTCTGGATGCTCACGTTTCCAAGTGCTCTGCTAGGTACTAACAATATTTATTTTTTTTATTAATTTTTAAAATTTGTATATGACAGCAGAATGTATTACAATTCTTATTACACATGTAGAGCACAGTTTCATATCTTTGGTTGTATACAAAGTATATTCACACCGATTCATGTCTTCATACATGCACTTTGGATAATAATCACATTTCACCATCATCTCTAACCCCTTACCTGCTTCCTTCCCCTCCCACCCGTCTGCCCTATCTAGAGTTCCTCTAATCCTCCCATGCTCCCCCTCCCTATCCCACTATGAATCAACCTCCTTATATCAAAGAAAACGTTCGGCATTTGTTTTGGGGGATTGGCTAACTTCATTTAGCATTATCTTCTCTAACGCCATCCATTTACCTGCAAATGCCATGAATTTATTCTCTTTTATTGCTGAGTAATATTTCATTGCATATATATGCCACATTTTTTTATCCATTCATCTATTGAAGGGCATCTAGGTTGGTTCCACAGTTTAGCTATTGTGAATTGTGCTGCTATAAACATTGATGTGGCTGTGTCCCTGTAGTATGCTGTTTTTAAGTCCTTGAGGTATAGACTGAGGAGAGGGATAGCTGGGTCAAATGGTTGTTCCATTCCCAATTTTCCAAGAAATCTCCATACTGCTTTCCAGATTGGCTGCAACAATTTGCAGTCCCACCAGCAATGTATGAGTGTACCTTTTTCCTTACATCCTCGCCAACACTTATTGTTGCTTGTATTTATAATAGCTGCCATTCTGACTGGAGTGAGATGAAATCTTAGAGTAGTTTTGATTTACATTTCTCTAATTGCTAGAGATGATGAACATTTTTTCATACATTTGTTGATTGATTGTATATCATCTTCTAAGAAGTGTCTGTTTGGGTCCTTGACCCATTTATTGATTGGATTATTTGTTATTTTGGTGCTTAGTTTTTTGAGTTCTTTATATATCCTAGAAATTAGTGCTCTATCTGATGTGTGAGAGGTAAAGATTTGCTCCCAAGATGTAGGCTCTCTATTCACCTCACAGATTGTTTCTTTTGCTGAGAAAAAACTTTTTAGTTTGAATCCATCTCATTTATTGATTCTTAATTTTAATACTTGTGCCAAAGGAGTCTTATTAAGGAATTTGGGGCCTAATCCCACATAATAGAGATTAGGGCCTACTTTTTCTTCTATTATACACAGGATCTCTGGTTTTATTTCTAAGTCCTTGGTCCATTTTGAGTTAAGTTTTGTGCATGGTAAGAGATAGAGGTTTATTTTCATTTTGTTGCATATGGATTTCTAGTTTTCCCAGTTCCATTTGTTGAAGAGGCTATCTTTTCTCCAATGCATGTTTTTGGCACCTTTGTCTAATATAAGATAATTGTAATTTTGTGGGTTAGTCTCTGTGTCTTCTATTCTGTACCATTGGTTTACCAGTCTGTTTTGGTGCCAATACCATGTTGTTTTTGTTACTGTTGCTCTGTATTAGAGTTTAAGGTCTAGTATAGTGATGCCTCCTGCTTCACTCTTCCTGATAAGGATTTCTTTGGCTATTCTGGGTCTCTTATTTTGCCAGATGAATTCCATGGCTGCTTTATGGTCATTTTGATAATATTAATTCTGCCTATCCAAGAGCAAGGTACATCTTTCCATCTTCTAAGGTCTTCTTTGATTTCTTTCTTTAAGGTTCTGTAATTTTCATTATATAGATCTTTCATCTCTTTTGTTAAGTTTATTCCCAAATATTTTATTTTTTTGAGGCTATTGTAAAAGGGGTAGTTTTCCTCATTTCCCTTTCTGAGGATTTGTCACTGATATACAGAAATGCCTTTGATTTATGGGTGTTAATATTATATCCTGCTACTTTGCTGAATTCATTTACTAGTTTTAAAAGTCTTCTGGTGGAAATTTTAGGGTGCTCTACATATAGAATAGAAGTGGTGAAAGAGGATATCCTTGTCTTGTTTCAGTTTTCAGAGGGAATGCTTTCAATTTTTCTCTATTTAGAATGATGTTGGCCTGGGGCTTAGCATAGATAGCCTTTATGATGTTGAGATATGTTTCTGTTATCCCTAGTTTTTCTAGTGTTTTGAACATGAAGGGGGTGCTGTGTTTTGTCAAATGCTTTTTCTGCATCTATTGAGATGAGCATCTGATTCTTATCTTTGAATCTATTATAGTGATAAATTGCATTTACTGATTTCCATATGTTGAACCAACCTTGCATCCCTGGGATGAATCCCACTTGATCGTGGTGCATGATCTTTGTGATATGTTTTTGTATTTGATTTGCCAGAATTTTATTGAGAATTTTTGCATCTATGTTCATTAGAGATATTGGTCTGAAGTTTTCTTTTTTTTGATCTGTCTTTGACTAGTTCTGATAATGGTCTCATAGAATGAATTTGGAAGTGCTTCCTCCTTTTCTATTTCCTGAAATAAATTGAAGAGTATTGATATTAGTTCTTTAGGTCTTGTAGAACTCAGTTGTATATCCATCCGGTCCCGGGCTATTCTTGGGAGGTAAGTTTCTGA
The DNA here is from genome assembly GCF_021218885.2 of Marmota monax. Classification (NCBI taxonomy): domain Eukaryota; kingdom Metazoa; phylum Chordata; class Mammalia; order Rodentia; family Sciuridae; genus Marmota; species Marmota monax. Next base: position 15,993,181 of record NW_026693934.1, on the reverse strand, counting down.
TGGCATCTTCTATTTATTACTTGAAATTGATCTGTTTAAATTGTGTATATCATCCTGATTCAATTTGGGCAAATTATATGACTCTAAAAATTTGTTGATGCCTTTGATATGTTCTATTTTATTGGAGTATAAGTTCTCAAAATAATTTCAAATTTTCTTCTGTATTTCTGTGGTATCTGTTGTGATATTTCTTTTTTCATCACGTATGTTAGTAATTTGAGTTTTTTCTCTCCTCTTCATTAGCATGGTAAGGGTCTGTCAATTTTATTGATTTTTTTCTAAAATTAACTTTTTGTTCTGTCAATTTTTTAATTGTTTCTTCTGTTTCAATTTCATTGATTTCAGCTCTGATTTTAGTTATTTCCTGTCTTCTACTGCTTTTGTTATAGATTTGTTCTTCTTTTTCTAGGGCTTTGAGATGTAATGTTAAGTCATTTATTTGTTGACTTTTTCTTCTTTTAAGGAATTAACTCCATACAATGAACTTTCCTCTTAGAACTGCTTTCATAGTGTCCCAGAGAATTTCAATATGTTGTATCTGTGTTCTCAATCACCTCTAAAAATTTTTTAAATCTCCCCCTTGATGTCTTTTGCAACCCATTGTTCATCCAATAAAATATTATTTAGTCTCCAGGTGTTGGAGTAGCTTTTATTTCTTATTTTATCATTGATTTCTAATTTCATTCCATTATGATCTGATAGAATGTGTGGTAATATCTCTACTTTTTTAAATATTTGCTAAGAGTTGCTTTGTGGCATAATATATGGTCTACTTTAGAGAAGGATCCATGTGCTGCTGAGAAGAAATTTCATACTTATTGAAGGATGAAATATTCTCTATATGTCAGTTAAGTCTAAGTTATTGATTGTATTATTGAGTTCTATAGTTTCTTTGTTCAGCTTTTGTTTGGAAGATCTATCTAGTGATGAAAAGGGTGTGTTAAAATCACCCAAAATTAGTATGTTGTGGTCTATTTGACTCTTGAACTTGAGAAGAGTGTGTTTGATGAATGTAGATGCTCCATTGTTTGGGCATATATATTTATGATTGTTAAGTCTTGTTGGTGTATGGTTCTCTTGAGCAATATGTAGTGTCATTTTTTATCCTTTTTGATTGATGTTAGCTTGAAGTCTACTTTATTTGATATAAGAATGGAAACCCCTGCTTGCTTCCGCAGTCCATGTGAATGGTATGATTTTTCCTAACCCTTCACTTTCAGTCTGTGTGTCTTTTCCTATTGAATGAGTCTCTTGGAGGCAGTATATTGTGGGGTCTTTTTATTATTATTGTTATTTAATCTGCTACTCTACGCCTTTTGATTGGTGAGTTGAGGCCATTAACAATCAGGGTTATTATTGAGACATGATGTGTATTCCCAGCCATTTTTGTTTATTTTTGGTATTTAATGTGACTTGGTTTCTGCTATGATTATGTTTTCTTTTAGTGTAATCCTTCCCTCTGCTGATTTTCATCATTGTTTTTTATTTTCTCTTCTTAGAATATTTGCTGAGGATGTTCTGTAGTATAGTCTTTCTCACTGTAAATTCTTTTAACTTGTGTTTATCATGGAAGTTTTTTATTTCACCATCAAATCTAAAGCTTAGTTTTGCTGGATATAAGATTCTTGGTTGACATCCATTTTCTTTCAGAGTTTGGTATGTATTGTTCTATGATCTCCTGGCTTTGAGGGTCTGGGTTGAAAAATTTGCTGAGATATGAATTGGTCTCCCCCTATATGTGATCTCTTGTGGCTTTTAAGATTCTATCCTTATTCTGTATGCTAGGTATTTTCATTATAATTTGCCTCGGTGTGGATCTGTTGTAATTTTGTACACTTGGTGTCCTGTAAGCCTCTTGTATTTGGCTTTCCAATTAATTCTTCATGCTTGGAAAATTCCTGATATTATCTCATTGAAGAGATTGTGCATTCCTTTGGTTTGAAACTCTGTGCCTTCTTCTATCCCAATAACTCCTAGATTTGGTCTTTTGATGCTGTCCCATAATTCTTGGATGTTCTGTTCATGATTTCTTACTATTTTCATTGTGTGGTCAACTTTATTTTCCAGATTGTATACTTTGTCTTCATTTTATCTGACGTTCTTTCTTCCAAGTGGTTTAGTCTGTTGGTTATGCTCTCTATTGAGTTTTTTGACTTGGTTTATTATTTCTTTCATTTCAAGGATTTCTGATTTTTCTTCAGAGTCTCTATCTCTTTCTTGAAGTAATATTTTGCTCCCTCTATTTGCTCTGTTATCTCGGTTGGAGTTGTCAATTTTTGTCTGTATTTGCTCATTTAGGCCATTCTTTAATTCACAGATCATTTTAATTATGAACCTTCTGAACTCCTTCTCTGAAATTTCATCAACTTCACTGTCCATAGGTTCTATTATTGTAGTATCCTGGTTTGTTTGGGGGCATTTTTCTCCCTTGTTTTTACATGTTGTCTATGTGTCTTCCTTTCTTGCAGTGTGGATCTGAGATATCATGGTTTCTTCCCTATATTCTTATAGTACCTGTGTAGATTCTCTGTACCTCACATTGATGTTGGGCTTCCAGACCCTACTGGTGTCCCTCAATGTATGCTACTGCAACTAAAGGTGGTGGCAGCAATAGCCGAGGTAACTCGAGATCATAGTTGAGGTGCCCCAAGATGGAAGCAATGTCTTACAGAGATGGGGCTGAAAGGGTGGGCCTCACACTCCCTTTGGGATGCCTGCTCTGAGATGCAGCAGCTTCTAGACCCTGTCATCAAAAAGTTAGGGGCTACTGCATGGGAAAGGCTACAGTGATGACTTCAGTGTCCCAAGATGGAAGTGGGCTAGGCTTAGGCTACTAAGTGTGGGGGGTTGCCACCTGAACCTACCCTGGACCTTGTCTTGCACAAGTCGGTGTGGGCAGATCTGGGTGGGGACTGGGCTCTGCTCTAGTCTGCTGGTTGGAAGGGATGGTCCTGTGCCAGAGGCTGAACTCTGGTGGGTGCCTGCAGGTGGAGGGGATGGACCCAGACCTACTGTGAGCCTGGGTCCTATGCAGGCTGGTGTGAGCGCGATACTGACAACATTTAAATGAAATACTTGGTCTAAGGATCACATGAATGAATTCTCTCATCTAGTGAGGAGATGGATTAAAGGAAAAAAAAGCTACATAAATGCAATATGCTAAATCCTTAAAAAGATGTATGTAAAATCCCATTGGAACACTATCCTAGTTATCAATTTTATCAACTTCACTATTGAGTCCTTTATAATAAATGTTTGGAATTCAGTTCTCACTGGATTTCGCATGTTCCTGCATGTCCCAGTCTTCCCAGAGAAGAAGCATGGTGGATCAGTAGATCATCTTGGAAGCTAGAGATAATGTATCCTTCTAGAATGACATAGAAGTATACTTTCCTGAAAGAAAGCCTTCCTCCCCTCACCAGAGATATTTCACTTGCATTTCAGTATGAGACATGCCTTTTCATTCCTTCTCCTGGAGGAGAATTACTGACATTTCAGGGTAGGGTAGTTGGACATCTCTCTACACAGGGTGGGATGGGCAGATGTGTAAACAGAATCTTCACAGCTCAGCATCCTGATTTTGAGGTTCCTCTTCTGAGCTGTAGGTATCCCATATCCTATTACATGTGCACTAATATCCTGCTCTCATTGTGTCCCTGTGGACATGACAGCACAGAAAACCTGGACAAGATACTGTCCTGGCTGCTGTTTTCCTGTGAATAATAAACCATTTGTTTCTGGTTACTCTGACCCAAGAATCTTGAGGTCTCATGCACATACACAAATGTGTACATGCGCACACAGGGGTCAGTCTATGCATGTAGGTGTCCACTTGTCTATCATTGGCCAACTGTATATTGCATTTTACTCACTGTTAAGAGAAGTTTATCATTGGGAGTTTGTGTTAGTCAGAGCTTAGTCACTGTGACAAAACACCTCAGAAAAACAACTTAAAGGAGGAAACATTTACTCTGGCTTGTGATTTCTGAGATTTCAGTTTTTGATCAGCTGGCCCCTTTGCTATGGGCCTGTGCTGAGGCATAGCATCAAGGTGGAGAGGGTGTGGTGGAGTGTAGCTGTTCACCTCGTGGCAGCTGGAAAGCAGAGAGCAAGGGAGAGAGAAAGGTACTGGTGACAAGATATCCTCTTACTGGACATAACCCCAGTGATCTATTTCCTCCCATTCAGCCCCAACTCCTAATGGATCCATCACCTACCAATAATACCAGCAAATTATGAACCCATTAGTGGGTTACCATTGATGTGATAAGAGATTTCACGATCCAATCACTTCTCAAAAGCCTCACCTCCTACTGTGGGGACCAAGTATACAGCACATACGCCTTTGGAGGACATGGCAGATCCAAACCATAGCAGGGTTGAATTGTGCCTCATCCCAAGTTCATATTCTGAAGTCCTAAAGCCACTACCTCAGCATGTGACCCTATTTGGAAATAGTTATAGCAGATGTAATTCGTTAAGATGGGGCCATTATGATGGGTTCTAGTCCAATATGACTGGTGTTCTTATTAAAAAAAAAATGAGGACATATGGACACAAAAACATAGAGAGAGAACACCAAGTGAAGATGAAGAGGGAGATCAGAGTGATTCTTCCACAAGACAAGGGATGTCAAAGATTGCCGGCAACTCCCCGAACCATCTCTGGAAGAAGCACACGGAATGCATCTGCCCTCAGGAGGCAACGTAAGCCTCCAGAACTCTGAGAAAACACTTCTGTGTTTAAGCCACCCAGTATGTGGTTCTTCATTATGGCAGTTCTAGAAAACATACACATTTATCAATACCTGTTTTACCCAACTGTATTAATTATAGTCCTTGTTTCCAAAGGGAGTGATAAAATTCAGTTAATAATTAATGTTCTCCTCCCACCACTAAATGGTGACTGACGCCTTTCATTCCATCTGCTCTGTCCTCAACTCTCAATCACTGGGAGTCTCAGCTTGTCAGGAGACTCCCTTTGTCTCAACCTGGCTGAATGTGTGGCTGATGCATGGTGAAGTGTGCTTAATGGAATGCAGGCCCCAGAGACCATCGTGCACTCAATATGTCTACCTGGCCTCTCTGTCTATCCAACCTTCTTACGTTTTTTTTTTTTTTTTTTTAAATCTCTGTCGTTTAACCTACCAGAAGATTCATAATTAATTCACTGTTGCTGGCTAAACTAAGCTGGAGTGTTTTGTGGAAGTATGGCAAAGGTCCCACCTGGATCAGGAGTTAGTCAGTAATGAGTTTGAACTCCAAATTGGCTACTCCTTCACTACCTGAGTAATTCACTTGGCATATCTAAGCCATACTGTCCCTGTGATTTACCATGGCTACTACATCCATTTCTGACAGTGCTGTGGCGATTCAAAAGAGACAATTTGTACAATAAGATGTTCATGCTATATCAGTATGATGACTTTTACAAACTCAATTATCATTTGCAATGTTTTAAAATGAAACACAAATGCTTGTTTTTTTGATCTTTTTCAGTTTCTCATCATATTAGACATTGCCAGCCCCTACCTCATTGTTGAAACTCTCTTATTTCTAGACTTTGATACAACATGCTACCAATTTTATTGTGCCTCTTTGATTAATTACTGCTCTTGACCACATTCACAGGCTCATCCTTCTGCATGTGGACACTAATATTAAATGTTGAAGCTTTGAAGGCTTGACCTTGCTATTATCCCAGTGCATTTTTTATAAGGGCAGCCCGTCCATATGCACAACCCATCATCTTTGCCATGAATAGGTATCTCCATTCCAGCGATCTCTAAACTGTAGACATATACATCCAGCTACCCACTTGAACTCCCTTCTTGTATTATTCAAGTTATTCATGTGTTCATTAAGACTGCTAAGTTTCTCCTAAGTTCCTCCTATTAGAAATCAAAGTATCCTGTTCTTCATTCCTCAAATCTACTCCACCACAATCTAGTAAATTATAATTTCTTTATCATATAAAAACCTTTAATTACATGTAACAGAAACATAATGTCAATGTAAAATTATTTAAAATTAATCTTTCATGTCAAATAATATGCAACCCTGGTATGTAAGATATCCAGGGTTGGTTAAGTCATAATCAATATTTTTCTCTATTTTTCTCTCTGCAATCATTAACACATCTTCCTTAGCCTCAGACTATTTCTATCATAGTTGTAAGATTGCTGTAGCACATCTCAGTTCCACGCACAAATTCAACAATGCCCACTGGGGGAAAAAGGCCATTTCTTTTCAGGCATCTCTTTTGAGAATGCAGAACATTTTCCCACAGCATCCTGGTTGCCTCTGCTTACATGTCATTTGCCTGAATTGTATTACATGCCCATGCCCAAATCAATTACTGATAAGGGAACTGGAACCAGCTTACCCTGAAGCATTGAGAACTGTAGGTATCTGAACAAACTCAAGTCTTTTTTCGGTAAAGAAGATGATGGAAAATAGATGTTGGGAAATAACAACAGTATTTGCATCACTTCCCCAATATATCTCAAAACTACTCATTCTCTCTTCTCAATTTCAAACACTTGAGGCTCATTATTGCTCTTTGCTAAGAGCTGGACTTCTCTTGCAACCAGGAGCAGTTGTCTTGATAACCACATTCATGAGATTCAGTAGGCTTCATCCTACACACAACTTATGTAGTATCAAGAAAGACTATAAGGACTGGGGTTATAGGTCAGTGGTAGAGCACTTGCCTAGCATGTGTGAAGCACTGGGTTTGATTCTCAGCACTGCATATAAAATTATATATATATCTCAACAAATTAAAAAAAGTTTTTTAAAAAAGACTATAAGATAGTCAAAACACAGAATTAGGAATTATAACCTTGGGGCACAGTTTCTAATTTCCCAACATTGCTTTACAGTTAGCATGAGTGTTTTGTGACAAATGATTCTGAGAGTATATGGATGTCTTCAGAGAAGCCATCAGCTGTGACATCTTTCACATTTTATTCATTGCAGAGTACATGTCGTGGTACCCCTTATCCACAGGAGACACATTCCAAGACCCTCCATAAATGCTTGAAACTATGGGTGGTACTGAGCATGGTAAATACTATGTTCTTTTTTTTATATCTATATATTTTTTAAGTTGTATATGGGCATTATACCTGATTTTATTTTTTTATGTATTTATTTTTATGTGGTGCTGAGGATTAAACTAAGGGCCTCACATGTGCCAGGCAAGCTCTCTGCCACTAAGCCACAACCCCAGCTCTGTGTTCTTTGTTTTAATACATGCATACCTATGATAAAATTATAAAATAATTAAGTTAATTGGGTTATTTTCTTCCCTGTGAAGTGCCTGTTCAGTTCCTTTGCCTATTTATCAATTGGGTTATTTGTTTTTTTGGTGTTAAGTTTTTTGAATTCTTTATATATCCTGGAGATTAATGCTCTATGTGATAAAGATTTTTTCCCATTCTACAGGCTCTCTCTTTAGGCTCTTGATTGTTTGCTTTGCTGTGAAGAAGCTTTTTAGTTTGATTCCATCCCATTTATTGATTCTTGATTTTATTTTTGTGCTTTAGGAGTCTTGTTAAGGAAGTTGGTTCCTAAGCCAATATTATGTAGATTTAGACCTACTTTTTCTTCTATTGGAATCAGTCTCTGGTCTAATGCCTAAGTCCTTGATCCATGTAGAGTTGAGTTTTTATGCAGGGTGAAACAGAGGGGTTTAATTTGATTTTGCTACATATGGATTTCCAGTTTTCCCAGTGTTTGTTGAAGAGGCTCTTTTCTCCAATGCATATTTTTTGGCACCTTTGTCTAGTATGAGATAACTGTATAATTCTGTGGGTTTGTCTCTGTGTCCTCTACTCTGTACCATTGGTCTACATGTCTGCTTTGGTGCCAATACCATGCTGTTTTTGTTACTATAGCTCTGTAGTATAATTTAAAGTCAGGCAAAATAATAATAATAATAATAATAATAATAATAACAACAACAACAACAACAACAACAACAACCCAGTTAATACATGGGCAAAGGAAATGAACAGACAACTTCACAGAAGAAGAAATACAATTGGTCAATAAATACATGAAAAAAATGTTCAACATGTCTAGCAGTTAGAGAAATGCAAAGTAAAACTACATTGAGATCTCATCTCACTGTGGTCAGAATGGCAATTATCAAGAATACAAATAGTGAATGTTGGCAAAAATGTGGGGGGAAAGGTACACTCATGCAATGCTGGTGGTACTGAAAATTGTTGCAACCACTCTGGAAAGTGGTATGGAGATGCCTCAGAAAACTTGGAATGGAACCACCAATTGACCCGGTTATCCCACTCCTCAGTTTATACCCAAAGTGCTTAAAATTTTAAAATCAGCATACTATGGTGACACAGCCACATCAATGTTTATAGTAGCTCAATTCACAATAACTAAACTATGGAAACAGCCTAGGTGCCCTTCAACAGATGAATGGATAAAGAAAATGTGGTATATATTTATAATAGACTATTACTCAGCCATAAAAGGAAATGAAATTATGACATTTGTCAGTAAATGGATGGAACTTGAGAATATCTTGCTAAGTGAAATAAGCCAATCTCAAACAAAACAAAACAAAAACAACAAAAAAGGCCAAATATTCTCTCTGATTTGTGGATGCTAACTCATAATAAGGGAGTGGGGGTAGGGAGGAAGGAATACAAGTACTTTATATGAGACAAAGGGGAATGAAGGAAAGGGAGATGGAATGGGACTAGGAAAGATAGTAGAATGAATTGAATATTACTTTCCTATGTGCATATATGATTACATGAACAATGTAATTGTACATGAGGTTCAACCAGAAGAATGAGAAGTTATAATGCATATATGTACAATATGTCAAAATACATTCTATTGTCATGTATAACTAATAAGAACAAATTAAAAAATGAAATAAAATATTATAAATTATAAGTTCATTATGTTATAAACATAAATTAGGCACAGTAAAAAATTAATAATAACTAATTATAAGAAAGAAAAACGATAATTACATACAGTAACAAAAGTTATGGGAATATGATCTTCCTTTCTCTCTAAATATCTTATTGTTCTCTATTCAGACTACTTGTGATGATGTAAGGTGTCACAATGGCATGGGATGAGATAAAGTGAAGTGAATGATACAGGCATTGTGACATAGTGTTAGGCTACTTGAACTCAAGCACTATGACACTACAGCAGTCAATCTGATACCCAAGTCAGTTACTATGTGACTCACTGGGGGTAGTGTGCACCATGTGGATACTCTGCACAGAAGGATGGGTCATGTCCCAGGTGGGACAGAGTAGGATGACATGAGATTTCATTACCCTACTTAGAGAAGGATGTGACTCAAAAACCTATGAATTTTTTATTTTTTGAATTTTCTATTTGATACATTTGGACCACACCTGATTGACTACAGGTAACTGAAATCGTGACAGTCAAAACCACAGATACGAGAGCACTGCTATAGTTCTGTCAGGGATAGTGACTACTGGTTGTGAGCGAGTACAACTGTATCTCAAAAAGTATAGATTACTCAAACACCATAGTAGAGCTGCTTGGCTTAGTACTTGGCAGGTTCATCAGGGTAGTATGTAAAGCTACATATTCCTTGAGTCAGAATTTCAAGGAACATTCAACCATGCATCAAAATTTTAGTTTTCTGTGGCTTAGACCACAGTTTCTCAAACCTCAATATTATTTTTGTTTTTTTGATTTTTTAACATTTATATCATTTATACAGAATGGAGAGCTTCATTGTGGCACAACTATGGTCAGTCAGGCTATAGGATTCTTCATTGTGGGGGACTGTCCTATGCATCATAGGATGACTGAATAGCATCTTCAGCCCTTGCCCTCTCTAGACACCAGTAGAAATCACTTTGTTGTAACAACCAGAACTTTTTCCAGACACTGAAAAATGTCCCTTGAACAAAATTGCACCCAGCTGAGCACCCACTGGGATACAGCAAAGGCTTTAGCTGCCAGGTTGTTTCTCAAAGCTGAGCTGCATTCCTTGCCCCCTTGAAGTAAGGCATGGCACAGAGACTTTTCTTTTCTCCAGTGAAATGTGTGCAAAGGTTATGAGGGCATTTGTTTGAGAAATACTTCAATTCAGGGCGCAATTCTCCACTCTCTCTCTCTCTCTTCTGCCTAGGATTTGTAAACATTTGTAGACATAGAGTTGCCATGAGGTTGTGGCAGCCTGAAATATTGTGCCTAAAGGATAGTCACCCTGGGTAGTCACCAGGCTCCAATAGATACTGAATAAACAACAGATATACCTTTGTTTTTGATGTCATTGAAATCTGGGGGCTGTTTGTTACTTCTGAATAAACCTATCACAACTCCTACAACACCCTACCCACTCTACTGAAGCCAGAATTAAAGACAAGGCAGCCAATACAGATAGACAAGGAGAGAATGGAGGCTAGTTTGGGTTTGGGAAGTTGGAGAATCCCCTGAGGCATTAAAATGTTGATACCTTCAGAGCCCTTCCTCCACTCTTATCAAGATAACCTGCCCCTGATCCAACCTATTGCTAAGGTAACCTGTCCCACCTGTCCCAGGTATTGTTCCTCCCTACAGAGAGTTTAAAAAGTTGTTAATTAATGTGTCCTGGACTACCTCCCCAGCCCCCTGTCCTGGTCCATCTACCCATCTGATTGTCACCTTTTGGCCATCCCACCTGTGCTTAGTCACATAGGCAGGAAGGAGAGAGATAAGGGGAAGAGAGCAAGAGAATGAAGGAAGCCTAGAACATTTTTAAAAGGCATAATACTCTCCTTGGGATACCAGGATACTAGCTATGGCCCCCTCCTCCCTCCTGGGGGAAGCCTGTATGGCCCCTTCTTAAATAAACCCTGCTTTATATGCTTACCTTGGCGTGCTTCTCTAATGTCATACTTCAACACGTGAGGGAGCAGAATTGCTACCAGTAACCAGCAGTATCATTACCCTTTCACCATCTCTGGTTTAGACAGTTGCAAAGATCTCTGAATTGCTCTTCCATGCACTTAATTGATCTCTTCCAAAGAAGTATTCATACTGCCAGCTATATTGTTTTAAATATGCAAATCTGACCATGCCAGCGCTCAGTTTATAGCTTCTTACTGACCTCAATAACTTCCCATTATTTCTAGGATTAAGTCTAAATTGCAAGTCTAATCCCCAAGGCGCTGCATTATCTGGTGCCCTGTTTCACCTCCAGACTAATTTTTTTTTTCATTAGTCTCTCTCAATCTAGTCTCTCAATCTAGTCTCTCTCAATCTCCTTAATCTAGTCATACTGATTTCAATTCCTGAACATTTTCTGACCTCAGCCCCCTCACTGGCTATCTAAATTTTGCCTGTTATATCCTTCCCTCTTCTAGTTAATCCTAATATTTTCTTCAGAGCTTGAATCAGTTGTTACTTCTTCAGAGATGGACTCCTGAACCTTTCCAGCTAAGCCAGTTTTCCAATTAAAGGGTCTTTCTCACAATACTATGCACGTCTCTCTGTAGTAAAGTTTCCTTAATTTGTAGGAGCACTTGGTTAATGACTGTGTTGTCTGCTAGACCAGAGGTCCCTGAAGGTCAGGGCGATCTTTATTCATCATTGTCTTCCTTAGCTTGTGCTCCAGGGCTCAATGCTAGTAAATCCCCACTAACATGGGGTGACTAAATGCTCTAAGTAACTGCTAGTTCCACTGGAAGGAAAGAAATGTCCAAGGTCTCCCTTCTGTTTTTCTTAAGCTTCCATAAAGTTTCTAGTTACGAAAATGAGATTGTTTTTAAAACCATAAATCTACCATATTGCTTGAATGTCTGAATGGATCTGTGGCCATAGACATTTAATGGAGCACTCATCTGAAATAATCAACCGGAACTATGAACTTCACTTATTTACAAGAACGATGACCTTATTCTTATCCTGCACTCTATCATAATTGAAGCAAACAATACAGCGATTCAGAGCTGGCTGAATTATTAATAACAGATACACAGAGTTGAAGAGCAGAGGTTAGAAATATATGGTCATGGGCATTTGTCTTTGCTCATTTATTTTGCTTAAGAATAACACCTCATGTTAGTATAATTCCTTTAAATTGTAAAATCACTTTTAATCCAGCTGATCCTGGTTGAGTTAAAGCAAAACTATATCTTCATTTTGTAAGAGTAACTGTGGCACAGAGAAGTTGGGTGATTTAAATAGGTCAAAAGTCCATGTGAATAGTAGAGTCAAGATGTAGCACTTTGCTGCCCCTCCCCCACCCTTGTATTATATGACTTATATACTTGCTGACATTTGTGGTAGGAGAAATATATGGTTGGCAAGACAGGAATAGGAAAAGGAAACTGGAAATGAGTTCATGGAGACCCTGAATTTGATGGTAGTTCCATTTACTAAAACAAATTGTGTGTAGTAATGTTTTACTAAAGAATTGTGTATAGTAATGTTTAACCCATGCTTGATTTCCATGTAACAAGCATTCATTAAATGTTATTTTAGATATTTCTTAATATTATTATTCATCAAAACTTAATTACAAGAAATGTCTTATGATTATCTCTGCTGCCACTTCAGTCACTTATTTATACAAAAATATTACACAGAATGTTTGAAACAAGAAGGAGAAAGAGAAAAGGTTCCTAGTAGTTATCTATTTCTGAGCATCTTGACTAAGTCTTATTGTTCTGTAGAAAAGAGAGACCTAGAGGATACCTTTTTTTCTAAGGGAGTAATAATCAGTAATAATTGCCTTTCTACATGCAATTTTAGGGTAGTTTGTGACATACACAGATAATGTAAGCTCCAGTGTGGGGAAAAGTTATCTGAAAGTAAAACATGGTAGAAATCCAGTAATGGACACTCAGTGCTGGGATTGATGACTGTACAGTTTTATTTTCCAATGGGGAATTCTAAGAGAATAAAACAGGAACTTTGAGCTACGGTGACCTGAATTTGATACCTGGTGCTACCATTTAGGACTATGTTCAGGCAAATCTTTTGAGGTGTCTGAAACTCAGAGTGTCCATTTATAAATAAGATTACCATGGGGTCAAGTATGACTGAAAGATACAATGTATGGAAGGTACTGAGGGATGTCCCTGGCATACAGTAACTATTATTACCAGACTTACACAGCTGTAATAGCCTTTGCAACTATACCACGTGAAGGAGGTGAGGACTAGAACATCTTCTGTTCTCTGAGACAGCAGTTACCCAAGATCTCAGGCAAGTCCATGCAAAAAGAATACAGAGGCAACAACTTTGCCCTCAACTTTGCCCTTGCAGCTATAACAGGGCAGAGCCGTAGTCTGAAGACAGGAACTGGGGTGAGTTGAAGGGTGGATAGGACTTGGAAAAATATTGCCTAGGCTTACACTTTGTGGTTTAATTTTAGGGCTGTCTTGCAAAGATTCATTTTCCTCCTTTGCCAACCTTTTAGTTTTACAACCCACTGTTTCTGCTCCCAAATTCATGACATATCTCAGGAGATTTTTCCATATGTGAGGGACAAAAAAAAAAAAAAAAACAGCCAGATGTGCTCCCATGTTCTGAATATGTGTAGAATGGATGTAATAGTGTTTCTTTTAAATAATAGCAAGCATTTTCAGAACACATTTTATACCTAAAGAGTTTAAGTCTCTGAGATTAGGAAAAATACCTTTCCAGTATAGAACAGCTGAACAAACTAGGCTACAGAAATATCTTCTCCACTGGTTGAGCTCATACCCAAAGACCTCATATCCCAAGAAATTACTCAAGAAAGAGGAAGTAGGTAGAAATCAATTTTAATTCTGTACTTTTTTCTGCCTTGTTTTTTGTCAGAAGCTTCACATATTTTACCACACCGAATATGCATGAAAACAATGTCTCATAGATCTTAATATATTTTTTGTCAGCAAAGAAAATAAAATCAAAATAAGGAGGATATTGCTTTAATTCAAACTAACTTTAGTGAATACTAAGACTTTTAAATTTAATTTGATCATTTAAGGAAAGAGGAAGCTTTGATTTCAATCCCAAATGACTTTCTAGTTTGTTTATGTATGTTTGTTTAACATCATATTTTTTCATAATTGAATAAATCTTAGAGTGGAGTTAGAGTTCAGCAAATAAGAACATTATATTAAAAATTCAGCCAATATTTCTGTTTGGTTTTATATCACCTGAAAATAATAATCCTTCTGGCATTAAAACAGAGTTTACCTATCCTCTAATGCAAACTTCCACCCAGAATCTCCACAGTATACTTGAAATGTATCATTCAGGCACTATGTGATCACTTCTGGTGTCTGGGAGCATGTCACTGGAAGACAGAACCCAAAGCATTTTTCATTAGTCTGATGGTTGATCTTTGTCTTTTTCTCCAGGTCCAAATAGATTAAGTAACTTCCTTTTTCCACATAAGATGGAACTAAAAATGAGGATTCTTACCCTTATTTCAGTACCTGCATTTGCTGAATAATTGGCAGCTTTCTAACATAGCATCTTATAGCATCATCTGTTTAATTGGAAAAGCAATTCAGGAGATAGTCCTGCCATGGGGAGGAAAAGTCCCCTGAAGGATTAGGAAAGCAACAAAGAAGTGACCTATAGGCTGAATATTTGAGTTTTTACTTTTATCACTTTTATTGATTTCATAATAATTATCACATTCTGTTTCATTTCATTTTCCTGTAGTCTTCTTTGCATTATTATATACTGAATTTGACTTTATATTTTCTATTGGAAATACAGATTTGTACCCAGTGGAGATAGGTACCTAAGGTGGTCCTAGAATACAATCCGCAAGGTTGCCTGGCTGGGGAGACAGAGACCCAGAAATTTCTGGACTTCCTCTTCCATCAAGAAAGAACAACATCTAAAAACAAAGCAAAACAAAAAAGGGTCAAATCTCCAAACTGGCTCCAGGAACTGTCCTTAGAGAAATTCCTCCCTGTATAGTAAGGATTAAAACTCAAACGGAGACAACTGGCAAAAGCAACTCTAATCCTCAAAGGAAAGCCAGACCAGAGCCACAAAACAAAGAGCAATATAAGAAAATGCTACAATAATGGGAAAAAAAAATCACGACAGCAGAAGGGGGCAAAGGGAATGTGTTTTTTTTTTTTTTTTTTTTATGTAGGACATACAAGACAGAATTGTGTGCTTTGAAAGCTCCCCAAGAGATCACACATGAAATTACAACCTGCAGAACAATTCTTGGGGCAGAGGAGACTCTGGGTTGAAATGCACAGCAGAAGATCTTAGGGCTTTGTGTCAGGGTGGCTTTAAGCCACCACATCTGACAGCATCCTCCTCTAGCACAGGGCTACCAAAGAGTTGCTTCACAAGCCTGTGGAGAGCGCCCTCCCCATCCCAAACATACTGCACCTGCTCCACTCAGACAATGGGGCTGTGAGTAGAGAAGTAGGAACCCTGTGAACCCAGGAGCCCAGAATCGCACACGATGAAGGCTTGTTGGTTTATTTATGTACTTTAAATTTTTTTTAATTATTGTACAATTGGCCCTCCATCCATGGGTACTACATCCATGGATTCAACCAACTGTGAATTGGCAATAGCAAAAAAAAAAAAAAAAAAAGAGAGAGAGAGAGAGAAAATTAAGTGTACTATGTTTTTGGGCCTATAATGGTTGCATTTGTACTGATCATGTACAGATTTTTTTTTCCTGTGATTATTATCCATACAATACAGCCTAACAACTAATGATGTGGCATTTGCATTACATTAAGCATTAGAAGTAACCCAAACATTATTGGAAGTAAATGGGAGCATATACATAGGTTATATTCAAATAGTACAGCATTTTTAAAAGATACTTGAACATACACAGATTTTTGTATCTGCACTGAAGTCCTAAAGCCCATTCCCTGCAGATACCGAGGGATGATTGTATGAAGCAAAAAACTTTGGTATACATTCACATTGTAAAATGCTACCGTTAAGAAAACTTTTTTAAAATAAATATAAACTGGGTGTTACAACTTTAGTCTTATACTTTTTCCATTCCAACTTTTGCCACTGTCTCTCACTTACTCAGCGATGCTAGAAGAGCACAGATATTTTTAGGATCCAACTACGGAGAGGTTGAGTCAGATGTGTGTGCACTTACTTCGGTAAATCTATTTTCTAGTGTATTTATTATTCAGCTAGCACCTTAGTATGCAGTGTAGGAATGGTGTCTAAGAGGGACCCAACCACTCACTATGCCAAATCAGCCAACATCATGACAAAAAGGTCCAGGGTCCAAGTGGTAAAAAAATTAAACTGTCATTGAGGGTCAGAAAAGAAATGGGTATGTATGTAGCTAAGGGGAGATAGGCTAGATATGTGCAGAATTGAAAGATAATCTAGGGAAATTCTTCCAAATATCATAGTCCATATAGGAAATAAACTTGATATATTTCTCCCAAACTTGAAAGTGTAATCTTAAAAATTTTACATGGTCATACCAATAATAACCTTGTTATGGTTTGGATCTGGAATGTCCCCTGAAAAGGCTCCTAAATTGAAAACATGGTCCCTAATGCAGCAACTTTAAGAGGTAGGACTTTAAAACTTACGAGGGCTCTGAAATCATCAGTGGATTAATCTGGATTAAAATTAAATGATAAATGAATGGACTGCTGGAAGCTTGGACCTAGCTGGAGGAATAGGTCACTAGGCGTTTGCCCTGGAAGGACTTGTTTTCTCTAGCCCCTTTCTCTCTCCCTCTTCCCTCTCCCCCTGTCTGTCCCTGTCTCCTTCCTAGCTGCCATGCGCTGAGCCATTTCCTCCACCTTAATTTTCTGCTTTATCTCAAGCCCAGAGAAATGGCATTGGCCTGAAATCTCTGAAACAATGAATTCAAATAAACGTTTCCTCCTGCCGCAGTCCGGCTGCAGCAAAATAACTGGGGGGTGACGAGCAACTTGAGTACATTGATGCAGCAGGAGTGGGAGCCGTTTATTGTAGGACAGGAGGGGTATATATACATTACACACAGCTTATCTTAATTAACATAAACTAGATACAGCAGTCAACCAATAAGGAATCTCCACACTTAATGGCTCACTGGCCAAACCACTCCCTCTGGCAAAATGCCAGGCGTCATCTTGACTTGTTTACAGACCCTAACATCCTCCTTTAAGTTGTTCTTGTCAGGTGTTCTGGTCACAGAAATGCAGAGCTGACTAACACAAACTTGTATAGCTAAATGAAACTTTTTAAATAAGATCAATAAGTAAGAATATAAAAACTGAATCAAGTTACTAGAGACAATGTTCAACTATGTTCATATTCTCTTTACACAATAGAGATGCTACAAAATTTATGTCATGCAAATGGGCAAAGAGTTAGTAGAATAAAGGTATTAGATATGTCAGTTAATTGAGCAAAATAATATGGAGTTTATTCACATTTGTTTATTTTTAATGATTTGTATTGAGATTTAATAATTTGTATTGAGATTTAACTTTAATTAAGTTTTTAAATTTAACTTTAATTAACTTTTTAATTTGTATTGAGATTTAACTTTTGTGTTTTGTTTGGACTTTTAGTACTAACATTCCAGCTAATTTTGCATTTTGGAGTTTGTTTTTTTTTTTTTTTTTTTGTAAGAGAACGTCCTGAATTTTTAAGCTTCTGGTGCCACAAATCCTACATCTGCTTTTGCTGCTTTCATTGCACTTACATTTCTGTGTCGTCTTTTCCTTGATTACATGTCTCTGTTGCCTCCTAGGTGGCAAGGACTAAATCTAATTATTTCTAATATCCTCAGCACCTAATTCAATAAGACCTAGCAGTTGTTCAATATATTGTTGTTGATTAGAAATCTAGTTGATGGCTATTGTGAAGAACTCGGAGGGTGGTGATGTTATGCCCCTGATAAGAACACTAAAGCAATACCAAGACCCAAAGTGGTGTTTTCTTTTCTCAGGCCATTGACTCAGGAGGACACTGCTCCTTTATGTGTCTCACTGAAAGGCAGGAGCAGACTCACCCCTGGCATCCAGGAAAGAGGGAATGAATCCCACAGAGTCTCCCCAACCTGGACATTCATGTGTCTCCAAGGGAAAAAGATATGCAAGAAAGACATTTCCCTCAAGAGTGGGATTGGATTGGAGAAGGTGTGGCCCTTCATACTGTATTCAAACCTGGAGAGTCCAACCCAGTTGTGTACGTTTGAGCTAAATTTGATGCCTCCCAGAATGCTCAGGTGAGGTTTGCCCTGTGTGTTCATAAAAATGACAGGTGTCATGCCACTCAGCAGAATTGGTGTGTGGAGTGTGGTGGCTTGGAGACCTATAGAGTGATTATCTGAACTAGGATACCTTACAGCACAGCAGGTAGGAAGACAAAAATGGGTGCCATATCTGCTCCCCTAAACCCCCTTCTGGTTACTAGTCAGCAGAGAAATCTGCAGTTAATAGGTAAAATTATGCCCATATAAACTTGGTGTTCATCCATGGCATGTATTTTGTTAGCTTCTTTCTATATTCTTATTGTCAGAGACTTGGCCATGTTGTGAAAGGGGAAAGATCATACTTTTCTCCTTAAATAAAATTGCTACATAAGACACAAGAGCCCTAGTTAAAGTTAAATCTCAAATAAACAACATGTTATTTTTAAATTATATATTCCTCATATATCATGGGACATACTCAGACAAAATTGTCTATCTGAAATTAAAATTTAATTGAGCATCTGTCAATTGATTTGCCAAGTCTGGCAAACTTTCTTAGGAGCTAGATTTTCTTAGCCATGATGTCTTTAAACTTGTGATTTGTTGGAGATAAATGATAAGTGTATACCCCAATGTAATGCCTCTAACAGAGAGCAAGGAGATGCCCTTAACATTAATTTATCTTCTTTTATAATATGCACCACATACCTTATAAAAGATGTTGTTAAATGGTAACTCTTATGAGGGAAAGTCTAGAAGAGGTGATAGAACAACTTTAATGCACACTATCTCCAATTAACAATCCAGGGGACCATATTGGCTTTAAAAAAAAACACCTAAATTCTCTGTGACAAACTCTAACTTTCTTAAATGTGCCTCTAAATAATATATACTCAATTATAGAATTGTCCCAGACTGGATGCTTATTTCCATTCACAAGATAAGAGTAGGGTAACTGCATATGCGAATATGTGTTTTGCATTACGATTGGCATATTTTAGATACAAGGTATTCTAGAAAAATAATACTCTTGGGGAAATTTAGAGTTAAATCTTGGTTTCTCTCTTACATGGGATCTTAAACTACCCCTTGGTGCCTCCCTTTCCTCATCTGTAACTTGTATTGAAAAGGATACCTGTATCCTTTTAGTTAGAAGTAAATAAAAAGTAACATATTCTAGGTCAATATTTTATGCAGGACCTGGGATATTACCAGACCTATTAAACATTAGTGATGACTAAGTATTAAGCCAAGAGAGAAGAGATAGGATGAATCATTATATGTAAGCAGAAAGAAGAAGCTGAAGAGAGAAAAGAACACTTGGGGAAAATATAGAAGATACTCTGACTTAGAGGTCAAAGACATAGGACAAAAAAGGAGCAAAACACTGTCCAAACTTGGGGGCACGGTGGACGTACAGAGGATACTAGTGGGAACTGAATAATACGTGAAGGGTTGAGGAAGTCATGCAGAAGAAATGACCATTTTATAGAAAAGACTACTGAAGGATGTTCAGTCATCCCTGCATATCCTCAGGGGGTTGGTATCAGAAATCCCATGCAGACACACTGAAACCTGAGGATGCTCCAGTCACTATATAAAATGGAGAAGCATTTGCTTATAAGCCTCTCATGTCTGCCCCCATCCCGTGGTTCATCTCTAGATGACTTATAATACCCAAGGAAATGCCATGTAAATAGTTATGTGAATAGCTGTTCAGCTGAGTTATTTAGGGAATAATGAGAAGAAAAACAAGTCTGTATATGTTTAGCACAAATGCAATTTTTTAAATAATATTTTAAATCTATGGTTTGTTGAATCCAAGGATATGGAACCTGTAGGTCTAAAGAGCTGACTGCACTTGGAAGCAAATAACAGAAAAATACAAGGTCTGAAATCAACAGCATTACTTCCTCTGGAGCAGGGAGGTCTATTTCTTGTTTGGATTAAATGTGATTGCATTTATGGCGCTTAGATCAATAGTGATCATGTAGTAAGTGATCAACAAACACTACTCTCTCTCAGTTCACCAATCACCTTTTTAACCCACAACACTTTAATGTGGATGTTTTGGAGTTTTAAGCTTATTTTAGGTAAATTGAACCAAGTTAAACTATATATATATTCTCATATAAGGTGGTTCAGTATTGAACTGACTGTATGAATTAAAATAGGCAGAGAGTGGAAAAAAAGCTCTAAGGAAAATCAAAGGAAGTCAGAGCTCAGCACACCCCTCACCTTTAAAGTGAGTTGGCTTCTTCTCCATCATCATCCTCATTTGTAGGGGTCCTTGGCTCCATCCCCTAGAAGTTTATTTTTGAGAGGGTCCTTTTAGGAAATAGTCTTTAATTCCAATGTCCCTTAGTGGAGTTTGCATTTAATTTGGCATCTCTACTCACCCATAATTCCCTCTTTTAGATGGTGGCAGCTTACCCATTTACTAGCAATATGGCAATTTTCCCTTCAATGGAAATCTCTCTGAAGTGTCTACTTAGGAAGCTATTTATTTGATGTGGTTGACATGCTAATAGGAATAGATCTGGGTTTGCTGCAGTAGTATACACTGAAAGTGGAAGAAAATGTGAGAGATGCTGGCACTGGGACATTGCATATTCCAAGTCCTACTATTGAATGCTAAGTGGAAGACAAAGGGATTCCGAGCAATAATTAAAAAGGTCTGAACTTAAGTCTCCTATGTGTTAGAATTGAAGAGGCTACATTAATCAGTTTCTCTAAATAAGTCACTGCTTAGAACTGTAAGAGGAGGAACTGGCTTGGATTTGAGTCTTCTAAGATCTTTTTCTAGTCTATAATTAGGAGTTTGCTCATTTCTACATATATATTAAAGCTGAGGCCCATGCATTAATTTGATTAATGATGAACACCATCTATTCATGAACAAGGGATTGGGGGAAGGGGAATAGCCGAGGTACAAAGCTTACAGTCAGAAGAGAACAATTTGGACACAAAGTAATAGATGATAGGCTGTGACCAGGGTGACGGTTGGATCCAACAAAGGGCTATGAGATCTAGGCCAATTTAAGTTGGGCTGGTCTAGAGAAGGACACAGATAGAAAAATGATGGTGGACAAATATTTATCTGTTTTGCGATAATCTTGGCTCATTTTCCTTATGTCTCTCTTGAGTTCATAAATGAGAGCAGACAGCTGCTTCCAACTTTCTATTTCAAGGAAAGAAATGTTGACTCAGTGGAATTTCCAAGAGTTGTGGTTGGGTTGAGAAGGCATGGGCCCTCGTAGAAGCCAGCTATTTTCAAGTCTCAGGAATCTAGTGCAATGTTTGGGTTTAGGGGACATTGCGCGTCTCCCGATGTTTAGCAGATAAAAAGCATTTTTTTTTTTTTTTGGAGTATCTTTCATAAAGAAAGATTAAATAGATGGCCTCCTCAGAAGACCACATACCTCTCATGCTCCAAACCACATAAGCTCAGCCACAAAAAGAAGACATAGTGTACCATAATTATTTTTATTAAGGAGTCTACTTAGTTTCAAAGGGAAAGCCACAAGCAAAATGAAAATCAGTGAATTTATTCAAATGCATATTTCACAGGCTCTCTCCACCTGGGGATAAGCAGCATGTAAGGAATGATTAACAAGAGGCCTGGTCTCTACCTTCATTCATGTTGTGGCATTTCATGCTCTTAGGTCCCCACAGGATATCACACGTGTTCCTAAGTATTTCATCTGTCAAACTTTCCTTCTCTTGTTCTGACTGCCCCTCTTCCACTGCTTGCTTTCCCCACCTCTTGAATTGATGCTTGAATGATTGATGTCCTCTGCCATGATTTCCTGACTTGGGAAATCTGTTCTGTTCTTTAGATCCATACACTGCACAATCCCCCATTCATGGGGAAAAGTGTCCATCTCCTCTTGATGTACTCCTGTTTGATAGGCAATGCATTTCTGTTTTTCAGAACTGTACAGAATTTTATGACAGAAGACATTGCTGAGTCCATATAGGTTTGTCACATACTCCTCACTGTCCTCTGTCAGTCCTGAGGAAGCTGGAACTGAGAACAATCTGTTGATGGACAACATCTTGTATGTTCCATTTTTCCTCACTCAGATTCATAATCAAGGCTCTTTACCCAAACTTGCTTTTCACTGGGTGAATTATTTTCCTGGAAGAGTCATTTTCTGCTACAAATGTCTTGCAACACTACCATTTCGTTAGGCATACTTCAGAATTGGCCACAAGTTTACAGCTGAGACCATTCCCTGGAATTCAATGTGTTAAGATGATCTTGCTTTTGTAACTTCCCCCAAAGTAAATACCCTATGTAGCAGGCAAAGAGAAAGATGCTACTGATTTACTTAATTCATGGATTAAAAATTGGAAGAATATCTGTCAATAATTCGGAAATATAGGATGAATAATGAAAAGCACCAAGTTCTTCTTCTTGGTCCATTTACAAAAAGCCCTCAAGTCCTTGTGGGAATTTTGCCATGTAATTAGTGAGCAAAGAAAAAGAAAACTAAAGGGTAAACTGTGTAACATATTAATAATTTAGTTATTGAGACATACTTGTGATGTATTATGATTCCTGTTTTTTATATGATGAAACTTAAGTTCATGGAACATAATGGGATACCCATGATGCATATCTAGAAATATTACTATTACTATTATTATTATTATTATTATATAATACACAGTTCATTGTGGGGTATTTTTAACTCACCGAATTCAGACTTTAGATTTTAAGGCTATCAAAAAAAGTTTTAGATATTAAGCCACAAAAATACATATACAATTAAAGGAAATCAGGGAGGTGGGTTTTCAAAGCTAGTAGTTAAAAACCCTACACTGCTGCTGTCTAATCCAAGAGTTCCTATAAGGCTTTGTCTAATGGACTGAAGCAAGACAATTTGGCTCCCGAATCTGTGCCAATAAATGAGAAACTAGAAAAGAGTACATCTTGGCAAATAAAAGAGGGATACATTTATTCATCTAGACCTCTCTTGAAAAAAGAATGAGGGATGGCAAACCCAGAATGAGAAGGGGAAATTCCAGGAATATGTATGGGACCCCGTTTGATGTTTCTGTAATCTTGCTTGATGTGATTTGGGCACACCCTCAATTCCCCAGTTTGTTGGACTTGCAGTTATACAAACCTCCAGGAGGACAGCTGTGAGCTGCCCCTGAGCAATCGCCACTGTCGGGAATGCCACCCCAAAACCCATCTGTGTGTCTTCAGGAGGCTAGAAGAGGAAGGTAACAGAAGTTGAATCCACTGGTGGGAAAGAACATGAACGTGAGAATCAGATAGACACGCTTTCAGGCCTAGGTTTGTTCTTTGGTATTTAATCTTGAGGAAGTTACTTAACTTGTATGTTCCTCTGTGTTTTGGTCAACATTTTTTGCTGCTGTGACCAAAAGACCTGAAAAGAACAATTAGAGGAGGAAAAGTTTATTTGTGGGCTCATGGTTTCAGAGGTCTCAGTCTATAGATGACCAACTCCATTCCTCTGGGCTCCAGGTGGGGCAGAACATCATGGCAGAATAGTGTGGTAGAGGAAAGCAGCTGGGAACAGGATACCAGGAAGCAGAGAGAGAGAGAGAGACAGACAGACAGACAGACAGACAGACAGACACTGAGCTCAGCACACAAAATATAAACTCCAAAGGCAAACCTGCAATGACCCACCTCCTGCAGCCACACCCTGCCTTCCTATAGTCACCATTCAGTTAATCTCTATCAGGGGATTAATTCACTAATTAGGTTAAGGCTCTCACAACCCAAACCTTTCACCTCTAAGCTTTCTTGCATTGTCTCACACATGAGCTTTTGGGGAATATCTAACATCTAAACCAAAACAGTTTTATCAAAAACATGATGGGGTATTATTCTCTATTTCATAATGTTAATCGTAAGTCATATAATAGAGCTGTAAAGGGGAGCCTCTGACAAAATTGGCCCCATGAATCATGATTCTTTAATGAACCCAGTTGGGGGAAAAGGGAATTACCATTTGTAACTATAAAAGTTCCATTTTCATGGAAGTGCAGGCTTCAAATTTCCTGTTTTTGCTCCGCCTCCCTGTAGGGAAGTCATAGAAAGAACACTTTAAAAAGTAAAAGAAAATGCTATTTCAGCTCAAGAATGCTCAAAAGCCACTATTAATCAGAATTCAGATGTTCTAAGCCAAGAACATGTTCTATTGGGTAATACTTGGGATACATTATAACCAGTAGTATGTCTGCCTAGAATTTTGTTTCTTTGCATTTTCTTTTTTCTTTTGAACATGTTATATACTGTATTTATACACATTTCTTTTCTTGTTAGTAATGTAAACAGTTTACTGTGGATAATGGGGAAATTGCAAATTACTATACATTGTCATAGTAGCATTATTATTCATTAAATAATAGTTTTCATCTTATTTAATCATTTCCATAAAACTCATTTATAGCTTAAAGCCCTAAGGAATTTTCCTTAGTTCATTGCATTAGCTTTTCTCATTGTCATTTATTTTTGTACCTGATTCTCCATTTCTTCTCTTTTCAAAATTCCTTTTTTTTCTTCTATTGTTGGTATAGTTATATTTTTATTTCATTAATCCTTTATATGAGCAGTTTCATCTTCTAAAAGCTCTGATAATTCAATCCATTTATCTTTCACTTAAATAGAAATCCATAGTTCATTTTGTGCATTTTTTGTTATGAACATATAGGTTGGAGTGTAGGTAGATAGGGAGAACGTAACTGCAGTTGTATTCAGTTGTTTATTATATAATGTCTTAATCTATTTTTTTGTTGTGGCAATAGAATAATTGAGGCTGGCCGTCTTATAAAGAATAGAGGTACATTTGGGTTCACTGTTCTGGAGGCTGAGAAATCCAAGAGTATGTTGCTGGCATCTGCTGGGATTCTTGTGAGGGCCTTGTGCTGCTTCAACTCATGGTGGAAAGCAGAAGGGCAAGTGCTAGATACAGACTACATTTGTGCAATTAGACTGTGATAATAATAGACAAGCTCATCCAGGGATCATCATGTCCCCTTCCTTGAGAACTCCATTAACTTCTCTTAAGATACCAGCAATCTCTCAACACCATTATGTTGGGTACCAAATTTTAACATAATTTTTGTAGGGGACAAACTGCAGTGAAATCATAGTAAATAATTTGGGCTCTATTCTTACAAGTTTTGCTGAATGTCCTGCATCATAGTTTATTATACCCAGGTGTGTGTGTGTGTGTGTGTGTGTGTGTGTGTGAGAGAGAGAGAGAGAGAGAGAGAGAGAGAGAGAGAGAGAGTATAGTAAGGTATGACATAGGCTTTGCTTAGTTCTCTCAATCCAGCATGTGGTGCTAGAAAACTAAAGTAGAACAAAAGAAAACAACAACAACAACAAAAAACCTGATTGCTGTATTTCCCACTTTTGATGAACCAAATGGAAGGACTGGTCTTATTGTATTAAGAAGAAAAAATTCAAGTTTTCTCTGAGTTCTTTTCTTGTGCCTTCGGTTTAGCTCTCTCCAACTGAAGATATTAATCAGTTTCTTAGGCTTTGTTTGATGGAGACCTTCTTTCCATAATACACCTTCCAGAAGTGAAGATCTTTACTGAGATCTTCACTAAGTCACATTCTCACCTTATCCTTCTACTTTGTTCATAAAATTTCAAAGTTTTGAAATATTATTGCATATCTTTTCCCAATTAAATTTCACCAATTTTTTTCCAAAATTTATTTTATATAGGAAATAGATTCTGTGATCCATAAATTGTAGTTCTATACATAAAACCAAATACGTATGTTGATGATAGAGAGTTAGGTAGATGATAGAGGAAATGCCTTAAATATTCCATGAGAAGCTAAGTAAATTGTAGTACAACTGTAATGTGGAACAGCATACAATCATCAAAACCATATTTATGGACACTTTAAAAAATAACAGGAAATGCTATGTTAAAATGTAAAAAGCTAAAATAATGCACGCAGAGAAGAATAACCTTAACTATGTAAAAAATACAGAGTTTATGGTTCAGGGGATCTGACTAAACATATGTGTTTACTTCTTCTTCATCCAAAAATCCCATCAAGATGACAGAAGGAATGTAATAATAGCAATAAATCAATGTGGCAGTGATATACAGCCAGAAAATGTAGCTTCCTGCATATCAAACTAGTACAAAAACTTCAGAATTTGAGAAACGTGTGACATTTGATGACCACAAAATCCACAGGAGTTGCTGGATGACCTTGCTGCTTACCACCAGACTAATTGCACAAATGTAACTTGTTTCCAAAATGTCCCTTTTCAAGAATTTGCAGTAGCTCCCTGTACACTCTTCCTTCTATTAGCTCCTCTGCCTGACATTTAAAGTCTTCCAGGATATGGTCCAACCTTAGTTTGATTATGTTGTCCTTCTCCAAGTGCGGATCCTCAGCTAAAATTAGGCTGCCATCCTATTTTTTTACTCATTCCCTTCCTAACTATTGCCTCTCATTTTTCTGTCTCCTAAATATGCTCATATTCTTTCTCCAACCAAAAATGTAGCTCTCCCTTCTCTACTCCCTGTTATTCAAGCTTTCCCTATTTCTGAGGTTCAAGACATCAAATTTTCTCTGACCTCTGGGATTCCCAAGTAATGAATTCCTTTCTAGAAATTTACACTGATTGGATTCCGTTTGTTGATTATAGGTTTGATTATTTTGTTTTTCAGCGATGTGAAACCTCTTGCGTTTCTTAGCAGATCTCGTAACTCTAGACTGTGGATACAGAAGATATTTGATAAATTCTAAATTCTTTCTTGTTCTTTGGATGCATCATGCTATGGTCTGTCTCTGGGTTCTGGTTCATGCCATTTCCTTTACACAGAACACCCTCCGCTGCCTTAACTTTCTTACATGCCCTATTTCCTCATAGAGGAGTGTTTTTGACTTTGAGTTAACCTTTTTTGTTATCTCTATATTGTACATTTTGTTCAAATACAGGACAGGTCATGTTATGATTTTTTTTTTTTTTTTTTTGCTGGCATCTCACTCTCTCTTTTCCACTAGAACATGTGTGGTGGGAAAAATTCTCTAATAGCTACACGATTCCCACCACCTGATGTAGTCTCCCCTTGTGAGTAGGTAAGCTCTGAGAAGACAGTGGGTCCGTGCCTCCATGATCGTGACTAATACGTTAGCTTTCATGGAACCTCTGAGAGCTCTATGAAAGTTGCTAAGGGACAAGGACATCAGAGTGGCCCCTAGGAGTTGAGAACTATAGACAAAGCAGCAGAGCCTCAATCTGTCATCCACAAGGAAGAATCCTGATGCCAATTTGCAGAGTATGGAGTCACATCTTTCCCCTGGTGAAGTGTCCAGAGATGGATGCAACAGGCCCTCACCTTGATGTCAGCCTTAGAAGACTGTTAATGGAGGACTATACTCAAACATGCTGGACTCCTGAATCTTAAAACTCATGAGATAATAAATTTGTTTTATTTCAATCTGCTAAATGTTTGGTGACTTGAGACAAGTCTCTTCAACACATGCAATTCTTAGGAAATGGTGACAATTGAGGTAATCTGGGAATGTTTCCTGGGTGGTAAATCATGACATCCTCAGCAGTGAGCTCCTCACATGATCCTGCCTTCTCTGAATCTCTGATCACAGTGCCAAGTGCAGAGCGAGACTGTAACACAGATTTTGGTGAACTCACCTGAATGAAACATCCCTGCTTTGTTCATAGTAGGTACAACATTCAATGACAATATTTGGTTTATGGTCATAATCACTAGGCGTTTATGTAACACACAAGCTATTGACCATGTATATACCTGGCTTTCTTTTAGATAGTTGGAATAAGATGGGGTGAAAAACAGGCAAGGATCTCTGCCCTCCTCAAAATGAGCAAAACCGATGCAAATAATAACTCATATATGCATATATGTATGTGTATCCACATGTAAGTATATGCGTGCACATATAAACTTGTATGACATATGCATGTGCACATATATACATGTATATACACACATTTATTTGTGCATGTATTTTTTAGAAGGTGATGTATGCAATGAGGAAAAAAAGCAAAGATCTTGTTTAAGGGAATCAGGATTTTGGGAGAGTGGGACTGAGGACCAGGCTGCAATTTTAAATGGGACGGCAGAAGTGAATCTCATTGAGCAGGTGTGAGCAAAGACCTGAGAAAGGTGAGAGGGACAGCCATTCCAGATGAAGGAACAAACAGCACAAAGTCATGAGGGAGGACTAGCCATGCTAGTGTGTTGGAAAGCACTGCATGCAGGACAATAGAAACAGCAAGTGAGGGGAGGGTGTGGGAGAGAGAAAGCTGGAGGACAAATGGGAGTTGTTATGGTTTGAAAATGAGATGTCAACCGAAAGCTCATGTGAAACACAATGCAGATATGTTCATAGGTAAAATTATTAGATTAGGAGAGGTTTAACCAAATCAGTGCATTAATCAATTTTGTGCATTAATAACTGTTAACTGCAAGTAGGTAGTGAGTGGCTGGAGGAAATCGGTCAACTGGAAGCATGGCCCTGGGGATTATATTATTTCTGCATCCTCTTTCTCTGCTTACTAGCTATCATGCCCTTGTAACACGATGTTCTGCCACACCTTTATCTCAGCGCAAAGGAGTTGGTTGATCATAGACTGAAACTCTGAAACTGTGAGCCAAAATAAATATTTCCTCCTCTAAGTTCTTGTTGGATGTATATTGGTCACAGCTACACAAAGCTCACTAAAACAGAGGCCAAGTCATTTAAAACTCTCAAACTTTGAGACTTGGGGTTTCATGCATAGCAAGGCGAATTAAAAAGAAACTCTCATCAAATGCTCACTTTGTGCCATGCACTGAGGTAAGTGTATTATGTTCATTTGTTTTCTCACTGGTCCTCATTAGAATCCTATTTTTTAGATAGCATTATTAATAGATATCATTTCATTAATGAGCACACTTAGTTTAAAGGAAAATGATTAACTCACAGAATATCCTATAGATTGTAAGTTATGAGAACTATCCAGGCTGTCCGTGTTTTACCACATTATTCTGAGTCTCAGTAGATTGGCTTCCATTTATTTTGTTGCATCAAACAATCTCACATGGCATAGACATATAATCAAAATTCACTGCTTGCAAAGGCTGAGATGGTTCTCTGTGGTCTGAATGTTTGCATCAGTCTCACATTATAGGTTGAAATCCCAACCCCAAGGTGATGTGATGGTGTTTGGAGGTAGAGCATTTGGGAGGTAATTAAATCACAAGGCAGAGCCTGTGAGCCCTCATGAACAGGATTAGTGCCCCTTCAAAAGAGTTCTGAAAAATATTGCTCACCCTTTCCTCATGTGAGGACGTAGCAAGAAGGCACTATCTATGAACCAAAAAGCAGGTCCTCATCTCAGTGTTCTTTCTTGAGCTCCCAGTCTTCAGTACTATGAGGAATAAGTATCTATTGTTCCTAAGCCATAAGTCTATAGTGTTTTGTTTGAGCAGCAGAAATGGACTGAGACAATTGGTGAAAAGTCTTAACAGTCTCATCTCCTAGAAAGTACACTTACAATCAACTGAGAAAATCTACACAGTCTTCATTTACTCTTATTTTTCCCACTCACCAGATATTTTCATGATTCCATATTACAAGTTAGTTTCTCTGAAAGGCCTTTGGGATCAAGCCCTGTGAAAAGAAGGCACAAGGAGGAAGAATGGACAGAGAAGAGGTTTTGACACAAGCCCAAGAAGAACCTCTACTAATTGCATAGGAATTCAAGTGGATCTCAGTTGGGATTTTATTCTCCTGCATCAATTAATCACCGGTTGTGAGCATCTTAAGGTTCCTCCAGGTCACGGCAGAACTGGTATCTACCACAATACACAGTGCTCCAAACACTGTTCCTCTGATTACCTGCATTGTTCTGGGCTCTACAAGGAAACCATAAGTAGATCTGTAATGTGATCTCACTGTTGTTGGAGAAGTAGCTCCGTATCTTGAAAAAGGAGGCAAATCCCCTGACATGTCTGTTATATTTGTGTGCAGAAATATATTTGGTATAGATCTATAAATTTAAGCTAATGAGATTTTTTTTTACTGCTTTGCTGCTTATAATGTTTTGAATATATATAAAGATTCTCAAATGATACTTATCATACTTTTGGGGGGAAGAGGAGAATATTCTAGACTTGCGAAATCACATGTTGTGTGGGGGGGTTGTATTTAAAGAATTAGAGCAGAAATAGCATAAGGAAATATTTCACTTTTCCTGAATTTTTCTTCCTCATCCATGCTCACTTCCTGTCTTCCCCTTTATGGTTGCTGAGGGTCTGCTCTGTCGGTGGCTGTCAGGAGGACAAGTGTTTGAGTGTCAAAGGGCATATCTCACTGCAGCTGAGCTTCTGTGGACAGATGAGGAATTGTAAGATGGTATTGTTACACAGGTCATCTTTGATGAGCAAAAAAATGGAGCCCTGCTTAGAAGCATTCTTATTCCCAGATTTTTCTTTCCTTTTCTTCCTCCTGAAAGAAGAAGAGTGATATCTTTTGTGTTATGTGTTATATTGAAGGCTCCCAGATAAGCCAATCACAAAGCACAAAGAGTGAAATTCCTCTGCTTTCCACAGTTGGTAAGCAGAGAATTTAGAATTGTATCCATCTCATTATTAGGAAAGTCACTAACAGGATTCCACTCAGTTTATAATAAAAGAAAACAACAACAATTTTATCTGTGAAGTAGCATGCTAGTCTGATTGTACACATTTGAAAAATAAAGGTGCTATTTTGTATAGTCTTATTTACTGAGAAAGCAGTGACTTGCCTTTTTATGTGAACTTTCTGTGGCTTTTATGCATGTTCAGGAAAGTTCAGCATGAAATTTCCATAACACTGAAAATCTGATAAACCTGCCTGCCCTGTTGTTATACAACTTTCCTTTTCTCAAAACTACCCATTGACCAGTCCTGTTGTATGTCTCCTATTATTTATTCAATGTGCAAAAATAAGCTTAATTCATAAAAATTTCAAAACCATGGTGTACTGACAATTATTGTTAACATAAATTCTCCAAAATATTTTAAAGCAAGGACAGTCAAAGTAACCTTATTCCACTATTTAGCACAATAGCAGGCATCATGGATTCTCTGAACTTTGAGACTATTAGGAGATAAGGGCTTCCAGAACCTTATTACCCAATCATGGAATCAAAGAATGTGCTCAGCTAAGACACAGTGATTGACAGATCTTTCACACACATGACTGACAACATCAGCTTTCATGAAGCACAAAAAACAGTAAAGGAAACAAACTGATTCTTGATTAACTAGGAAGAATTATCTGGATATATAGAGCTAATAGGTACCCTGGGAAGAATTTATTATGTTTGCCCAGTAACTGAAGCATTTACTTATTCAACAATCAAACATTTATTGAGTGTCTATTGGGTAACAGAAATTAAGGATACAGAGATTACAAACTCAGGCAGGCCTTGACTTGACTTACAGAGAAATAAATGAATTTCTAATACAATGAAACATAGGTGTCCCTAGAAATAGCTCAGAGAATATAAATGATATAGATAGAAATATGCAAAGATATAGGCTGGAAAACAAGCTCAGACTTGCAGATAAGGTAGAAGGTTTTCTTTTTCTTTATGGGAATTCCATGCAACCTCAAGTTTGAAATATGAATATAAATAAGCCAGGAAGCCTATCCACAGGCATCATGGCGATAGTAGGGCTGGTAGATTGGAATTGCATGAAGAAGAGAATAAATAGCCCATGAAGAGTCACCAGGTGGCTGGACTGGAAAACTAAGCAATCCAATATGGCAGGAAAAGAAATCACAAGGCAAAGTAATGAGAGGTGAACCTGGAGGAAGAAGGCAAGGACTGGATCACTAGGGCCTTGCAAACTTCTACAGAGGAATTAGACTTTATTCTGAAGACAATAGGGAGTCACTGAAAGCTAAGCAGGAAAATTTCACAGATGTTTTTGCATGGGAGTTACATAGAGTGGTGTCAAATCCTTTAGGGTCCTGAAATTAAATTAGATGTCCAGATGAGTATTTTCCCCTAATGAACTAGAATCAAATATAATGGAAAATAAAATATGAAAAGCATTGTAAGTAGAATGTCTAATATTTTATTTCTTGTAAAATGTGTGTGCTGGATACAAAGTGGATTTTTCTTTTTAATGGTTTCAGTCAATATAATTTGAGACAAAGCATTTTAGAAAGATCTTCCCAACAGCTGAAAATAGGGAGTCCAGATATTTCATATT
Organism: Marmota monax; assembly: GCF_021218885.2. Lineage (NCBI taxonomy): Eukaryota > Metazoa > Chordata > Mammalia > Rodentia > Sciuridae > Marmota > Marmota monax. The sequence continues at coordinate 15,960,766 of NW_026693934.1, read as the reverse complement.
CTTATAATTACGTGATCAAAGAAAAGAGATGGACACTTCAGAGTCCTAGGAAGATGGGAAGAAATGTCATTTCAGTCTTGTGATGTCTCTGCGGTAGAGGAAGCCACAACATTTACAGTTAGAGATAGGAATGTGTATGATCTCCCAAATGGAACAACTCCTTTGATATATCCAGAACTGCTTTGCTCTTTCCTCCACCTAAGATGATACTGTTCCATTTCTATGTCAACATTCCATTAGTCAAAGGACAGCTAGAACTCTGCTTGTTTCCATGAAATCTCTTCATATCTCTGCATCTAAAAATAACTAGTGCTGTTCCTTTCCTGCCTTGTATCATTGTTATCTATGAAAGGTGTCTCATAGATCTCTTTCCATCACATCACCCTGTCGTAAAGTGTTCAGGGCAATCAGCACTATTGGAAAGCAGCTTCTTCTCATGTCTTCTCTCTATTTCATCTTCTAGAATGTTCAACCCTTGAGAGCGGGGATGTTACTGTCTAGCTCACTACCTTGAGGGCTAGCAGAGGGGCTGATGTGGACTAGAGATTGAATAAACATTCTTCAGTGAAGGAGCAGATGTGCTCACCTTTTCCAAGCCTGAAAGGAACTGGGGCAGAGCTGGTATGTGACCTGCCCCCTGATTTTGCAATATACAGGAATCAGCATTCACTTCATTATTACAACCCCAGTATCTTCATCCTGGTTCATTTCCTCACCACACCAAATGGCTTCTTTAAGCAGGAAAGCCCCAGACAGTGAGATTCAATGTTAAATAAACGCCCTTTTGAAATTTTATTTTGAATAGAAATGAATTACAGTAATAATTTGACTCTCCTGCATTATTTATGTAAAATATCTATGCCTTTTATTCAGTGACTTTAGAAACTTTTTCAAATGTGAATCTAATCATTCAATGTCTGCATGAGGTGGAAGAAGAAGGGCATACATATTCTGGTGATTCCCAAACTGGCCATGTTGGCAATGGTTCCTTGAGTTCTGGCCTTATAATCTTTGGAAGGATTTCCAACCTTTTACCTAGATTTTTTTTTCTTATTTATTTTTAAGGAGCAAGCCAAAATCAGGCTGAGAATATTTAATTATAAGTTGTGGCTTCCTTCTGAATTAAAATAATCAGTAATACAATTTCACCAAGCAACTCACAAGGCTCTTGTTTTTAAGGCTGACAGCACTTTCTGACTTAAAAGTTAAACAAACCTAGCATTTGACTAATTATTAAAGAAATTTGCTATTTAACCCTTTGTAGTCTCCCTGTTGAGAATATTTGGAAACTTGGCAGTTGAAGACAACTACAACAGACATTTCAGTATTAACATGCAAGTATCTAGAGCATGATGGCCATGCAAAAGGATGATAGAATTAAAATGATTTCTATAACCTGACCAGGAATGATTACCTAAATCTCATGTTGGATTCATTGCTTACATATGATGTCATATTGTGGTTAATGAAGAGGAACTCTTTATTGGAATCAGAATATGAGAATTCTGATTACTATCCTACCATAAATCAGCTGTGCAATAATTAGAAGATACTAAAATGAAACAACTATAGGGAAAATGCAGTTGAGTTATAGGAAATGAAGACATATTTGAACTTGAATTCCACTTTCAACACTTACCATCTTGGTAGAGTTGAGCAACCTTGTACACCTTTGAGAGCCTCAGTTTTCTTTGAAGAGAGATGAACCAGGAAATTCTGAAAACTCACTGGTGTGCCATGCCAAGCACTTAAGAAAAAATACTGGTGATTCATTTTGGGGGAAATTAAATTCAGCTGAACTAAAAATGTGGCATATATACACAATGGAATTTAACTCAGCAATAAAAGAGAATAAAATCATGGCATTTGTAGATAAATGGATGGTGTTGGAGAAGATAATGCTAAGTGAAGTTAGCCAATCCCCCAAAACCAAGAATCTTTTCTTTGATAAGGAGGCTGACTCATAGTGGGATAGGGAGGGGGAACTTGGGAGGAATAGATGAACTCTAGATAGGGAAGAGGGAAGGGAGGAAAAGGGAGAAGGCAGGGGATTAACAAGGATTGTGAGATGTGATGGACATCATTATCCCAAGTATGTATGAAGACATGAATTGGGTGTCAACCTAGTTTATATACAAACAGAGATATGAAAAATTGTGGTATATATGTGTAATAAGAATTGTAATGCAAAAAAATGAGTACATGTATAAAGACATGAATTGGCATGAAAATACTTTATATACAAAGATATGAAAAATTGTGCTCTATATGTGTAATAAGAATTGTAATGCATTCCGCTGTCAGGTATTTAAAAAAATAAAATCAATAAAAGAAATATAAATTAAAAAGAAAAAAAAGACAACTCCCCCCCAAAAAAATAAGTAAATCCAGCTAAACTGAAACACCAGCGGGGCTAGTTCAGAAGAAGGCACACAAGATTCAGAAGATGTGGGAAATGATATTGAACAAGCAGTACATGGAGGAACAGGGGAGGCTCATCATGGAGAGGAGAATGTCTCAAGGAGACACATACTGAGAGTCAGAAACAGGAGGACTCTTTCAACGCTGCCATTCAATGTGCAAGTTCCAAGAAGCTGCTGACTCTCCTATTTTGACCCATGTTTTTTTTGATTTGCAAAAAGAGTTTTGAAGAACTATCTTTACCCTCTAACACTGATCTGAATCTAAGGATAAACAGGACAGGTATTTGTGGATTTTTAAGAGGATCATAAAAGAAGAGACTTGGTTTTTGCTGCAGCGGAAGACAGAACTACTCAGAAAAGATGTATAGAGAAAGAATGTTGGCCAACATATTCAAACAATTAACATTATTTAAAAATAGATAGGCAGCCTTGTAAGGTAGTAAGCTCTTACTCTGTAATTATTAAACTTCTGTCTAACCTCAGACATTATTCCTTCTATTTAGAATATCTTTCCTCCCACCTTTTCACTTAACTAATATATATTCAGACTCAACTAACTTATTATCTCCTTGGGTTTACTTTCTAGGTGCTGTGTCTAATGAAGTCATTCCCCTTTTGTCCCTTCGGGCTCCATTGCTTACCTCTATTGTTAGAGCTAATCTTGGGGAAAAAAAAAGGTATAATTACCAGACAATTTGTCATGATGAGATATTGAAACCTCCCCAAATAGAAAAAAACTTGAAAATCATAGGCTATCGATGTGATGAGATGCCTCAGTCATTTAAAATTTTATCCATGTTTTTTTCAGATGCAAAATTATGTTATGTTACAATATTGCTTAAAAAAAAAGTAAGGTACAAAGTTGCCCATGTAAGGGTATTTTAACTGCTTCAAATGCAGATATAAATATTTAAAAAGAAATATATAGGTTAAATTGCTAGCTCATTTTTCTCAAAGTGGGCAAATCTTTATGGATAGATTTTTATTTTTTTCTCTGAACTTTTCTGTTTTCACATTTGTCAAATAAGTATATTTACTTTTATAATCAGACAATTGTTAAAATGGAACAACAATTAATTGTATTTTGAAAACCATGAGAATAGTGTTATTCATGTTACTCTGAATGTCTGGAATTTTACCAGATCTGAAGGATCCATGCTGTATGTAGGAGTGAAAACATGTCATGCATGATTTCTGATTAATAGTTCTTTTTTTTGGGAGATTCTTTTGCTCTTTATCCTTACCTAGGACCTGGTGTCACAGTAGAGCAGAGACCCACGCACAATGAAGTCATATAGGCTCAGCTCAGAGAAATTATATTATTTAACCCACCTAAAAAAAATGTTCTCCATGTTTTTGCAAGTTCTTCATTTTACCTCACTCAATTATGACTAAAATACTGGATAGATTATTTGATTTGCTGATTTGGACTTCTACCCACTTCTCTCATTTATTTCGGTACCTGCTTTACTCTGTCCTGATCATATAACTTCTTCCAGGACTCATGGCATGAGGCAGTCAGGGTCTGCTTTGCTGGAAATTCAAAGAAGACAAAAGCCATCAGTGTGGGATCCAAAAGAAGGATTGGGGTCCATTGTGAGGTAACTGAAATAAGCTAGAAAGACTCAACTTTGTGAGAGTGAAGCTCCAGCTGTACATCTGGTACAATCTTCCTCAACCAGCAAACATTGAGAAATACCTTACAACATCCCAGGATCAGTGCTAGGAGCCTCTAGAGGTTCATCAGCAATGGCAGCAGGCACAGAGGCAGCCCATCAATTGCAATGTTGGATCATATGTGCAAAAAAAAAAAAAAACATATCCTAAATAGAATTTAATGCCTATGTGAATGTGTCTTTAAATTTAGGCACATTAAAAAGTATTGAGTTTTAAGATAGAATGGAAATATAGCAAAATATATGGGGGAAAGGAAGGAGGAGGTTTTAGGTCAATGAAAAGTGCCTGTGTAAAGCCTAGACATATTACTAGGCATATGTGGTGAGAGATTAATTTATTTTATTCATTAATATTTAGAGCCTATGTATATTAGGTACTGGACTGGGAACCATTCTAGGTAATGAAAATCATCTTCCCACCATGAGCTGATACAGTTTGAGGGAGGGGAAAAAAGAAACCTATTAACAAGTGAAACCATAATACCTATTATACCTACTGCCCTCAAGAAAGTGAAGCATAACTTCCCACCCCTCAAGTGTGACTTTCTTTCAGGGATCACAGGATGGAAAGGAGTGGGGCAGTTGCTTCACAGTGGAGAAGCCTGAGAAACACTGTCTCTGCCCCAGGACAAGGTCAACATCACTGGTCCTAAATCACGTGACTGGTAAGAGTCTTTGATATGATCTGATGGAAATAAATATCACTTTACCCCTGACCCTTCTCAAAACATACACCCCAGTCTAGTCATGAGAAAAACAGGAGGCAAATTCCCACAGAAAATTGCATAATAGGTTGGACCAGTACTACTGAAAAACGTTAAAAATCATCCAAACAAGTAATGTGTAAACATTATCATGACCCAAAGAAGCCTAAGGAGACAGGAAAACTGAATGTAAGGTGTTTTCCTGGAAGATAAAGAGGACATTAAATAAAAACTAAGGAAATCTGAACAAAGTATGGTCTTCGGTTCATAATGCATTGATATTATTCATGACAGATGCACCATAATAATGTAAGTTGGAATAAGAGGTGAAACTGAAGGTGAAGAGTCCAGACCCTCTGTACCATCGTCACAATTTTTCTGTAAATCCATAACTCACTTCAAAAAAAAAAAAGACCATTCAATCCAAAGTCTGTTGATAATAAATGCTATGAAGCACAGTAAGCCAAAGAATGGTGTTAGTACAGGATGGAGAGATAGGAGGTTATTTGGAAGAAGCCCTCTTGTTTATAGTGGGGTTGCAGAAGAGTAGATGGAAGAACAAATCTTGACTTACTATAGTCACAGAGACAAAAATGCATTTCACCAATGTCCTTTTAGGGACAGGCAACCATGGGTTCAAAGGTTTGACCCCCCACTGGAGGCTACCTGGGCATTCTTAGCAGTGCAAAAGGTAATGTTGGATGGAGGGAGTGAAGTTCTTACAGTCTCTAGTAACTCCAACTGTGAACATAAATCAACACAAGGAAATCAGACCTGGACAGCAAACTGAATCATGGGAAGAAGTGAGGACTTAGGTCTTTAGGCATCAGGATGCTGTTATGGCTTGAATAATAACCTTCCTTCTTCATCCACTGCCAACTATATATCTGTTATGAGCAGTAAATGAAATCATTGCTCTGAACTATGTAAACCCTGGACGGTGAGATGGTGCTTTTGGGAACCCTGTGGTGGAGGAGTGCCTAGGAGAACCCCCATTTGCAAGATGACTCTTGTTAATGGGGAGAATTTTGTGATTGCCTTGGAATTCTCTAGTTCAAAATCTTTGAATTCAAATCCCAGTTGCCTGAAGGTAGAATCCCAACCAAGCTGTTTTGCTCAACTTCATCCTGTTTACCTCAAGAAGTTTTTTCACACTGAAACCCTTTGATGCTCATATATGGTAAACATACAGGACCTCTTGGTTGTTAGATCCAGACAGCACCAAAGCTGGATTGCATCAAATCCTGCTTCCACTTAGAAATTATAGAAAATAAAGACAAAGACTCCTTATCATTTTCTCAATCCAATCACAGCCTGTGTTCAGAGAACTGATTTGTGCTGCGTGAGTTGCAGCATATATCCATTACTACTCAACCTTATTTTGATGGCTTAAAACATTAGGTTTGTTCTCTCACAGATATAGTGGCTAGAGTTTGAATTGAAGTGTTTGGTGGGTCCTCTTTGAATGCTCTTTGAAAGCAGGATTTGATGCAATCCAGTTTTGGTGCTGTCTGGGAATATATGCTCCATGCTTCTTTCCTGGTCTTTTTGGAAAAAGTGTCTTTATAGAAGTAATTAAGTTAAGGATCTTGAAATGACATCATTGACACGGGCCCTAAATTCAATGGCAAACCATTATAAGTAAAGTGAGAAAAGACACAGACATATAGAGAAAAATGGCATGTGAAGATGAAGGTAGACACCGGAGTCATGTACCTACAAGGATTGCAGCAGTAACCAGAAGCCAGGAGAGAGGTACGAAACAGATTCTGGCAGTGTATCCATAGGGAATGGGCCAAACACTTCTAATTTTAAGCTCTAGCTTCTAGATCTGTCAGAGAACAAATGTCTTGGCTTTTTTTTTTTTTTTTTTGTAGCAGGAATTGAAACCAGGGTCACTTTACCAATAAGCCACATCCCTGCCCCTTTTAATATTTAATTTAGAAACAGGGTCTCACTGATTTGCATAGGGCCTCACTAAGTTGCTGAGGCTGGCTTTGAACTCACGATCCTCCTGCCTCAGTCTCCTGAGCTGCTGGAATTACAGGCATGTGCCACCACTCCCAGCTCAAAATCATATCATTTTTAAGCCAGTAAATTTGTGGTAATTTGGTACATCCATTCTCAGAAACTAATACAGGTGCCTACGTGTTAGAATCTGTAAACAAGTCTGGATGGCGCCTGGCATTTTGCCAGAGGGAGTGGTTTGTGAAGTAACGTCAGCGAGCCATTAAGTATGGAGGTTCCTTATTGGTTGACTGCTGTATGGAGTTTATGTTAATTAGATAAGCTGTGTGGAATGTATAAATACCTCTCCTGTCCTACAATAAACGGCTTCCACTCCTGCTGTATCAATCTACACAAGTTGTTCGTCACCCCCTGATTATTTTGCTGCAGCTGGACTGCAACACCTATGTAAGAAACAATGTGTTCACATACATAAACACACATGGATGATGTTCAGACTTTTAAAGTACCTAATTCTCAAAGACTGGTGGTCAGGACAGCCTGTGATCTCCTCAGCCCCCAGTGTTTAGTGAACTGATATAAACAATAATGTGTGCTGGTCTAATATTGTGTTAGAAATTAATATATGCTTATAAATGAATGAAGAAAAGTTTGGAATGAACATATTGCCTGAGAAAAAAATGGACAAATCTATGGAGGTGTTAGGAGTTCCTCATGAGATCAGCAAGGACTGATTGATCAGCAGGACTTGGGTTACCAGGGGACTTTCAGTCTGACCTAATTTTGTTCCTTGATCTAAGATGATTCTCAACAATATAGTACTACAGAGGACAATGTAGACTCTGCAGAAGTTCTCTTGGACCTCTGTTTTTGTTCTTTTGTCTTTATCCATGATCTGGTGGTTTCCAGTGTTTCCCCCTAAAACAGGAAGTTTCCTTAGTTTTCACTCCATAGGGCGGACTGACATGCATCTCTGACCCTTCCCACTGTCACCTAGAGTAGCTCTGTTCTCCTGTTGGAAGAACAGGTCTTGGTCCACCAGGTAGATACTTCTCTGCTTTCTCCATAATAGGTGATGGACAGTTCCATCGTTCGTTTGTCCATTCTTCTGGCCAATATTGGATCTCTTCTTCTCTACCAAGCATTGTTTTAGATTCTAGGTACAGGGAAAACACCTCACAAAGCACATATTTTAGCGGATGAAAAAGAATATTATCATGTAAACACATAAAGATCATCTCAGGAGACAAAGTAAAATAAGAGAATAGACAAAGTACTTTGGATAGGGTGATCAGAGGTAAATGCTCAGGGGGTGACATTAGAACAAGGACATATATTAGTATGCTTATGGGGAAGACTATTCATTCCTGGTAGAGAGAAGAAGAAGTGAAAACCCTTTGGTGTAATGAACTTGGCATACTGAGTAACAACAGGAAAGTCAGAGTAGGTGTTGTTGACTGAATTAGAGACAGAGCAGGGTTCGAGAGATTGGCATTTATTTATTGAGGTACTGGGGACTGAACTCAGTGGCACCCAACCACTGAGCCACAACCCAGCCCTATTTTGTATTTTGTTTAGATACAGGGTCTCACTGAGTTGCTTAGCACCTCTCCATTGCTGAGGCTGGCTTTGAACTCATGATCACATGCCTTAGCTTCCCAAGTCGCTGGGTTTACAAGGTGTGGGCCTCCATGCCCAGCAAGATTGGCTTTTATTCTATATACTATTATTTCATTGATTATTTTGAGATAAAACCACACTGTGTTGCTCAAGGTGGTCTGGAACTCACAAGCTCAAGCCACCCTCCTGCCTTGGCCTCCCAAGTAGCTGATATTCACCACCAGGCCCAACTGTGTTTTTATTTTTACAAAGGTGGAAAAGTAAGGACTTGAATGGATTTTTATTTTTAAAGTAACATGCTGGTTTTGGAGTGGAGAGGAGATGTCAGAAGGCAGGAGCAAACACTGGGTAACAATAAAAGAGGCTTCTTTAGGAAGATTGTGGCCCAGAGGAGAGCAGCAAAATAGGAAGTACTGAGAGGCCGATTGATTTGAGGTCTTCAGGAAGGTGAACAGAAAAAGTGGAAAGAGAGAAAGCACAGCTACACAACTGGGTAAATACTGATGCTATTTATTGAGATAGACTGGAGAAGAGTCAGGTACAGGTAGGAGGTGGGGAGCGCAGTTCTGTTTTTAGATGTTTACATTTGCAATGTATTTTTGGATGCTAGATGAGACACAGAGTGAATAAACTGGAGGGATTGAGGCTAGAGTTACAATTATGGTACTTACTGCCACAGGAAGGTGTGAGTGGAGAAGGAATTCCCAAGGTGGCATGGAGAGATAACAAAGGACTGAAATTGTTTTCAAGTCTGCAAAAAAAAAAAAAAAAAAACAAGTAGTGCTGCAACCCAAAGTGTCCCCAGTGTAAGAAGGATGGGCACATCACTTCTGGAATTACCATCAGTGGGGTCACTGCACTTACATGAAAATACCCCATGGACCCCCCATTAACAAAGACAATTAATATGCATTAATAAAACGGTCAGTATTAAATTGAAATTGTCATTTGCTTTTCTTCCTCTTAGGTAAAATTAATAATCATTGGTGAGTTGTGGGGTATGTGTGCATGCGTGTGTTACAGGTATCACATGAGTATATGAACTCTTTGGAAACGGATGACAAGTTGGGATAAGAAATATAGGAGAAGTCATTCATCTTGAAGGCTTCCTCCTGATATTCCATACTAAGAAATATTGAGGACCACACTTTATTAAAGTTGAGACTATTAAGTTCCGGTATTAAGTCAGTATTGAATATTTTTGAGTTCAGAATAGCAGAGGATGGGACAATTCCTTAGGAATATTTGGAAAGAAGTTTGAGGTGTGGTACCCAAACAATGGAGGTAAGGGCTGGAAATATCAGTTGAGGAGTTTTTATATGAATGAATGAAACCATGTGAGTGGGGCATGTTTCCCGGGAGAGAAGCCCACAGAAAAGAGACCATGACACCCACCTTGTCCCTGTGTGAAGAAAGTGCACGGTCCTTGAACTCTTAAAAGGCCACCGAGAAATGTTTTTCCAAGAGGGCTGAACGCCTGGTGTGTGGCAGTTCTTAATAAATATCTTTCCAGTACATGAAAGAATGGAGAGATTGAAGGTCATAGCCGAGAGGAAAAATAAACAAACACAAACGACCTGGGAACCCAAGCAGGAATCTGAGAAGGAAGAGAGACATAGGACCAGAACCCGGATGGGATGATGTCAAGAAACCCAATGAGTGGAGAACGTTAAGGATTTGGAGTTGTTTTGCACTACCAAAAGAGGGAGAGAAATTCAATTAATGATGCATCAGTGTCCATAGTTTATTGATGAGCAGGAGGAGAGCAGTTTGAAGAATATGCAGTAAAACGGGAATATAGAGGAGCAAGAGCAACAAATCTGGGGAACAAAGCGAGAGTGAGTCTTGGAAGCTTTCCTGGAAGAAGTGAGGCTAGACTTGAGTCTTAAATGACTAATAGGAGATTCCTGGGAAATAGGCGAGAACTCAAAATATTAAGTTTTTGTGCCTGTTTCTCCTCCACTAATCCTGCACAGCTACATGGAAAAGGATTTTCACTCCCAAATGTTATTGTATGCTAAATAATCTTGTATCAGTCAGTCAGCTCCTAAGGGTGACTTCACAATTTTTTGAGCACTTACTATATGCCAGTCCCCTGTATAAAGTACTATGGTAGATACAAAGGTGCCAGAGACATGGTCCCATCCTCAAGGCACTGAGGCTGTATTTGCAGATAAAAAAAGAAATCGAGGTCCACTTACAGAGCACCAACTATGTGCCTGGTCCCATGCACTGGATTATGGGTACAGACATAAGACAAGCCTTTAGGAAACCCACAGTTCAGTAATGCTTGGAAATACATGTAAATAGACCACTATAATGTCTCATGATAAATGCTGTGACAGTGTACCGTGGGACAGAGGAGGGCACCTAACCTAGATCAAGTGAGGGGTCATGGAAAGCATAGAACAAGTACATTTGGGGCAGAGTCTTGCAGGAAACTCTGTCTAGGAAGTTGTCCAGGTGAAGCTATCTTGGAGCAGTAGAATGTTCTCCAAGGGTAAATGCAGAGATCTGATGGAGCATGTGGCATTTTTAGATTTAGAATAAACAGCTGGCAAGATTCAAAGGTGAGAGTGATTGGGCAATGGGCTGGAGAGAGAAAATTTTAGATAGAAAGTAGGACTTTCAGATTATCCGGAAAGTGTGACTTTCTAACCTTTTAGTGATTCCATATTTCTCAGCAAACCTTCAAATAACATTATCTTTATTAACGGCTTCTATAAACCGACTGGTATGTTGGAGTTCTGCTTCAGCACATCTGGATCCCAAATGGTTGTCGTTAGTCATTTCAAAGCCTTAGCTTATTTTATTTATGACTTGCTCCAATAAACACAGTATTCCTACATGGCATTTAATGTGAACTTTTGTCAGTGATTACTATTCAACACATGGCCTCTAATCTCCTTTGCACCCCATAGTACTTAATGAGCACTCATTCAACCAGAATTTATTGAGTGCACACTACGTGTCCGGAACTGTGTTAGGTGTTTTACAGCAGTGTTTCTCAACCCTTTAGATCCACATTTCCTTTTACTCTACATTAAATATCATCCTCTCCTTTAATAGCAATTGAAATTGCAAATTTTGCTGAAATTTAAAAAAAAAAATGTATATTTGTAGAAGAAATTAGTTCTGATCTGGGGAATCTCAAGGGCCTATCTTGGCTCCTAGAATGATGATAGAAAGACAATAATGAAACTTCTTGCTTGTTTGAAACTTCTCTATCCTAAGTTTGTGCTTTCATTTAACTAATATTTATTGAACATCAAGTATGTACCTAGCAGTGACCAAATTTGGGATCATTGATGAATTTAATAGATAAAATGACATAAAATAGAGCTTATATTCTAGAAGATTCAGACAGTAATACAAATACAAATATAATGAACAAATAAATATGTATAATATTTTAAGGTCATAAGTACAATGGAGAAAATAAGAAAGGCTAAAGAAAATAGGAGAGCTGAGGTGGGGTTGGGTGCTCATCCCTGGCTTTATTGAATAGTTAACTTTTGAGTAAAGGCATGCAAAGAGGTCAGGAAGATATCTACAAAGTTTCTTTTCCTGTTCAGGTCTTGTGTGATGGCTGCTAACACTCATCATCTGTGCCAATAAAACCAAGTAAATGCACGTGGAAGATTGCTACACAGGGGAATTAGATCCCAAATGGTTGGATTGCTACACATTGGACCCTTCTTCCAAAGACTGAGCATTGGTTAATTAAGCTCACAGATGGATATAGAGGTGGCTGTAGAGGACCCTGGGACCTTACTACCTTGGTGCACACCCTGACTCTATTGTATCCAAATGTTTTGAGGCTAGTTGCTTAATCTGCCTGTATCTCATTTCTTCACGTGAAAGATGTAACATGAGTCTTTCCAGATGCTGTGAGAATTTAGTAATTTCATATGTGTGGCACAAAGAGATCTGGAGGATCAAGATGGCTGATTGCAGGCACTGATGTGTGACACACAAGAAGTTTCCAGTGATACCAACTACTATTATTTCCACTCAGAAGAGGGTTTTCCTCATGTATTGGACAAAAATGTTTAGGTACAATGTCAGAAAAATATCTTCTGCAGGCAGAGTCGATGAGATTTGATACTCTCCTTCAAATCATTTTCAAGAGCTTTGTCCTTGAGGGTCTCATCAATCTGAGAAGATATTTTAGTGCCAGTTCTCACTGTCCATAGATATATTTTGGCTATAAATGGTTGAAGTATATCATAATAAGCAAAGATATTGGTACTTGTCCCTAAAGGTTTTATGTTCAGTATATTCAAAGCTCCAAAATATATGTTTTTATACGCTGAAGATAGCTGTAACATAATTTGGGGAAGTTTGGAGCAAATGATTGTTTTAATGGTGTGTCCAAAATAACTTATTTCCCATTGACTACAAAAGACCTTGCAATAGAACTTTGTGATTGGTTTCCAGATCTGTACAGAGAAAGACAATGCTTTAAATCTTTAACCTATTTGTCCTTAACATCAATAATGGACGACTGTCACAGCAAGGATAAAGACCTCTGGTGTATTATTACGCATTGTCAGAACCAGGTAGCTAGAGAATGATGGGGGAACTTCTTAAAATTGAAGTGAGTTTAAATGAGTTGAATTTGTTTTGTTTTTCTTTAAAGAAAGAAAGAAAGAAAGAAAGAAAGAAATGATGACTACTTTGTATAAAATCTGGTTACTCACACTAAAAAATATGTACTCATCATTAATTTCCAACTTGACTTATTCACTCCAGGATATCTGACATACTTTAAAAAAAAGAGTTTCGTTTTTATTATTTTAACAGTAGTAACTACAGAAAGCATTAATTCTTCTTCACTTTGTTGAGCACAATCCCTGTTATCACTGTAGGCTTTAAAACTAAAAGCAAGAGAAAGTAGAAACTATAGGTTTGAGAAATGTTATTGATCTCTTTGGTTATATTAACAATTTGACACTTAGCTGAAATGTCTTCTAAAACTTATAATCCAAATTTTTTCCCCAAAGCAGTTAGTCAGTACATTTTTAAGTTCTCCATGTGAAGTTTTATTTTTTCAACTTAAAAACATTTTTTTCTAACTAACACAAATTTTTGTTAATCTATATGAATTCTTTATACTCTTTATTTCAATGTTGCCAGCTTCATGTGTAGGGAAAATTCATTTTAGAAAACCATGCTAAATCAATCAAATAAACAAAAGGCATCCGTTTTAAAATATAATATAAATGCAATTATGGTTTAATTCATAAATTATTGTGATCCTATAATTTTTAAGTGAAGAAAGTTCAGCTTAGGTTTAAGACCTACAACAAGAGAAGAATTTCTCATTGTTCTTTACAATGTATATAAATAAACACTAACTAGGAATGCACTGAAGCTTAGTGTTGGCCTTGATATTTAAACAAATGGTGGCACCTGGCTTCTATTTCAGTCTTCAAAATGCTGAATGAATAAAGTTCTACATCAGTGTAATTTTGATTCTATGATCAGGTAGATTGTCACCAATTTAATTGCAAAGTGTTAATATTATAAACAATGCATACGTGTAGATTTTTAGTGTCTAAATATTCTTTCTCAGGTATAGAAAGATTGTTACCAGTTGAACATTTCTCTGCCTAACTCATACTTGGAAATTTTCAACTTGGTTGAAGTGTGGCTGTTTATTTATTATCGTTTTTATTATTATTATGAGTATGGAATCTTACAAAAATAATTGATGTGGATTACGAAGAATACTAACTTTATATTACTCAGCGATGAAAATTTGAACAGTGAGTCAGGCACAGTGGCGCAAGCCTGTAATCCCAGCATCTCGGGAGGCTGAGGCAGGAAGATTGCAAGTTCAAAGCCAGCCTCAGCAAAAGTGAGGTGCTAAGCAACTCAGTTAAGGGCTGGGGATGTGGCTCAGTGGTCAAGGGCCTCTAAGTAATCCCTGGTACCAAAAACAAACAAACAAAATGATCTTGAACATTTCTTTCATGGTATGTTTTTATTACTGATCCAATCTCCTTCATCTTTTCCTTATTCTTATTTTCTATTTCTTCATAATTTGATTTTGGTAGGTTGTGAGTTTTTAGAAATTCATCCATTTCTTCTAAGCTACTAAATTTGATCACCTATTTGTAACTGTCAAAGTCTTTTTATGTCTGGGACATAAGTTGTGGCATCTTCTCTTTCATTTTTTATTTTGGTTCTTGTTTTTCTTTTCTTAGTTTGTCAGATTAAGAGTTTGTCCCTTCTGTTCTTTTAAAGATCAAGTCTTTATTTTGTTAATTTTCTATTGTCCCCTATTTTTGAATTATTTTATTTATGCTCCTATCTTTACCTTTTCTTTTCTTGAGCTAACTTTGGGTCTACTTTATCCTTCTTCTTCTAGTGAACAAAGGTATAAGATTAAATTATTTATGTGAGATAGTTCTTTTATTTTAATACAGATGGTTAGCACTATAAACTCTACCATTAGTACTGCTTTTACTGCATCTCATAAGTTTGGGTATGTTTGCTTTTATTTTCATTTGTTTTGAGATAGTTTCTAAATTCCTCTTTGACTGTTTTGACCTATTTGTCCTTCAAGTCTATGTTGTTTAACTTCCACATATTAGTGAATTTTTCTGTTTTCCTTCTGTTGTATTCATTCTACTGAGATTGGAAATATACCTGCATGATTTCAAGATTCTTAAATTTATTAACTTGTTTTGTGACCTGATATGTGATCTATCTTGAAAAATAGGTATACTTGATATGAATGTGTATTCTGCTTCTGTAAGGTAGAATGTTCTGTTTATGTCTATTAAGTCTCTAGTACAGTCTAAGAACTTACACTGATCTTTCTGAAACTCTTCAAAAAAAATTTAAGAAAATACACGACTTCCAGATTCATTTCATGAGGCCAAAAGTATCCTAATTCCAAAGACAGACAAAAACTATAGCCAGAAAAAGAAAACTATAGGCCAATACTCTTAAAGAATATACATGCAAAAAATTCTTTACAAAACACTAGCAAAACAAATTTGACAGTATATAAAAAGAATCACTCTCCATAATCATGTTAGATTTGTCACTGGGAAGTAAGGATGGTTCAACATAGGCTATCAATTAATGTGGTGCTTCAATTTACTAGATGGAAAGATGTCACAAGAACATGAATTGAAAGATTTAATGTCCATACAACCCAACATGATCTAATAGATAGAATGCAATCTGTATCAAAATTCCAGGAAAAAACCCACACAAAATATCCTTAAATTCATATAGAACCAAAAGAAAAGACTCCCCAAAAGCCAAAGCAACCTTGAGAAAGAACAAAGTTGAGGCATTTAAAGCAATAGAAGTTAAAACAATATGATAAGGGCATAAAAATAGGCATATTTGCCATTGGAATAGAATAGAGAAGCCAGAGATAAATCCATGTATGTACAGTCAACTTTGACAAAATTTGATCTTTGACAAAAATGTCAGGAATACACAGTAAGCAAAGGATAGTCTCTTAAACAAGTGATGTTGGGAAAATTGAACATCTACATGCAGAAGAGTACATTTGGGCCATTATCTTACACAAAATCAATTCAAAACAGATCAAAGATTTGGACACAAGACCTGAAATTATAAAAATGCTAGAAGAAAACAGAATAAAAACTTCATGGCATTGGTCAGGTAAAAATGTCTTGAATGTGACACGAAAAGCACAATCATCAAAAGCAAAACTACACAAATTGAATTGCATCAAACTAAAAAGCTTCTTTCCAGCAAAGGAAACACTCAGCATAGTGAGTAAACAGCCTATGAAATGAGAGAAGATATTTGCAAACTAAGTATATTATAAGGGGTTGATATGCAAAATATGTAAGAATCAATACCATAACAAAACATAAAATTACAAAACAAAATACAACCTGATTTAGAAATAAAGACAGGAACTAAATGTCTTCCAAAAAGTCACACAAAAATCCAACATATACATGAAAAGACTATCAACATTAATCATCAGGGAAATGCAAATCACAACCACAGAGGAGATCATCTTACATCGAACTATCACCATGGCTAGTCTAAACAAACAACAAAACAACAAAAGTGTTGGTGAAAATTTTGAGAAATCAGAACCTCTGTACACTGTTGGTGGGATATTAACTGGTGCAGCCATCACAGAACAAAGTATGGAGATTCCCAAGAAAATTTAAAATTGAACTACCATACCATCCAGGACTCCAGTTCTGGGTAGATATCCCAAAAGACTTAAAATCAGGACTTCAAGAAGACATCTATACTCATGTTACTTCCATTTTTTCACAGTAACTGTACAACAACACAAGTGAGACATCCATCATAAGAAGAATGGATAATTAAAATGGGAGAGAGATTCATACCATGGAATATTACTCAGTCTTAACAAAGAAGGAAACCTTGTCAGATGTGAAAAGATGGATGAACACGGAGGATTATTGGCTGTGAAAAGCCAGTAACTGAAGGAAAAACTCAGCTTGATTTCACTTACATGAGGTAGAGCATCTAAAATATTTAACCTCATGAAGGTAGATTGCAGAAAGGTGGTTACCGGGGCCAAAGTGAGGTGAAAACAGGGAATTGATGTTCAATAAATGAAGTTTCCATTGTGGAAGGTGAATAAGTTCTAGAGATTCACAGTACAATGTTCTGCCATTAGTTAACAGTATTGCATTGTATTGTACTCATAAAGATTAGTTGAAGGTAGATCTCTATTTTTTTGTTCTAAAAAAATAAACAATAAAATAATAGATATTTTTTTTCTAAAAATAAAAAAAACTAATAATAAAATTAAAAACAAAGAACTCATAAATATTTCAAAGTAAAAAATTTTAAAAGAGGCGGGGAATGTGGTTCAGTGCTCAAGTGTCCCTGGGTCCAATTCCTCATACAAAAAAATAAAATATAATAAAAGTTATCGAGCTGAAATTTACAAAACAAAATTCTCCATTTTAAAGCAAGCAATTCAGCATATTTGAGTATATTTACAAAATGTTAAACAACCACCATTCTGTATGTTTCCAGAATACTTCTGTAACTCCAAAATAGACTCCATTACAAGTTCTTCTCATTTTCTGCTTCCCCCTGACCCTGGCAGCCATCAATTTTTTTTTTTTTGTATTTCAGTAGATTTAACTATTTTTAATATTTCATATGTATGCAGTCATGCAACATGTGACTTTTTATGTCTTTCAATTGGGTTTCAGTTGGCCTTTCAATTAAGTTGTTTTTGAGATTCACCTGTGTTAATTTAATTACCTCTTTAAAAACCTGATCTCCCAATACCTTTGCAAACTGAGGTTAGGAGTTAGGCCTTAAAGGTATGAATTTCAGGGGGGTGATTCAGCCCATAACAGTACCCTTTAAAAACAAACAAACAAACAAACAAATAAGCTTGACAATATGTGAGGATATTTTCTGGGCTCTGTATTCTATTTTGTCAGTCTTCATGGTAGAATCATATTATTCTGATTATTGCAACTTTAAGTTTTAAAATCAGGCAATGAAAGTACTTCAACTTTGTTCTGTTGAAAGATATTTTTCTCATCATGTTCCTTGTGATTCCATATGAATTTTAGGGGTTTTTGAAAACATTCTGTTAAAAAAATACTATTGGTATTGTGATAAGGATCATATGGAATTGATAGATGGCTTTAGGCAATATTTTCAACTTAAAAACATGAAGTCTTTCAATCTATAAACACAAGATGTCTTCCATTTCTTTACCTCAACATCAGTTTTTTTCATTTTCTGTGGGCAATTTTCTCACCCCTTTGGTTAAGTTTATTCCCAAATATTTTTGATATTACTGAGGATAAAAATATTTTTTAATTTCCTTTTTAGGCTGCTTATTCTTTTCCAAGAAACTGTATATAGAATGTTGATTTTGGTTACTGCAACTAATTAGCTGAATTTGTTTGTAGTTCTAACAAATATTGTATGGAATTTTCAGGGCGTTCGAAACATAAGATCAAGTTTTGTGCAAACATAGATAATTTTGCTTCTTTCTAGCTAGGATAAGTTTTTTTTTTTTTCTTAATTCTCCTGGCTTTAAGTTCTAGTACTATGCTGTGAAGAAGTAGCAAAAGCAGACATTCTTATCTTATTCCTGATCCTAAGAGAAGAATCTTGCAGTCTTTCAGTATTGAACATTAGCCTGCATTTTTAAATATATTTTTTATTGGTAAATAAAGTTTCCTTCAATTTCTAATTTTTTGAGTGTTCTTATCATGAATGGTGAGGAAAGTTGTTAGATGCTTTTTTCTGCATCAATTGAGATCTTCAAGTATTTTTCCCTTCATTGTGTTAATTTATTTCATTTATGTGACATATTATAATGATTGATTTTATTATATTGAACCATTCTTGCATTCCAAGAATAAATCCCATTTAGTCATGGTACATAATATTTGTTAGATTTTGTGGAATTTGTTTAGTATTCTATTGAGTTTTCTTTTTAAAAAGTCAATGTTCATAGGGATATTTTCGTGAAATTTCTTTCAATACTTTTATATGGTTTTGGCATCAGAATAATGATGGACTCAGAATTATATAAAAATATCCCTGTATTTTTTTAAAATTATTCAAAACCTTCTGATCCAGGGCTTTTCATGGTTGGGAGACACCCCCCCCCCTTTATTTTGTTTTTTGAATTACTCATTTAATTTCTGCTTGTTATATCTATTCAGATTTTCTGTTCTTTTTAAATTCATTTTTGTAGCTTGTTTGTTTCTCAGAATTTATCCAGTTGATCTACATTTCCAAGTCTGTTAGTGCAGAATGGTATTCTTTCATAATCCTGCCACTTCTTAGAAGGTTACTTTCATTTTTACATCTGACATTAAGTATTTGTGATTATGTGATTATCTATATTTTTCTTAGTCATTCTATTTAACTGCTGGTTATTTTATTTTAGCTTTTTATAGAACCAACTTTTGATCCACTGATTCTATTATTTTTCTGTTCCCATGTTAGAATGTGGCATTCTAAATCAGAGTGCTCATTACCTAATGAGCACTAATTGTATGACCTAATTTGCCAAGGAAACTCTCAGCTCTTCCTGCTGGGTTTACATGAACTTTTGTGTATCTCAGCCCTGATCCTTAGCCCCAGAGGACTCTGGATGGTTGTTCACCATGGAATATTTTTAAGTAATGCCTGATCCCTTTCCTCTCTGATTGTGTTCTCATTTAGGTGAAGCAGACATGAGCACACTGTGCAATCTTTCAGGTAGCCCTGAACTGACTAGGACAGACAAACACGATTAATTTGAAAGGCGTTGCAATAAGCTCCATCAGAGACCAGGGTCCCGCAAAAGAAATACAATCTTTAAGGCAGCAATGGCTCAGAGAAGGGTGTGCGAAGGCAATTAAAAATAACACAAAGTTTTCCTATCATTGATCCATCATTGATTTAGTTGTTGCAACCTTTCAAATTTTCAGAATTCTGACAAACGTGGTTCTAGCAAATATGTTTTTTTATGTTTTTGTGGAAGGACAGGATTTTATAGCAGCCTATTCCATCAGTTTGAGAACCTCACTTCTTCAGTGTTATTCTTTTCTTGGAGGGGGTATCAAACCCCAGGGTTGCTTTGCCACTGGGATGCATCCCCAGTTCTTTTTATTCATTTATTGAAGGGGAGACCAGAGACTGAACTCAGGGGAATGCAGCCCCCAAGCCACATCCTCAGCCCTGTTTTGTATTTGATTTAGAGACGAGTCTCACTGAGTTGCTTAGCACCTCGAAGTTGCTGTGGTTGGCTTTGAACTTGCAATTCTCTGGTCTCAGCCTCCCAAGCCGCTGGGGTTAGAGGCATGCTCCACTGCACCCAGCTCCAGGCTTATTCTTGACCTTAGAAGCTAATTTTATAATGGCAAGGATGAGTTTTTTGCCTCAATATACTGCTAATTTGGAAAACTAGGGCTTTTGACATTTGGCTAAAATAGGTATTGATTGCACCTTATTATGAGCTTTGCAAAATGCTCACTATTGTAACAAACTTTATTTACCCGTAATTGTCCCAAAACATAATGTGAAGAGTATTAATGAGGTTATTTAATTTACCTTTAGGGGAAATGAATGGTATTGTTATTGGCTTAGCTACCTGTAATAGTTACTTGTGTGTGAATCCTGAAAAATAAACTTGTTTTTCACATATAAAACCTGGATCTGAAATCTAACATTTGACTCAATTTAACAGTATCCAAAGGCAGATTAAAATATTTTAATGTGATAAAACCCTGTTTTCTAGCACAGAGATTTTAAGAAAATTTAAAAGATGGAAGAGGTAATAAAAATAACTTTCTTGAGTCGAAACCCAATATAGCTTCTAAACCCAATAAACAAAACAGTATTTTAGCTTAGTTACACTTAGCAATAGAAAGCTTGTTTATATGTATGTATATATAATGAATATACATATATATGTGTATGTATATATATATATATATATATATATAGAGAGAGAGAGAGAGAGAGAGAGAGAGAGAGAAAGCACACACGTAAAAACATAGCATTCTTAAATTGAACTTAATGTACAAAGGCCATTGCCCCAAATTAACACATACGTTGGTCCTCTGGACCCTGGTTAACAGCAGACCTTGCCTGGAATGATTTACCTTTTGTCTTTTCCATTTGTTTAGTATCAAGCACATATTTACTGTATTTGTTCTTCAAATAATAAGTATATTTTACATAAACATAGTTTTAGGTATCACAATATCAATCTGCATTACTATATAGAATAGACTCATTTAAACTGAAAACACCCTTATCCATCAAATGAGTTCTGATAGGTTTCCTTAGAAGGTGACTGGTCCCCTCACTCCTCCTCCTTATTGCCTCAATAAACGAGAACTCCATGGGATGTGAGCGTGACATTTTAAGAACTCTTTCTGTAATATTTCAGAAGACAAGTCATGTACTCAAAAGATCCTGAAACTATAAAATATTAGTGCCCCAAATCCCTTAGGAACTGATAATTTTTTAAATAATACTTCAACTTAAAGACTAAGAAACTGAGGGTTAGTGAGACATATTGTGACTTTCTCAGGTCACATAATGAGACAGAGAATGTAATAGTTACATAGCAATAATGGAGGGTGGGTGGGGGATTAAATGATAAAATGATCACTGTAGGTAACACTTGTAAAAAGGCAGAAATGGAATGGACTTGAATTGTTTAAAAGCTATTTAATATATCACAGCATTTAAACTTTCATAGCTCAGAAAAATAGAGTACAGTATTCTAAATAGGGGACCATAAGAAGATAAAAAGAATGGGTAACTTGTTCTCAAAGATCTGTTGGCCCTTCTAGAAAGCACTTGTTGGGAAATGTTAAGAAGTGAATAGCCTTTAGGAGAAAAACTTTATATATTGTTGTTTTAGCTTTTTCGCTGCTGTGACTAAAAGACCCAAGCAGCACAATTATAGAGGAGGAAGATTTATTTGAGGGCTCACGGTTTCAGAGGTCTAAGTCCATGGAAGGCTGGCTCCATTTTGGGGGGCTCGAGGCAAGGCTGAACATGGCGGAAGAGTGTGGCAGAAGGAAGCAGCTCACATCATGGTGATCTGAAAGCAGAGAGAGAAAGACTCCGTGCTACAGATACAAAATATATGCCCATAGCCACACCCCCAATTAACCACTTCCTCCATCCACCCTCCACCTGCCTCCAGTTACCACCCAGTTAATCCCATCAGGAATTAATTCACTGATTAAGATAAGACTCTCATAGCCCAGTAATTTCTCCTCTGAACTTTCTCATATTGTCTCACACTTGAGCTCTTGGGGGACACCTCATATCCAAACCATAATGATTGTACAACATTTGTTTGCTCACATTTAAGACCATCTAATTAATGAGTGCCATGAAGTCCAACTGACACTGATGTTACTATTACCTCAACTAAAAAACATTGCCTTCCAAGCTCTTGAGCACAAGAGGGATTGAATGTGTCTACATTTGGGAAAAAAAAATAAATCTGTATAAGCAAGTGTTTCATTTCTGGTTTCAGTGATGTTTTTTTAGTCAGTGTTTTTGCCACTGCGATAAAAGGACCCAACCAGAACAACTGTAGAGGAGGAAAATTTTATTTAGGGGATCTCAGTTTCAGAGGTCTCAATCCACAGATAGCAGGCTCCATTCCTCAGGGCTCAAGGTGAGTCAGGACATCATGGTGGAAGAGTATAATGGAAGGAAGCAGCTTACATGAGGATTAGACAGCAGAGAGAGAGGTCTCCACTTGCCAGATACAAATATATACCCCAAAGCCACGCCCCCAATGCCCCACCTGTCTTCAATTACCACTCTATTATTCCCATCAGGTGATCGATTCACTGATTGGGTTAACGTTCTCATAGTCTAATCATTTCTCTGAACTTTCATGCATTGTCTCACATGTGAGCTTTTGGGGGACAGTTCACATTCAAACCATCACATTCCAACCCTGGCCCCCAAAATCTCACACTCATCTGACAATGCAAAATAGATTTAGTACATCGCCAAGAGTCCCATAGTCTCAACAGTTTTGAGTTCCTCAAAGTTCAAGTTCAAAGTCTTCTGAGACTGAAGAAAATCTTGCATTGTGATCTCCTGTAAAATTAAAAGCAATTTATAAGTAACTGATATATAAAGGTACAGAGTAAACAAAAAATACTCACAAAAATAGGGGCATAGAAAGAAGGGATGGGACCAAAGCAAGACCAAAATCCAGCTGGGTAAGCATTCCCTGTAGCTCCACACCTGGCATAGGGAGTACATGGCACCGTGATGTTATCTTCAAAGGGCTTGTGTAGCTCTCCGCCCTGTGTTCTTGGTTGCAGCCCAAGTGGCCTTTCTGTTGGATTGTCTCTGCTTGAGTCCTGCAGCTTTCCTAGGACCGTGTCCCACCTGACTGGCATTTCTTAATCACAGAGTTCTTCACAGAAGTTCTGGCTTCCTTCTCACATCTCCATGCTTTGCCCTCCCAGGGGCTGCCCACAGGGACTCCAACCCCCTTGCACTTTTCCTGGACTCCCAGGCCTTCCTTTGAAATCTCGGTGGAAACCTCCATGAACCCCTAACTACAGCATCTTGCAATCCCGCAGAAACAGCACAACATGGTTGAAACCAAGGACTGTTGACTTCTCAAACAGTAGTAAAGTCTCCTGGGACCCCGAGTACAGTGGCGTCAGAGTGCTTGGGTAGCTGAGCATGTTGAAAAAACTTCCTAGACCCCCTTGTGCAAGAAGGGTACCACACTGGTCTCTTCTCAAGAGAATTTTTACTTTTACTTCCTTGAGTCTGAGATGGGTATGGTCTTGCCAATTCCTGAGATGCCCTCAAGCCATGTTTCTTATTGTCTCTGGGCAAGGTCTTTAGCATTCATTTAGTGGCAGTATTGTCTTTAACAACTGCAACTTCCTTAGCCCCAGTTTTACCCCAAGAGTTCAAGTCCAAGTTCTTCAAATCTTTCTGCTTTGCTTTCTGATCCTGAATCTTACAATAAACTTGGCTAAAAGCCACCACTTCCTGAATGCTATGCTGTCCAGAAATTTCTTCTAGAGGCCATTCATGTTATGTTAAGTAGATTAAGTAGTCCATTGCTTTTAAAATCAGTCTCACAAAAAGTCTCAGGACATAGACAAAATGCAGACAACTTCTCAGCCAGAACATAACAGGAATGGCATCTAGTCCAATTACCAATAGTGTCCTCCTTTTCCTCTAAGTCCTTTTGAGCCCTGTCTTTACTGCCCATGGTCCTATTGGCATTCTGGTCTTCTGAGTCTCCACCAGAATTGGTTATTAAGCTCCACTTATCATAATCTAAAGTATTTCCAGCTAGCACTGCTAAGTATCTCAAAATTCCTCCCACCAAGTCCAAAAAATTCAAAAGACTTCAGAACCACATGGTCAGGTTACTTATAGAAACAGCCCTATTCCTGGTACCAATTTCTATATTAGTCAGGGTTCTCTAGGGGAACAGAATCAATGGGAAGTATGACTATAAAACTGGGATTTATTAGATTGGCTTACTTGACCAGAAGCTGGATAGTCCACAATGGCCATCTGCAAGCTGGAGAGCTGGAGGAACCTGTGGCTGCTCAGTCCAAGAGGCTGAAACCTCAGAACAAGAGGGATCAATGATGTTACCCTACTCTGAGACTGAAGGCTCCTGGAAACTCCCTGGAGACTCACTGACAGAGTCCACTTTGGAAAGTGAAGAAGCAAGAGTCTGATACCCTCAGGCAATCTTAGCAGCAATCAAGAACACATTCAAGAAGAATTGAACTTGCATCTCTTGCTGCTTACTTTTTCTTCAAACTTTCATTCTATCCAAGCCACCATCCTATTGGATGGTGCTGCCCCCACTTGGGGGAGAAGTCTCCACTTCAGTTTGCTATCCCACATGCCAATCATTCCTAGACACACCCTCACTGACACATCCAGAAGCATCTTTGGGATCTTTGGCATCTCTGGGAAATCTGTTGGCATCTCCAATCAAGATGACAATTCAAATTAACCATTATTAATGTTGAGACCAACAATAAGATATTAAGGAAAACTATAAAATGGGCTAACTTCAATGACATTTAAACTCATTTTCATTATGAATTTTTTTCAATTATATAAAAAGGATAGACAGCAGTATAAAAATATTGAAGTGTTCCCCAGCATGATTTATGAAATGTTAATATTGCTATGCTTGTTTCAGATTATTTTTGCTTGTAGAAAAATTTAGGGTACAATTGAAGCTTCTATTCACTTTATTTCTAGAAAGTACCTCCCAGAATTAACGTTTTTTTCTGAAGTTGGGGTATATGTAGCCTCTCATAACTACTTTATCTTTTTTTAATGTTTTATTAGTGCACTATAGTTCTACATAATATTGAGGTAAATTTTGACATAATTATACATGCATATAATTTGTTCCATTTCAATCACTAGTATTTTCTCTTTTCATCCTCTCCTCCTTCCTCCTGTTCCCCTTCCTTTACTACATTGGTTTTCCTTCAACTTATTTATTGCTTTTAAAACTGGTGCTTTATAGGTAGACATAAAAGTGAAAATCTCTGTGATATATTAATATATGTACATAGCAAAATTTGGTCAATTTAACTACTTAATCTTTACAAAATGTGTTGATCTCTGTAATGAACACACAGTACTATTTTCTGTATTCTTTAAATGTATGTAACTGACATTTATAATGTATCCTTTTTTAATTTGACTCACTGTTGATAATAACTTATCAATGTTGACACACGTAGATTTGATTCATTTATCTGTGCTTGCTAATTTAATCTATTTTAAACTGGTGTAATAAAAGAATAACAAATTATCATTTTTTTCCTTTACTGGTATACATTTTGTTTGTCTATAATTATTTCCTATTGCAAAATTCTGAAAAGGACATTGCATTATTTGTCTCCTTGTGCAAGTTTTTGAGAATTTCTCTAAGGCAGCTACCTAATAGTGGTATTCTGAATTGTAAGGTATGCACATCTTAAAATTTATGAGACATTGCCCTAAGGCTTTTCAAAATGACTGTGCCCTTTGTGTGCCCTATGGGACAAATATGTGTATGTACTTGTCAAATTGCCAGCTTGCTGGTTCCAGATCATCATTCATAGCTTTGCAGGTGACAAGTCACATTTTCTAGATGAAAAGGGTGCTGTGTTCTCTGACAACGTTGGTTTTTCCCTGTCTGATGGGTGAAACTATTCAATTCACAGAATATGCTAAAGTTTATCCACTCTTCTTATTTGTTGTTCTTTAAAAATTTTCCTGTTGCCAAAATAAGGTATAGGGATTTACTACATGGCCTTTTCTGTGCATACTTGCTGCATATGAATCACATGCTTACCTGTGACATTCTGCAAGAATGCATTCAGTACTGGAGGAACACTGCCCTCAAACCTGCCCAGTCAACTCATAAAGATTCTTGGGTCACAGTCCTACTGAGTTCTTGAATCAACCAATGGACAAGAGTGGTTTTTTAGTTGAATCATTGGTATTATGCCACATGCTAAAGGAACTAAAAAATATGAATTATCCAAATATACTGAGAGTCATTTAGGCATTGGAGATTTACTACCAAGAGTCCAAGAACCACTGAAGCTTGAAGCAAAACTGCCCCACAGGGTACAACAAAAGTCGGAGGGTCCAGACTGGATCCTCCTGAATGCTTTCAGGCAAACTCTTTCAAAAGAATGGAAAATGACCACATTCTTTCTTGATGCATTTTTACTCTTCCAATCAGATAAGCCTTTTATTTATTTATTTATTATTTTTTACATGTGTGCCAATAGTGGAATGCATTACACTCATTATTGCCAATTTATAGCATAATTTTTCATAAGCCTTTTCTATCAATGGGAGAAGGTGAATGTTGTCTTTTGGTTTCAGGCACATAATCCAGGAGAAGCAATTCTTCTCCATTCTGCTCCATCAGCTCTCACTAGGTGGTGAGTAATGAGGACCTACAATTGAGATCTTTCCAGTCAATCCAAGGAAAGGTAGGATCAAGTTCTGTCACATATAACCACTTTTGATCAATAGGAAAAGGTGTTCCTCTGTGTTTATGCAGGAATACCAATGGTGCATGTTTTAGTGGGAATGATTCAGTTGGAGTTTGGCCCATTAATCCTTTTATCAGGACAGACCTCTATAGGCAGCTCTTCTTATCTGACCATAGGTTGACACTGTCTGCTAATAATAACCCCATTGATTACTATGCTATTCCAAAGAGAGACTTGGGGAGGAGCAGACATGCAGTGATGCAGACTCACATTCCCATCTTCTCACAATTCTTTCCAATATTTTTATAGATAATTTTAACTTGCAGGGGATTAAAATGCAATTCAGTAAATTTATTTCCCATTTGGTTCAATTGTGTTGTGAAAGTTCCATTTTTAATATCATTAGATTTCAATAAACAAATCTTTGCATATTTTATTGTAAAGATAGATATTGACCATAAAGTTATATGACAAGACCTTCATTTTTAAGAAAGACATGTATTTTTAGTCATTTTAGCTCTGTAAGAATTTTTATGCATGATGCATCCTGCTTTTTGGATTGCTTCATTTCTTCATGTTGCATTTTTTTTTTTTTTGTCTGACATGTGCTCAAGAATGTAAGGATGTTCTTAGTGCTTTTGATACATAATGAACAAAGAATTAAAGGCTTACTGGCAATTTTGGAATTCCAGAAATCTAAACAGATTCTTTACAAATATGGAAGATTTGTGCCTATGATTTTTAAGTTAGATAATTTTTAAGTTAGATATGATCTTCAAGCACTAAGTATTTCAGGTGTTGGATTGAGTCTGTGATCTGCTAGAGTTTGGAACCTAAAAATCACCTCTTCTATTTTCCAGGATGCAAAATATTAGAGGTAGCAAAACAAAACAAAACAAAGAAAGAAAAAAAACAGTTGGTCAAAGGGAATTAGCAATATCAGTTTTATTGAGCAATATAATTTTATCTGAGTCATAAAAATAACTGCAGAGTCTGGCTTTGACCTGAGTCTCATACTGCTGTTCCTACTTTCTCTGTATTGGTGGAAGGGGGGTAGAGTCCCAAGAAGAGGCAGCAGAAGCTGGGCTGAGGAGTGCAGATCCCCGATCTTGATTATGCCCATCTTGAAGACACTGAGAAGGACAGTGGCACTTCGACTCATCCTTGAAACCATGGAACAGGCAATAGAAGGCACAGTGTGTCCCACACACAGAAATCCTGCACACACTTCCCAGACTGGAGGCATGTCAGGTTCGTTTGAATCAGTTTATCTTCCTGTTAGGAAAAGAGGAGATGGGCCTATCCTCAGAATGAATGTGAAAGTGAGGATTTAAAGGCAGTCCTTATGAGAACCCTCAAAGAGAGTTATGGGTGCAGTATGATTTCACATAA
The DNA here is from genome assembly GCF_021218885.2 of Marmota monax. Taxonomy (NCBI): domain Eukaryota; kingdom Metazoa; phylum Chordata; class Mammalia; order Rodentia; family Sciuridae; genus Marmota; species Marmota monax. The sequence goes on along the minus strand of NW_026693934.1, from coordinate 15,932,480 downwards.
AGGACAAGACTAAAGGACTTTGATTCCCAGACATTTACCAATAATTCTCCTTGAACAGATTACTTAATTACCTGAACTTTAGATGGTGAGGACTCTAACGCTATTTCATGGTATTGTTGAATGAACTAAAGGAGATAATATTGGTGAATGATTTTTCCTACTATGGAGTTACCAAATAGTTGACAGAAAAGTAAAGAAACATCAGACAAAAGAGATTCATCACCTCATTTTATACTATACCCTAGAGGTCAGAATGGGTAAATTTTAAATGCTGTATAGACAGTTTCATTAAGAAGTCAATGTTTATGGAATCTTATGTGTCCTATAGCCACAATTTATATAAATCAGCCACACATAATTGCTCACATATGTTCAACATTATTACACTAATATGAGTTAACTTGTTTTTTGTGTGTGCACATAAAATTAACAGATTTGTTTCTTACTTGATAGGCTTTGGAGATGTTGTAGCTGTTGAGTTCAGTAGCTGTGTCTATTCTGTGCTCTCTAGACATGTTCAAGGTTTTGGTGGCCACATTGTCTCTAGGGGCTGACATGTTAGGCAAATTACATGCCTATGTTCACTGCTGTTGATTGAAAGAAAAAATCATTTTTTCCTTCTAGGGTGTGCATACAGAAGGGAGGTTATATAACAACACAGCAAGAAGGCAATTATCCAAAGCCAGGAGGAGAAGAATCACCAGAAATCATCCTTGTAAACTTGTCTTGGACTTGCAGTCTCCAGAACCATGAGAAACTGAATGTCTGTTTGTTAAGCTACAGTTTGTGGCATTTTATTATTATCAACCCAAGCAGATTAACATAGTAACTTTTTGAAAACAAAATAGCCTTATGAGGCAGAATTGTAAACTGTCTCAGTATTGAAGGCATAACCAACATAGACAGAATCCATTGTCAAAGTCAATGGATTTATTAATTCTAGGCATTTTAAGAAATTTCTGCTCAATCAATAGCTGATCGCTAAGATAACTGGGTAAAATCTTCAGTGCCCTCTCACTATAAATACAGTTCAGACAATTCTTTCCCACAAGCATCAACATCAGACTATGTATGGGGAATATGATGTGGTTTTCAGGGTTATCATATCACCTAAAATGTTAAGTTTTCAACAAAAAATTCTGAATACTTCAAATTAACAAGAAAGCATGGCCCATACAAAGGACAAAAGCAATCAATAGAGAATTGGGGAAGCTCAATAAGATATTAGACCTAGTAGACAAAGACATCATATTACCTGTTTTAATGATGCTCAAAAATCTAAAAGAAACCCTTTTGAAGAACTCAAGGAAAATGTGAGAACAATGTCTCACCAGATTAAAAAAATCACTGAATTGAAAGAAATGATTTAAACAAAAGCAATCAATTATGTATAAGTTGTCATCACTGGCATTAATAAATTTCTTCTTGAAAACTATGAAGGCAAAAAGAGAGGAAGATAACATATTCATAGAGCTAAAATAAAATGAATGTCAATCCAAACTTCTATGATCCAGCAAAATTGTCTTTCATTTTTTTGAATTATCACAATCTCAGAAAAACAAATGCTGAAATAAGTTGCTGTTAGAAAATGTGTTCTAAGAAACAAAGTCCCTCAGGCTAAAATAAAAGAACACCGAAGAGTAACTTGAATCCACTAGACAATAAATAGCACAAATATAGATAGGTACATAGGTACATATAAAAGACAGGATCAGTGTATTTCCATGTTTGCAAACCATTTGCTGGTATATCTAATGTTTTAAAACATATATAAAACAGTAACTATACATTGTGCTTATAACAGACGATGGGCAAAGGCGTAACTTATATGACAAAGCATAAAGAAGGGAGAAGGAATGGAACCACATAAGAGCAAGGTTTTTACCTACTAATGAAATGGTCAGTGTTAATCTGAACTAAAATGTTATAAATTAACATGTTAATTTCAATCCTCAAAGGAACCACTGATAAAATCATTAAAAGTGGATAGTAAAAGAAATGACAAGATGACACTACAGAGGAAAATACCTATTTAACACAAAAAGGCTATAGTAAAGGAATTGAGGAACAAAAAAGATCTGGCATATAACAACAGCAAAGTGGCCAACAATTGAAAACTTGTCAGTAATTGTGTTAAATGAAAATGGACTTAACTCCAATCGTAAGGCAAAGATTGGCATAATACTAAGACAAAATCAAAACCCAAACTATGGCCCACAATATGCTTCATACAAGATACTCACTTTACATTTGAGGATACAAATACATTAAAATTTAAAACATGGGAAAAGATATACTAGGCAAATAATATCCCAGGTCGCAGAGGCTATGCTAGTCTCAAAGTGGATTTTAGGACACAAAATTTTACCAAAGATAAAGAACATTATATATCATAAAATGGTCAGTTCATTGAAAAGATAAAATAATTATAAACATATATATCCATAATAACAGATTCCAAGAATAGATGAAGCAGAGCATGTCAAAATTCTAGGAGAAATAGACATTCCACAATAGTACTTGTAGACTTCAGTCCTCACTGAGTAATGGCTAGACAAGTGGATAAAAGATCAACAAGGAAGGAGAAAACAGAAGATGTGATCAACCAGCTGGGCCTAACAAGACATCTACAGAACCTCAACCAACAACAGAATCTTAGACTGTGTTCTGTTTTATAACAGAATAGAATATATTCTATACAGAATGTGCATTGTTCTCTAGGGCACCTTGAACACTCTCCATCGCAGGCCATGTCACGAGACAAAACAAATCTGAAGAAATTTTCAAAGATTTATTTTTACAAGTGTGTCTCCAACAACCGAAAAATAAGATTTTAAATTATTAATAGACTGAAAATTAGTGAAAGTCACAAATTAAAAGCATATTTCTAAATAACTATCAGATCAAGAAGAAAAAATTTCTTTGACATGAAGAAGAATGAAGTTTTAGTCAGTTTTCTCACTAGTTGACTGAAAGACCCAACAATAACAATCTCAGAGGAGAAAAAGTTTGCTCACGGTTTCAGAGGTCTCAGTTCATAGACAGCTGGCTCTATTGCTCTGGGCCCTAGTTGAGGCAGAACATCATGGAGAAAGAACAGGGCAGAGGAAAACAGCTCAGGATATGGCCCCAGACAGGTGTGGGGAGGGGGATGGTGTATGAACCCCAAAGCCATGCCCGAAGGGACCCATCTCCTCCAGCCACACCTTACCTGCTTACAGTTACCACCCAGTTAATCCCTATCAGAGGATTAACACACTGATTAGGTTAAGACTCTCATTACGCAATCGATTCACCTCTAAACTTTCTTCTATTGTCTCACCCAGGAGCTTTGGGGGACACCTCATGTCTAAACCATAACAAATGACAACACAAAATGAAATTTATTGGAGGCAGATACTGCAGTACATAGACAAAATTTAAAACCATAAATATCTATATTTAAAAAGGCCTTGATAACATAATCATCTACCTTAAAAACTATAAGAACAATGAATCTAAAACAAGAAAAGGAAATAATAAGTATTAGAAAATAAATAAAATAGAAAAGCAAGAGAAAAATCAATAAAACCAGAAATTGATTTTTAAAAATATATTTTAAAAATTGGCGATATGGTCAAAGAAAAATGAAGAAAATTGTCATTACTAAAATCAGAAATGAAAGAAAGTACATTACTACTAATTAAGGAAATAAAATTATTATATGAAATAATGTAAATAATTATATACCTAGTAATTAAGTAGTGTAGAAGAACTAAACAAATTCCTAAGAAAAAGCCTATAGAAATTAAATCAAGATGGGAAAAATTTTGAATAGACTTTTAGTGAGAAAATATATTGAAGTAATCAAAAATTCCCCACAAAAGGAAAGGAAATCTCAGATTTGAGGAATTCCATCAATCACCTAAAGAATATACATCAATCATCCTCAGACTCTTAAAATATAAAATAGGAAGCCACCTCAATTTATTTTATGTGGTCCTTATTCTCTCCTTCTCCTTCTCCTTCTCCTTCTTCTTCTTCTTCTAGTACCAGGGATTCAACTCAGGGGCACTGGGTCTCTGAGCCCCATCCCTAGCCCTATTTTTTATTCTATTTAGAGACAGGATCTCACTGAGTTGCTTGGTGCCTAGCTTTTGCTGAGGCTGGCTTTGAACTCAGAATCCTCCTGCCTCAGCCTACCAAGTCACTAGGATTAGAGGCGAGTGCCACTGCGCTTGGGTGTGGTCAGATGTATTTTGACACCAAAACCAGACAAAATCATCGCAATAACAGAAAACTACAGACCAATGACTTTTATGAAAACAGGCACAAATATCTCCAAAAGAATACTAGCAAACAAAATCCAGCAGCATTTAGAAAAGTGTAATACACTGTGACCAATCAGAACTTAGGAATGCTGGGATGGTTCAACATATGGAAATCAATCAATGTAACATACCTAAGTAATGTAACATAGACTAAGGGGAATTAAGAAAGAAAAAAAAACAATATGACTATATTAATTAATGCAAAAAAATCATTCAAGGAAATTTAAACATTTTTCATAATTGAAAATAAAAGCTCAACAAATAAGGGATACAAGTGATTTCCCTGACATGTTAAAGAGCATTTATGAAGAAACCCATAGCTAACATCAGACTTCATCTTGAAGACTGAATATCATCTCTTCTAATATCAAGAGCAAGAAAAAGATGGCTGTTCCTTCAATTTCTGCTTAACACTGTAGTATATGTTTAGGCCATGGCAATTAGGTAAGACAAAAGAAGTCACTCAGATCAGAAGGAAGATGAAAATGTGAAATAATGTGCATGTGTGTGTGTGCACGCACACACGCGCACGGGCCTTACAGCTAATAAATTAATTCAGCCAGGTTGCAGGCACCATATTAACATATAAACCTCAGTTGTATTATTGTATACTATCAAAGAACATTTAAAAATTCAAGGAAACAATTGCATTTACATTAGTAGAGAAAAATTGGATTCTTTAAAAAATAACAAAAAAGATTCGAGTCTTCTGTAAGGATTCTGGCTGTGGATATGTACAAGGCAGAGTTACTCTGGTGAGCAAACTCCTGGAGGGTAACAGGTGCCTTGTTATCCACACTTGGAATATTCTACAGTTTCTCCCTGGACCTAGTAAGATGACTGATACATGCTCAGTGCCTAGCTGCTATGGTAATGTCCTTCATGAGGAAGCTCTGTGGTAGAGTCTTATCAGCCTCAACCTTAACCTCAGACACTCAGCTTCTGGGAATAAAGGAACTGTCTTAGACAACACCAATGTGTCACTGTGCCTAAACCTGCCCACATAACAATAACTTTATACAATAAGAAATATATACGAATGATGTCAATGACATAATGTAACCTATGGATATAAATAAAGCTGGCAGCTGAAATAAGCAGCACTTTACTTTGCCCCTGCACCTTGATTCTGTGTTTTTTTTCCTGACAGTCTTCTGTAACAAAACATAGAAAACACTGTGAAAAAAAATTATATATGACTTACGAAATGGAAAGAATTGATGGATTGAATGTCGATCTTTGATAAAGCACACACTGTATGAACATCAACCTGATATCTCTCACTCTGTTTCTCTCTCTCCCTCCTTTACAAAAATACATAAGCTGATACTAAAATTTAATGTTAAAAATACTGCAAGGGACACACAACATCCAAAGCAGCCTTGAAAAAGAACAAAACTGAAGTGTTTATATCTCCGATTACAAACCTGTGAGGCTACAGTAGTCAATTCAGTGCAGTACTTGAATACAAGAAAAGACACACAGATATATAACATAGAATTGTGGGTCCAGAAGTAAATCCTCATATTCATGATTAATAATTATTCACCATGATTACCAAGGAAAATAATTATCTTCAATAATATTTTCTGGGCGGATCCAACATGGCGGCAGACGGGGAGGCAGCGCTTTCAGTACCTCTTCAATAACGGGACCAGAGAGACACATTGATACGCTTAGATTCTACCTGCTGAGAACCTCCTAGCAAAATTCCACTGAAGAGAGACCGGCCGGGAATTAGTAGGATTTTTGGAGGTGACAGTTTGCCCCAGACGAGTGAATCTCCACCACGTGGCGCAGAGGTCCAGACCTGCCAGCCGCCGCCTGCGTGACTTGGCGACCAGAGGCCGCCCGCCAGTGCGGCTCAGCAACCAGCCTCCGAGGCGCAGCTCAGCAGGAGCGGCGCAGGGACTCTAGGAAGAGGTCTCTAGCCAAGCCTTCATGAAATAGCGAACCAGGAACTGAAACCAACCGAGATTGGGTCAGACCAGAGACAGACCAGTCCCACCCCTCCCTTCAGACACTCCGGCAAGGAGCCTGGGGCCCGCCATAGCAGAGAGGTGACCTCACTGGAGTTCGGCCAACGGAATTCCTTCCCAGCGGAATCCACTTTAGCAGGTGTGTGACTCCCACCCCCACCAGATACAAGCAGCCGGGAAACCTCGGGAATCTCTCCAGGGGCGTAACTGTAGGGGCCGAGGGACTCCCGACCCCCAACTCCCCCTACCGCCAGTGGCGTGGGCATGACTGTAGGGGCGGAGGGAAGCAGAAAAGACTCCCCACCCCCAACTCCCACAACGGCCAACGGAGTGGGCGTGACTGTAGGGGCAGAGGGAAGCAGAGTGCACTACCGACCCCCAACTCCTCCTACCACCAGTGGACGTGAAGGTAGGGGCCGAGGGAAGCAGAGGGCATCCAAATCCCCAACTCCCCTTACCACCAGCGGCGACACCCAAGGTCTTAGCCGCCAGTTTCCAGGGGCGTGCCCACCAAAGGGGTCCGTAAAAATTAAACTGCAGGTTCCCAGATCACCGCTCCACAGCACTGGGGCTTAGATGAATGACAGAGAGAGTGCTCAGTCGTTCGGGAAATAGGACATGCGGTGGGGCTGCTAGTGTAACCAGATCCTTGGGGAACCGCCTCCGGTGAACAGGACCTTGCTGTCGGCACATAGAGGGCAGAAGCTCGGCTCGGAGGGCACAGGTCCGCCTACTAGAAGAGAAGAAAATGGATCTCTAAGATGTCACTTTTTTTCCTCTTTTTTCTTTTCTCCCCTTTTCCTTCTTTCTTTCTTTCCCATTTAAAGTTTTATTGTTCTTTCCATTCTCCTCTAATCTATCTGTCTCTCTCTCCTTCTTTCTTTTTAAGAGCACCTTCCTTCCCCTACCCCCCAACTTTCATCCCAAGCATTACATCTTCCATTACTTGTAATTGTCTAAATGCAAACAGGTGAATGTTTCGAGGCTGTCTATAGGGCTCCTAAATACCTAGCTACTACCAAACACCCTGATCTAATTGCCTGTTAATATCCCCCTTCAGTAGAGCAATCTTCCAAAGTAGCCAAGACATACTAACCCTCATACCATCATAGCACCTAACCTAAACATAAAGTCCTAAGACCAAACAACAAATCACTATATGCATACAGAATCCGGAAGCCTTATTAATTGAATGAATCAGCTTTAAAGTACAATAAAGCCCAACATTTCTAGGCATAGTCTCCCACCACAAAGGAGAGAACACAGAGATATACAAAACCAAAACAAATTTATAGGAGAAAACAGAAACACAGCAGTTAAACAGAGTTGGAAAGTAACGTGAACAACATGAAAAAACAAGGGAAAAAAGGATTACAAACAATTGCAGGACAACTTAAATCTACAGGACAACCTAGAGGCATCAGAAAAATGGACAGAGAAAGAACTCAAGGCATACCTGACTCAGATGGAATGGAATCTTAGAGAAGTCATGAGACAGCAAGTCGAAACAATGAAAGAATACTTTGAAAACGAATTGCACAAGCAAATTCAAATTACAAAGAAGGAACTCTACCAGGAGATAGAGATCCTAAAAAAAAAATCAAACAGTAATCCTAGAAATGCAGGAAACAATAAACCAAATTAAAAACTCAAACAAGAATATTACAATTAGACTAGAACAAATAGAAGTCAGAACATCAGATAATGAGACAAAGTTTATCAACACGAATATAGTCAATGCAGAATAGATGTTAAAAAATCACGAGCAATCCATGCAAGAGATGGGAGATGTCGTAAAAAAAACAAACTTGAGAGTCATTGGGATAGAAGAAGGTATAGAAGTTCAAACCAAAGGAATGAACAAACTGTTGAATGAAATAATCTTAGAAAACTTCCCAGATATGAAAGATGGAATAGATTGCCAAATCCTGGAAGCCTACAGGACCCCAAACATACAAAACCGTAATAGACCAACTCCAAGACACATAATTATGAAGATATCCAACATACAGAACAAGGAGAGAATACTAAAAGCTACGAGAGAAAGGAGGCAGATTATATTCAGGGATAAACCAATTAGGTTAACAGCTGATTTTTCATCACAGACTTTGAAAGTGAGAAGATCCTGGAACAACATATTTCAAACGCTGAAAAATAATGGATTCCAACCAAGAATACTGCATCCAGCAAAATTAAGCTTCAGATTTGACAATGAAATTAAAATATTTCACGATAAACAAAAGTTAAAAGAATTCGCAGCCAGAAAACCAGCACTGCAAAGCATTTTGAGCAAAATACTACAAGAAGAGGAATTGAAAAATAGCACCCAAAACTAACACTGGGAGGTATCTCAGTAAAGGGGGAGAAAAATAACCAAAGAGGAAAAACTAGCCAAACTAAAATAAATAAATAAATAAACATGACTGGAAGTACAAACCATATTTCAATAGTAACCTTAAATGTTAATGGCTTAAATTCACGAATCAAGAGACATAGGCTAGTAACCTGGATTTAAAAAACAGATCCAACAATATGCTGTCTTCAGGAGACTCATATGATAGGAAAAGACATACACAGGCTGAAGGTGAAAGGTTGGGAAAAATCATACCACTCACATGGCCCACAGAAGCAAGTAGGTGTGGCCATACTCATATCGAATAAAATCAACTTCAAACCTAAGTTAATCAAAAGGGATAAAGAAGGACACTATATACTGTTAAAAGGAACCATCCACCAACAAGACATAACAATTATCAATATATATGCACCAAACAATGGTGCTGCAATGTTCATAAAACAAACTCTCCTCAAGTTCAAGAGTCAAATAGACCACAACACAATAATTATGGGTGACTTCAACACACTGCTGTCTCCATTAGACAGATACTCCAGACAAAAGCTGAATAAAGAAACTATAGAACTCAATAACACAATCAATAACCTAGACTTAAATGACATATATAGAATATATCAACAATCATCAAGTGGATATGCGTTCTTCTCAGTAGCACATGGATCCTACTCAAAGATAGACCATATATTATGCCATAGGGCAACTCTTAGTAAATATAAAGGTGTGGAGATAATACCATGCACCTTATCTGATCATAATGGAATGAAACTGGAAATCAATGATAAAAGAAGGAAGGAAAAATCCTGCATCACCTGGAAAATGAACAATATGTTACTGAATGATCAATGGGTTACAGAAGACATAAAGGAGGAAATCAAAAAACTCTTAGAGATAAATGACAATACAGACACAACATACCGGAATCTATGGGACACAATGAAAGCAGTTTTAAGAGGAAAATTCATTTCCTGGAGTTCATTCCTCCAAAAAAGAAAAAAACCAACAAATAAATGAACTCACACTTCATCTCAAAACCCTAGAAAAGGAAGAGCAAAACAATGGCAAATGTAGTAGAAGACAAGAAATAATTAAAATCAGAGCGGAAATCAATGAAAGTGAAACAAAAAAAAATCATTGAAAAAATTGATAAAACTAAAAGTTGGTTCTTCGAAAAAATAAATAAGATCGACAGACCCTTAGCCATGCTAACGAAGAGAAGAAGAGAGAGAACTCAAATTACTAACATACGGGATGAAAAAGGCAATATCACAATGGACACTACAGAAATACAGAAGATAATTAGAAAGTAACTTGAAACCCTACATTCCAATAAAATAGAAGATACTGAAGGTATCGATAAATTTCTTAAGCCATATGATCTGCCCAGATTGAGTCAGGAAGACACACACAATTTAAAAAGACCAATAACAAAGGAAGAAATAGAAGAAGCCATCAAAAGACTACCAACCAAGAAAAGCCCTGGACTGGATGGGTATACAGCGGAGTTTTACAAAACCTTCAAAGAAGAATTAATACCAATACTTTTCAAGCTATTTCAGGAAATAGAAAAAGAGGGAGCTCTTCCAAATTCATTCTATGAAGCCAACATCACCCTGATCCCGAAACCAGACAAAGACACTTCAAAGAAAGAAAACTACAGACCAATATCTCTAATGAACTTAGATGCAAAAATCCTCAATAAAATCCTGGCGAATCCAATACAAAAGCATATCAAACAAATTGTGCACCATGATCAAGTAGGATTCATCCATGGGATGCAAGGCTGGTTCAATATACGCAAATCAATAAATGTTATTCACCACATCAATAGACTTAAAGATAAGAACCATATGATCATCTCAGTAGATGCAGAAAAAGCATTCGACAAAGTACAGCATCTCTTTATGTTCAAAACACTAGAAAAACTAGGGATAACAGGAACTTATCTCAACATTGTAAAAGCTATATATGCTAAGCCTCAGGCTAGCATCATCCTAAATGGAGAAAAACTGAAGGCATTCCCTCTAAAATCTGGAACAAGACAGGGATGCCCTCTCTCACCACTTCTATTCAATTTAGTTCTTGAAACACTAGCCAGAGCAATTAGACAGACAAAAGAAATTGAAGGCATAAAAATAGGAAAAGAAGAACTTAAATTATCACTATTTGGAGATGATATGATTCTATACCTAGAAGACCCAAAAGGGTCTACAAAGAAACTACTAGAACTAATAAATAAATTCAGCAAAGTGGCAGGATATAAAATCAACACGCATAAATCAAAGGCATTCCTGTATATCAGCGACAAATCCTCTGAAATGGAAATGAGGAAACCCACTCCATTCACAATATCCTCAAAAAAAATAAAATACTTGGGAATCAACCTAACAAAAGAGGTGAAAGATTTATACAATGAAAACTACAGAACCCTAAAGAGAGAAATAGAAGAAGATCTTAGAAGACGGAAAAATATACCCTATTCATGGATAGGCAGAACTAACATCATCAAAATGGCAATATTACCCAAAGTTCTCTACAGGTTTAATGCAATGCCAATCAAAATCCCAATGTCATTTCTTGTAGAAATAGATAAAGCAATCATGAAATTCATATGGAAAAACAAAAGACCCAGAATAGCAAAAGCAATTCTAAGCAGGAAGTGTGAATCTGGAGGTATAGCGATACCAGATTTCAAACTGTACTACAGAGCAATAGTAACAAAAACAGCATGGTACTGGTACCAAAACAGGCGGGTGGACCAATGGTATAGAATAGAGGACACAGAGACCAATCCACAAAATTACAACTTTCTTATATTTGATAAAGGGACTAAAAGCATGCAATGGAGGAAGGATAGCATCTTCAACAAATGGTGCTGGGAAAACTGGAAATCCATATGCAACAAAATGAAGCTGAACCCCTTTCTCTCGCCATGCACAAAAGTTAACTCAAAATGGATCAAAGAGCTTGATATCAAATCAGAGACTCTGCATCTGATAGAAGAAAAAGTTAGCTCCGATCTACATATTGTGGGGTTGGGCTCCAAATTCCTTAATAGGACGCCCAGAGCCCAAGAGTTAATAACAAGAATAAACAAATGGGATTTACTTAAACTAAAAAGTTTTTTCTCAGCAAGAGAAACAATAAGAGAGGTAAATAGGGAGCCTACATCATGGGAACAAATTTTTACTCCTCACACTTCAGATAGAGCCCTAATATCCAGAATATACAAAGAACTCAAAAAAATTAAACAATAAGATAACAAATAACCCAATCAACAAATGGGCCAAGGACCTGAACAGACACTTCTCAGAGGAGGACATACAATCAATCAACAAGTACATGAAAAAATGCTCACCATCTCTAGCAGTCAGAGAAATGCAAATCAAAACCACCCTAAGATACCATCTCACTCCAGTAAGATTGGCAGCCATTATGAAATCAAACAACAACAAGTGCTGGTGAGGATGTGGGGAAAAGGGTACACTTGTACATTGCTGGTGGGACTGCAAAATGGTGCAGCCAATTTGGAAAGCAGTATGGAGATTCCTGGGAAAGCTGGGAATGGAACCACCATTTGACCCAGCGATTTCCCTTCTTGGACTATTCCCTGAGGACCTTAAAAGAGCGTACTATAGGGATACTGCCACATCAATGATCATAGCAGCACAATTCACAATAGCTAGACTGTGGAACGAACCTAGATGCCCTTCAATAGATGAATGGATAAAAAAATGTGGCATTTATACACAATGGAGTATTACGCAGCACTAAAAAATGACAAAATCATGGAATTTGCAGGGAAATGGATGGCATTAGAGCAGATTATGCTAAGTGAAGCTAGCCAATCCTTAAAAAACAAATGCCAAATGTCTTCTTTGATATAAGGAGAGCAACTAAGAACAGAGAAGGGAGGAAGAGCATGAGGAAAAGATTAACATTAAACAGAGACGAGTGGTGGGAGGGAAAGGGAGAGAGAAGGGAAATTGTATGGAAATGGAAGGAGACCCTCATTGTTATACAAAATTACATATAAGAGGTAGTGAGGGGAAAGGGGGGAAAACAAGGGAGAGAATTGAACAACAGCAGATGGGGTAGAGAGGGAAAATGGGAGGGGAGGGGAGGGGGGATAGTAGGGGATAGGAAAGGTAGTAGAATACAACAGTCACTAATATGGCATTATGTAAAAACGTGGATGTGTAACCAATGTGATTCTGCAATTTGTATTTGTGGTAAAAATGGGACCTCATAACCCACTTGAATCAAATGTATGAAAGATGATATGTCATGAGCTTTGTAATGTTTTGAACAACTAATAATAATAATAATAATAATAATAATAATAATAATAATATTTTCTGGAACAACTAAATATAAAAATTTTAAAATTAGAAAAAAAAATTGTATCCTCACACTATACACAAAAATCAACCTAAAATTAGGAGACAATCAGTTATCAAAAAATTTTCAAGGAGGAAAAACCAAAACCATTCTATCAACCATTTAAGAAAAATTAACCAATTCTCTTAAACATAAAATAAAATAGAATGGAAGAACTACTTCTTAACTCATTTTTTGAGCATAATCCTGATACCAAGATGAAACATCACATGAAAAGAAAATCTAGACCAATGTCCTTTATGTAAGAAAAGGTAAATGGGTTCACCAAGATAATGCAAAATTGAATCTGGAAACATATTAAAAGCAAAAAAGGAATGAGAACCTGAAACTTTGAAAGTTTTTGGTTTTTGCAAAAAAAAAGAGAAATAGTTTTCTAAAAAGAATATACAAGGAAAATATGCAAAGAATATACAAGGAAAAAAATTATATGTGACCTAAGAAAAAAATTGTCATTGTATTTTGGAAGCAGATAACTCATCTGGTTTCACAGGTTCTCAGTTGGACAGCAATTTAGCCTTGAAATGAATTGTGCCTCAAATCTCATTTATACCTGATTTAGTTGTTATTTATGAGATTTTGAATTTGGTGCTGGAATGACTTGACTTGGGGGTTTAGGGATTGAGCAAATGTATTTTGCATATAAGAAGACAATTAATTTGGAGGGAGGTGGCACAGAGTGGAGTATTTGGGGTTCAATTGTGTTTCCTTTCAAGGAGTAAGTTAAAATTCTCACCCTGGTACTTGAGGATTTATTTGATATAAGTTCTTTAAAATGATTGTGAAGATAAAAGATTATGAAGAGGGAGGAACATTGTGAGGTCACCAGGAAAAGATGCCCATCTATAAGCTGAAGAGGGAGGTGTCAAAGGAGTCAACCCTGTGGATTCTTTAGACTTGGATTCCAGACAGCCTCCAGAACTGAGAGAAAATGAATTTCTGTTGTTTAAGCTACCTTGTCTGGGATACTTTGTTATGAAAACCCAAGCAAACAAATAGAACAGGGAGCTTTGAAAACAATATGCTAATAAATAAAAGAAAGTAGACACAAAATATCATATACTATATGATTCTGTTTATATGCAATGTTCAAAATAATAAAATTCATGGATACCTAAGGCAGATTAGTAGTGTCAGCCCCCTGGCCAGGGTGAAGGGGGGTGGATGTTGAGAAATGGGAAGCAACTATTAATGAATACAGAATTTATTTCTAGTTCCCAAATTACATGTACTAGAAACCACTATATGGTGTATCATGTAAATATATCTCAAGTAAAAAGAATCAAATCACAAAATTTACAATTTTATGTTCATAAAGCTTTAATCTCTCTTCTGTAGTTTGCTGCTTTGTCTCAGAAAGAGATAGTACTTCCAATGGCTGGGTGGAGTCTGAGTCATTCTCTACAGGGATGAGAACAGCTCCTTCCACATCCTGAAAGTGCATGTGCAAGGACTTAGCATGTAAGTGTCCCACTGTTCCAAAGTTCAGGTGAATCAAAAAGACATACAATATGATCTTGGAATCCTCAGCCAGGAAAATATACCATTCCTCTAGGGTAAAAGAGTTCTAGAATCCAGCTTGCATTTTGTAAATCCATACTGCTGTTTCAAACCCAAGTCACTCACAGATCTTTACAGGTTCACATGCAGAAATTAGAAATGAGGGGGGGGGGAAGGAAAGGAGAAAATTGAATAACTTGTCAGGATGAAATGATGTGGATGAAGCATTCACCCTGTGGATGAAATGCTTCCTAGGACACTTTCTGGAGAGACTGTCATGTCATACTAAACCGAGGGGGGTGATTCTTCTAACATGGTTTTCATTTTGCCAAAAGATTTTTCTCACTCTAGTAGAGTGTCAAGAACAGCTTGGCCCCTTCCACCTGCTGTTTCCACAAGCTCTGTCTTTGAGACCCTATAATGAACAACGGCCTTGGCTTTGTTATTTTCTCCCAAACTGGGGAGAAGATCAAAGCCATCTTTCTGTTTTTTTGTTTTTGTTTTTTTAATTTGTTAGTTTTTCTATTCCTTCTATCTTATTTCATCTTTCCACTTTAATGTCATAAAATTTCAATCTCAAATTAATCTACTGCTGTAGGATGCTGAGTATCCTCATTGCTGACTAAGAAAACAGAATCTAGGTTAGATACACAGGTCCCTCCAAGCTCTGCCTTTTTTGAGTTGAGCTCCAGTTTTGGCTTCCATATGTGAGACTCTAAGAGATGAAAGGTTGGTTGGCAGGTCAAGGTCTCTAAAAGCATCTTTTCCATCTCCCCCCAAATAATCTCTTCTGACAGAGTGGATCATAGTTTGCTTTGTTAAAGATCATAAACAGACCCTCTCTTACCCACAGGTTGATTCTTTGGACAGTAACACTAGTTATAACCACAGCTGATCACTCTAACCATCAATGCAACAGCATCTTCCAAAATAGCCGTGTGCCTTGATTGCTCTCCAAAGAGTTTTCTCTCTGGTGAGATATTTTAGTACTCACTGGATCATACTTGCATCTTTCTGTTTCTACTTCTAAACCTCATCTCAAAGCAGGTGTAGGTGTTGCAACCTAATTGGTCTTAGATGTTGAGAGGAAATGACTAAAAGCTGGAGGGATCCCTGAACTTTAATTTCTAGGCAACAACCTATACTCCCTGCTTCATTTTAACCTCATATGGACAAATTAATAAGGTAAGTACAGACTGTCTTGGAATTGTCTACTTAGTTCTCTTTTTTTCCCTAGTACCTTGTGGCTTGCTTATTAGTGGATTCAGCTTCCTTGGAACTAGTTGGGTCTCTCTGTAGACACAGAATGGCAGGCACTTCTTAGGCCTTGAATATGAGCTATATTGATTCAGTGTTTCATCAGCATTCTGCATAGAGTTGTGCAGATATTGATATTTTCATGATAATTTTGCTGTTACTTCTTATAACTTTTTCAAACCTTTGGGATATGTAGTTGGCTAATAGGTTAGATCTGAGGAAATTGGCTAACTATAATACCATAACAAGATTTCACCAATGGAGGGGATTTGGTTTAGAGTTGCAATATTCTACTAACTACTGTTACCAATTTTGGCCTAGATAATTTTGAAAACAAAAACAAACCTACTTGACTAATAATAAGAATCATAACCATGGTGAAATGTGATAGACATCATTATCCAAAGTATATGTATGAAGACATGAATTGGTGTGAACATACTTTATATACAAACAAAGATAGCAGTAGTTTTGTGCTGTATATGTGTAATAAGAATTGTAATGCATTCCACTGTCATGTATTTAAAAAATAAAATCAATTAAATATTAAAGAAGAGAAAAATGCAAAATAAATAAATAAGAATCATAACAACGGGGACTATGTGAATATGTGTATGAATGCATTTGTCTCTGTGAGTTTTTAAAATTTGTCTAGAGAAACCAACACTCTAGCAATGACCTCAATATTTATGACACTTAGTGAAATTTAGCAAAAAGCGACAGCCATTGAAGACAATTTTATCAGATGCCCAGAATGTGGCCTTGAAGCTTATCTGAACCTGCTCAAAAAAAATCTGATGAATAAGGAGTATAATGAGCTTTCAATTGGGAAGATAAGAGATGATGATCATCATCTGTGATTAAAGAGAGCAACGTCAGCTTCTGTGGAAGGACCAGGGAAAGTGTCGCTCAGCTAGAGAAAAGGCAACTTAAATAGCAACACGTGTCATCGCCTCATGGGAGAGTTTGCCACCAAGAGCAATGGTCTTAAAGGGGAAATAAATCAGTTAACGCATGGGTAAAGATAAATGTGAAAGGCACTACTTAGGCCCACTTTCTGTCTTCAGTTGTATACGTGTAATAAGGATTCTTTGTGTTTAAAATCATGAGAATTTATGCAAACATGATGGGAAGTCAGGGTGGAAGAGACTGTGGCTAGACCAAGGGTTGAGGCTTCTGTCTTTACTAAGGACTCGGCCTCCATGTCGGATGGTCAGTAGTTTTGGAAACAGTATGATTCTGCCCTCTAAATATGTGGTCTTTCCTCTGATAATCAGCCTCATCCTGAAGCTGTCTGGGGCATGCCAACAGTCACTTCATTGGCATAAACTTATATGTGGTTGAAAGGAGCTTATGATGAGCATCATAAGAGGCTCCTCACATCCTTATCACTCATGGGATTCTGAATGTTTCAGAAGCTCTGTGCCAGGACCCAGGGGGGAAAAACAAACAGATAAGCATTTCTTATATCACAATACCAAACCAAACATCTTCTAAATCATGAAAGGAACACTTGGAAGGTACTTTAATGGTTCTGCTTTCATTCAACATATTTATCTCAGCACCAGAGAGATCCAGCAATCTGACCTAGAGGGTTACCAATCCCTCCTTGTACGTATCTTCTGTCTATCTAGGCTCTGCATTTGGTCCTAGTAGGATACGTTCCAAGAATGTGGAAGTCTTTTCTTTCTTTTATTATTTTGTTTATGACAGTAGAATGTATTACAATTCTTATTAGACATATAGAGCACAATTTTTCATATCTCTGGTTGTATACAAAGTATATTCACACCAATTTGTGTCTTCATACATGCACTTTGGATAGTAATGATAATCACATTCCACCATTATTTATAACCCATGCCCCCTCCCTTCCCCTCCAACTCCTCTGCCCTACCTAGAGTTCGTCTATTCCTCCCATGCTCCCTCTCCCTATCCCACTATGAATCAGCCTCCCTATATCAAAGAAAACATTCAGCACTTGGTTTTTTGGGATTGGCTAACTTCACTTAGTATTATCTTCTCTAACTCCATCCATTTACCTGAAAATGCCATGATTTTATTCTCTTTTATTGCTGAGTAATATTCCATTGTGTGTATATGCCACATTTTTTTAATCCATTCATCTATTGAAGGGCATCTAGGTTTTATCCATAGTTGAGCTATTGTGAATTATGCTGCTATAAACATTGATGTGGCTGTGTCCCTGTAGTATGCTGTTTTTAAGTCCTTTGGGTATAGACTGAGGACAGGGACAACTGGGTCAAATGGTGGTTCCATTCCCAATTTTTAAAGAAATCTCCATACTGCTTTCCACATTAGCTGCACCAATTTGCAGTCCCACCTGCAGTGTATGAGAGTACCTTTTCCCCCACATCCTCGCCAGCACTTATTGTTGTTTGTCTTCATAATAGCTGCCATTCTGACTGGAGTGAGATGAAATCTTAGAGTGGCTTTGATTTGCATTTCTCTAGTTGCTAGAGATGATGAACATTTTTCATATATTTGTTGACTGACTGTATATTATCTGAGAAGTGTCTGTTCATGTCCTTGGCCCATTTATTGATTGGGTTATTTGGGTGGGTTTTTTTTTTTTTTTTTTTTTTGGTGCTTAGCTTTTTGAGTTCTTTATATACCCCAGAGATTAACTAAAATCAAGAATCAATAAATGGGATGGACTCAAGCTAAAAAGTTTCTTTTCAGCAAAAGAAACAATCTGTGAGGTGAATAGAGAGCTGACATCTTGGGAGCAAATCTTTACCCCTCACACATCAGATGGAAGTCTTTCCTTTTCCAGAAAAGAAGATGCCCAACTGCCTTATCTTTCACTGGCCTTTGAACATGCTGCTTTCTCATCCATTCCTTATCAGAAGACCAGTTCCTACATCTCTTTCTGTTTTTTTCTTTAGATATCACTTCCACCCAGAAACCTTCACACACTCTTCCCCTGGCCAGGTCTGTATGGCATGTCCCTTCTAAGGGTTCTCTAGTTCTCTTCTGTACAATAAGTAGCTATGGACCACCTATTTTGTGCCAGGTACTAGGTTCTTGGGTTACATCCATGAGCTAAACAAAATTTCTGTCTTGGCATCTCGTTATAACTAGATGTTGGAGTTACATGTATCTCGTAAGATTGTAAAAATGTATCTACTTTCCCTGTCTAGCTCTCATACTTACTGTAGCTTTGTAGAAACAGGATTCATCCAATTATTTCAAGGTTTCATTTAAAAAGCCTGACATAATTTTTGGCACATTATTGATGTCAGTAAATGCTTGTTGGTAGAACTCAGAAGCGATCAAATCACTTCCTTATTTTTTTTTCTTTTGTTCTCTATGGTTTCATATATCAAAAATCCCTTGTGAAACTGTCTAACAAGTCAAAATAATTTATAATACAAATCTCTTTGTTGGATTTAAGCAACAATGGAGAACAATCCCTGGGGATTTGCCAAGTTCCCCTTGGCCATACTTCTGATTTTTGGCAGCAAAATTCTCTGCTACTCTGTATTAATATTTCCTAGAGTTAGGATATTTGCAAATTTGCTAGTGTTTCTAATGCTTTAAAGAACAAGGTATAACTTTAGTAAATTGAATAACAGTAACTGAATTTTATATTGAGATTTTTTTTTCTTTTTTAGCATGTCCAAAGATCCTTTGTTACCTTAATTTGTCAGGCACCTTGAGCTGGGACAGAATGCAGTCAGCCAGAGAGTCCACACTTTAACGAGCTTGAAATAAATCTTCCCTCTGTTCTGCTTGGGTTGTGTGATTTTGGGAGATTTGCTTAACGTTCTTCAGACTGGCTCTTCTTATTAGCAAAACAGGAATTCTGATGGCCTCAGAATTATGTGAACATTCAAAGAGATATGGAAATTGTATACCTCACCAGTAGCATGTCTGACACATAGTAGAATCACTGTAAATGTTTAGTTCCTTCCTTCTCCTAAGGGGGTGGCTTTGATTTTATGAGAAGGATTGGGGAAGGAGACATGAAAAAGTCAAATTTGGGTGAGAATGCTAAATGAAGACATTTTGAGGTACAGGTTTTAGGTCTCCCTTAGCTCAGCCTTAATTATTCAAAGGACTGAGCAGGAGTAACTTAGGGTAAATGCATCATTTTTTAAAAATTACCTGCTTAATCTACAGAGGCTCTTTCACTTGCTCCAGGCCTATAATTAAGGCTTGTCTGAATAAGAACTAGTATTTTAATCGGGGTATAAGAGGAGGAAGATGAAATGCAGGGAAGATGGAGTTCCCAGCTTTCTTCGGAATGAAAGATTACTCACTTTAGAGAACAGAGTAAGCCTTCAAAAAGTGCTTACAATGGGGAAATTTTAACATTTCCCTTTAACTACACAAGTAACATCAATGTGCTAATTATTCTAAAATGAGCTCAGAATTTGCTGTATGGTTACGCTTTATGAAATACTTGAGCCCCATTACACCAGAAATAAAATGCGGCAAATTCATTTCTGTTAATTCATGCATAATTGAAGCAAGGGTCGGTTTGAAGCCTCCAGAATATGCACATTTTGGTTTCTTTGTTCTCATTGCTTTTGTAGTTAAAGGTTTACAACAAAAGGGGGTGCATTCATTGCACTCATAACTTTTATGAACAGTTTAAACGCATAATGAAGATGATTCATAAAAGTCTCTAATTGTATAAGCACATCACTAAGTACAAATTGTAAAATATCTTGTTTACTTTTTATATAAATCCACCGTAGATAAAAGAATATTGCAAACATAGCATGCATTTGTGTACGATGGATATTGGATCTAATTTCCATTTAAGCATATGGACCCCACATTATTGGGATGAATTTTTTCCAATTGTTTTTTTTAACAAAAATCAGAAGAAAAAAAGTATACTGGTAAGATCTTGAAAATTATGAACAATGAATTTCTTAACTAAAACTTTAAGCCAAATCCCATTGAAGTTATGCAATAGCTATTGCCTAATGATGGAATAGTATAAGCCAAACATATTTGCAGCTGCCTTTTCTCCTATATGTCTCCTGAACTGAACCCCTTTCCCCCGGTTCCCTAGACAGTGATCCAGCAATGAATTTCATTAGGCATGTGTCATTCACCCAGGATTTTGCTAATTCATTTGGAAATGAATATATTGCATAAGGAATTTACAGTGAACATCTCCATCCTCTGTAAAGTCTTTGTGGCAGCATTAATTATTGTCAACTTAAAAGCCATGTTGAGGTATCCTAACTGTGAAAAATAGGAGTGTCTTCTTTTTTTTTTAGCCAAAATAACGATGTCCACCCAAGGGGGAAAAACACTCACAAATTTTCATTGCTTTGGGTAAATGGCATCTGAGGGTCTGGTTTTATAGATTAAAAAAGAAGGAGAAGGAGGACATGGAGGTTATCGTAAAACAGTTCTTACAGTGGTATTGGTCGACAAGAATAGCACAGAACATTGATTGATCACTGGTTACTTGCATTACACATTCCAGTAAAGAATTTGCAATAAGCAGGAACAAAGTATCATTCAATTTATCTATTATTCCCATGACATCAATATATCTACAAGGAACTGTTATGGGGTTAACAGATTAACCACTTCATTGTGAGGCTCTGGAATCCAGGCAGGCATGACTGCTACCTACTACCTATGTCTGCCAGGCTTAGTAGGGATTTACTGACCCTCTTTCTTTCATTCAAGTCTTCACTATCATCCCATCCTACAGGAGAGAACCAAGGATCATTTATTCACTGTGACACTGAAGTGACATGAGGAAACTGAGTTCTAAGCCAGTTCTTCAAAATGTCACCTGGGTTTTTTTCCACTAATTGGGCTAGTGTCCTGGATTGCAGGAAACTACAGAATATGTGGGGATTCCAGGGGCTTGGGTCAAACTCTGAATTGTATGTGTTTATTTGCACAGAACATTCTCTTATTGTCTGTGTGTGTGTGTGTGTGTGTGTGTGTGTTTTGGGGAGGAAGGGGGCAAATACTTTCGCTGAGTTGAGCTTATAATTGGATGCACTCTCATTAGTATCTCCTTACAACACTAATGCTTACTATTTGGGATTGTATAGAAAGTTAATTCTAAGGCTTATAGAGCAACATCAGTTTTGAGAATCAGCCCAGCTTAATACCACTGGGACTAATTGATAGAGGTTCTCCCAGTGATTAATCAATCACACAGATGACTAACATTAAAGTTGGTGGTGCCATGTCAATGCCTAAAGAGTAAAGAGGCAGACTCATTAACCTTCTTTATTAAAGCAGAATTTCTTGGGAAACAACATGGTCCAGGAGAAACCATAGAAGATTTGGAGTCAGACAAACATGGATTCCAATCCTAATGTTTTTGTTTATCAACTGGATGACTTTAGAACAGTTACTTGAAACTACTCAAAATTCTACTTCTTTCTCTACGATATGGAGACACAAACCGTATTTTTGAAGTTGGGAAAAGGAGTGAAAATAATATATCTGAACTACCTGGACCATAGGTTTTCATAACTAAAGTCTAATTTTTTGCATATACACTCTGTCAAAATTCTTAGTTGAGCCAAAATAACTATCATTTAAAATTATAGTCATAATTCACAATAAGTCGAATAAAATATTCTTGGAAGAATGAAGGACAATCTAAATATATGTAGTCTGTATCCTTCATGTAGTTGTGAATACCATGAGAGCCGGCTTGCGGCACCTAAAGCCATCTAAAGAGCTTGTCCGTAGAACGCTGAACTGATATGATTTTCTTGATCCTCTGGAGTTATACCTGAGCCTAAACTACAACTGTAGAAATAGAATAACTAAGCATGGAACAGAAGCCAGCAGCCCCACATACTAGCATTCTGTTCCCAAGGTTCTCTGCTCTACAAGACTGAAGGCTCTGGAATATTGCTTTAAACCACACTTTGACTAAACCTCACTCCACTTAAAATCTAGATTTCAATAATAATACCTATAATTAATAATCGTAAAAGAGGGTGGGTTCACTTCCAGAAATGTATATGGAGAAATAATACTTACAGGTTGAGCTTCCCTGGTCAAAAATTTAAAACCCCAAAATGCTCCCAAATCCAAAACTTTTAAACTGTTGACATGATACCACAAATTAAACCTTCCATACCTGATCTCATGGGTTAGGCTTCATTAAAAAAAAAAAAAAGAAAAGAAAAAAAATAGAGCACTACAAATTTTGTAGAGAATTAGCATCATGCTATGTTTATAAGGCATATATGAAACATAAATGAATTGCGTGTTGAGACATGGATCCCATCCCCAAGATAACTCATTATGTATATGCAAATACTCCAAAATGTGAAAAAAAAAATCCCAAATCCAAAACACTTTTAGTCTTGAGCATTTCAGAAAAATATTGTGGAAGAAGTATACATATGTATGTGTGTGTTCATGAGTGTGTGTTTAGGAGGAGAGGGAGAGATTCTTCTAAATAGATACTGCTTGAGAGTCGATTAATAATAGATGTGGGCTAAAGGTACAAAGTTTTTTAAAATTTTTCTTTATTGGTCGTGTAGTATTCTTTGCATTGATGCTGCTATTGTTTGAATGTTTTCCCTCAAATTCATGTTTTGGAAACTTAGTCCTCAGTGCAACAACAGTATTGGGAAGTGGACTGAATGGGAAGCATTCTGGTCATAAAGGCTCTGCCCTGGTGAGTGGATCAATGCCCTATCAAAAGGCTGTGTTTGATCCTCCTCTCTTTTGTTCTTCCCTTCCACCTGCCTTCCTGCCTTCTGCCATGTGAGAACCTCACTGTATCCTACATGCCAGTGTTTTAATCCTGAACTTCTCAGACACTAGAACTGAGGTAATAGATTTCTGTAGTACTTTGTTACAATGGATATATCCAATTTTCATGCATTCTGTAAGAAAGACTGTTTGAAATGTTTTCTTGTTAAAGAGTGTGTACATGCCTGTAATCTCAGCAACCTGCTAGGCTGAGGCAGGGGGATCACAAATTCAAGACCAGGCTCAGCAATTTAGTGAGACCCTATATCAAAATAAAAAATTAAAAGGATTGGGGATGAGCTTCAGTGGTAAAACATTCCTGTGTTCAATCCTCAGTACCAAAGGTGAAAAAAAAAAGTGTGTATAAAAATTTCATTTCAAACACACATTCCCACCAATAGTATATGAAAAGTATTCAAGTTCTGCATTTCCTAGATCTGGGGGCGGGGGCGGGGTTGTTGTTATTGTTGTTGTTTTTGAAGAGTTATCAGTATGACAAATAAAAATGGCATTTCATTTTATTAAGATTTGTATCTTTTCAATTACTAGTAAGCTTGCTTATATTTTTGAAGGAAATGGAGACTTACAAAACCCTCAGGGAAAAAGGAAGCTCAGGAATTTGACCTGTAGCAATCTCCCTTATCTGCCCAAATATCCCTGCCTGAGGAAAGTAAGTGACCCACTCCTCCCATGACACAACCCTGCTAACCCCAATAAAACTCAGACCCTTGTCATAGCCAGTCCCCATTTTGCTTCTTGAAAATGTGCTCCTCCTTTGTTTAACAAAGCATTGCTGATCTATTGAGGTCTGTCTCCATTTTCTTATTTATTTATCTATTTATTATGTGTTCTACTTAATTGTACATGACAGCAAAAGACATTTGTGCACAAATAATTTCAATTCTCTGGTTTTACAAAGTATATAGAACACTATGCATGCAATCATACATGTACCTAGGATAATGGTGTCCATCTCATTCCACCATCTTTCCTACTCTCATAACTCCTCCCCACCTTCCCCTCCATTTTCTTTTTCTTTTTTTTTTTTTTTTGTATTTTCTTTTATTTGCTTTCATTTTTAGTATGGTTCTGGCCCACGAAATGAATCAACTGATGAGTGAGATTTCTTCTGATCTATGCCAACACTTCTGAGCTCAGCCAGACATATGAAAAGCTAGTACCTTCTGTTATGGTGAGCATGTGTATAACTACTGCTTCTGAGCAGCGAGTCCATGTGGACTCTGTCCTAATCTCTGCTCTGAGTATTTATTTCTGCAAAAGCAGACTTCTGCCTAAATAAAATTAAACAAACTTTATGTTTTTTTTTTTAAAGAACTAACTTGGGAAACTTCACTTTCAAGATACCTTAAAACAATTTAGAGATACCCTAAAGAATGTGAAGAAAAAAATATAAAGCAAGTGTGTGGAGTTTCAGCTTTAGACAAAGTTTGAAACATGAAATCATCTGTAGTTTTCAGTTGCACAAAATAGCTCAACACAGACTCAGCCCAGTGTTTGAAGCGTGTGTGATGTTGGGGCTCAGAAATGATATCTCAAAGTTGAGTGCTTCGGATAAGGAAGATCAGGAATAGGTCCTCATTCCCCCAGCGCTGAAGATTAAACACCTAAGAAATGCCAAGGCAAATGTAGAAAGCAAGTTTTATTTAAGAGAGGGACAGATGTAGTCGCCTTTCCCACAGACAAGTAGGGACCAGAGGTGGGTGGTGGGTGCTGCAGGGAGTGTTTTACTCTTTTAAAGACCCCAGAATCCTGCTTTTCCCATTCTTCTCCTCCTATGTGCCTAAGGGCAGGAAAGGCAATCCCTCCTGTTAGGAAGTGAGATCCCTGTAGATGGTAGGTGACAGGTGTTAGCAACCCATTGAGCTGGAAAGTGTGATTCTGAAGGTTAGCTCTTAGCAACTTAGTGATAACCAGCCATTATCCTCTCTGGAACCTCTTCATTCATTATCTACACTGAATGCCAAGCTTCCATCACTTGACATAGTTTGCTGAGGAATTTTCTGTCCCCTCAGTCCAGGTGGGCCTGCAGGCAGATTGCTTTTGGGCAAAGAAAGCATGTTGGGGGTCAACACAGTAGGCCCATTTTATAGAATTATTCTCTTAACCTCATGTTCCCACCATCCTCCTCTGTTTGTCCCCTTATACTTTGACATGTTGGACACTTTGAACCAAAATAAAAGTAATCTCTGGGCCAACGTCTGTTACCTGCCCATCCTTCCCCTTCTTTCTCTTTCAGGTGCAGGAAGGACTTTCTCTGAACGTTCTCTGAGTCAGTACAGGCCAGAACTTCCAGAAGGTTAACCTGCAGGAAAGAAGACTAGAGTTGACACTACAGGACAGACCAGATGAAATTTGTCCCAGACTATTGTCTGCCCATTTATCTCTCCTGAAACCACTTACTCTCTCTGTAATTGCCTTTATCCCCAAATGCACTCTCCTCCACGAAGATGCTACCACCATGAGCTTCCAAATCTCATTGAGTTATTGAGAACTCACTTTCCTGAGATGTCCCCATGCACATAATAAAAGTGCATGTCTTTTCTCCTGTTAATCTGTCTACTCTTTTATTTCAGCAAACTTCATTAAGGAGACTTCAGAGAGTGGAGGGGAGGCTCTCTTTTCCTCAATAAAGACAAGCCACAACTAAATTGCCCTGGGAATACAAAAAAAAAAAAAGAAAATGTCACATGCGCCACCTTCCAGGATCTTAAACAGTCAAGAGGAGGAGGAGATGGAAAGGAGACAAGCATGTTTCAGTTCCAGGAGTCCTGATAGCAATGAGGAATTAGCTTAGGGGAATGTATGGGGCTTGTTGCCTAGTTATTGTGTCCCCTAGGCAAAGGAAAATAATTAACTTTCTATGCTTCATTGTTCTTAGTTGGGAAGGACCCCTGTAACGAAAGAGAGTCACATGGAAAAAGTAAGCAGACTTTTAATAACAGGTATATCTCCTACCTAAGTGGGAGGAATCCATGTAATAATTGAGTAAATCTCAAAGTGGCCTAAATTCAGGCATAAATATCTTCTTCAAGTAAACAAAGAAAGAAAGGTTTAGGGTTGGGAGAAGGGATAGTAATGGGGAAGTAACCAAGAGAAGAACACCAGGTAAGTTTTGTTATGCAGATTTGTTAGTGCCTTTTCAATTGAAGATCCTCATATCTGGAGATTTGGAGTCATCTCTCTCTTGCTGGGATTGAGAGGAAATCACCCTTTATAAAGGGTGGTTTTCTTTATAAATGTACACATCTATTTTCTTTTTGGTTGTGGGAAGGATGGACCCCAGGCTCCTCCATGCTAGACAAGTACTTACCACAGAGCTACACCCCTAGCTCTGGGTATAAATTTTTCTTCTTACAAAAGAATAAGGTCCTCTTTTATTTTCAGAGCTATTCTGTGTCTCTGTTTTCCAAAAGAAGCAGCTCAAAATAATCCTTATGTTAAAGAGGCATATTTTCTAGTTGCATATTCTGGTCTCCAACAGTCAAAATTTTGGTGTAGCATATCCTGAACCCCACAACTCCACACAGCTGCAAACTTTTCTAAAAAGAAATTTGTGTGTGTGTGTGTGTGTTTGCATATCTGTGTGTGTGCCTGCATATTCTAAGCCTTTATTGAATTCACTGCTTATAGAGATAAATGGCCAACTCTTACCCAACAATTTTAATATGATTTTACAATACTGAGAGCCAGAGGAGGAAGAGATAGATTATGGATTACTCCATAATACAATTAGAATAACAGGAAAGGAGGGAATTAATAAAGATTGTAGTTCCACATTTGCAAAAGAATTGCTGTAACCTGCACAAATATGAAGGTTTTCCAGATACAGGTGGCCATGTAGGTGAAGGCGCTAGAAACAGGATGGAGCTGTTATTAGGTTCAAAGCAAGAAGGCAGAGACTAAGACAGAAGAAATCAGCAAAGCTAATCACACTTGAGGTCCCTACTTTTAGTTCCAATGATTTCTGGCATGGTTTAAATTAGTTGACATAATATTTCCTTTTCTATTTATGTTTCCATGCTGCCTTTACTCTTTCAGGTGCAGTGAGTAGAGCTTCAAATGAAAAAGGAAAAAATGGCTTTTGTGCAGAATTTTGGGGGGAAGAAGAAAAGCCAAGAAGTGAAAAATGCCAGAAATTTGGTAAAAAAAAAAAAAGTGCTCTTGATCAGTTTTGCAAACCTAAACATTCCCCACAATTAATGCAAAGAACATCTTTTGTGGCATTTTTAGTTCCTCCCTCACTTGTTTGGTTCCAGTCACACTCTGATGTTTGCATTCCTGCAAATCCTTCCTGAAACTCACTGCTCCTTTTTATTGGTGGTTCGCTATTCTGTTTGACAAACTTCTTGAGGTGATTTTGCACTTTTTGAAAACTGAATAGTGATCTCAGGGGAAAGGTGCGGACTTTCCAGAAAGGTGTGACTACTGCAGAAAAGTAATGTTTGGAGATGTAGATTGGGGACTCATGGCCCTCAAATGTTTGATTGTGGAATTTGGAACTTATTGAATAGACCTCAGAGGGCCACATGAAAAAGGTGATGCTTCGGTGTTTTTTATTTATTTATTTATTTATTTGTTTTTTTTGTGTGTGTGGTGCTGGGGATTGAACCCAGGGTCTTGTTCATGTGAGGTAAGCACTCTACCAATTGAGCTCTACCCCCTGCCCTGATGTTTTGGTGAGATTTTTTTTTTAATTTAAAAATAAATAAATAGATAAATAAATAACAGCAGAATGCATTATAATTCTTATTACACATATATATCACAATTTTTCAGATCTCAGTATATAAAATATTTTGACACCCAATTCCAGTCTGCATACATGTACTTTGGATAATGATGTCTATCACATTCCACCATGCTTGTTGATCCCCTGGCCCCTCCCTTTCCCTCCCATCCCTCTTCCCTATCTAGAATTCATCTATTCCTCCCATGTTCCCCCTCCCTACCCCACTATGAGTCAGCCTCCTTATATCAGAGAAAATATTTGGCATTTGTCTTTTTTGGATTGGCTAACTTCACTTAGCATTATCTTCTGCAGCTCCATCCATTTACCTGCAAATGCCATGCTTTTCTTCTCTTTTATTGCTGAGTAATATTCCATTGGGTATATATGCTACATTTTTTTTAATCCATTCCTCTACTGAAGGGCATCTAGTTTGGTTCCACAGGTTAGCTATTGTGAATTATGCTGCTATAAACATTGATGTGGCTGTGTCCCTGTAGTACACTGTTTTGAAGTCCTTGGGTATAGACCATGGAGACAGATAGCTGGGTCAAATGGTGGTTCCATTCCCAGATTTTTTGGTGAGATTAATCAAATGTAAACCTAGAAGTTGAATGTTGGATAGAAATAGAAGGTAAGGCTGAAGACAGCAAGATTATTGCAGAAATATTACAAAATAGTATAGAAATATTATAGAAATACTATTACAGAAATACTATCATAGAAATATTATAGAAATGTGGGTGTAAACTCATATTGGAATTAAGATTGTAGAAATAGAAGATTAATTTCTGTTGGACATCTGTGTTGGAAGCTTTAAGAAGATACAAAGCTGAACCACACACCTCTTGTCTTCTCCCACCATTGACAACTCATTGCAATTTTTGTATACGATTCAGTCAATCATGACTTACTGGAGAAAGCTTCCTTGACACCAACCCATTTTGACCTTGGTATCCAAATCCATACTCTGACAATCCTGATGCTTTCCACAGTAGAATGATCTTCACATTGTTATAGTGATATTTTTATGTGTATGTCATCTACTTTCAACTGTGAAGTCATTGAAGGCAGAGACGGTGCCTCAATCATCTTGGTGCCCCTAAGACAGTTGTGCAATGCAGTTACAACAGTCATGGGAATGTTAAGGTATGGGAAGAAGCATATGTTTGATAAAAAAAAGTATTATTAATGAC
This sequence comes from Marmota monax, assembly GCF_021218885.2. NCBI lineage: Eukaryota > Metazoa > Chordata > Mammalia > Rodentia > Sciuridae > Marmota > Marmota monax. Next base: position 15,903,009 of record NW_026693934.1, on the reverse strand, counting down.
TTTAGTGAAAAGAAAGTTGTTACCACTAGCATGAGAGCTGGAAAGTCAATGGAATGGTGGATTTTCTTGGAGAAGTTGAGTTCATTTAAACAGACATTGTATGTGAGGAGATATTTGGTGTCTGGCAGAGATCAAAAGAAATCAAAGGGACAGCATCATCAAGGAAGGGAGGTATTGTATGGATTTGAAGAAATCTGATGAGGGGAAGTATTGTATGGATTTGAAGGAAGTCTAAGTAGTAAGTCTAAACAGGCAGGAAAGGACATAAATGAGGAAATACAGGCGCAGCGCTGAAAATCAGAGAGATTGATAATGTGATGGAGAAACCAGATCTGATTATACAATAAAATTATAAGAACATTATGATGAAGAACGAATGCCTAGGGAAAGGTTCAGTTTTCCTCCTCTGTCCCCTTTCAACAAGGAGCCTAATTAACCATGGGATTGGTTACCTATTGGATTGTAAATAGTCCTCTCTAGAAGTGTGACCACTCCCTCTTGAAATGTAAACACCCCTGCGCAGGCTTTTAAGGCCAGAGGATCAATAGATGCTAATTAAATTCTGCCTAAACTATAAACTTCTAGGCTTAGTTCTTAAAAATATAGCTCTTAGGGAGGCAAACCCAAGTTATCCTGAGTTACTCCCGGGGTGAAGACCACTACCTTCGCCCTATTACACCTGTGAAATACTTATTATATATTCTCTGGGCCTGGTCTTTGGTCACATAGGCCAAGAATTCAAACCCACCAGAGTTGTAATGGTTAAGAAATGTCAAATTTCCTATAAAAGCCCCATGTAACCTTAGCTCAGAGTCCAGAACCTCAGAGCACTAGTCCAACTACATCCACAGGCATAAATAAACCTGAGTTTTCCAACCCTTCCAGGGTGCTTGGTCTCTTGCGAGCATCATTTCCACAACACTAATATGTAGAAAGATAAATGTAAAACAAAGTTGGCTCTCCAGTTCAGTTTGGGAACAGAATAATCTGAGCATTCCAGAGTTCAATTTTTATGTGGTTTTGACACTATGAAGTAGGATGTACCTGCTGTTCAAGATGATCCAGGAACCAGGGCAGGACATTAAATACAGCGGTTCAAAACGAAGCTCAAGTTACAGAATTTGTCCTCCAGTGAATACTTCTGGATGGACTTTATAGAGTCCAGGCAATTATTGATTCATTAGCATATCATTATTAAATGTTTATTAAGTGGTTATCAGAGTAGGAGAGTTGGTAATGAATGTGTGCTAAATAAATGATAGATGCTTTGGGGATCACAAAAGTAAAATAGATGCTGTATAACTAATTCTAAATGGAATACAAACATTTAGGGAGGACTAGGCAGAGTTCCAATGAAAACACATCAATTGATGTTGACTTGAAAGATGGATAGAATTCTAGCAGACAAACACTGGGAGAAATTGGGAAATGCAAGAATCTATGTATTTACATCAGAAATTAATAGACGTATCTAAGAAAAACCCTTATACAATTCACCCCTCTTCCATAGCCCATGGTGACCTTCCATTTTATTTATGAAGAACATAATACAAAGCAACCACTGGGACTGAAAATCACTAGATCTGGAAAGTCCCCTGGACCAGATTGAGAACTGGGAGCCCAGTGAGCCTTCTTATTATTTAATGAGGTAAATTTGGGCAATCTGATTCCAATTTGAGTTTCAGTTTTTCCATATATTAAAAATAATATTATACTCATAAGATCTTAATTTTTTTTCTGGCGCTTTCTGTATTTTAACCATACTTGGGTAAAACACCCTGAAGAAAGTACCTGACCAACCCCACGTGGTACCTTTAGATTTTTCTCCCCCGGATGTTAAATAACTACATAGTGGGCCATTTAAAATATGAAATAAATGATGAATAAAATAAGTGGTTCTACGATCTCATAATTCTATAAACTGAGTAATAAAACTCCCTATATGAGAACTGGGTGGGAGTTCCTCTCCTTCGGCAAATTAAATCAACCCAAATCATCAGACCTTTAATTTCCATTTTAAAGTGAGAAAATACTCAAGCAATCATCTAAAAATATAATTACAGGGTGAAATAAATAAGGCAGAGTGTGTATGTACGTGTGTATTTTAAATTACCCTTTTCAGGATAAATGGCTTTGGGGAATTATTTCTGCAGGATGAGTTCCTCTACTCATTGAAGAGCTTCCCCTCAAATGTATTCAAATGGGGGTGGAAAAAAAAGCATATTTCCCAGTGCTAAATTAATTGGCAATCAGAATGGAAGAGAGGTCTCAGTCATTGGATCCACACCATGGGTGTGACCTCCAAAGCTAGCATCTCAGTTTGTACTGCTATAGTCACTTTTTACTGAAATAATGGGCCAGCTTCTTCTTCCTCCTCTTTTTTATTTTTTATTTTTTTAAGAAAACTATGAATTTTTCTTGAAAGTACAGACTTGCCAGCTTGCTTTACTGTTACGATTCAGAAGCGGCATAAAGTCCTCATTAACTGATGCCAACCGACTGGGAAGCGAGTTGATAGATGTCTTCTTACTGGTGGGAATGTAGGCAAGGCTCACTTAACATCTGCTGTGTGGAATTGTGACAGCCTGCGATGGGTGCTGTCACACTGTAAGCAAGCGGGCTGCAGAGCCAGTTTAGCTTCTGTTTAGCTCCCTTTCCCAGCATAATGTGTGCACAACAAAAAGCAATGGAATCCATGCACAGCCCTGAGTGTTCCTGCACATCCACATTATGTGAGAAAGGAACATGGAACAAAATGGTCACATTAAGGGCATGACAAATGATCCAGCAGAAATCTGTTACTTTTAGCCTTGTTGTCAAACTCACAGCATCCCATCTCAGAAATACAGGGTCTTTTGTAGAATTTTGCCTGCAGGTTCTTATTTGCCCCACAGGGAGAGGAAGAGGATGTTTTAGAAGATGGGGGTGAGTAGTGGAGGACATTAGCATGTCCCCCAGGCATTAAGAGCTATCAGCATGATTCTGCAAGACAGACTTAGTAATGTCAAGCATTTGCATATTTGGGGGAGCTTTGGAAGCAGGCAATCATGAAATTACTTAAATGCGAGCAGAGAGTTTATGTGAACATTTTTCTTGGGTCCAAATACACCAATTGGTGAAAGGTTAAGATAAGCTGTATGCATCCAAATATTCAAATAATAGAGATCCCTTCCTCCACTCATCCCTTCATTCACTGTACAACTATTTATTGACTGATTGGTACAACAAAGAAATCAACCCATAAAGTCCAGCTTTTAAAAAGTTTCTTTTCTAAACAGATTCTCCATTCTAGCACTTTTATGACTTTAACATTTTATGTGGAGTTGTACATCCACACACGTGCGCACACACACACACACACACATCCCACACATGCACATGTGTGTACATGAATACAGTGTTTCCATCAGATAGCTTATTAATAATCAGAAATAAGAAGCAGTAGCAAAAACTGTTACCAGTAGTTCAGCCTGGGAACCTGCCTGGGTCCTGGATGACTGGATTTGGTCGTCCATTGCAAAAGAAATAAGTAAATGATATTAAAAAAGTAAAGAAGAAAACAAAACAAACAAACAAACAAACCCCCCCCCAAAAAAAAAACAAACAAACCTGTAATGCAGTTTGGAAAAAACTGGGGAGAAGCTGTTGATTTGTCTCCACCAATCTTATATTAAAAGTTAAAAGTTATAGAAACAAAAACTAGGAAATATACATAAGTAGATTTAGCAAGGCTGTGCTAGCCAGATGTTTGTCTGGACCAGGGGATAGCTTCTCAGTTTCCATTTTCAGCAAAAGAAAGTTTAAAGAGAAAAATATATATATATATATATATCCCTTTTGTAACCAGAAAACGGGAGTAAGAAAATCAAGTTGGGTTTATTAATTTTAAAAGGGCTCTGTGACAAAGCTATCTGTAGTTTGTTTAAACTGCAAATTACTGAAAAGTTACAAGGTGGTTTATAAAACTGTAGAGAATGTAGGGAACCAGGTTTAGTTATAAAGCCAGAAAAAAGGACCATGGCCAATAAACTCCATGGAGCCAACAAGGGAGGACAGTAGAACAGAAAAAAGGATGCTCTGGTGACACAACTTCTGCATCTGAGCTTGCCTCTGCTGTCTCTCAGGGTTACAGCCAATGAAGCAAGTCAAGTGACCTAGAACTTGACTCCTAGTGAAATACATACCGTCTTTGGGTAAACGTCAACAGCCTAAAGAAGGCAGCTGCTTCCTCTCCACCTGTTGATCATAGCTTCATGAGAACTGGACAAGTTTGATTCACCTCCGTCATTTCTATTACTAGCACTCAATGGGCTCCATCGCAGGTGCTCATCAAAAACAGAAATGGAAACACTTCTTAGGTGTGGTGGCTAAGGCTGCTTGACACTCCACACACTGCATTTCCTTTTTATTTTCAGTTTGATCCGCCTCCTGATGTTTTATTTCTAAAAATAAAAACACTGGTTTCTAAAAGTCAGTAGAATAAAATGAGTCTTTGGTCTCTTCCAGATAACACTGGGGTCCCGCTGAGCTGAGGCTACCCAGGAAAGTATTTCTCCCCCACCCCCCAGCAAAAATGTCCAGAGTGGGAAATGAGGTAGACAGCACTCTGCTTGGCTGCTGGAGCCCAGATGACAGATGACTCTCCGTGCCTCTCCTCTGAGGCCAGGCAACAGGCTTGGATTGACACTTTCCTGAGAAGTGTTTCCTAAACTAGTGAATTTTGCTATTCTGAAAACATCACCTGGAGATTTAGAGTGGTCTGCCAGGTGTGTGTGTGTGTGTGCTTGTGTGTGTGTATGTGTGTGCAGTATTAGTGTCCCACCCTGAAGGAGGCTCACAGCTCTTGGAAGGCTCATTATTCAGATAGACATTTAATCACAGGGAGTTGAGTGTCAAGGTCAGACTCCTTGAGAAGAGCCAGTGTGAGAAACTCTTCTACTTTCCAAGCTAATTTCATGTGTGCCATAAATCTTAGAAAGTTAAAAAGAGGGTGGGACTCTCCAGGTATTAACTTTAGCAACATTTTCTTGTAACTCTATGCTTTCTCTTCTTTGCTATTAGAAAACCGTTCAGAACCTTTATGCACACAGGCTGGAAGAAATTAACCTACAAATCAAGTTCAGAAAGTCAAGAGTTTGATAGATAAAACTAGCGCTGTTTACAGTTCTGAACAACAATAACAACAAAATATTATCTTTCTGTGACATGGTTCTATCTCTCTACCTTCCAAATATAGCAAAACTCAGCCCTCAGATATAAATAAATAGATATGCACCTACCCATTGGTGTATACCTGTGCACCACAAACAACATTCACAGTAACAGGAAGATAGAGAATCCACATTTATATGATTATCTAAAATGCCAAAGTGGAAAATGCTTTACTTGCTTTCTGATTTATTCATCATTTATGCAATAAAACTACCACTTTTAAAAAATTTTACAGATGATAAGGTTGAGTCTCAAAAAACTTTCATAAACTTCTCCAGACAAAGCCACTAATGAATGGCACAGTCAAGAGTTGAGCCAGAGACTCTTGGATTCAGAGCCACTGCCTTTCTCTTAAGTCATTTGTGTTAGTACTGTGGTGTTTTCATGGGGCATCCATGACCTTCAATAATATGACCCTCTTGCCAGGATCAGGCACACTCAAGAGTGAGAAGTATTTTTACATTTTTTTTCAGGATGTATTTTCAATGTGCTTTACTGAGGTTTTTATTTATTTATTTTAATTTTTTTATTATTAGTTGTTCAAAACATTACAAAGCTCTTGACATATCATATTTCATACATTTGATTCAAGCAGATTATGAACTCCCATTTTTACCCTATTTCAATGTGCTTTACATGCTGTTTTGATGATGTCATTTGAATATTGATTATCATCTGTTGGAACTTATTAGGTCTCGACTGCATACACGCTTTCATCCTGTGCTTGAAGAACTTTGCCAGACTTGAAGAGAGAGAGACTATGAGTGAATTTGGGACCTAGACAAGGCAAGCTATGTGATTGCAGCCAAGTTCCTCAGGGGATAGATAAACTTTGTCATTTCCAGGGCCTGGGGATGTGGCTCAAGTGGTAGCTTGCTCGCCTGGCATGCGTGCGGCCCGAGTTCGGTCCTCAGCACCACATACAAACAAAGATGTGTCTGCCGAAAATTAAAAAATTAAAAAAAAAAAAAACTTTGTCATTTCCATTTTTCATATTTCATCAATTTCAGATTCTTCTTCACCAAAAAGTCACTTTAGTCTCCTCCTGCAAAATCTGCTCTTTCCTTTTCTTATTTTTAAGCAACGTGCCACGTCTTTTTATGAAAGTGTAAAAACTCATCTGCCAGTGTTCTATTCCAAGATGCCCAGATTAATATAACAAAGAGAGACTTCAGATTTCTAAGCCCACTCTTCATAAATAATCACAAGAGTTTCCTCAATGCACAGGCCAAATGAATCTGAATTCATTTGTAAGCCACTATTATGGTCTAGATGAGACAGTGTTGACTGAAATTAAAATTTTAGTTCCAGAAATGGAGAGTGAATGAAAATTTGAAAATATATTGGAGAGGGATAAAGGGATTTTCCTACAAAGTGAAAGATTAACCCAATGGACAGGAATGTGAGGTTACAGAAAAAAAAAGCATCAGAGACAAAGCTGAAGGTTTGTGGGTAACTAGTGAATCTCAGTACCGACTGAGATGACAAAGTATAAGAAATGTATGTGAAGCAGCGAACCCAGTGTTTAAGTTTTACTTTATTAAAATTGAGTTGTTCCTTTCCCAAGTGAAAATGGTAATTAGGCCATTGATGTATTAACGTCAAGCTCACTGGAGAAGTCAAGCTGAAACACAAATGTGAGAATAATCGCTGTGCCAACAATAAATATTCTATATCCACAAATGTCTTATTTTAACAAGTAGCTATTCCAACATATTTATTCATGTGTATTTGAATAATACTACCCATGATACCCAATTAGTATAAATGCCCTTTGGAGATAAAAGTCTATATTCAAAGCAATTTTTTAAAATTAAAAAAAAATAAAAAGAAATTTTACTTTTTCTGATTTGCCTGCCTGGATACTTTGAAGAGTTTACTTGGTAAGAAAACAACAGGGTTCTTGATAAAACATGATTTTTTTAAAGAACATTGCTGGGCTTCAGGGAGAGATACTCCTTTTTTTTTTTTCTTTTCAAACTTGAACTGAAACCTAAGTGGGCAGCAGTAAGCAGAAAGTCAATTCTAAACCTGGATTTATCCTGAGGACAAATAATGACCATGTTACAGGAATCAAGAAATACAGATCAAGAAATAAGAAGTGTGCTCTCAAGGTGAAGGAACAAGTTTGATCCTTAAAGGAGCTAACAAGGGCTCAGCTCCTTCCCACCGATTCTAGATCCTGGAAGAAACAATTGAATTTCTGGGTGATGGCATTCACCACAGTTACAACAAGGATTATGCTGATCAAAATCAAGTATATGCAGATTTACAATCAAGTTTTACCAGGAATGAGAGCCAGTAGAAGCAAAAAATTGCCTGTGTAAGTCCCCAAAATATCAGGTGCTGGAATTATCAAAGATGGAATATGGAATATTCAGATAGGAAATGTTTTAAGATATTAAAAATAGAATAACTGAATGAGTAAATGACTATCAAAATGATAAAAAAAAAATCAAGAATTAACAATATCCTTCCTCCTCCTCCTCCTCCTCCTCCTCCTCCTTCTCCTTCTCCTTCTTCTTTTTGTACCAGGGATTGAACCTAGGGGTGCTTAACTACTGAGCCATATGCCAGCCTTTTAAAAATATTTTATTTAGAGACAGAGTCTCACTGAATTGCTTAGGGCCTCTCTAAATTGCTGAGGCTGGCTTTGAATTCCTGATCCTCCTGCCTCAGCCTCCCAAGCCACTGGGATTACAGTCCTGTGCCACCATGCCTATCTGAAATTCTTAATACAAATTTAATATTAGGCTCTCATGATTCAACAGGTGAATCATGCTAAACCATTAGGAACACATTATTTTAATCACATAAAAATTTATTTCAGTTATCAAGAAAATAAGAAACGTTTTCCAACTCATTCTACATAGATAGTAAAACTGATGAGAGAACCTGATAGGGCAGTAAAAGAAAACTAGAGTCAATTTCCCTCATAAACTGAGAAAAAAAAATAAAATGTTAAATCCTGCTTTTTTTTTAAACAGCAACTCATGATGAAGAATTGAAGAATTTGGCTTTATCTCAGGAATTCAAGGATGCATCCATATTAGAATAATCTTTGGAAATTACCATAATTACTGGTACAAATAGGGAATAATGAGAATGCACAAATCATCTGATAAAATATAAGATGATTCATCAAACCTCAGTAAGTTAGAAATACAAAGGGACTCTCTTGACTTCATAAAGTACATCTATCCAAAACTTAAAGCAGCTATTATTTTTATCAAATATTACTCTTTTTAGTGAAACATATTAGAATTATTTATCTTCCTCAATGACTTATGCTCCTTGCAGTAGAAGAAAAAAAAGTAATTAAAAATGTATAACAATAGGAAGGAAAAATAAATTTCTTACTATTTACCAATGATATGATTGCATACATGAAAAATTCATACTCCTTAGGTCAATTATTAGTAAAGGGGGCTAATAAGAAGAAATGAATTAATTTTCACATAGACAAAAGAAACAGGTGATTAAAGTCAAGGAAATATATAAGAACATTAGCAACAAGAAATAGGGAGTCATCTTGTAAACAAAGACTAATGACCTACCTGAACACATACTAAGCACATTGAAGCCATGATCTGTCAAAAAGACTCAAAAAGATCAAATGATGTCTGATACGGTTTCCTGCAGCCACCATTCTCTGGGACAATGTTCTTGCTGCTTCCAACACCAGTAGAGAAATCCTAAGAAATGGGCTGGGAGGAAGAGGAAACATTCCTCATGTAACTCATGATCAGTTCCTCTCTGGACTTGATCAGTAGACACAATGCAGTTAAAGTAAAAGCTGGCTCTGGCTTTATTCTTCCCGATCAATAATCAATGTTCAGGAAACACCACATGTGATCAGGGGTCAAGGGTCCCAGACTTAATGGGTGATCAGGAGTGTTTGGGTGAAGTTAGTGATTCCCACACTTGAACATCCATTAGAATCACCTGTAGAATTTGTTAAATCACATATTTATGAGTTCACCCAAGAGCTTCCCATTTGTTAGATCTGTGGTTAGTCCTGAGATTCGGTATTCCTACCAAACTTTCAGATCATGTTGAAGCTGCTGGTCCTAGGAAGACTCTAAAAACTGCTGTCTTAAATACTTGGTTATATGCAGTTTTGTTTTGATATTTCATTTTTTTGTTTGTTTGTTAGTGTTTGTTTTGGAACTGGGAATTGAACCTAGAGGTGGTTGGCCATTGATACATCCCCAGACCTTTTTAATTTTTATTTTGAGACAGGTTCTCACTAAGTGGCTAAGGCTGGCCTTGAACTTGTGACCCTCCTACCTCAACTTCTGGAGTCACTGGGATTAGGGGTGTGCACTACTACACTTGATACAGTTTTGATTAAGCTTTGCAGGAGGAACAAGTATTTCTGAAATGGAAGAGTAAGGTAAGGGTGAGCATAAACAACCAAATAACAAAAATTGTTATGAAGTAACATTAGAAAACTGGTGAAGGTATAAAAAATTAATTAATGACAGTGATTCCAGATACAGATTCATGTATGTACAGAATTTCAATATATAAAAGAGGTGGCAGTGCAGATCACTGGGAAATAAGTATGCTAGCCATTAAGAACAACAAAGACAAATGTGACCAATGTAGGAAAAAATGACAAGGATGTCTATATCACATCATACACAAATTTCAGATATGTAAAAGAAAAAATTTTGAAGTAAATATGGGGAGCATTTTGGTGAACTTGTGCTGGCAAAACATTTCCTAATTAAACATAAATGTTAACAATAAATTAGGAAATTTTTGTTAACTTTATTTACAATATAATTAAAAATCCCTGATCATCAAATACCCCATTATAAAATTGAAAAACTAAAAAAATTGGGAGACCACAACTAAACTATACTTATATCAGTAAAAATACAAATTTTTACTGTAAAATAATAAGAAAATGACAAATAAAATGCCCTATGATGAGGAACCTCAACTACAAGTGGACTTGAATTAGATTTGAGATTAGATATAATTTGGGACTTTGAATTTGTGTGACAATTCAGATTTAAATGAATAGTTTTCTTCTTCTTCTTCTTCTTCTTCTTCTTCTTCTTCTTCTTCACTTAAGCTGATATGAATAGAGTCATAGAAATTTAAAAGGAGATGAATGTATTTTGCTTTGGAGAAAGATGCAAATTAGTGGGGAATCAGAGAGTAGAATGAATGAAGGAAGAAAGCCAGGAAGTTTTCCAGGCTACTCTATATTTTCCCCTTTCGTGTGAATAACACGTGTGCATTTGATGAGATAGTAAGTTACTTAAGCAGACAACATTATATGGCACAATGGGATAGCCACTCCCATGCTTACAAATCACCATATAAGATTGTCTGAGCCAATTGCAGTGATTTGCCTGCAAGTTTTAAAGAGAAATTAGCCAATGGAATAAGATAAGAAAAATACATTAGGGGCATAAGAGTTGGAAATAAAAATAGAAGTAATACCACCTTAACTTGTAGATACTACAATGGTTTAAATAGCAAAGCTCAGTGGATCAGTGATAAAAAATAACAAAAAGTTAAAGTTTTTAGTGAAGTAGGAGGATATAAAACCGATACTCAGAAATCATTAACTTTTATATACTCAAAGAATGACTAGTTGGAAGCTACAATATTCAACTAAAGTTTATTTAAAATATAGTAAGAAAAGCATACACGGAAATAAAATTAAAGATAAATGGATACTATGCTTATTTTTAAAATGTCAGAGATTCCTAAAAGACAAGTAAACATGAAATAATAAAAAGTTACTAGGTAGTATGATTCACTATTATAAAGAAATCTCCTAAAGCAAATAGCATAACTAATATAATTCCAATCAAAACTCCAACATGTTTGTTTCTAGAACTATGCAAATTGTGTTAAAGTTCATTTGGAAAGTAAATAGAGAAAATAATAGGAAAAAATTAATAAAGAAAGCTACAAGGGGGAAACTAGACTACCAGACATACAATAAAACTTCACTACAAAACCTTATTAATTGAATCAGTAAGACACTGGCTCATGAATAAACAGACCAGTGGGGTAAAATAGAAAATCTGCATATATTTTAGCATATGATAGAAGTTGAATATCAAAACATTGTTATAAATATGTTCTTACAAATAAACGATAATGGGGCAACTGTCCAGTATTTTTAAAAATTATATCTATTTCTACATCATATATTAAAATAAATATATCAGGAAGCTTAAAAAAGATATTAAATAATACATGCATTTTTAAAATAAGTAATTTCATTTATAACCTGGAGATAGTTAAATTTTCCAACTATGAATCAGAGTTTATTCATAGAAAAAGTAATTATTGGTAACTATGGCTATAAGAAAATGAGACAGGGAGGGAGGGAGAGAGTTGCATTATAAAAGAAAAAGAGACTTAGAGTCAATTGAAAATGGAAAAATTAATTACCCCAGTTCACAAAATATGGACAATTTCCCTTAAATACAATTCTCTCATAGCCAGAAAATGCAAAAGAAATCCACCTACTATTCCCTTTTAACCAATAAATTTGTCAAAATTCCAAGACTGTAGATTATCATATGTCCTCAATGCATTTTCCAGAGCAATAACATTCTAGAAACACTTAGCACTCCTAGATTTCTAAATGCTGCTTTTTACTAAAAAGAACCAAGGTCTGCTCATTGTCCTGAAGAAGCAATGATGGGATTAGAAAATCACCATTTGGTAATCATCATACTAATAACTATTTGAAATAAAAATCATAAATGGATGTTAAATGAGTATTTGAAAATGTAATAAGAAGTAGAATATTTGCATAATCAAATTCTCTTTCCATAATATACTTATTAATTACAAAGGAGAAATTGTAAATTGATGGTGAAGTAATCTGTCAGACAGAACCTTAACCAGAATGATCAAAGGTGATTTTAACCAAAGTGATGAAAGGTGACATTACATGTAATGTGCAGAAGATAACGTGTGGCTCCTGAAGATAACATGTAGACCAGAAAGAGTAAAGAATTACATTTCTCATGTTCTCATGATAAATGCATGAACTGTACATAATCACAAGGAAACATATAAAGATAGTAGAGAAAATTTCTATGAAATAAATGTCCTGAGGTCTTAAAACTATCAAGGCCAGGGTTAATAGGCTGTGAAACAGATTCAGGTTAGAAGATAGCAAAGACACACACTGCTCAATGTAATGTGTGATCCCGCATCAGATGATGATGATGATGGTTATTAATATTCCTCTAAAGATTTTATAGGGTCAACTGGCAGAATTTGAGTAAAAACAACAGATTAATTCCAATATTTTAAAAATATTATTTTACTGATTTTGATAATGGGGCATAATTATGATTTTAGAAAATATACTTTGAGATATTCAGGAGAAAAAGTGATTCGTGCCTTTGACTTGCTTTCAAGTTATCCAGAAAAATAATTAGAAAGATTGAATCTAAGCTTAAGAATTAAGGCATAATAAAAGAAATATGGTTTTAAAATATTGATATTGGACAATCTTGGTGAAGTGTACATGGAATTCTTTCCACTATTTTTGTGATTTTCTGAAAGTTAGAAAGTATTCAAAATAAGAAAGATGAAACACAAAGTAGATTTTTGAGGCATGTTTCATCATAGAAAATTAGATTCTATTGCAATGAGGCCAAAAGAAACTGAATTTTTGATATTTCTTTGTTTTAATAAACAATAAAATATATGCATGATTGCTCTAAAGACCGAAAGTGAAAACAGAGAAAAAAGTCAACAACAAAAACTTAATGTCTGATCCAGTTGCTGCTACATTCCAGTAACCATATAAAAATGTTAAGACATGAATTCTAATTTATAGATTTATTGCTTGCTCTCAGTTTAATGACAAGTACCTTGAGGCCATCAGGCTTGGATGGGAAAGAGATACTCATAATCAGATTTTTGCTGCATCTTGGCCTTTATAGCTTAAAGGCTTTTTCCTAACATTTAGGTCTAGAGAAAACTTCTCTAACCCTTGATCAACTTCTGCTTTTGCACTCTTTCTATATTTACTTTCATTTTGGCTTTCAAGTCAATAACTCTTTTAAAATTCTTTTTTTTTAAAAAAAACATATTATTTTATTTTTGATTAACATGTATTGAATTGTGCATTTATTTATGGGGTTCAATGTTATACTTAACACATGCACATGGCATGCATGAATCAAATCCAACCTCCATTATCCCCTCTCCTGCTCACCTTCCCAAACTCCAATCAGTAGTCCCCTTTCTACTTTCAAGTCAACTTTCTTGTCTTTTTCTATTTTCACATATGAAGGAGAACATATTAGTATCATTCCTTCCAAGTCTGCCCTCATCTCACCCAACACAACCTCCTCCAGTTCCACCCACTCTGTTGTAAACAATAGACTTTGACTCTTTATGGCCAAAGAATACTTCATTGTGTCTGTGTACCACTTCTCCTCATTAATCCATCTGCTGATGGGCACTCAGCCTGATTCCATGTCTTAGCCACTGTATAGGTTTGCAACAAACATGGATACCTAGGTATCTCTTTGGTGTGCTGACTTGACTTCTTTTGCATACATGCCTAGAAATGGAACAGCTGGGTCACTTTTAAGGAAGCTCTGTACTTTTCTTCATAATGGCTGCATTAATTTACATTTTCAACAACTGTATATAAGGATTCCCTTTTCTCCACATTCTCACCAGAATTTGTTATAACTGTTATTTTGTAATAACTGTAGGTTTGATTTGCATTTCTGTGAAGATAAACGATGTTGAGTATTTTTTTTTTCATATACTTGTCTACTTGTGTTTCTTCTTTTGAGAAGTAAATATTTAGATAGTTTGGTCATTTTTAAATTGGATTATTTTGTTATTGTTGTTAAGTTTTTCAAACTCCTATGTATTCAAGAGGAACACGTAATCCTGGGTGGTAATCCTTTGTCAGATGAATACTTGGCAAATCTTTTCTCCCATTCTTTGAGCTGTTTCTTTGCTTTGTTGATTGTTTCCTAAGCGGAACAGAATTTTTTTGTTTTTTGTTTGATGTCAACTCAATTGTCTACATCAAATGTTTCCTGTACTTTTGGAGGTCATAGTCAGAAAATTATTACATATTCCCATGTCTTGAAGTATTTCCCTTATGTTTTCTTTAACTAGTTTCGTTTCTTATATTTAAATCTTTGGTCCATTTTGAGTTGATTTTTGTATAGGGTAAGAGTTAAGGGTCGAGATTCAGTCTTCTCCATGTGAATTATAGTTTTCTCAGCACCATTTATTGAACAGGTTGTCTTTTCTCCAGTGTATACTTTTGGCACAATTGTTGAGTATCAGCTGGATGTAGACGCATCAGTTTATTTCTGGGGTCTCTGTTCTGTTCCTTTGGTTTCTGTTTCTATGCCAGTGCCATGCTGTTTTGGTTGCTATGGCTTTGTGAACAATGTCATTGGTATTTTTCTGGGATTTCATTGAATATGGAAGTCACTTTGGTAGTATGAACATTTTAACAATATTAAGTCTTCTGATCCATAGCATGGGAAGTGTTCTATTTTTTTGTGAGTCATCCTCGATTTTGTCCATCTGTGTTTTGTAAATTTTATTGTAAAGGCATTTCACGTCTTTGGTTAAATTTATTTCCTAGGAACCGATAAACAAATTCAGTAAAGCTGTAGGCTAACAATCAACATACAAAAATAAGTAGCATTTGTATGCATCAAAAACAAGATGACAGGGAAAAAAGTCCCATTTTACAATAGTTGCCCCCCTCCTTAAAAACATTGTGTTTATTTGTAGTCTATTGTTAGTCCCAGAAGTAACAGACTATCAATATTTTATTTTCTTCCTCTCTCTCTGGGAGCCACAGGCTTAGAAGATTCTTGGTCCATCTTCCAAATAGTTTAAAGTCTCCAATATAAAAGAGATTCCAATATCTCTAACACCTAGCATACAGGGTCATCCTGAGCATTGATAGGTAAGAGAGAGGGATGGTGACCAGTTAGATTTCGTAGGCAAAATCTGGTCTGTAGCTGTATGGCATATCCATGTGCTTTCCATTTTTCAGAATTCAGTCATGTTTTAACCTCTCTAAAGCAAAGCACAGATTTCTGTGCAGTAGAGAAAAAATATTATGGTGATCATTCTCTACTCAGTCTATACTTTATATAACAAGTATGTAGGATTTTATCATTTTCTCTCAATATTAATGCATTCTCATATAACTCTTTTAAAATATATTCTGAGAATAACTTCATTATGGTGAAATACAAGTAACAAAATTGATCATTTTACTATTTTTAAGGGTAATAGGTGAGTGGTATAAGGGATATTCATGTTGTTATGAGACTATCACCATCACTGAACTCCAGAACATTCTGTTCCTCTCACACTAAAACTCTGTACCAGTACCTATTCTTCACTCTTCTGCTCTCTAGCAGCTACTATTTTGTTTCCTGTATCTCTAAACTAAATACACAAAATACTCTTAAGTGGATTCATATAGCATTTTTTCTTGTATGTCTGGCTTATTTTGCATAATTTCTTAATATCATAGCCTCTGCCAGAATTTCATTTTCTTTTAAGGGTAAAGAATATTTATCGTATCTATATACCATATTTCTTTATTCCTTCATCCATGAGGGAAATTTAGGTTGTTTCCCTTTCTTTTTTGGAAAATAATGTTTCTATGAAAATTAGCATACAAATATCTATTCATGCCCCTTCTTTTAGTTATTTTTGGTTTAATATTTTGAGAAACAGCTATACTTTTTTTCTATAGTGGCTGTATTATTTTACATTCCCACTGGCAACGCCTAAGGATGCCAAATTCTCCCCATCCTTATCAACACTTGTTAAACCTATTGTTTCTTCTTATAATAGCCACCCCAGCTTGGATCAGTGCTGACTATGCTTTTGACTGCATTTCACTAATGATTAGTCATGTTGAGCTTCTTTTCTTGTGCTCTTGGAAATCTGCATATTGCCTTTGAAGAAATGTCTGTTTAAATCCACTGCCCATTTTTCAATTGGGTTATTTAAATTTTTGTTATGAAATTGTAGGAGTCCTTTTTGATATTCTTGATATTAGTCCCTCATGAGAGACAAGATTTATAAATGTTTTCTACCATTCTGTGGATTGCTTATTCTTTCTTCATAGCATTCATTGATGAACAATGTCTTTAATGTTGATGTATAAAATTCATCTGTTTGTTTCTTCTGTTGTCTGAGAATATAATGTGAAGATTTCCTATTAGATTTCTTCCAAGAGTTTTTTTTCAGTTTTAGATTTTTTAGTTTTGCTTTTACATTATGTTTTGATTCACTTTGAGCTAATTTTCTATATGATATAAAATAAAGGATCTAGTTCTTTAATTTTTATATGATATAAAATAAAGTCCCAGGCTCTTTCGATATGACTATCCAATTTCCCAACATATGTTAAATTGGTCTTGGCACCCTTGTCAAAAATCATTTGACCATATATGTAAGGATTTATTTTTGGGTTTCCAATTTTATTCCATTGGCTTATATGTCTGTCTTTGTGCCAGGACCACATTCTTGATTACTTTAGTAAGGTTTTAAATTAGTAAGTGTGAGACCTCCAATTTTGTTATGAATTTTCAAAACTATTTTGGCTCATTATCATCCCTTAAGATTCCATGTAAATTTTTGGATAAATTTTTCTATTTCTGCATTGGGATTTTGATAGGTATAGCATATTCATCATTTTAACATATTGACATTTTAACAATATTAAATCTTAAATTCATGCGCATAAAGTATTTTCACTTATTTGTGCATCTCCACCATTTTTAAGCAATGTTTTACATTTTCATTTTACATTATTTCCCCTCTTTAGTTAAGTTTTACTTCTAAGTATTTCATTCTTTCTGATGCTATTTTATATGGCATCATATTCTTAATTTCCTATTTGGATTATGCATTGTTAACATTTGGATTTGCAATTAAATTTTATGTGTTGATTTAATACATTGAAACTTTGCTAAATTCACTTATTCTAAATTGTGCATGCATGTGAGTGTGTGTTGTATGTGTGTATGTGTGTGTGTGTGTGTGTGACTTTGGGATTTTCTATAACATAAGATCATGCCATTTGTGAATAGAGAAAATTTTGCATCTTCATTCCCAATTTGGATACTTTTTCTTATCTAATTCTGTGGTTTTGACTTCCAGTTCTGTGCTGAATCCAAGTGGCAAAACAGGCATCCTAGCCTTGTTGGTGATCTTAAAGAGAGAGTTTTTAGCCATTAATAATGATGTTGCCTGTGAATTTTTCATAGATGGCCTTTAAAATGTTGAGACATTTCCTCCTATTTCTGGCTTTTTTGAGTGTTTTTATTATGCAAGGACATTGAATTTTGCCAAATATTTTTTTTTGCGTCAATTGAGTTGATATGTTTTTCCCTTTGGTTCTGTTAATGTGATGTATCACATTAGTTGATTTGCATATATTAAACCGTGCTGGCATCCCAGGAACAAATTCATGATATATTTACCTTTGAATATATTGTTGAATTTGGTTTGGAAGTAATTGTTTTGATGATTTTTACATCAGTCTTCATAAGGAATATTGGTCTATGGCTTTTTTATTTTGTAGCATCTTTATTTGGTTTTGTTACCAGGGTATGCTAGATTTGAACAATGAAAAAACATTTCCTCTTCATTGATATTTTGTAAGAGTTTCAGCAGAATTGTCATTTAATTATTTAAATGCTTGGCAGAGTTTTTTTTTGTTTGTTTGTTTTTAATGAAGTCATCTAGTCCAGGACTTTTCTTTGTTGAGAGGTTTTTGATTACTTATAAAATCTCCTTACTAGTATTCACATTTCTATTACTTCATGATTCAGTCTGGGAAGGCTGTGTGCTTCCAGGAAATGATGTATTTCATCTAGGTTATTCAATTAGTTTGTGCAGGATTATTTATAGCATGTTTTTGTAATGCCATTTGTTTATGTGAATTCTCTATTTTGTGGGTTGGCAAATACAAATTCACATAAATTTATTTATTCCTAATTTTTATTTTGTGGCCATTCTTTCAGTTAAAAAAAAATCTGTAGATTTAACTCTGTGTTTTTTATCAGAAATTGTCTAATTCTATTTTTACCATTAAGGAAATTTGTAGGTTGACATTTATTTTTTTCCTGAGTACTTTGGTTCTATTATTGCATTTTTTTTTTGCTTTCATTTGTTGTGAATCATAAAACATCTAACTACATTAATGGTAAGACATTCTCATTGTCAATCACTGGTGAGTAAGCCGTTTTTTCTCTTTTTGTTCTCTTTGATGCTCTATGGTTTACTAGTATATATCTATTATCTATTGATTTAGATTTATTCTCCTTCATAGTCAATGTTTTTTTTTTTCAATTTGAAACTCATGATACTTGGATGTTATAGGAAGCTGTCAAAAACGTTTTTGAATATTCATTTTATTCTTTGCTCATTTGTTTCCTTGTATACTTCTGTAATTCTTATAAGGTATATATCAAACCTTCTTAATCTGTATTTCATTTTTTTTGAAGTTCTTTCTAACATTTCTTATCTTTTCAGTTTTCCGCATAGTGTTTGAGGGTTTTGGGTTCCATGGTCATAATATCTTTGAAAGCTTTCTTCCTTTATTTTGACTCTCCTTAACACAGTTTAAGAGAAATCTTCTCTTTCCCCCTAATCGAATGAATCCTTTCCCCCAAGCATTTCTCCTATGTTCCTGTCCTCCTTGGTTTCCTTTCATAGCTCTCACTGCTACTAAAATGTTGGCTCTTAGCTCTTTCCTGCCTTCCTTTCTCCTCTCCTCCCCCCTCTCCTTTCCACCTGTTGTCTTTTCCTCCTCTTTCCTCCTCACCACCCCCTTTCCTTCCTTCTTCACTTGTTGGACATTTTCTCTCACAAGTCAGTGGTAACTTCTCTGTTTTGTTCATGGTTGTTCTTCTAGAATTCCCAGCAGCACTTGATACCTAGCAGATGCTCAAAAAATATTTGATGAATGGATGATTATTTTTATGTCTTTCTTTTAATTCAAAATCTGTACTTTTTCTTTTTAGAAGGTGTTTTAAAATATTGATTTCTCCAACTTTTGAATATTTTTATTAAACATACATCTACCCTCTTTTGGACTTTTTTTTGTTACTTTAATTACTCTCCTTATGGTTTGAATTGTGGGCTGTCTTGGCCTAGCATACTCCAGAGGGTTTGCAATCAAAGGCTGTGCATTCTCTTTGAGGAACAGTTCTTTTATCTCCCCCGCTCTTTTGGGGCTCCTCTCTGTTTGTGTTGATGAATGTTCTTAGTGTCATTGGCTAAAGTATCAGAAGTAAATATAATTTATTTCTCTATTAAAACAGAATGGATAATATATGGTTTATGATCGTAGCTTCCTAGACATTCCAAAATCAGGCATGGGAGGGCCATGGAGTGGACTCAAAGGCTGCTCTCCTCAGTGCTCTCAAAGTTCACACGCTCATCCTAGGGGTGCCGTGTTGAGATCCTGGTTATCAGGTTTTCTGTATTAACTTCCATCATCTTAGGTGTGTAGTTGGCTTGAAGCAAAGCTTTCAAAGTGGTCAGTACATTTTTTACCCTTTTTTGGGGGGGCGTGAGAACTGTGTTTTAGCCCCTCTTTAGAAACAACTTAGTTCCCTTTTCCGTTTTGGAGTTTTTCCTCTGTTGTATTAAGAAGGCAAAGCCCCAATACATCTACCTATTTTGTAATCAGAAACCCAGAATTCCAGTTTATGGCTTCATTCAAATTATTGATCTATATTCTAAGCTTTATAATTAAAAGAAGAAAAAGGCTATACATTTTATGTGGTCAGAATAGAGGGAGTAGGAGGAAATTAAAGCAAGAAGTTATATAAATTTAAAAAGTGTTAGGCATGCACAAATATGAATAATACATAGAGAAAGAATGCATATACTACACATATAAATTATCAAATTGTTTTATAAAACCATATTAAAGATCGGTCAAACGAGAGATAAAACACTGTCAATAGCCCCTTTGCTTGTATGCATGACTATAGTTTGCTATCATTGCTGCAAATATTTCATTATCTTAGGGACTGGCAAACTATGGCTGATGGGTCAACTCCACCCCATGACCTGTTTTTGCAAATAAATATTTTTAATGTATTTTTTAGCTGTAGATGGACACATAACTTTATTTTATGTATTTGTTTTTATTTGGTGCTGAGGATCAAACCCAGTGCCTCACATGTGCTAGGCAAATGCTCTACCACTGAGCTACAAACCCAGCCCTGCAAAGAAAATTTTATTTGGATACAGCCATGCTTTATCATAATACAAATTTCTGATGTGACTGCTTCTGTGCTAAAATTGCAGAGTACTTGTGACAAAGATGGATCTAAACACTCAAAGTGTTTATTATCTATCCCTTTACAAAGAAAGCTTTTCAACCCCTTTATTACGTGAATATATTGCAATGTATTATCCATATGTTATTAACATATTCTGGTGTTGATAGAGATATAAATTACTATTAATCTCTGGTATGTCAAGCAGTGTTGCTCTGAACATTCTTCCACACTTCTCCTGGATCACGTATCTGCATGCCTTTATAAATGGGTATATTTAGGAGAGGAATGATTGGATTTCTGGAAGAGATTACCTCATAACAATAAGGTAATGCAAACAGTTTTCCAAGATATTGAAAGTCTATTCATTTTACATCCTTAGTAACATTTGATATTATCAGACCTTTTAATTTTAGTTATTTTGATGGATGTACAATTGCAATCTGAATTTTCTTAATGGTTAATTATTTTATAAACCTGTTTATTGACCATTTAGACATTCTCTTTTGTAAAGTTCATATTGAAATTCTTGTCTAATTTTCATTTGTGTTGTCTGTTTACATCTAAGTATGTGTAAGTATATAGATATTATATGGGATATATTCTTCTTTATATATTATATGTATATGTAATAAGTATATGTATATGTATGTGTGTGTGTGTGTGTGTATAAAATCCATGTTTTCCCCTTGGAACTTTCACTCATTTAATAATGTCTATTAATGAATTGAAATTCCTAATTTAAATATGGGCCAATTCATCAAGATTTATGATTACTTATTCTTTTTATTCCTTATTTAAAGATAATTCTCTATTTCAAGGATATGAAAATAGTCTCTTATGTAACCCTTTAGTTTTAGAAGCTATATAGCTTCACATGATTCATAATATATTGAGAGGCAGGACTTTCTCCCACTTCTCTATAATGACACATTTTTAAAAACTTTAATAAATTCATTGGTCCGTTTATAGGGCCTTGTATTTTGTTCAGTACTACACTACCTTAAGTCTTTTACCCAGAAGGACTTAGCCAGAAGAGCAAGTCCTCCTGATTCGCTTTTCTTCAAAAGTATCTTGGACGTTTTTGAGACTTTGATATTCTATATTAAGTTTAGAGTTATCTTTGTAGTTTATACACAAATTCACACATAAAACCTGATTTTGATCTTAATAATGTTTCCATGTATTTTATACACAGATCAATTTGGGAAATTTTTTATTAACCTTTTTGTTTTAGCTTCTAGGAGGCTCTGAAAAATGCTTTTGATTTAATGTTAATCTAAGTATTTGAACTTTCTCCCTGTACTTGAACTCTGTTTCTATTTTTGCATGTTTCTTTACAGTTGCATCAAATTACATTTGGAGTGAAATGAGGCAAATATTGTGGTTTAAAATTGTATCAACAGAGTGTGCCTAACTCAATATCATCAATGTCTATCTGATTAGGGTTATAGTACTAAAACCTATGTTACTTTAAAAATAGAGATTTTATTTTTGAATCCAACATATGGAGATCTTAATTCTGGTAGGGCTTAGATTTTTTACAGTCATCAATATTTTTACAAAATTAGCAGGTGCTATTGTTTGGATCTTAATTATTCCCTAAAGGCCTGTGTATTAAACGTTTACCCTCTCTGCCAGGATGGTGCTTTTGAGAGGTGGTGGAAAGTTTAAGATACGGAGCCTACTGGGAGGTCTTGAAGTCACTGGGGGAATGCCCTCCGAGGGGACTATGGAATCCTATCTCTTCTGTATTCTCTCCTTTTTCACACAAGGCCAAGAGATGAATCCACTACTGCACATTGCTGCCATGATATGCCACATAGTCCTAAAACATTGGAGTCAATCAGTCTCTGACTGAAACTTCCAAATCTGTGAGCAAAACTATATCTTTCTTCTTTTTAAATTAATTTCTCTTAGGCTTTTTTACAGTAACAGAAAGCAGAGTAACAGAGTAGTTATTTCTAATAGACAAGTTTGAGCATGCTGTATGGAGATGGGGGCTTTTTTATATCACCTCCAGCTTTGCACAGTACCCTGACACTTGTGCTTGGAGTTCAGTTATTTAATTTCCAAATAAATAAATCATGAGCATATCTACCTAAACTTTTTTGTACCATCATAAAATTATGCTACCATGAGGAGATAGGTGATATAAGCACAGCACTTTAGGATTATTTTTTTCTTTTATTTAATTTTAATACTATTAGTATTTTGTGCATGAACATAATCCTAACCAATAAATCTGGTTCTTGGTGAACAATTTTCAAAGCATGTGCTTGTCTTCACTGAACAAAAATGGGAGAGATCTATTGGGGTAAATTAATGAAGTTCAAAAGCAGTACATTTAGGAAGCCCCTATCTCTTCAAATATGAATTCAAAAATTTCTTTCTTTCTAATCCAATTTTCAGATATATAAATATTGGGGAAATAATTCCAAAAGTTTTTTTTAAGATTTTTTTTATTTCATTTTAGTTAGATGTAATATT